>NC_044196.1:15983373-16618373 GCF_900880675.1 Sparus aurata | reverse complement strand
CAAAAAGAGACAAGAGGGGGGGTTTCACCTACCTGTCGCAACATGAATCTGTGAAAAAGACATTTGCTGTCA
Source organism: Sparus aurata (assembly GCF_900880675.1). Taxonomy (NCBI): domain Eukaryota; kingdom Metazoa; phylum Chordata; class Actinopteri; order Spariformes; family Sparidae; genus Sparus; species Sparus aurata. The sequence goes on along the minus strand of NC_044196.1, from coordinate 16,618,301 downwards.
GATGGTTGTTATACTGCTATTCTATTGCATAAGATCAGAGTATGTGTGTGTATTTGAATAATTAAATACCATCTTGTAACAGAAGAAGAAGGTCTCACCATTGGACGCTCTGTAGCGAAACAAAACGAGCAGAGGAATAAAAAGAACGATTCCACAAACCAGCCCAACAATCAGCGGTACAGGAACTGAAGAAATTTCTGGCCCTGTTGAAATAAATAGTAGTAAAAGTGAACTGCTAATGAAGTTGTATCATGGCATGTTTCTAAAACTGAATTCACAAAGTGCTGAATCCAACAGGTGAAGTTGTATGAAAATTAAACTATTTCATTTCAGTTTTTGACTCAACTTCTTCCGCAGACAAAAACCCAGTTCATGAAAGGCAGCAATTATTTGAGACATTTGTATTGTATTAATATTAAACCAAACACTGGGTCTAAAGAGGGCCTTTAGGTTTTTTTTAAAAATGTTTTTCAGCATTCTACATGCTTGGAAAGCGATGTTGAGGAGAGTTATATTCACTTGGTTGAATCTGAAAATGCACTGTTAGAGGCCAGTAAAGCCTACACACATTGACCTCAAAACTGAAGTTCAGATCTCCCTTAAACCTAGACAAACCTAATGCATGCTACATCCAGTCCATCCTGCAATGCTAGCATGTAGTACAGGTTTCACAGTCTAATTAATACTAAACTATGTTTAATAATTGAAAACATTTTATTACCTGAGAAATCAAATATTTAACAGTAGAGAGTGTTGGAAAAAGCTCTTAAAATGTCAGTGTCTTGTACTCCTCAACACACGATGGGATATTTTCATTAGAAAAAACAAATGTAGTGAAACCATACTTTGTATAGTGATGTGGACTGCATTGCTGAACTCTCCTGATCCAGATTCACACCAGTACACTGCATCACTGAGCCAATAAGTGTTTATGTGGCATGTAGTTACAGTCATTGTCCCCCAGGTGGTGCAGTCTGACAGGTATCTGTTCTCAGGTGATAACCTCATCACTCTCCACTCAGTAGAGGTTCCCTCACAGCTCAGTGAGACAGAGTCATAGATGAAGTGTTGAGCTCTGTCAGGACTCACTGTGAGAGACGCTGATGAGTGAGAATCTGAAAAACAACATGTGATAAGAGATCAAGCAGAGCACTGAGATCTTTAGATTATGAACACCACCATTCAAATATTCATTTACTGAGGATTGCAAAATGTCTTAAAGGTTCTTAAAGGTTACTCTAGCCTAACAAATTGTAACAGTCACTTAGGTTGTGCCAAAGACTCCTAAAATCCAACCTATTACCATACCAAGTGCACAGATCATTTAGAGGAGAGCTACCATTAACGGGCATGGCTGGTGGCCATATCTGACTCAGAGGCTATTCAGGTCAGGTGCCAAACAAGAGAAAGCAGGGTAAGCGCTCAGACTAAGGAAGTGAGAAGCTAGGCGAGTAACAGCTTAATAGTGGGGCTGTTAAGCTCTTAAAATATGGACAATCTTGCTTTTTGTGAAAGAAGCATGAAACTTTCAGGGTTTGTTCTTGATGACCTAAGCTTGTAAGTGCAGTGAAGGTTACTCAGAATGTCAGTGGCTTAAGGCGAGACACTATAAGTGAATAGGTTAAAAAAATTAAATGATAGATATCACCATGAAACGTTCTCAGTTGATTACCCATGTTACACTTAGAAAAAAAATGTATAGCAAGTTTTTATGTATTTTAATGTTTAAATATGCAAATGAGGCCTTATCTCGTTAAAAATGCGCTAATTCGCCTACATTTTAAAAAAACGAAATCAGATCGTGTGATAAAGCCAAGCTCAAAATATTTTTACATTTCGTTGTCATATTAGATGGGAAAATAATTACAGAGGGGTTTATGGACATCTTCCTCTGTTATCCTGTAAATACTGTCAATAGCCATAGTTTTTAGAAATAATAATTTTCCGTGATAAAATCAGGGTTTTCGTGTAAATGAGAGGCCAAACCACATAGAAATATCTGCATTTTCCCTTTGTGTAAACAGGATCTTATTTTCCCACAGTATGAATGTTACGTGTGTGTTAGGGCTAGAGTATGTTGTAGCCTGTAAACAGCAGACTCAGTAGTATAATTGTGCCATTGAATCTTTTCTTGAAGCTTATTTAAAATACATTTGCTAACCACAACTAAAAATCATCTGCTAACCTTTCTTTCTTGGAGCGTTAGCTATGTGTGAGCAGTGTGCAATCTGTGTTATGTGTGTGTTACCGGTGTGATAGGTTGTGTGTTAGGGTTAGCTAGAGTGTGAGGTGTGTGTTGTAGCCTGTAGTGTTGAGGTACTAATCATGGCTAAACGTCATGTGCTAGTAGATTTAGACAAATGTACTATGCCCAAGAAACCCAAGTCACTAAGGAATTGGGATCTTTGTGCTTTGTGTCATTTGGACACCAATGAGGTATGACTAGTCTGCTGTTTATAGCTCTGTACTGTTGGACAGTCAAAGGAGAAAGTGAGAGAGAGGGAGATCAACTTCTGAAACCACACCATGCCCCACCCTGTGCCCCACCCCGTACCACAGAACTGCGGGAAAATAAGATCCTGTTTACACAAAGGGAAAACGCAGATATTTCCACGTGGTTTGGCCTCTCAATTACACGAAAACCCTGATTTTACCACGGAAAATGATAATTTCTAAAAACTATGGCTACTGACAGTATACTCTGATTAACAGAAGTTAGATTTCCATAAACCCCTCTGTAATTAATTTCCCATCTAATATGACAACAAAATGAAAAAAAATATTTTGAGCTTGGCTTTATTACACAATCTGATTTTGATTTTTAAAAGGTATGCAAATTAGTGCATTTTTAACGAGATAAGGCCTCATTTGCATATCTAAACATTAAAATAAAAAAAAACTTGTAATACATTTTTTTCTTGTCTTAACATGAGTAATCAGCTGAGAAAGTTTCATGGTGATATCTATTATTTATTGTTTTTACCCTATTCACCTATAGTGTCTCACCTTAAGCCACTCACATTCCGAGAAACCTTCACTGCACTTAATGATGTTGACCTCTTAGAGTGCTATCAGTGGCATAAATGAGTTTCTCATTCCCAGAAGCTTGGAAATACATGTTTGATTTACCTTTCTATTACATTTAGATCCTAAGATACACACATTTACAATTTTGTGCATGAAAATGACATATTACAGGGGTAAGTGACCTCTAGCTGACCTCGCCACATCTTAAATTAAAGCTTAGGTCATCAAGAACAAACCCTGAAAGTGTCATGCTTCTTTCACAAAAAGGAAGATTATTGAGCTTAACAGCTCCACTATAAGCAGTTCCTATTTAAATCCCTTTTTTGAGTAACACCTTATTACAAAGAGCTGGTCCAGTACCTCCTGGACAGGGGTATACTGTATCTTACAATACACAGCCAATTATTTGTCAACCGCCAAGTTGCTGTATGTGAATTACAGAGGCGATGACATAACAAGAAGCAGACTGACCTCCAGACCAGACAAAGTTAGGTTGACTGTGATACGAGTAAAACACTGGATCTCCTCTTCCAGCTCTGCACACATATCCTGCTGTGTGTGTCTGTCCATGAACAATGTAGGAATCCTGTTCAGTCCCACTGCTGCTGCCATGTAGCAGCTCATAGCTGTAGGAGTTGTCTGATGGATCAGGAACAGTCTTATACCAGTAGAACCTCCATCCTGCAGATTGATCTTTAACACTGCAGTTCAGAGTTACTGAGGCTCCAGCACTCAGCCATGATGGAGACACAGTGAGGACAGGCTCTGGTTCCTCTGGAATTAGATTTTTCAGAATGAAAACATGAACAAATCAAATACATCCTGACCAACATACAAACTGGAAGATTTACATTTGAAATATATATGAACAAACAGCTTTAAATGAGCTATATAATCTTCACTTTAAAAAAAAAGAAATGTGATGTGACTTACTGTCTGATACTGTCAGTTTGAAGGGATCACTCCAACCTGTTGAAAACGTTTCACTTTTCTTTCTGCCCTTACACCTGTAGACTCCACTGTGGGATGCCGAAACAGATCTGATATTGTGCCCTTTTGGACTTGAAGTTTTTTCTTTGCTAGTTGGTTTCCATAAATACTCCCACTCAGTTTCTCCTCCATCTTTGATCTCACATCTGAGAGTGATCGTCTCTCCTCTGTATATTTCAGACCAGTTTGGCTGCAGAGTCACAACAGCCTTGTTTGGAACTGTTCATGTTCAAGAATTCACAGAAAGGAAACACAAATGACAAAAAGTTAAATTCACATCAAATGACATTGAACTTGAATCAATAATTATGATTACAACATTCATATTTTTAAAATATGTTTAAAAAACAAACACATGTCAAACTCACTAATTTTGTAGATCGTGATTGGATCACTGTACTCTGTGTAGTAAACTGGCTCTCCTCTTCCTCCTCTGCACCAGTAGACTCCTCCATGTGAGACTCTGATTGGTCCAGCTGACAGTTGAGAGGTCAGAGGTTCAGATGTTTTCTCTCCTCTGTACCAGAAGTATTTCCAACCAGATGATGATGGGTTCACAGAGCAGGTCAGGGTCACACTGCCCCTTCCAGGACTGTCTCTGTAATCAGCCCTCAGTTCAGCCTTTGGTCTGTTTGCTGTTTGATTTAGAACAAGGACATTGAAAAGGAAACTTATAAATTAGTGCAGCCCACACAGGTGAGAAATACCTGAATTGTTAGACTTAAATTTGCATTAGTATTAACACTGAGGTTTTGGACTACTGAAAACACAACAGTTTAAACCTGGTGAAGAACCTCTCTGGCATGTCATACCCCCTCTCTTTTCCTGCAATTCCCTTTGTTTAATGTTTAAGTTGCACTACTAAATGCTCAATTTGGCAAGACAAAATATTGTGTCATTTTTAAAATACAACTGCATTCTGACTGTGAGGGTCACACCAGTCTCCCAGAATATCAAAATACTAGTAGCTTTCCACAGGATGCATTTAGTACAGAGACTTGACTGTTTCACTGCAGCAGTAAGGAGGAATGTTTGATTAGGGTACTGCCACTTTTGGACTTTTGGAGCTTCACTCATTGCAATTAAAACTGAAGTACAGAGAACCCATAAATCTACAAAACCCTACTGCGTGCTGCACCCAATCATCATCATAATGAGGTAAAGCTGATACTGTTGACAGGTTTTAAAATACAGTTTAATTAAATACTTAACTATGTTTATTAATTGGAAACTTATTACTTGAAAGATCATAAAGCAGAGCATTGGAATAAACTCTTAAAATGTCAGTGTCCTGTACTCCTCAACACACAATGGCATAATTTATACTAGAAAAAACAAATGTAGTGAAGTCATACTCCGTATAGTGATGTTGACTGCGTTGCTGAACTCTCCTGATCCAGACTCACACCAGTACACTGCCTCACTAGGCCAGTAAGTGTCTATGTTGCATGTAGATCCAGTCATTGTCCCCCAGGTGGTGCAGTCTGACCAGTATCTGTCCTCAGTTGATACCCTCCTCACTCTCCACCGGGCAGCATTTCCCTCACAGCTCAGTGAGACAGAGTCAGAGGTGAAGTGTTGAGCTCTGTCAGGACTCACTGTGAGAGACGCTGATGAGTGGAAATCTGAAAAACAACATGTGATAAGAGGTCAAACAAATTGCAAAATCACCCAGTAAGGTGTAAAAAAAATTAGGTTTGACTTGATGCTACTGAGACAGTAAAGATCATAAGGTCACAACGGTCAATTAATTTCTTCCATTTGAGCAGTATGAACACACACAGCCAATTATTTGTCAACCACCAAGTTACTGTGTGTTATTGACAGAGTTGATGACATGACAATAAACAGACTGACCTGCAGACCAGACGAACTGAGCTCTACTGAATTGAGTGTAATACACTGGATCTCCTCTTCCAGCTCTGCACACATATCCTGCTGTGTGTGTCTGTCCATGAACAATGTAGGAGTCACGTTGAGTTCCATTGGTGCTGCCAGGTAGCAGCACAACATTGTAGATAGTTTGTGATAGTTCAGGAGCAATTCTAAACCAAAAGAACCTCCATCCTGCAGATTGATCTTTAACACTGCAGTTCAGAGTCACTGAGGCTCCAGCACTCAGCCATGATGGAGACACAGTGAGGACAGGCCAGTGCATGTCTGGAAAAAAAAAATAATATATATATATAACTATATATATAACTATATAACGATAGAGAAATATAGAGAGAAAGAGATAGAGAGACAGAGAGAGAGAGAGAGAGAGAGAGAGAGAGAGACAGAGAGAGACAGACAGAGAAAGAGAGAGAGAGAAAGAGAGAGAGAAAGAGAGAGAGAGAGAGGACAGAGAGAGAGAGAGAGAGAGAGAGACAGAGAAGAGAGAGAGACAGAGAGAGAGAGAGAGAGAGAGAGAGAGAGAGAGAGAGAAGCGAGAGAGAGAGAGAGATACAGAGGAGAGAGAGAGAGATATAGAGAGAGAGAGAGAGAGAGACAGAGACGAGCGAGAGAGAGAGAGATAGAGAGAGAGAGAGTAGAGAGAGAGACAGAGACAGAGAGAGGAGAGATAGAGAGATATATATATAGATATATATTGTATAGTATATATATTACACACACTATATATAGATATATATATATATATATATATATATATTATAATGACAACATGTATGTTAAGATATACAAATCAAATACAGCCTGAACAAAATACAAACTGAATGATTTCCATTTAAAATATACATGAACCAAAACAGCCTTTTAATGAACTGTATAATTTTCACTTTGAAAGAAATGTGATGTGACTTACTGTCTGATACTGTCAGTTTGAAGGGATCACTCCAATCTATTGGAGACTTTTCACTTTTCTTTCTGCCCTTACAGCTGTAGTCTCCACTGTGGACCACAGTAGCAAATTCTATTCTGTGTTCATTTTGATATGATGGTCTTTCTGAGCTGGTTGTTCTCCATTCATACTCCCACTCAGTGTCTCCTTCATCTTTGATCTCACATCTGAGAGTGATCATCTCTCCTGAGTATATTTCAGACCAGTTTGGCTGCAGAGTCACAACTGCCTTGTTTGGAACTGTTCATGTTCAGGGTAAGAAAACACAAATTTAAAAAAAGACTGTTTGGCCAATATGTGATGAACAGGAAGGAAAAAAAAAAATATATATATATATATATATATATATATATATATATATATATATATATATATATATATATATATATATATATATATATATATATAGATAAAAGACAATTGCTCACCTTCAGCATGTCCATATAGGAGAGTATTCAGCACTAAAATAAATATGAAAAGTTCATTAGACAATAATCATAAGCATTTAAAATCCAGCTTGAGTTTCATCAGCCTCTTATTAATCAACAGCATCACACATTTCTGTTTTTATATTCTACCACAGAGGAAAGATACAAATAAAATAATCCCTCATATTCATTACGATATCTTGGACTAAATGCTGTACATGCATTGTGGCAAAAGCCAAATCAGCAACAGAGCTCATCTGTGTAAAACAACCATGTTCATGAGTCTGACACTGAAAGTCAACAAATAAAATAAGTGACAGACGTACTCACAGAATAACTCCAGTGCACAGAGCAAAATGTGCCCCATCTTCACATCCAGCACAGACGCTCTGCTTCTGAGAGAAATGTTTTCTTCAAGTATGTTAAGTTAATGACAACACAAATTCTTTTCAACTTCATCATCTGATCAAGTGTCTTATCTTCTTCCGTTTCTCCACGTAACTCTTACAACACACTTACATTTCCTGTCAACCACAAAGATATACTAACACATTTTCATGCAAAAGTTTGTGTCGATGAAAAAATGTCACATTAAAACATGGCATGAGAATCATGAAAGAGGAAAGCACGCCAACTGGTATGGGGACACAGGGACCCCCTTCCCAGAGCCAATCACTAAGCTGCAACTCAAATAAGAGACTTTAAGTAACATAGTTACCTGACCCTTTTAGTGTTCTCACCGCAAACTATATGAGATATAATCAAAGGGAACAACCTCCATCAATTAACTCATCAACTGATGAATGAATTCAGAGGAAAATTATTTACATCAAATGAATAAGTGATCCATCTTACATTGTAAATTCTCATGACATTGACCTCTACCTCTGTCCTAAAAGAAAACACAAATACAACAATTCCATTTGATATTTATTGAACTACTCAGGGACATGGATGATGAATGAGGACCACTTAACATATACACATTTGCACATATTGCATGTACATGAGTGGATGAATGAATTTTAAATGTAGGTATTAAACTGTTGCTGACTGATGTACACATGCGGTACGTGCATTTCCTCATATCATTATCTTATTATTAGCTATTGCTAAAACTCATCAGATAGCAGAGCAGCATCCTGCAAACAAGCAGCTTTTGAAGCAGAGCTGGGGTTTCATAAGACCAAAGAGATAATATGTTCTGTTACAGCTGCATAAAGTGGTCAACCAAACTGTTAAAAATACAAAAGAAAGGGATGTGCGGTGTTTCACATAAATACATTAGATGTTATGTATGTTTAAATCTTTAATCAATCAAAAACTACAAAAGATGCTGACTTTTAACATTGCATAACAGTGTCTGCAGGAGTTTAAAAAAATTTAAAATAAAGTGACAGTATGCTATACCAAAGAATAATAACAGAACACGTACTAATTACTACATGTGACATCTGTTGAAAATTCAAACCATATGATATACTACCCTTAAATGATCTGCTTTTAGACAGACTTCACGAAATACTGCCTGATATTTGGACAGCACTGCTGCACACAGTGGTTACAATAGAAGCTGCAAATTCACAGACGTCGTTATTCGTGTTGTCGTCTGCTCCGTTGGTTTTGTAGATACAGATTTCTTTGTTGACCTGATGGAAAAAGTAAAGGAAAAACACGATTTTGAGTTTGAAATTTTTTGTATACAACTATCTATGGTGGTGTTGTGTTTATAATGAGTGAAATGACTTTTGTACTTGACTGTACCTGCAGCTGACCTCATCTGTATATTCATGTAAACAGAGCTCTCTTCTGGTTCATCATCTGAAGGAAAAGTCAGATGAATACATGAAAACCAACTTCATGTACTTTATTTAGACACTGCTGGCCTGCCAAGAGGTTTCAGCTATTGCGTGTAGTTCTCACCACATGAACTAAAGTATTCAGTTGTTTTTTTTTTGTTTTTTTTTTTTTTACATCAAAGAATATGTGGCATCATTGGTTTAATTTCTGTTGTTAATATCTTTTAAAACTTAAAGGATTGTCAAGGCATCAGTTGTACCATGTTCAGCTTCATGCGGGCCTCTGATTGTTTCATAGAGACAAACATCACCTACAGAGAAATAGATATCAAGACAAGGTTAGTTTGTGATACTAACTTAAAGTGAAACTCTCGCCAAAAAGCAACCAAGGCTTTATTTGCGATTGAATATGAGTCAAACCTACGTGTAAAAGCATAATTACGATGAAAGAGGCACTTTTAAGATTTACCGTATTTGCGTTTTCGGGCACGTTCATTTTGAATGGGAGTGCTAGGGGCAGAGATACGATGGCATCAAAGTCGCTATTTTTAAAACACTAAGAAGGCTCGACACAACATGAAACTTTGCTCGTAGCATCACCAGGGTCTCTACACATGAACACGAGCATTGGGAACATTGTTTGTGTACACAGAGTCGCACTCAGGGATCGACACTTTTTGCCTGTCATGACGGCAATGCGCAGGAGATGCAGCAGCTAACGTGAGTAGTTCAAAAACCTTCTTTTTCATAAACTCTGTGTACACAAACAATGTTCTCAATGCTCGTGTTCATGAGTAGAGACCCTGGTGATGCTACAAGCAAAGTCTCATGTTGTGTCGAGCCTTCTTAGTGTTCTAAAAATAGCGACTTTGATGCCATCGTATCTATGCCCCTAGCATTCCCGTTCAAAATTAACATACCCGAAAACGCAAATACGGTAAATCTTAAAAGTGCCTCTTTCATTGTAATTATGCTTTTACACGAAGGTTTGACTTATATTCAATCGCAAATAAAGCCTTGGTTGCTTTTTGGCGAGAGTTTCACTTTAACATCCTCAGATGTGTTGTTTATTAAAATATATCATCTAAAAGATATGAATAGTTGAACTGTTTACCATGGAGAAGAGCGGAGTAATTATCATTTTGGCGGTCCACACAATCCCTGTTGTCGCTCTCAGACTGGACTGGTCTACAACACGTATAATACTAATACATTTAGATAAGAACATATAAATGTATTGGTGTTACGTTCAAAATGAGATGAGAGAGTGTTGCACCTACCTGTGAAAGCATGAATCTGTGAAAAAGACATTTGCTGTAAGATGGTTGTTATACTGCTGCTCTATCTCATGAGGTCAGAGTATGTGTGTATAATAGATTAATTAAAAATCATCTAATTACAGAAGTAGAAGTTCTCACCATTGGACGCTCTGTAGCAAAACAAAACGAGCAGAGGAATAACAAGAACGATTCCACAAACCAGCCCAACAATCAACAGAACAGGAACTGAAGAGCTTTTAGGCCTGGACACTGTTGGAATAAATAGAAAATATTAGCTATTAATAAACGTATACAACATGTTTCTAAAACTGAATTCACAGAGTGCTTTAGTAAATATGTGACTCCGCTAACAGGGGAAGCTCATGGAAACCAAAACTACTTTTAATTCAGTTCAGTATTCAACGAAATTTCTTTCTCAGACAGAAACACAGTTTACATAAAGAAAATGGAAGAATTACTTTAATCCTACTCACCCTGAACTGACATCCAACTCGGTGCCGACTCTTTTCTTGAGTATTGACACTTGTAGAATCCTTCATCTGACTTTGACACTGCTGAAATGTCTAACTCCAGTCTGGTGTCATTTTGAATGAGCTTGTCATTGTGATAGAAAAACACACTGGACTCAATCACTTCTCTTCTCAAATAACAGTTCAGACTAACAGAATCTCCCTCAGTCACAGGATGGGCAGGGCTTTGCAGAATAATATGTGTATCTGTGAAACAGTAAAAGAATACAAGGTTTCAGTCAGAGACCAGCTGATCGACAAAATACTTAAGCATGAGTATCTGTATAATGATATACATAGATATGTATGTTTTGGTTTCATTGCTCATTGTTTGACAGAGTGAATAATTGATATTTTATCATGAACTCATGTGTCTTACTGTATAGCTTAGCTTTTGCCAAACAAACAGATGTTGTAACAGTTGTAAACCTACACAAACCTATTGTATACTGCATCCTATCCTCACCATAATGAGGTGAAGCTGGCACTGTGAGGATGTAGATAGGTCAAATCACAGTTTAATTAAATACCTGACTATTTCCATTCATATAAATCGATTAATTAAGAGATCATTAGGCAAAACTCTCAAATTTCAGTCGACTGTACTCCTTAACACACAGTGGGAAAACAAAAACTTTTTTTAAATAAAACATTTTAAAAAAAGAATAAAGAAGATATAATGAAATCTTACACTGTATAGTGATGTTGACTGCGTTGCTGAACTCTCCTGATTCAGACTCACACCAGTACACTGCATAACTTGACCTGACAGTTTCCAGACTGCATGTGGATCCAATCATTGTCCCCCAGCTGGAGCAATTTGAAAGGTGGCTGTCCGTGGCTAATCTCATCACTCTCCACTCACCAGAGTTTCCCTTACATTTTAGTGACATAGAATCAGAGATGAAGTGTTGAGCTTTGTCAGGACTCACTGTGAGAGACACAGATGAGTGAAAATCTGAAAAACAACGTGTCATAAGAGGTCAAACAGAGCACAGTTTTCTTAAAATTATAAACTCCATAATTCAAATATTCCTTTGCTTGAATTCTTTACTGCTGAGGATTAGCGCAAATGTTGCAACAAAGCAGGTCTGTGTGTCATTTATAAACTTGATATTCAATTGAAACCGAAAAATCAGAAAATTATCAAATTATTTGCTCTGTTTATGGCAGTTTATGACCTGTAGCCTTGCGAATAAACACACTGATCTTTTAGGCCCTTCTCCCGGCATTTCCTGCTCCTCTCTGGGCCGTCCTCCAGAGCTGCTTTTCGCTGCATTGCATTGTTTCTGGGTTTGTTGGGTAGAGCGGACAGGTCTGGTGGTGGAGCAGTGGCAGGGCAGCCCATTTCCGTCATCCTGCCTGTCTGCTGTAGTGGCAGGGCAAGTGGCTCATAATCTGTAGCATCAATTCTGAAGCTGGCTGTGTGTTCAGTGGATGTCTGGGGTTAATGCTAGCTGAAGAGCTGATGCAGCTGAAGTTGAGCCAGTTGGCTTTGCCACTATAGCAAACAGGCCAGTTGGTGGAGATGGGCTTCCCTGCCATTGCTCCGCCAGCAGACCTGTCCGCTCTACCCAACAAGCACAGAGACACTGCAGTCAAAGCAAAGGAGGATAAGTGATGCAGAGAGGTGACGAAGAAGACCAGGGGAAGGGCCAAAAAAATTGTTGTGTCAAACATGCACATCTACAGTTCATGAACTGCCTCAAACAGTTTATGAGACTTACTGTGACTCATTATAGCCACAATAAATAACCTAATGTCCTGTTTTATTAATTCCCTATTTTTGAACTGAGTGTAAAATCAAATGTACAAAAAACTAAGTGTTATTTGTCTTTTCTGTGAAAAAAAGGGAAAGAAGGAAAAAAGAAAAAAGGAAATTCTGTCCGTAGAATAACTCTGTATGGTTGAAAAGAGAAAGCTTGACCTGATGCTAGTGAGAGAGTAGAAATCATAAGGTCACAGCATTCAATTATTTTCTTCCATATGAGAGGTATGAACGTACACAGCCAGTTATTTGTCAGCCTCTATGTTAGTTTTCAATATACTGTATATTGGTAACAGACAGAAAATAAATAAACAGACGATGACACAACATGAAACAAACTTACCTCCAGTCCAGACAAACTTAGGTTGACTGTGATACGTGTAATACACTGGATCTCCTCTTCCAGCTCTGCACACATATCCTGCTGTGTGTGTCTGTCCATGAACAATGTAGGAATCCTGTTCAGTCCCTCCGCTGCTGCCAGGTAGCAGCTCATAGCTGTAGTTGTCATCTAACTGAATAGGAGCAGCCTTATACCAGTAGAACCTCCATCCTGCAGATTGATCTTCAACACTGCAGTTCAGAGTTACTGAGGCTCCAGCACTCAGCCATGATGGAGACACATTGAGGACAGGCCGGGGTTCTGTTGGAAAATTATCTTTTTTTAATGGAAACATTGATAGTGGATCAAATAAATTCTGCACAATCAGTACATTCAAACCTCAAGACTGAACCTCACGCAGCCTTTTAATGAACTGTATAATCTTCACTTCACACTCAAGAAATGTGATGTGACTTACTGTCTGATACTGTCAGGTTGAAGGGATCACTCCAATCTGTTGAAGACTTTTCATTTTTCTTTCTGCCCTTACACCTGTAGTCTCCACTGTGGGATGCAGAAACAGATCTAATGCTGTGTTCATTTTGACTGGAAGGTTTTTCTGAACTGGTTGTTCTCCATTCATACTCCCACTCAGTGTCTCCTCCATCTTTGATCTCACATCTGAGAGTGATCCTCTCTGCTTTGTATATTTCAGACCAGTTTGGCTGCAGAGTCACAACGGCCTTGTTTGGAACTGTTCATGTTCAAGAATTCACAGTAAGGAAACAACAATAACAACGAGTTGAATCTACATCAAATCATAATATCTTCAGCTTCATCAATCAATTATTATGGTTACAACATACAGTTTTTAAAATTCTGTTTAAAGAACAGATAATTTAAAATGCTGTTGTCAAACTCACCATTTTTATTGATAGTGACTGAATCACTGTACTCTGTGTAGTAAACTGGCTCTCCTCTTCCTCCTCTGCACCAGTAGGCTCCTTCCTCTGAGACTCTGATTGGTCCAGCTGAGAGTCGAGAGGTCAGAGGTTCAGATGTTTTCTCTCCTCTGTACCAGAAGTATTTCCAACCAGATGATGATGGTTTCACAGAGCAGGTCAGGGTCACACTGCCCCCTACAGGAATGTCTCTGTCATCAGCCCTCAGTTCAGCCTTTGGTCTGTTTGCTGTTTGATTTACAACAAAGATATAAACAAGGACATTATTGTTACCTTGATTAAGTCAAAAATGAAATGGTGCATGCATTACAGGTAAGAAAAATGAGAGATACTTGAATATTTGAACTTCTCAAACATTAATATTTAATGAATTCCTACATAATGGAGTCATACTAGTTTAATCATGATATCATATCCCTGAATCTGTAACTATCCAGGAGAACAAGTCAACACATTTAAAATAGGCAAGCTGAATGAGACATTTTCTTATCTTGACACAGCGGTCGCAACAAATATGCTTTGAAGAGCTCTGTAGGAAAATGCAAATTCATCAGCAAGCCTCAATCATTTGTGAATTGTGATGCTGCTACTGTTTTCGATCTGTGTGAATAACATCATGAAGTTTGATATCATCTTATTTGAAGAGGTGTGCGTTAGACTGACATGACACCTGTCATAAACAGTAATGAGACATTATGAATGTTTATGACTGTTGTCATTTAGTGTCAGTCAATCAATTATGTCACTTAAATGCAACGTTGATGTTGTTTAAAGTGTCATGACATTATCACTACAGACAATTTAGACTAATTGTTTTAAATTCACCCTTACCTGACATCCAGCTCTGTGCTGACTCTTGTCCTGAGTGTTGACACTTGTAGAATCCTTCATCTGACTTTGACACTGCAGAGATATTTAACTCCCATCTGGTGTCACTTTGAATGAGTTTCTCATTGTGATAGAAAAACACATTGGAGTCAAATGTTTGTCTTCTTAATTTGCAGCTCAGAGTAACAGAATCTCCCTCAGTCACAGGACGGGCAGGGCTCAGCAGGATCATATTTTTATCTGTTAAACAGCCAAAGAATACAAGGTTTCAGTCAGAGATCAGCTGCTTGAGAAACTTTAGCTCAAGTACACATGTTAGCTTTATTTTAATGTGTTTTTATTGCTCACTGATTTAACAGAGTGACCATAAAACCTGATGTTTTATCAAACACCTTGAGTCTCTTACTGTACACGTCACCTTTTATCAAATAAATACCAGGTGTCAACAGGGTCCTACAAACCATGCAGTGCTTTAAAGGTCCAGTGTGAGGGATTCAGGGGATCTATTGGCAGAAATGGAATATATAATATTCACAATGTTTAAATTAGTGCACATTGACCTGAATTAAGGATCTTGTTTTTTCACCTTGTGCACAGAGCAGGTCGTCCACCAATTGGTCTACCATGATACACCTCTATATTTCTACAGTAGATTAAAGTGAACAAAACAAAGTCTGGCTCTAGAGAGGAGCTTTGCATTTTTTATGTTCTAGTGTTCTCCTATTTGCTTAGAAACAGTAGGGAGAGGGGTATTCCATTGGTTGAATGTGAAATCTCACTGCTGGAGGCTACTAAATCCTACACACTGGACCTTTAAACATTTTCACTGACACAAAAACTGAAGTACAGATGACCCATAAACCTACACAAACCTGCTGCATACTGCATCCAAACATCAGCATAGTGAGGTGAAGCTGGCACTGCTAGCATGTAGTACACGTTTAAAATCACAGTTTAATTAAAAACTTTACTAATTTTTTTTTTTATTAAAAACAATTATTTACTTGAGAGATCATGAAGCAGAGTGTTGTGTGAAACACACAATGGGGTGTTTTAAAATCATTTACCGTATATTAGACAAACAAAATATAATAAAATCATACCCTGTACAGTGATGTTGACTGCGTTGCTGAACTCTCCTGATCCAGACTCACACCAGTACACTGCATCAATGCGCCCATAAGTGCTTAGTTTGCATGTAGATCCAGTCATTGTCCTCCAGGTGGAGCAGTCTGATGAGGCGCTGTCCTCGATTGATAACCTCTTCACTCTCCACTCAGTAGAGTTTCCCTCACAGCTCAGTGAGACAGAGTCATAGGTGAAGTGTTGAGCTCTGTCAGGACTCACTGTGAGAGACGCTGATGAGTGAAAATCTGAAAAACAACATGTGATAAGAGGTCAAACAGAGCACAGAGATCTTTAGATAGAAAATGCCTCAATTAAAATAGTCTTTTTATATCTGAGGATTATGACGATCATTTCCAATAAACTTGATCTGGGTATCATCAGATAATTTTGAATTATCATGTTATTTACCAGCAAAACAACTATGATTTTCTTTCTTCGTGAAACGAAATACAGATTCAATGTTTTTCGTGTCATAATCGTTCTGTTTATGGCGTATGGTAATTCCTTTGTCACTGTTTGAAGAATGAAAATGCTTGCAACAAAAGTGACCCAGTGACATGGGTTGGGTTTTTTTTGTTCTCAAATGAAAAAAAAGAAAACTGAATTCACATCACAGGTCACCAGGTCAGGTGACCCAGAAGTAAAAGTAAATATATAAAAATAAAAGCACATAATATCAGTGGCAGTTCTAGACCAGTTTTAATGGGGGGGCCAGGTTGGGGCCGACTTTTTGTTAGGGGGCACATACAACCCGGAAACCCGATAAATCCCTCATTCAGACAAAGCAGTGTTTACAATTTCAGCTATTTTGATTGTGTAGTAAACTGCTGAGACACTTTATTTCTGCCTTTCTCTTCAGAACAAAATCATTGCAAGAAATCTGTCATTGTATTATTAATGCAGACTCCCTGTCAGGGGGGCCACAGGGGGGTCCAGACTCAGAGTTACGGGGGCAATGACCCCTGTTGGCCCCCCCTAGAACTGCCCCTGCATAATATACACTGAACAAAAATATCAACGTTACACTTTTGTTTATGCTCCCATTTTTCATGAGCTGAACTCAAAGATCTAAAACATTTTCTATATACACAAAATAACCATTTCTCTCCAATATTGTTCACAAATCTGTCCAAATCTGTGTTAGTGAGCACTTCTTTGCCGAGATAATCGATCCCACCTAACAGGTGTGGCATATCAAGATTCTGATTAGATGGCATGAATATTGCACAGTTGTGCCTTAGGCTGGCCACAATAAAAGGCCACTCTAAAATGTGCGGTTTTGATTTATTGGGGGGGTCTGAAAACCAGTCAGTATCTGATGTGACCACCATTTGCCTGACGCAATGCAGCACATCTCCTTCGCATAGAGTTGATATGATTGTCGACTGTGGCCTGTGGAATGTTGGTCCACTCCTCTTCAATGGCTGTGCGAAGTTGCTGGATATTGGCACTTCGATATTGGCATTGACGCTGTTGTATACGTATCGTGTACGTGTCGTATCCAGAGCATCCCAAACATGCTCAATGGGTGACATGTCCGGTGAGTATGCTGGCCATGCAAGAAGAGGGAGGTGCCGTGCATTATCATGCTGCAATATGAGGTGATGGTCGTGGATGAATGGCACAACAATGGGCCTCAGGATTTCATCACGGTATCTCTGTGCATTCAAAATGCCATCAATAACATGCACCTGTGTTCGTTGTCCATTACATACGCCTGCCCATACCATAACCCCACCGCCACCATGGGCCACTTGATCCACAACGCTGACATCAGCAAACCGCTCACCCACATGACGCCACACACGCTGTCTGCCATCTGCCCTGAACAGTGAAAACCAAGATTCATGAGATGAGCTTCCCTGAGACGGTTTCTGACAGTTTGTGCAGGAATTATTTGGTTACGCAAACCGATTGTTGCAGCAGCTGTCCGGGTGGCTGGTCTCAGACGATCTTGGTGGTGAACACGCTGGATGTGGAGGTCCTGGGCTGGTGTGGTTACACGTGGTCTGCGGTTGTGAGGACGGTTGGATGTACTGCCAAATTGTTTGAAACACCTTTGGAGACGGCTTATGGTAGAGAAATGAACATTTAATTCACGGGCAACAGCTCTGATGGACATTCCTGCAGTCAGCATGCCAATTGCACGCTGCCTCAAAACTTGTGACGTCTGTGACATTGTGCTGTGTGATAAAACTGAACATTTCAGAGTGGCCTTTTGTTGTGGCCAGCCTAAGGCACACCTGTGCAATAATCATGCTTTGTTCAGTGTAGAAAGGTTCTGAACAAAGATTCATTCTATAGTAAAAAAGACACATTCCAGCATTACTAATTTACTTACAAACTATTTAGTTTACTAAATAAATAAATAAGGACCAATGAATATATGTCAGTATCTCTCCAGTATGTTAAAAACATTTGTTCATCACAGACAGAAAATAGATAAACAGAGGTGATGATATAAAATGAAAAACTGACCTGCAGACCAGATGAATGTAGGTGCACTGTAATAAGTGTAAGACACTGGACCTCCTCTTCCAGCTCTGCACACATATCCTGCTGTGTGTGTCTGTCCATGAACAATGTAGGAATCCTGTTCAGTCCCACTGCTGCTGCCAGGTAGCAGCTCATAGCTGTAGGAGTTGTCTGATAGTTTAGGAACAGTCTTATACCAGTAGAACCTCCATCCTGCAGATTGGTCTTTAACAATGCAGTTCAGAGTTACTGAGGCTCCAGCACTCAGCCATGATGGAGATACAGTGAGAAAAGACTGGGGTTCTGTTGGAACATGATTTTTCAGATTTAAAACAGGTATTGATAGGATCAAATACAATGTACGAATGAAATATTTGATGTAACTTACTGTCTGATACTGTCAGTTTGAAGGTATCACTCCAATTTGTTGAAGACTTTTCACTTTTCTTTCTGCCCTTACACCTGTAGACTCCACTGTGGAATGCAGAAACAGATCTAATGCTGTGTTCATTTTGATTAGAAGGTTTTTGTTTGCTGGTTGTTCTCCATTCATACTCCCACTCAGTGTCTCCTCCATCTTTGATCTCACATCTGAGAGTGATCCTCTCTCCTCTGTATATTTCACACCAGTTTGGCTGCAGAGTCACAACAGCCTTGTTTGGGACTGTTCATGGTCAAGAATTCACAGTAAGGAAACAAAAATGAAAAAGTTAAATCTACGTCAAACATATTGTCTTTAGCTTTACAAGTCCTAACAATGAATAGAACAAATATTTGTTTTCTGTTTCCAAAACAGAAACTCAAACTCACCATTATTGCTGACAGTGACTGAATCACTGTACTCTGTGTAGTAAACTGGCTCTCCTCTTCCTCCTCTGCACCAGTAGACTCCTCCCTCTGAGACTCTGATTGGTCCAGCTGAGAGTTGAGAGGTCAGAGGTTCAGATGTTTTCTCTCCTCTGTACCAGAAGTATTTCCAACCAGATGATGATGGGTTCACAGAGCAGGTCAGGGTCACACTGCCCCCTACAGGAATGTCTCTGTAATCAGCCCTCAGTTCAGCCTTTGGTCTGTTTGCTGTTTGATTTAGAACAAAGACATAAAAAAGGAAAACAAATCATTAGTGCAGCCCACACACGTAAGAAACACTTGAGTTGTTAAAATGTTTGCATTGATAGAAATTAATTTATAAAGACTGGACACATTTTAGTTCAAACCTGGTCAAGGACCTGTCTTGCATGTCATGTCCCTTTTCCTGAGTTTCTTTATTCAATTTTTAAGTTGCACTACTGAATGTTACATTTCTGAAAGCAACAGCTCGTGTTGAAGTGTTGATGAGCCCAGTTGAAATCTTTCACTGTGGAATTTCATTGGTCAACGACAACTGCATTCTGACTGTGGAGAACATTGTTAACTTCAATATTGATCCACGCTGTGGGTTGTTGTATGATTTTATTTCTAAAGACGCAGTCCGCATATTACTGGCTCATTATCATGTAACTTTGCTCCCATGCAAGGACAAAAAACTAAAAAAGTTTGTTGTTGCATGACTTGAGGAGAATCACATTATTATTGTTGGAGAAAGAAGCCTATTTCTCTGTTGCCTCATTTATATCAAATTGTCATTATGGATGAAAGATAGTCCAGTTTATACAATACTGTCACTCTGTTGAGGAATATGAGTCACTTCTGCCTTTCACACCTGTGTTCTCCACTGTGAGCCTCAGTAGCACTGATAATGCTGTTTTGAATGTTTTTTGTCAGTGTAAATGTAATCTTTGCATTCTATTCTGTTGTTAAATTAGGAAACATTATGACAAATAAAACTCAACAGCTACATTAAAACAATTTCATATTACATTGTTGAAAGACAACTGCATTCGGACAGTGAAGGTCACAACAGTGTCCCAGAATACCCAAATGCTTGTAGCTCTCCACAGGATGCATTTAGTATAGAAAGACTCAACTGTTTGACTCCAGCAGTATGGAGGAATGTTTTATAATTTGATTATAGCACTGACACTTTTGGACTTTTGCAGCTCTGAGAGATAAAACCAAAAACAGACTGTGGCAGCCATGTAAGCGCTTAAAATGAGAGAGATGATTTGAACCACCTGCTGACAGTTCAGTGTAATTACTTACTATTATACTAAATGATGAAATGACATTTTCAATAAATAACAAACCTGTGCAATTAGAAAAAACTCCTATTACTCATACCTTAAAGAAGGCATTAATGTAGTTACTGCAAAATGTGTACTGATGCATGGAGTAAAATTATACGTATATGAAAAAACAAATTCAAAAAGAGGAACTCATCAGTTAGAGTGATACAATAGGCGATAAACAGGAAAAAATGTTATATTTGTTAACAGATGAAAAACAATTGCTCACCTTCAGCATGTCCATAGAAGAGTGTATTCAGCACTAAAATAAGTTTAAAAGGTTCATTAGACAATAATCATAAGTATTCAAAATCCAGCTGGAGTTACATCAGCCTCTTATCAACAGCATCGCACATTTCTGTTATGATATACTACCACAGAGGAAAGAAAACAAATAAAACAACCTCTCATATTCATTAAAATATCTTGGTCTAAATGCTGTACATGCATTGTGGCAAAAGCCAAATCAGCAACAGAGCTCGTGTGTGTAAAACAACAATGTTCATGAGTCTGACACTGAAAGTCAATTCTTTTTTTTTTTTTTAAAAAGGAAAAAAGTGACAAATGTACTCACAGAATAACCCCAGTGCACAGAGCAAAATGTGCCCCATCTTCACATCCAGCCAGACTCTCGCTTCTGATGTGATCTGAAATGTTTTCCAAATATGTTAAGTGAGTGACTACACAAATTTTCTTCAACTTCATCATCTGATAAAGTGTCTTATCTTCCTTCCGTTTTTCCACATTACTCTTACAACACACTTACACTTCCTGTCAACCAAAAAGATATACTAATTGTCATGCAAAACTTTGTGTCAATGAAATAATGTCTTATTAAAACATGGCATAAGAATCATGAAATAGGAAAGCACGCCAACTGGCATGTGGACACAGGGACCCCCTTCTGGACCCCAGAGCCAATCAGTAGTTTGTGACTCAAATAAGAGACTTTAAGTAACATAGTTACTTGACCTTTTTAGTGTTCTCTTCACAAGCTATATGAGATATAATCAAAGGGCACCACCTCCATCAATTAAGTCATTAACTGATTAATGAATTCAGAGGAAAATTATTTACATCAAATGAATAATTGATCCATCTGAAATTGTAAATTCTGATGACATTGACCTCCACCTCTGTCCTGAAAGAAACACAAATACAACAATTCCATTTGATATTTATTGGGCTACTCAGGGACATGGATGATGAATGAGGACCACTTAACATATATACATTTCAGGGGCGGTCCTAGGGGGGGCGCCAACAGGGGCCAGTGCCCCCGTAACTCTGAGTCCGGACCCCCCTGGGCCCCCCCCCTGACAGGGAGTCTGCATTAATAACACAATGACAGATTTTTTGCAATGATTTTGTTCTGAAGGGAAAAGCAGAAATTAAAGTGTCTCAGCAGTTTACTGCACAATCAAAATTGCTGAAATTGTAAACACTGCTTTGTATGAATGAGGGATTCGTCCTTTTTTCCTGGTTGTATGTGCCCCCTTACAAAAAAGCCGGCCCCAACTTGGCCCCCCTATTTAAAGTGGTCTAGAACCGCCACTGATACATTTGCACATACTGCATGTACATGAGTGGATGAATTAATTTTAAATGTATGTATTAAACTGTTGCTGACTGATGTACACTCATGCGGTACGTGCATTTCCTCATATCATTACCTTATTATTAGCTATTACCAAAAATAATCAGAAAGCACAGCGGCAACCTGCAAATGAGCAGCTTTTGAAGCAGAGCTGAAGTTTCATAAGACCGAAGAGATAACATGTTCTGCTACAGCTGCATAAAGTGGTCAACCAAACTTGAAAAAAATACAAAAGAAAGGGGTGTGTGGTGTTTCACATATAATCGTTTGATTAACGATTTAAACATGTATGACATCTATCAAAAACTACAAAAGATGCTGACTTTTAACATGGCGTAACAGTGTCTGCAGGAGTTTAAAAAAATAATAAAATAAAGTGACAGTATGATATACCAAAGAACAATAACAGAACACATACTAATTATTACATATGACATCTGTTGAAAATTCAAACCATATAATATATTACTCTTAAATGATCTGCTTTTAGATGGACTTTATGAGATACTGTCTGATATCTGGACAGCACTGCTGCACACAGTGGTTACATTAGGGTCATTATTCGTATTGTCGTCTGCTCCGTTGGTTTTGTTGATACAGATTTCTTTATTGACCTGATGGAAAAAGCAAAGGAAAAAAAAAACATTTTGAGTTTAAATTCTTTGAATACAACTACCATGGTGGTGTTGTGTTTATAATGAGTGAAATGACTTTTGTACTTGACTGTACCTGCAGCTGATCTCATCTGTATATTCATGTAAACAGAGCTCTCTTCTGGTTCATCATCTGAAGGAAAAATCAGATTAATGCATTTTTAGCGTTTTTTTTTTTTTTTTTTTTTTGCATCAATCAAAGAGTATGTGACATTGCTGGTTTAATTTGAATTTTCAATATCATTTAACTTGACGGATTGTCAAGGCATCAGTTGTACCATGTCCAGCTTCCTGTGGGCCTCTGATTGTTTCATAGAGACAAACATCACCTACAGAGAAATAGATATCAAGACAAGGTTGGTTTGTGATACTAATTTAACACCCTCAGATATTTTGTTTATTCAAAATGTATCATCTAAAACATAAAGATAAGTTGAACTGTTTACCATGGAGAAGAGTGGAGTAATCATCGTTCTGGCAGTCCACATGATCCCTGTTGGTGCTCTCAGACTGGACTGGTCTACAACACATATCAGATACAACACATTTAGATAAGAACATATAAATGTATTGGTGTTATGTTCAAAATGAGAGGAGAGAGTGTTGCACCTACCTGACAAAGCACGAATCTGTGAAAAAGACATTTGTTGTTAGATGGTTGTTATATTGCTGTTCTATCTCATGATATCAGAGTATGTGTGTGTAATAGATTAATTAAAAATCATCTAATTACAGAAGAAGAAGTTCTCACCATTGGATACTCTGTAGCAGAACAAAACAAGCAGAGGAATAACAAGAATGATTCCACAAACCAGCCCAACAATCAACAGAAGAGGAACTGAAGAGTTTTCAGGCCTGGACACTGCTGTAAAATAGTAAATATTAACTATTAATAAACTTATATAACATGTTTCTAAAACTGAATTCACAGAGTGCTTTAATAAAAATGTGACTCTGCTAATAAAACTCTTTGAAACGAGAACTAGAAAGAACTAGAACTGTGAATCCAGTTCAGTATTCACCTAAAGTTCTTTCTTAGACAGAAACACAGTTTACATAAAGAAAATGGAATAGTTATTTTAATCCTACTCACCCTGAACTGACATCCAACTCGGTGCCGACTCTTTTTTCAAGTCGTGACACTTGTAGAATCCTTCATCTGACTTTGACACTGCAGAGATATTTAACTCCCATCTGGTGTCACTCTGAATGAGTTTGTCATTGTGATAGAAAAACACACTGGAGTCAAATGTTTGTCTTCTTAATTTGCAGCTCAGACTAACAGAATCTCCCTCAGTCACAGGACGGGCAGGGCTCTGCAGAAGAATATTTTTATCTGTGAAAGCGTCAAAGAATACAAGGTTTCAGTCAGAGATCAGCTGGTCAACAAAATACTTCAGCATGATGTATAAAAATACACTGCTCATTGTTTTACAGAGTGAATAACTGATGTTTTATCAAATAACTCATGTGTCTTACGGTATAACTTACCTTCTTGCCAAACAAACAAATGCTGTAAAAGTTGTAAACCTAAACAAACCACATTGTATATACTGCATCCAATCCTCACCATGATGAGGTGAAGCTGGCACTAAGAGGATGTGCATAGGTCAAATCACATTTTAATTAAATAACTAACTTTTTCAATTTATTTAAATCAATTCATTAAGAGATCATGAGGTGTTGGGCAAAACTTTTATTTCAGTCAACTGTACTCCTCAACACACAATGGGATGTTTCAAAAACATTTTTTTTTTTAATTAAAACATTTTAAATAAGAAAAAAAGAAGATATGATAAAATCATACTCTGTATAGTGATGTTGACTGCGTTGCTGAACTCTCCTGATCCAGACTCACACCAGTACACTGCATCACAAAGACATGTCATCTTTAGTTTGCATGTAGATCCAGTCATTGTCCCCCAGGTGGTGCAGTCTGACAGGTTTCTGTCCTCAGGTGATAACCTCTTCACTCTCCACTCAGTAGAGTTTCCCCCACAGCCCAGTGAGACAGTATGATAGGTGAAGTGTTGAGCTCTGTCAGGACTCACTGTGAGAGACGCTGATGATTGAAAATCTGAAAAACAACATGTGATAAGAGGTCAAACAGAGCACAGAGATCTTTAGATTATAATCTCAGTAATCCAAATATTCTGTTGCTTGAATTCTTTATTGCTGAGGATTAACAAATTGGGTCTGTGTGTCATTTATAAATTTGATGATCAGTTGAAATTGAGAAATCAGAAAATGATCAAATTGCTTGCTCTGTTCATGGCAGTTTGTGACCTGTAGCTTTGCGGATAAACACACTGGTCTTTAAGGCCCTTCTTCTGGGCTTGTTTAGTAGAGTGGACAGGTCGGGTAGCGGAGCAGTGGCAGGGCAGCCCATCTCTGCCATCCGGCCTGTCCGCTGTAGTGGCACGGCAGGTGGCTCATAATCTGTAGCATCAACTCTGCAGCTGGCAGGTTGTTTTTACAAATCAAGGAATTAACTGTTTGATCAGACCTCAGAGATTCAGGAATTACCTATCTAACATGCTATTTGTGTTCAGTGGATGTCTGGGGTTGATGTGAGCTGAAGAGCTGATGCAGCTGAATTTGTTGGCTTTGCCACTATAGCGTACAGGCCAGATGGCAGAGATGGGCTGCCCTGCCACTGCTCTGCCACCCGACCTGTCCACTTCACCCAACGAGCACAAAGACACTGCAGTCAAAGCGAAGGGGGATAGTGATCCCAAGAGGTGAAGAAGACGACCAGGGGAAGAGCCAAAAAACTTGTTGTGTCAAACATGCAAATCTACAGCTCATGAACTGCCGTAAACAGAAAAGTTTATGACACTTACTGTGAGTCGTTATAGCCATAAAAAATAACTTAATGTCCTGTTTTAGTAATTCCCTATTTTTGAACTGAGTGTAATATCAAATGTACAAAAAACAAAGTGTTATTTGTCTTTTTGCGTAAAAAAAAGGAATTCTGTCCTCTCCTGTCTATAAAATATTCCAGCACAGTTGAAAAGAGAAAGCTTGACTTAATGCTAAAGAGAGAGTAGAAATCATGAGATCACAACATTCAATACAGTTCTTCCATATGAGTGAGCAATATCAATGTACACAGCCAGTTATTTCTCCACTTCTAAGTTAGTTTTCAATATACTGTATATTGGTCACAGACAGTAAATAAATTAAATTTGATGATGACATGACATGAGATGAACTGACCTCCAGTCCAGATAAACTGAGGTTCACTGTAATGAGTGTAATACACTGGATCTCCTCTTCCAGCTCTGCACACATATCCTGCTGTGTGTGTCTGTCCATGAACAATGTAGGAATCCTGTTCAGTCCCACTGCTGCTGCCAGGTAGCAGCTCATAGCTGTAGGAGTTGTCTGATGGATCAGGAACAGTCTTATACCAGTAGAACCTCCATCCTGCAGATTGATCTTTAACACTGCAGTTCAGAGTTACTGAGGCTCCAGCACTCAGCCATGATGGAGACACAGTGAGGACAGACTGGGCTTCTGTTGGAAAATGATTTTTCAGAATGAAAACATGTATTGATAGTAGATCAAATACATTCTGCACAATCAGTACATACTGAACTGTATAATTTTCTCTTTGAAAGAAATGTGATGTGACTTACTGTCTGATACTGTCAGGTTGAAGGGATCACTCCAATCTGTTGAAGACTTTTCACTTTTCTTTCTGCCCTTACAGCTGTAGTCTCCACTGTGGGATGCAGAAACAGATCTAATACTCTGTTCATGTTGATTTGAAGGTTTTTCTGAGCTGGTTGTTCTCCATTCATACTCCCACTCAGTGTCTCCTCCATCTTTGATCTCACATCTGAGAGTGATCGTCTCTCCTGAGTATATTTTAGACCAGTTTGGTTGCAGAGTCACAACAGCCTTGTTTGGAACTGTTCATGTTCAAGAATTCACAGTAAAGAAACAAAAACGACAAAAAATTGTATCTAAATCATGTCTTTTTTCTAATCCATCAACAAAGACAAATATATGTCAAATGTCAAACTCACCCTTTTTGTAGATAGTGACTGAATCACTGTACTCTGTGTAGTTGACTGGCTGTCCTCTTCCTCCTCTGCACCAGTAGACTCCTTCCTCTGAGACTCTGATTTGTCCAGCTGAGAGTTGAGAGGTCATACGTCTTGAGGTTTTCTCTCCTCTGTACCAGAGGTATTTCCATCCAGATGATGATGGGTTCACAGAGCAGGTCAGGGTCACACTGCCTCCTACAGGAATGTCTCTGTCATCAGCCCTCAGTTCAGCCTTTGGTCTGTTTGCTGTTTGATTTAGAGCAAAGACATAAAACAGGAAAACAAATCATTAGTGCAGCCCACACACACAGAAACACTTGAGTTGTTAAAATGTTTGCATCAATAGAAATTAATTTATACATACTGGACACATTTTAGTTCAAACCTGGTCAAGGACTGTCTTGCATGTCATGACCCTCTCTCTTTTCCTGGGTTTCTTTATTCAGTTTTTAAGTTGCACTACTGAATGTTACATTTGTGAAAGCAATAGCTTGTGTTTAAGTGTTGATGAGCCCAGTTGAAATCTTTCACTGTAGATTTTCATTGTTCAAAGACAACTGTATTCTGCCTGTGGAGAAGAGTTTAAACTCCAAAATTGATCTACGCTGTGGGTTATTGTATGATTTTATTTCTAAAGATGCTGTTGTTGGAGCCTATTAATTCTTTGTATTAATTATTAGGAAAATGGTATATGGTAATGGCATAAAATAATGCTAATGATAATGATGACTATTCAGGATGTAAAATGTACATGAACTATTTATTTATTAGATTGTTTTTGTTGTTCATGGCCCTCCTCCTAGTCAGGCCATCCTCCTCCTGTGATTAAGGAGAGAGGACAGCTGGTTTGGCTTTTGGTCTGCCTTTTGTGTTGAAGGAGTGAGGAGTGAAGCAGTTTGGTTTGGTTTGAAGTCAACCGGAGGATATTTCTGTTTATGTAAATAAATTCGAAACCTTTTTTGTTGAAACAAGAAACATTTCCGCGAGTGCTTATTATTTAGTGAGTCGTAGACCTCCTCCTCAGAAACTACTCTGACGATTTTTGAACTTTTTTGTATGCAAGAGTAGCCATAACAGATGCAGCTGTCTGATGACTGGCTCATTATTATGTAACTTTGCTCCCATGCAAGAAAAAAAAACGAAAAAAAAGTGTGTTGTTGCATGACTTGAGGAAAATCACATTATTATTGTTGGAGAAAGAAGCCTATCTCTCTGTTGCCTAGTGTTACTAGTAGCTTTCCACAGGATGCAATGAGCACAGAGACTCGACTGTTTGACTCCAGCAGTATGGAGGAATGTTTTAGAATTTGATTATAGCACTGACACTTTTGGACTTTTGCAGCTCTGAGAGATAAAACTCAAAAACAGACTGTGGCAGCCATGTAAACACTTAAAATGAGAGAGATGATTTGAACCACATGCTGACAGTTCAGTGTAACAACTAACTATATTATCCGCAGGGTGGCAGGGCGCTCCCTTAGAGATAGGGTGAAGAGCTCTGTCTCCCGGGAGGAGCTCTGAGTAGAGTCGCTGCTCCTCCACATCGAGAGGAGCCAGCTGAGGTGGCTCGGGCATCTGTTTCGGATGCCCCCGGGACGCCTCCCTCGGGAGGTGCTCCTGGCATGTCCCGCCGGGAGGAGACCCCGAGGAAGACCCAGGACACGCTGGTGTGACTATGTCACCCAGCTGGCCTGGGAACGCCTTGGGGTCCTCCCGGAAGAGCTGGAGGCAGTGTCCGGGGAGAGGGAAGTCTGGGTGTCCCTGCTCAGGCAGCTGCCCCCGCGACCCGGCCCCGGATAAGCGGACGAAAATGGATGGATGGATGGATGGAACTAACTATATTACTAAATGATGAAATGATAATTTCAATAAAAAACAAACCTGTGCAATTAGAAAAAAAAAATCACTCATATCTGAAAGAAGGCATTAATGTAGTCATTGCAAAATGTGTAGTGATACATGGAGTAAAATGATACGTGCATGAAAAAACAAATGCAAAAAGAGGAAGTCACGTTGAGAGTGATACAATGGGTGATAAACAGGAGAAAATTAACAAGTTAATATGTGTTAACAGATAAAAGACAATTGCTCACCTTCAGCATGTCCATAGAAGAGTGTATTCAGCACTAAAATAAGTTTAAAAGGTTCATTAGACAAAAATCACAAGTATTCAAAATCCAGCTGGAGTTTCATCAGCCTCTTATCAATCAACAGCATCGTGCATTTCTGTGAAGATATTCCACCACAGTGGAAAGAAACAAATAAAACAATCTCTCATATTCATTAAAATATCTTGGTCTAAATGCTGTACATGCATTGTGGCAAAAGCCAAATCGGCAAAAGAGCTCATGTCTGTAAAACAACCATGTTAATGAGTCTGACACTGAAAGTCAATTTTTATTTTTTTTATACAAAAAAGGAAATAAGTGACAGATGTACTCACAGAATAACTCCAGTGCACAGAGCAAAATGTGCCCCATCTTCACATCCAGCCAGACACTCTGCTTCTGAGAGAAATGTTTTCTTCAAATATGTTAAGTTAGTGACTACACACATTTTCTTCAACTTCATCATCTGATAAAGTGTCTTATCTTTCTTCCCTTTTTCACATCACTCTTACAACACAATTACACTTCTTGCCAACCGCAAAGATATACCAACTCATTTTCGTGCGAAAGTTTGTGTCGATGAAAAAATGTCACATTAAAACATGGCATAAGAATCTGTGAAATAGGAAAGTACGCCACCTGGTATGGGGACACAGGGACCCCCTTCCCGGAGCCATTATCAGTAAGTTGTGACTCAAATAAGAGAGTCTTCAACTTTCAGTGACATAGTTACATGACCTTTTAAGTGTTCTCACCACAAACTATATGAGACATAATCAAACTCTTTTTAGAAAGGACACCACCTCCATCAATTAACTCATCAATTATTAATTAATCAATTCAGAGGAAGATTAATCACAATAAAGGAATAAGTGATACATTTGAAAGCTTTAAATTCTGATAACATTGACCTCCACCTCTGTTCTAAAAGAAAACACAAATACAACAACTTCATTTGATATTTATTGAACTACTCAGGGATATGGATGATGAATGACGACCACTTAACATATACACATTTGCACATACTGGATGTACATGAGTGGATAAATGATAAGGCATGAAAGAATTGGAAATATAGGTATTAAACTATTTCTGACTGAATGAATGACTGTTATCAAAAAACAAGGGGCATCTTAGTCAATATCAATAAAAGCAATGAACATTTAACAATTAGCTCTGTTCTTAAACATTCAAGTATAGACCTTTCTGACCATTCTGACCATTTCAATCACTTAGGTAGAATGGATAAAGAAAGAGAGAGGAACCGAATGAGGAATGCGGCATATTTATGACTCTTGATAGTTTTAAGACTTAAGGCTGTCTGTGGTTGGTGGGACGATTCATGTCCTCTTAGGTCTGTTCTTTGTCTTTCTTGACATCCTCTCTCCTTAAGGTCGGAGGTCATTGGGTCTGTGTGTGTCTCTGTGCCCTCTAACACAGCCACAAAGAGTTTATCTGTTAAATCACCAAAATGTTTATGACGGACTGTAGCTTCTTCACACGTTCTTTTGTTTTGAATGCTAAGGATGCCTAAAATGGCCAACCAAACATTTAAAAATATCAAACAAAACATATGTCCATCAAGGTGATGCTAAGATGAGTGTATCAAACCATTTTTAAGAATTACATGAAAAGTTTGTAACATGATGTGGTTTTCGCATATAGTACAATAAATGTTACAATTGTTTCAATCTTTTTTATCAAATACTGAAAGCATGATATACCAAAGAAGAAATACAGAAGACATATACTTGTACTAATGATTATATATGACACCTGTAAAATATTCATACCATATGATATATTTTTCTTATATGACCTGCTTGCAGATTAAATTTACACAACATCATCTTGTATTTGGACAGCACTGCTGCAAGCAGAGATTACATTAGAAGATGCAAATTTGCAGATGTAATTTTTCCTGTTGTCATCTGCTCCATTCGATTTGGTGATACTGATTCTTTATTGATCTGAAAGAAAACCAAAATAAAAAAATGGATATAACTATGGACACACACACACACACACACATTCATGTATATATATGTATGTTAATGTGTATATATATACTGCCGTTGTACTATTCGATCACATATATATGTGTATACACATATATACACATATGCGTGTGTATATAAATCCTAATCCTACTCACCCTGAACTGACATCCAGCTCTGTGCTGACTCTTGTCCTGAGTGTTGACACTTGTAGAATCCTTCATCTGACTTCGACACTGCAGAGATATTTAACTCCCATCTGCTGTCATTTTGAATGAGTTTCTCATTGTGATAGAAAAACACAATGGAGTCAAATGTTTGTCTTCTTAACTTGCAGCTCAGACTAACAGAATCTCCCTCAGTCACAGGACGGGCAGGGCTCAGCAGGATCATATTTTTATCTGTTAAACAGTCAAAGAATACGAGGTTTCAGTCAGAGATCAGCTGGTCGAGGAACTTGAGAATGAGTGGATGTAGAGAGATGAGAAAAGATACATACTGGGTTTTTTTCTCTGACTTTTCTCATTGAATTAACAGTTTAATAAAATCTGACGTTTTATCTTCACACACCTTGTGTGTCTTACTGTTCAAGAAATCTTTCAGCTGCTGAATCTGCAACCTCACAGCTAAATGTCACTAAATCCTTCACACAGTTCAGCCCCATACATATATATATATGTGTGTGTGTGTGTGTGTGTGTATGTATACATGTAAATGTGATAAAACAATTAATTATTAGAGAGATCATGAAGGAGAGTGTTGGGAGGGACTCTTAACATGTCAGTGTACTGTACTCAACACACAATGGGACGTTTGAAATAATAAATAAAAGAAAAACAAATTATAATAAAATCATACCCTGTATAGTGATGTTGACTGCGTTGCTGAACTCTCCTGATCCAGACTCACACCAGAACACTGCATCATTGTGCCATTTAGTGTTTAGTTTGCATGTAGATCCATTCATTTTCCCCCAGAAGATGCAGTTTGACAGATATATGTTCTTAGATAACCTCTTCACTCTCCACTCAGTAGAGTTTCCCTCATAGCTCAGTGAGACAGAGTCAGAGGTGAAGTGTTGAGCTCTGTAAGGACTCACTGTGAGAGACGCTGATGAGTGAAAATCTGAAAAACAACATGTGATAAGAGGTCAAACAGAGCACAGAGATCTTTAGATAGAAAATGCCTCAATTCAAAAAGTATTTAGCTTTATTTTTATTTTTTATTGCAACAAAGTTCACTATTTGCTAAAATTATTCTACGTTGACATCTTGCTACCATTTGAGTACAATTTAAGTCATAGACAACCAAGTGACAACAGCTGCTGGAAGTAGTAAAAAGAGCTTAAGTATCCAGAACAAAAGTACTTTTTGCAGATGAGAGTAAAGTTTTAGACAAGATATCATATCTCTCACTTTATGTTTTATGTTAAAGAGTGAGGACAAAATGAAACAAGTTAATTCCACCCAATGAGGAGGAAATTATGAAGTTTAGCTTGACATTAGTGAGAGAATCAAGATCATAAGACCACAGTAAAAAAATATTTTTTTTTTTACTGTATGTTTATTATCATTTTGAAATAAATGAACAGAACTGATATAACATCTGTTTCGTAAGAGATAGAAACAGACTGACCTGCGGACAAGACAAACTTTGGTTGACTGTAATCAGTGTAATACACTGGATCTCCTCTTCCAGCTCTGCACACATATCCTGCTGTGTGTGTCTGTCCATGAACAATGTAGGAATCCTGTTCAGTCCCACTGCTGCTGCCAGGTAGCAGCTCATAGCTGTAGGAGTTGTTTGATATTTTAGGAACAGTCTTATACCAGTAGAACCTCCATCCTGCAGATTGATCTTTAACACTGCAGTTCAGAGTTACTGAGGCTCCAGCACTCAGCCATGATGGAGACACAGTGAGGACAGGCCAGGGTTCTGTTGGAAAATGATTTTTTTCATTTTTTTGTTAAATAAAAACCTTTATTGATAGTGGATCAAATACATTCTACACAATCAGCACATACAGTACATTTACTTCAAATATATATGAACCAAAACAGCCTTTTAATTAACTGTGTAATCTTTACTTTGAACGGAATGTGATGTGACTTACTATCTGATACTGTCCGTTTGATGGGATCACTCCAATCTGTTGAAGACTTTTCTTTTTTTTTTCTGCCCTTACACCTGTAGTCTCCACTGCCAGATTCAGTCTTGAATATAAGTTCATTTTGAGTTGAATGCCTTTCTGAGCTGGGTGTTTTCCATTCATACGTCCACTCAGTGTCTCCTCCATCTTCGATCTCACATCTGAGAGTGATCAACTCTCCTGAGTATATTTCAGACGAGTTTGGCTGCAGAGTCACAACAGCCTTGTTTGGAACTGTTTATGTTCAAGAATTCACAGAAAGGAAACAAAAATGAAAAAGTTGAATCTACATCATGCCTTTTTGTGTTTGTTATTAATCAACAAATATAAACATCTACACTGCATGAAAAGTGGGATTTTCGTCAGTATGCGGCACTGTAGATTGACGTGGAATTTCAGGTTTGCGGCTGCACGCGGCAATTTGCAGGCAACACTGAAAACTGATGTAAATTGTCGGAAATTGACGTGGGCCTTGCTTGGCAGTTGTCCCCCAATGACCCTCCTCCCCCTGATTCTAGGGGAGGCTTTAACATGTAAATGAGAATGCTGTGAGCTATACAAATGCAAATCAGGGTTGCAGGGGGAGTTTTACCCCAGGTGACCTTTTTCTAAAAGGTGTTCACTTCATTTTAAGAAAATCTCTGGTATAAATAGATCAGGCTCGGTATAGCCTAATTATAGACCCTTATATTTGCGCTTGAATGGATTTATTTAATGAAAGTATGCTAGATTAATTACTGTGTATGTCATTAGCAATGGCCAATGTTATGTGAAAAAGATTATTCATTCTTTTCTCTCTCTCTCTCTCTCTCTCTCTCTCTCTCTCTCTCTCCTGGGAACAAGTTAAAGATAAAACGCCAGTTGTTAAGAAGTTAAAATTTGCATGAAATATTTTGAGATAACCAAGATATTAAAATGTATAAGTATCTCTGTAATATCATGGGTTCTGAATGTTTTAAAAGCAGTTGAAAAGTAATTCTTATTGTGTGTGTACGGAAGAGGATTAGGGCCACATGTGAATTTTTTTTTTTAGTTCTGACTTTAAAGTCAGAAATCTGAGAAAAAAGTCAGAATTCTGACTTTTTTCTCAGAAGTCTGCACATGTAAACATTTTTTGAGTTCTGACTTTATTCTCAGTATTCTGACTTTAATCTCAGAATTCTGAGAAAAAAGTCAGAATTCTGAGATCAAAGTCAGAATTCTGACAAAAAAGTCAGAATTCTGCGATTAAAGTCAGAATTCTGATTTTTTTTTTCAGAATTCTGACTTTTTTCTCAGAATTCTGACTTTTCTCTCAGAATTCTGACTTTTATCTTAGAATTCTGAGAAAAAAGTCAGAATTCTGACTTGGGTGACCAATCATGAGTGATTTTGCTTGTTTATGAGTAGTGGTTTCATCCAATACTGAGTGAGGATATTCAAGCCAGCCCACACATTCTCTGGCCAGGCGTGGTTTTGCTGCTATTCATATGCCAATTGGAGCCGTTCACACCTCTGGGAGCTCCACTGACGTCATGGTTCGTTTCCGACAATTTTCGGCACAGACAAACGCCACGTTCACAGCCTGTAAATTGTTGTTACCTGCCGAAAATTAGGGAGATTTCCAGGCGTTTATGGGGCCAAAAATCCCACTTTTCATGCAGTGCTATCTATAAATACAAGGAATCTCTGTCTGTGTGTGTGTGTGTGTGTGTGCGTGTGTATGTGTCTGTTGGTCAAATATCTCTGCGGATAAGGATCACACTGACCCGAGACTTTCAACATGGCTGCTGCGTGGTTCAGTGGTGTGCATCTAAGCATTTGTTTTGACTGCAATGATACCGTGAATAAATTATTTCATAAATGCTTTACAAATTCCGCCGAGCATTGTCCACCAGAGCCACCACAGTCACGTGCGCACCAGAGCCAATCACTAAACACCGTGGCCACGTGCGCACCAGAGCCAATCACTGCAGAGCTCAAGCCCACGACATACCTGAAGAAACATGCAGATTTAACCGGGATTTTGCCGGCGGTTCGGTCCGTTCTGTTCTGTGCATCTAAACTGACTGTTGTGGATTAATGAGATTAAACGAGTCCAGACCGAGTCTGTTCGGGTCTGAGGAGATCCGGAGACGCGCGGACAACAAAGTGGAATCGGAATCTGTGGATGTTCATGTGTAGCTAGCCGCTAGCTAGCTGCTAGCCGCTAGCTGCTAGCTACACTGCCCACCTCCTGAGGCGACGGACTGGACGCATCGACATGTCCAAAAGCGGACCTAGGGTAAATAATGTCCGCCGCGCCTTTTTCGCGAACATTGCCATCACGTTTGCTTTGTGTCTGGTGCAGGAAGAAATGGTAAAAACGGGCTTTTGACACGAAAGTGTCCAAGCAGCAAGTTTGGTTGTTGAGGAACAGGAAGTTGTGGGAGGGACCTAGGCGGATGATTGACAGGCAACGACGGTCGGTGTGTAGGTCAGCGATATTGAGAGTTGAGAGATTTGTGACATTTAGCGTGTTTGGAGTGTGTAGTTAGTGTGTTATGTAGTGTTTGGTGTAGTGTGTTTAGTGTGTAGTGGGGTCGGTTTTTTGTTTGATGAGTCAGAATAATGAGGAGAAGCTGGATGTGGAGCAGGCAGTGCAGCTCTTCATTCAGCTGGAAGGAGCTCAGGAAGACCTGAGCATTGCCTGCATTTAGATGTAAATAGTTACATATAACTTTGTAAATTTTTTAAATGTATGCACAAATTTAGCAAACAACAATTTATATTTGCATTATAAGTAAAAAAAAAAAATAAGAATCTAACTTTTTCTACTCGGATTTTATGTTTTTTTGTGATTTTAGGTCCATTGTGTTAATACAGTATGTCAAAATGAAAAAAGAACTGTACAGTCACACATGTGAGGTTGTGCTGAAAATAATGACACCAAGTCAATAGCTTTTAAGGTGAAATATAATGGCAAAATCAAAAATAGTAAAAAACAGCCAATTATACCCTGGAATATCGGATTTCACAACAAACCTAAATATCCCTGACGTCCCACCTTCAAACACAGCCTCATTTGGCCATCCATGAAAAAGCTGCTTAACCTACCACTTTTTTTTATAGGATACACTTTTCTTACAGGCACTGCACTAGTAATATATAATTTAAAATGCTGTTGTCAAACTCACCATTTCTGTAGATAGTGACTGAATCACTGTACTCTGTGTAGTAAACTGGCTCTCCTCTTCCTCCTCTGCACCAGTAGACTCCTTCCTCTGAGACTCTGATTGGTCCAGCTGAGAGTTCAGAGGTCAGAGGTTAAGATGTTTTCTCTCCTCTGTACCAGAAGTATTTCCAAACAGATGATGATGGGTTCACAGAGCAGGTCAGGGTCACACTGCCCCCTACAGGAATGTCTCTGTCATCAGCCCTCAGTTCAGCCTTTGGTCTGTTTGCTGTTTGATTTAGAACAAAGACATAAAAAAGGAAATTGATGTCACTTCTGTTACTTCAGTTTAGTGCAGCCCCTACAGACAAGAAATACTTGAACTGTAAGACTTAAATTTGCATTAGTATTATCACTGAATTAATTAATCTAAAAATACTGGATACATTTTAGTTTAAACCTAGCCAAGGAGCTCTTTAACATGTCATGCCCCGCTCTCACTCAACCAGTTGGCTGAATGTGTCTTTCACAACCAGAACCTTCTTACTGTGGAGAACAGTGTTAAAGTGCAGCATCATTCCAGCCTGTAAGTTATTTGAGATGCTTTTGTCGTTCCTGATGGAAAAATTACAGAACTCTGATTACTGGCTGCTTTTTAGTTATTTTGTATATATAAAAAAATCTCCCAAAAGAATCATTCAGATAATTTAAAAGGCTCCATTAATTTTTGGAGAGAAATGTTTCCTGTTGTTTGATTTATATTGCTGAAAACATTAAAACATTTTCAGTATGAATGACCGATAGTCCAACTTACATGATACTGTCAATTTGATGACATTACTCCACTCTGTTGAGGAATATGAGTCTTTTCTTCCTTTACAGTTGTATCGTCTACTGTGAGCCTCAGTAGCATTGATAATCCTGTATTCATTGTATGTTGGAGGTGTGTTTAAGTTGTCTGGTGACCATTCATACGTCCACTCAGTGTCCCCTCCATCTTTGATCTCACATCTGAGGGTGATCGTCTCTCCTCTGAATATCTGAGGCCAGTTGGGTTGAAGGGTCAAAGTGGCCCTGTTGGAAACTGTTGACAAAAAATACACAGTTAGGATTCAAGCAGGATTAAACACTGAACAGATAAAATTCCATCATCTTCTGTTATAATCACTGTATTAATCATATGAATGCATATTGATCTGTTCTGCAGCCAATATTTCAAAACCAACTCATCTCTAACACACCTGTAATATTGTTGACAATTAGTAGAAACTACTTAAAGGTCAGTGAAGTGCCAAGCAGAGTTTACAGTAGCAGCTGCTGAAGGGATAAGAGCTTTCAGAGTTTAACAGTCACCCAAAATACTGGCAACTTTCCACAGGATGCATTTAGTTCAGACACTAGACTGTTTTGACCACAGCAATATGGAAGAACATTTTCATTTTCCCTCTTTGTTAGTCTTGTGTCCAATGTCTAGTTTATCATGCAAGCTAGATTCTGGATTTGTTTTCACCATCAGGATTTAAAGTTTGTTGAATTTAAAAAACTCCCAGCACAACATGCTGTTTTCCCAGCCACCTCCACTTCGTCTTGTTTACAACTACAGTATTAGCAGCAGCACTGTGTAAACTTTTCCTCATGAACAATTTCCCAATTCAAGATATTGATAAATTAAACTGAACAACATAAAGGAAGCATCCTAAAATCTTTGTTTCTGTAAACAAAGTGAAGGAGGTCAAACCAGTAGCCCATTGTTGACATGATGAAGGTGATTTAAACAGTTTTCTTACTTTAGTTTTCAGAAACTCACCAGTTTCCTCAATGACGACTTCATCACTATCAGAAGTGACGACATATGGTTCTCTTCTCCATCCTCTGCAGGTATATTTGCCTCCTTGTGTGATAACTCTCTTTGGTACATCAACATTTTCGGTTTGAAGCAAAGTTTTTACAGAAGAGCCTGGTGCCTTTCTGTACCACTCATATTTGAAGCCAGCAGGATCCTCCACAGAACATGTCAGTGTCACTCTGCCCTCCAGAGGTATGATTGGCCTGTATGCTGTCAGTGTGACTCTATGTCTACCTGCTGTTTGGTTTAGAAAAACAATAAAACAAAGAAATGACTGTCATGGACATGCCATCAAAAATGTTCTTGCTTTTTCACACAACTCAATGAAAACACTTATTGTTTCACTGAACTGAAGTGTTGAACAACAACACAAACAGCTGCAAGTACAGAAAACATGAGAAAACAGAGAAAGGTTGTTCACATAAAGATAAATATGTTTCAATACTAAACACATTTCTAGAGACTACTAGTATTAAAAGGCTGATAGTACGTGAGCCCAATATCTGAAATAATAACCAATTATTTGGATTCTCTGTGCAGCATTTTAAAACAATAGTAATAATTCATCACAGTGAGACAGCTACTTACCTTTCACTTTTAGAAGACTTTCTGTGGATTCTGTCCGATTATCAGTCTTACACTTGTACCAGCCCTCATCTGACACTGATACTTGATAAATGGTCTTTTCTTCTGCTCTGTATAATGGATCGTTTCTCTTTTGAAGAGGCGATCCATCTTTGTAAAAGGTAGCTTTCATCCAATGACTTGTAGTATGATTCTTCCAGAGATGTTTTAGTAATACGTTCAATCAAAATACCATGGTTTAACTGACAGCATACAAGTTATTTAGTTATTCTGTTTATTTAATACAAAATATGTTTTTAGGATTGTACTCATACATAGAGACTAAAGAGTAACAGAGTAACGACATACAGAAATGATGCCAAAGAGCATTGAAACTGTTCTGGACATTTGTAGTTTTCAAAGACTTACAACTGCTTAGATTATTTAAGACACTTTAGTTTGGATTATAATTTGTCACACATCTGTTTGTGAAGCATTTGGCAACTTGTGACTGTTGCAGCTCCCAGAGGTAATACCAAGAAACACAGCATGAGGCAGCAAACACACCATGTCACTGCCCAACATAAGTGAGTGAGTGACAGACTG
The DNA here is from genome assembly GCF_900880675.1 of Sparus aurata. Taxonomy (NCBI): domain Eukaryota; kingdom Metazoa; phylum Chordata; class Actinopteri; order Spariformes; family Sparidae; genus Sparus; species Sparus aurata. The sequence goes on along the minus strand of NC_044196.1, from coordinate 16,579,067 downwards.
TTATAGGTGACTGTTTCACCTGTTGGTTCTTTCCTCCCATCAGAGTGATCTTCTTCTCCATAGTTCTGCACTGTTAAAATGATCAAATAGGAAACAGATTCTTTGGTAAATTTACAGTTTCATATCAGGTTCAGAATCAGCATCAGCTCTCCCCACAAAAAATGAGTTCAAAAACTCTGAGACACAAAGTGTTTGCGACAAGTGAACTACTTAATTATAACACACAAATAATGATTAAACAACTGGTTAAAATAAATTCTGCAGTGACTTACTGATAGTGTAAAATCATGCATACATGCATCGTAATCCAAGCAGTTAAATAATTTTTTCCCCATTTTTGCAGCAAATTACTACAACTATAAACAGTGTTGGGCCATGATAATAGTAAAAAATCTTACATTATTATCTTAATTGTATCATTGCATCTCTTCTCTGTCTGCTTTTATTGTACCAGCCCTGATTTTTTCTTTGCTCCTGACTGCAGTGAAGGCATGTCGAGGCATATGTTCAGAGAAGTTGTTGTGAGCTTTTTTATCTTGCTGAGTAAAACCTTCATCTGGATCAAAACTGACATTATGCACTTCACTATGAATAGTGTGGTTTATAGTTTTGTTCTTTTCTCTATATATGACCTGTGAACAAGTGTACTCTTTTGCAGGAGAACTCACCATTTTTGTGATTTGATCAAGACTGACACAGTAGGTGACATATAGGACAAACATAATCAGTCAATATAGAAAAGATAACTAGTCACCTTCAGCATGTCCGTACAGGAGTGTATTCAGCACTAAAATAAAGATTCAAACTTCATTAGACCAGAATCAAATACAAAATCCAGGTGGAGTTTCATCAGTGGCAACTATTGTTTATCAATCAACAGTATCACACATTTCTGTGGTGATATTCTGCTACACAGCTACAGAGGTGGGAAACACATTTAAAACTCTTCAATATATAGAGGCCGAGTTAAATAAGCAATACATGTAATTCCACAGCTATATACATAATACCTTAGATCATATGTACATGCATTGTCCAGGTATGTGAGCAAAAACTAGTGCAAAAGTAATTACTTGAGTAATATACTTCACATAATCCTCCAATCTGAACCAAGACAAATCAGCAACAAAGGTCATGTGTACACAACTACTACACTGATATAAATACTGAACATCACATAGAAAGTCACAGATGTACTCACAAAATAACCCGAGCACACCGAGCAGAGTGTGCCCCATCTTCACATCCAGCACCGGCACTGTCACTGTTTCTGATCAAACTTCCTACTTTGTATTAATAAAAATGCAGCAGAAAGAAAATAGAAGTTAAACCTTTTATGAATGTGAGTTTTTCATCAACTTCCTCGTCTGAGTGCAATTCTCACTCTCTTCTTTCGTCCCTTTTACACAAAGGTCAAACAACTGCAGTGGCATTGACCACAGTGTACTTTGACATGTTTACGCTTCCTGGCCACTGTGAGTAAAATATTAGCTTATCTGTCTGGCAAAGGTTGATTCATCGTCCTTATTTCACATCCAGGAAACACAAGTTCATTGGATTAAACCATATTACATCACATCACATCTAATCTGTACATGTTGTGCCGTCTAACAGTTTTTGCATCCACAGTGCCTGCATTTTAATGTGTGTGTTGTGTGTACACACAGTGCAGTCAGAAAGTATTTAGGTACCTCCACCTTTATCACATTGTGTTATGTTTCAGCCCTACGCTTGAATCAATTGAATTCCGTTTTCCCTCATCAATCTACGTTCAGTAACTCATGATGTTCAAGCAGAAATTAATCAGGCCCCTTCTGATGGACCTCATGGGACCTCATTTCAGAATATGTAGTAGTGGATGGTGAGAGACAAAGAAACAGAGTGGAGCTGTGAGAGAGGGCTCTCTGCTCTCTTCATGCTCACTTCTGTTCATGGGAACTGTATTTACCGAGCTCAGTCACTTCCTGTGGCTGAAGTTGTGGCAAAACCACCTTAAAGTAAGACCATGATTTCTGTGCTGCCTTCAAATTCTGCAATTAAAACTGAAGAATTTTCAGATAAAATATTCCCAACTGAAGCAGCAGTAATCTACAGGATGATCCAATCTATTAGGAAGGAAACTCTCTCTCTCTCTCTCTCTGCAACCTCACAAATCATGTGACCTCCGCAAAACTATTCACCAAATCTCTTGAGCAACGCATTACAACCTTATTTATTAAGCTATAGACAGTATAAGTTAAGTTTATACATTAACTTGTCTCTTGTGCCATGGTTTCTTTCTTTCTATGTTATAAGTAATATTAAGATGCTGAAATTATTATTATTATTAATGTCATTATTATTTTTTTAATTATCTTTACTATAATTATTTTTAAATTACTATTATTATTTTCTCTCCCTCTACTCTTGCCATTTTGGGGTTTATGTTACACCCTCCTTTGGAATTAGTTTTACTTATCTTTTATTCAATTTATCTTATTGTTTTCTGTATTTTTTTCTTTTCCAAGGCAATGGGATGTTTGGGCTTCTTGCAGGTTGCACAGCGGGGACCTCTGCTGGGGGCGGCTTGCATTATTACTGAATATGACTGTAACCACCTAGGCCTTAAGTGTTATGCATGCATGTATGCAGTGTTTCCCCTATATGCATTCTGCGGTGGCACACCACTTCAAAAAAAAAAAAAGACATGATTTTGTATGGAGTTATTTTTGTCTCATAAATACCTGTAAACGCACAGAGGGTGATCTACAAACATTCCTTGGTTTGCACACGTGTTTTGCTATCCACAAATACAAATTTCTAATTTGTAACTTGTATTTTGGTTTTTACAAATACATGTATATTTGTAAATAAAATGTGTATTTGTAAATATATAATTTTATATTTGTGAAATGGAAAATTCTGCTCGTGAAGTCTAATTCATCATTTGTAAATCACCAATCGCACACACGCATCTCTTTCCTCAATTACGTATTTCTGAGACGTTCTTGTTGAGATTCACACAGATCCACAAACAAATAGGTTCTGATTCACAAATGGCCCGCCCTCCTCACCACTAGGTGGCAGTGTTGTTCTATGCATGTAAATATTCCTTCCACAAACACAAAGTTAGGATTTGTAACTTGTGTGTTGGTTTTTACAAATAAATGTGTATTTGTAAATAAAAAAAACTCATTCGTAAAAAAAAATGACATTTGCAAAAACGGAAAATTCTGCTTGTGAAGTCTGATTCAGCATTTGTGGATCACCAATCACACACACGCATCTCTTTCCTAGATGACGTATTTCTGAGACATTCTTGTCGAGATTAATACAGATCCACAAGCAAATAGGTCGTGATTCACAAATGGCCCGCCCTCCTCACCACTAGGTGGCAGTGTTTTCAGCCCCTCTCGGAGGGCCTGCCCGCTAGAGACATGAGTAACTGCAGGCAAAGATGGCGCTGGAGGAGGGGCGTGGTGAAACAAATGGGCGTGGGAAAACACAAGTGGGCGTGCCAAAACGTTCGGATTTCAAGCAGGACTCCCCGGGCTTGGAAGACCACAACCAGTCGGTCAAAATCATGGTTATCTGACATGCTCGGATTTCAAGCGGGCATCGTCGTGCTCACACATAGTGCAGCCTCCCCCTGGCCACAGAGAGCAACACCACCCGGTCCATATCAATGATTAATATTTCAAAATAAAAATTAATATGATAGATTAGCCGCCAATCTCAAACCCTCCTCCGGAAACCTGAGTGTAATCTTTGGCCACAATTTACACTTTGACTCACACATAAACAAACTTGTATGGTAACAATGGTAACAACCAGCCATCTTGAACTTCTAATCGACACCCTGATTTTCTCTCGCCTTGACTACTGTAATGCTTTTTTCACCTCTCTCAACCGTGCAGCCCTGTCTCGCCTGCAGCTTGTACAAAAGGAATGACATGGGGAATAACAAACAGAGAGAAGGGACAGGGACAGGGACATGAATCCAGGAGAAACAGGAACAGAGCAGAACAAGACATGAGACTGAACAGATGAACTGACAAAGAAAGCGGGAAGCACACAGACTATATACACAAGGGCTGATTAACTAATAGGACATAGGTGAATACAGAAAAAAGGCGAGAAGCCACACAGAGGGAGGAAACTGAAAGTTAAAAAGGACACATGAAGGCAGAACTAAACAGGAAACAAAAAAGACAATTTAACCATGACGCCCAGCACAGTATCTGAGGGCAACAACACTGTCATAAAGCTCAGGTGTGTAACAAACTGTCAGATGTAATGTAGCTGCTGGCTACAAACAAAACTCATTATGTCATAACAATGCTGTGTGTTGAAAACTTGTATGTTGAATTCAACATATGTAACGCTGTGATCCTACCCTCTCACTGAAGGTACACAGTGTACATGTGTTCAAGTTACATAGATGTCTTGAAGTTTCCGAATTGGGACCAGCAGGATGTTTGGATGAAAAAGATAAAAAACACTTTAAGACACACTGACATTAAGGGACATGATCATTGCTACAGGGCTCTGTGGTAGTTTGGCTGTGCAGTCAAAAAAGGAATTAAAAACACAACTGACAGCTTACTGCTGGAAAACAAACTGTTTATTGATGTATAAAATATTCATAGATTTTAAAATACAATGAATAAAAGATACTTTGAGGTGAAAAAATACACACTATACCTCTCAGTTAACTTAAAAATGACAGAGAGAAAACATACATACTGTACGTACAATAGGAGATGTTGTTTGATAGCAGATTATTACTTCTATCAAAAGTCAGCGTTGACGTCTATCCTGGATCTAACACTTAACAAAGACGCTGACTTTAAAGCTGGTACCCTGCTACACAAGCTCAAACATATTGTATCAAAGTTGCATTCAATGTTTCTTACAAAAACTGAGCAAAAACAAAAGGTTAAAAAATTACTGATGAAGTGATTAAATAAAACAGGGATTTTGCTTCAGTAGTCTTGTGCTAAAAGAGACAATAATAAAATCCACATAAAGCCATTATTTTACATCATCTGCTAACAAATGAACTGTACAGAATACTGAGCATGTCTCATATTTCTACAGCAGTCTCATGAAATGCTGTCAGCTGTAATAAAAACTTTGTTCTTTACCTTTAACCTCACATATAATGGTTACCTTTTCACCTTGCATAGCCATCGCTCACCTTACATACTGACATTCTCTTTTGACCTTACATATTATTACACCTGAGAATATGTGTGAGTTATGATGTGACCTGAGCGTCAACTTGTGTCAGTAACAATCTGACGTGGGGTCAGCAGTGACCTCGGCTCATTTAAGGGAACTGTGTTGGTCCAGAATAAACGTTCTGTTCTCAGGACACTTATCAGTTCATCGTAGGTACTGAGGTGTTTTCAACACATCTCATCTTCTGCTCTGAACCTCCCTTTGTGTCTTATTATCATAGTATTCTATAAACTGAGACTTTCTCTGTAGCTCTTTGTCAGACTCACCCAGAACGCCCTGATGTGAAGAGCTCTGACCTTTCAGCTGAAACTGATTGAGTCTGTTATTCTCTATTTTTTCTATCTTACCATTTTAACACAAAAGAAAATCTCTTGTTGATTAATCTTTTGTTTGTTCTCTTCTCTACAAGGGGCAATAAGAATTTTCACCACATCAACAATTTTCCTCTTCCTTGTCTCCTCTCTCCTTACAGACCTGGAAGAAAACAACAAAAAAACAAAGGTATATTTTCTGACGTATCCATTTAATCAGCTGTGGAAGATGTCATTACATTATGGACATCATACGGCAGCATTATTACCGAGAGATAATTCCGGTTTGACTTCAGAATAAACAGTTTCATCTGCTGCTGCAGGAGCTGATCTTCCTATAAAATGAAGTACGACATGGACATTGTCAGGGTTAACGTCTTTACTGGAGTAGTGTACATTTTTACACAATTGAGTTATGAATGAAATAAAACAAATTGTTATTAAACAATGCATATAATAAACAATACATTACTTAAGGAAATATGAGGCATAAAAACAATAAGTAACAACAAACAGCTGAACTAAGACCAACATGTTGGATGATAACGGCTGCAGGTGGATGCAGACTTTACTGACCTTTCTTCTTCTTGCCTTTATTGTGGCTGAAGACTTGGGCATACAGCAGATTGTTGTCTGAAACAGAGGGCAGATCTTAGGATTTGTTTGCTCCACAGTTGTATACACTACGGCCCTGTACAGCTGGATGGATGAACAGATGGACTGACAGGTAGACTAAAAATAAAATACATTGTGAATCCTCCTGTGTTTATTTCATGACAACACAGCAAACTTTGAACATGACTGTTGTAACTGACTGTACCTGCAGCTCCTGTCCTCACATCAGAGTAAACTGATCTCTCCTCTGATCTTTGTTGCTTCCCTGTGAAGACAATCACATGAATCCATACAGAAAAAAATAAATCAATACTTGTTACACTAAAGATATGTCTATTTACTTCCCGTATTTAGAGTACTCACTCCTCTTCCCAAAGTGTTTAAGTGCAATTGAAGAATATGTGACGTCCTGGGATCCACCTGCAACTGAAATGTACATATTTAGTTACAGGATTTTATATCGATCACTTGGAATCAGTTCTCTTAAATCATGCAGTGGTTGCATTTCTAATCTTCACTGCAGAACCTCAATAGATTCAGAAACAGTATCTGATCTAGAGTAGAACATGTGGCACATCTAGATAACAATGATGACACATGTGTTGCAGACACAGTGATGTAGATACTTGATCAAAGTAACGACATCATTAATAGTCACGTGTCATCAAAGGTGATATTTTCACAACTCACACTGATAATAAGGAAATTATCTAAAGAGATGCTAACACACCTCTAAGGCTGGAGGTAAAGCAATGCTTTGAGCTAAATGCTAATCAGCAGTTCCAGATGTTCTGGCTTCGCTTTTGGGGAGCTGTCATGTCGTCCATCTTTATATACAGTCAATGATCCTGACTCATTTGAAGTAATGGAAGCGATCTCAGTGCTGTCAACCATAAATCTGTTCACTTAAATTTAACAGAGTGTTTCTGCAATGCATGTTAATAAAAGGTAACTGAACCATGTTCAGTGTCTTCAGAGTGTTTGATTGTTTCATACAGTCTTTCTAATTAATCTTTTTAACTGTACGAAAAAAAAAAATGTATATCTGATTTATATAAGAATGTTTTCAATGTTTACCTTGTGGAGGAGAGGAGTATGTATCGCGCTGAGCCTCATTCAGGTAGACCACATGATCTGTGTTGGAGTTCTCAGACTGGATCGGCCTAAAACATGAAGCAAATACAAAACATTTAATAAACAGGAACATTGAATATTTTTCTGTTAGGTTCAAAATGTGACAAACAGTTTTGCACCAACCTCTTGAAGCATGTATCTGTAAAAAGATAAAGATTTGTTGTTACATGGTTTTGTATTGTGAGTTGTTGTACTGCTGTTCTATCTCATCAGATCAGAATATGTCTGTATTTCAATTCAACATAAACACAAAACATCTTATAACAGAAGAAGAAGGTCTCACCCTTGGAAGGTCTGTAGCGATAGAACAGGAGCAGAAGAATAATAAGAACGATTCCACAAATCAGCCCAACAATCAACAGAACAGGAGATGAAGAGCTTTCAGGCCTGGACACTGCTGTAAGAAATAACACATAATAACTGTTCATATATTTATATAGCGTGTTTCTTAAACTGAATTTATAAAGTGCTTTAATAAATAGCACAGTTGTTGGTCAGAGGTATAAATACACATGAACAGATACAATGAAGATTCCTGTTTCAATGTCACACATGTTGTGATACATAAGTAAACACTGACAGTACAATATATACCAACATGTCAGAATGCAGTGTGAAATCAGCTCTTCACAATAAATCATGATGGAGACTTTCTTCAGCTCAAAGAAAACATTCTTTTATGCTGAATCTATCAGGGGAAGTTATCTGAAATGAATGCTGCTTCAAATTCAGTTACGTATTCAACGTTTCTTTCTCAGACAGAAACAAAGTTTACATAAAGAAAATGGAAGAACTGTTTTAATCCTACTCACCCTGAACTGACATCCAGCTCTGTGCTGACTCTTGTCCTGAGTGTTGACACTTGTAGAATCCTTCATCTGACTTTGACACTGCAGAGATATTTAACTCCCATCTGGTGTCACTTTGAATGAGTTTCTCATTGTGATAGAAAAACACAATGGAGTCAAATGTTTGTGTTCTTAATTTGCAGCTCAGACTAACAGAATCTCCCTCAGTCACAGGACGGGCAGGGCTCAGCAGGATCATATTTTTGTCTGTTAAACAGTCAAAGAATACGAGGTTTCAGTCGGAGATCAGCTGGTCGAGGAACTTGAGAATGAGTGGCTTTTTTTCTTTGACTTTTCTCATTGATTTAACAGTGATCATAAAATCTGACGTTTTATCTTCATACACCTTTCAGCTGCTGAATCTGCAACCTCACAGCTAAATGTCACTAAATCCTTCACACTGGACTTTAAATGGTGATCATGGACCTAAAAACTGAAGAACAGATCAGCCACAAATCTCTATTCTATATTTATACATGGTTAAAATCACAGTGTAATTAAACACTTAACTATGTTTGGTAAGTGAAAACAATGAATTATTAGAGAGATCATGAAGCAGAGTGTTGGGCAGAACTCTTAACATGTCAGTGTACTGTACTCCTCAACACACAATGAGATGTTTGAAATAATAAGTAAAAGAAAAACAAATATAATAAGATCATACTATGTATAGTGATGTTGACTGCATTGCTGAACTCTCCTGTTCCAGACTCACACCAGTACACTGCATCACTTAGCCAGTAAGTGTTTATGTTGCATGTAGATCCAGTCATTGTCCCCCAGGTGGTGCAGTCTGACAGGTATCTGTCCTCAGGTGATAACCTCTTCACTCTCCACTCAGTAGAGTTTCCCTCACAGCTCAGTGAGACAGAGTCAGAGGTGAAGTGTTGAGCTCTGTCAGGACTCACTGTGAGAGATGCTGATGAGTGAAAATCTGAAAAACAACATGTGATAAGAGGTCAAACAGAGCACAGAGATCTTTAGATAGAAAATGCCTAAATTCATATAGTCTTTAGCTTTGTAAACAAGTAAATTCCACTCAGTAAGGTGGAAAGTGTGAAGTTTAGCTTGATGCGAGCGAGAGAGACAAGATCATAGACCACAGTAAATCTCCTTTTTTTCAAGATACTGTATGTTTATCATCAATTAGAAAAAAAGATGAACAGAGTTGTTTAAACATCTGCTTCTTAAGAGATAGAAACAGACTGACCTGCAGACCAGACAAACTTAGGTTGACTGTAATCAGTGTGATACACTGGATCTCCTCTTCCAGCTCTGCACACATATCCTTCTGTGTGTGTCTGTCCATGAACAATGTAGGAATCCTGTTCAGTCCCACTGCTGCTGCCAGATAGCAGCTCATAGCTGTAGGCATTGTCTGATGGATCAGGAACAGTCTTATACCAGTAGAACCTCCATCCTGCAGATTGATCTTTAACACTGCAGTTCAGAGTTACTGAGGCTCCAGCACTCAGCCATGATGGAGACACAGTGAGGACAGGCTGGGGTTCTGTTGGAAAATGATTTTTCAGAATGAAAACATGTATTGATAGAGGATCAAATATATTCTGCACAATCAGTACATACTGAACATTTACTTTAAATATATACATGAGCCAAAACAGCCTTTTAATGAGCTGTATAATCTTCACTTTGAAAGAAATTTGATGTGACTTACTGTCTGATACTGTCAGTTTGAAGGGATCACTCCAATCTGTTGAAGAATGCTCCACACGTTTCTTTCTGCCCTTACACCTGTAGTCTCCGCTTTGGGATGCAGAAACAGATCTAATGCTGTTTTCATTTTGATTTGAAGGTATTTCTGAGCTGGTTGTTCTCCATTCATACTCCCACTCAGTGTCTCCTCCATCTTTGATCTCACATCTGAGAGTGATCCTCTCTCCTCTGTATATTTCAGACCAGTTTGGTTGCAGAGTCACAACAGCCTTGTTTGGAACTGTTCATGTTCAAGAATTTACAGAAAGGAAACAGAAATGTCAGAAACTCTGAGAGGCAAGTGAGACATCATTTTTTTGGTGTTCCAATTCACATGTTGTAAATGTTTTTTTATGTTTTGTGAGTAAGAGTGAAAACATTTTTTTCAAGAGGAAATTTAGGCTAATTCTTTGTGTTTCTTTCTGTAATGCTCATTTTGTCCACAAGAGGCTGAAGTGCACCACCATTATGTCCTGAATGAGATGAAAATCATCCATGTTCCTCCAGGGGAGTTTTAATTTCTCTCTGTACTCTGAACACAAGTGCAGAGTACATGTTAGCAGGTTATGTAACATGACTGTCGTGTTTGTTTTGATGAGGAATATGTCATACTAACGCTAATCAGATGTTAATGTCACAGGTGGAATACTGTATATTATCATCCTTCTCATCGATGGTTCTCTACAGTAAACAGTGAGTGAGTCACAGCCACAACAGAGAGGAAGAAGAAGAAAGTGCATATTTCTGGCACAGAAAACAAGTTGTATGAGTCTGAGATGGAGGTTGGAAAACACTTGTCATTAATTCCTCCATTCACGTTGTCCTTTAGCAGTGTGAGGACAGAGAAAGTCGGCATCAGGCAGAAGTTCCACCACAGTATTTTGTAGGAGATACACTACTTGATAAATGTAATTAATCACTGCTGATTAATAACACAGACGTAATTGGGGCACCACCTCTGTTGTTTTATCTATTTGGATAATACAGAGGGAATTAATCAAATCCGACTGGACACGTTTAGCTTGGAACAGTTCTAATCAATTTTAAATCAATGTATTCAATCTCATAACTGAAGCAGTGGTTTTTACACAGTTCCCATCGGTTCTCCACGTTAAAACAAGCCTGCACAGTCAAGCACATGAGGTTGAACATGTTTATTAACTAGATAATTCAGGGTAAATAAATAAAATAGCTATTAAAATGAATAACAAAAGATAACAGAAAATGTGACGAATGTGCAGATGGTGAAATTACGGGTCGAGTGAAAGCCTTTAAATACCATGAAAGTAATTCTAATACCAACTAGGACTGCGCGCCGTTATGAACAGGGGCCAAGCCCCCCTGCGCGACTCGGACCCTGCTCACCGCAGAGCCCACGGAAGTTGGCCCCAAAGGATGATGGGATCGGGGCAAAAGTGAGGACACAGGCCAACGTCTGAGCCGTGGTATTTGCTGTAATGGGAAGTGCACCTGAAGTGCAAAAGGCTGAATGTGCGCCGATTTGGATTTTGTGTACTAAATCAGGCCTACTTTACTGTCCCTGATCTTTGTAATTGAATGTTTGTTCTGTCATAGTTATGTTCATGTATGTTCATGCTTATGTTCATGTACATCCTGAGCAAGAAGTGCTAGTGCATTTTTTGGTGTGCCCAAATTATTTTCATAACCCATGATCAGACACATCTGAAGATTCTATGTGCAAAGTTTCATGCAGATGGCACTTAAATCGTAGGAGGAGTTGGATAAAGTAGGTTTTGGACATGTGGTGACTTAACAGAGGAAAAGTGCAGCAGAAGTGGGCGGACCCTTTGTCAGAAAACCTAGCTCTATTGGGGAAATACATGAATATGATGTTCATGAACATGTTCTTTAAAATGTGGAAGTTAAAGGCAAAAATGCATTTACATCCATTATAGTGCCACCTATGGGCCAATTTGCACCAAATTTGGCATAGAGCCGCTGGATGACTTCAGGAACAATTGATTTATGTTTGATGTTGAAAGCCTTTACTTAGTAATATGAAACAATATGTGTTTTTTAGCTGGCAAAAAAGATTGTTTGGTTATAACTAGCAGATATTTTGGAGCGCCAAAATTCTTTTGATAACTTTTCATCAGACACATCTAGAGATTCTATGTGCACCAGATCAGGCAGATGGCGCTTAGATTAACCCAGCTCTATTCAGGGAACATATGGACATAAGGTTTGCGAATGTATTATTTAAAATGTGGAAGTTAAAGGCAAAAATGTGATTGCATGCATTATAGCGCCACCTAGTGGAGTACATGTGCAATGTTTGGTATGGAAGAACTGTGTCCTATTCTCCATCCATCCATCCATTGTCAACCGCTTATCCAAAATCGGGTCGCGGGGGCAGCAGCTTCAGTAGCGAGCCCCAGACGTCCCTTTCCCCGGCCACATCGGCTAACTCTGACTGAGGAATCCCCATGCGCTCCTAGGAAAGAGAAGAGATATAATCCCTCCACCTGGTCCTGGGTCTACCCCTAGGTATCCTCCCAGTTGGACGTGCCAGGAACACCTCCCTAGGGAGGCGCCCTGGTGACATCCTCATCAGATGCCCGAACCACCTCAACTGGCTCCTTTCCACCCAGAGGAGCAGCGGCTCTACTCCGAGTCCCTCCCGGATGGCTGAGCTTCTCACCCTATCTCTAAGGGAGACCCCAACCACCCTGTGAAGAAAACCCATTTCGGCCGCTTGTACCCGCGATCTCATTCTTTCGGTCATGACCCATCGCTCATGACCATAGGTGAGGGTAGGGACGAAGATTGACCAGTAGATCGAGAGCTTTGCCTTTCGGCTCAGCTCCCTTTTCGTCACAACCGTGCAGTGAAGCGCATGCAACACCGCACCCGCTGCTCCGACTCTCCTGTCAATCTCACGCCCCATCATCCCCTCACTCGTGAACAACAGAGGTACCCAAGGTACTTGAACTCCTTCACTTGGGGCAAGGACATATTCCCCATCTGGAGTAGGCAATCCACCGGTTTCCTACTGAGAACCATGGCCTCAGATTTAGAGGTGCTGATCCTCATCCCTGCCGCTTCACACTCAGCTGCGAACTGATCCAGTGAGCGTTGTAGATCTACAGCCGATGATGCCATCAAGACCACATCATCTGCAAAAAGCAGTGATGCAATCTTAAGGTCACCGACCTGTAACCCCTCCATACCACGACTGCGCCTCGAAATCCTGTCCATGTATATCACAAACAAGATTGGGGACAAGGCCTGGCGGAGGCCAACACCCACTTGGAACAAGTCCGACTTACTTCCGAGTATACGCACGCAGCTCTCGCTTTGAGAGTATAGGGATTGAATGGCCCTGAGAAGGGACCCCCTCACCCCATACTCCCGCAGCACCTCCCACAGAACATCCCGGGGACCTGGTCATACGCCTTCTCCAGATCCACAAAACAAAACAAGAGATTGTACTCCCAGGCCCCCTCCAAGAGCCCTGCCAGAGTAAAGAGCTGGTCCGTTGTTCCACGACCAGGACAGAATCGGAATTGTTCCTCTTCAATCTGAGGTTTGACAATCGGCCGGACCCTCCTTTCCAGCACCTTGGAGTAGACTTTCCCAGGCAGGCTGAGTAATTGGCACACACCCTCCGGTCCCCCTTCTTAAAGAGAGGGACCACCACGCCTGTTTGCCACTCCTTCGGCACCGACCCCGACCCCCACGCAATGTTGAAGAGGCGTGTCAACCAAGACAGCCCCTCAACACTCAGAGCCTTCAGCATTTCTGGTGGTATCTCATCGATGCCTGGGGCTTTGCCACTGTGGAGTTGTTTGACTACCACAGTGACTTCACCCAGGGAAATTGGCGATGATACCCCATCATCCTCCAGCTCTGTCTCCATTACAGAGGGTGGCTGAGTGGGATTCAGGAGGTCACCAAAGTAATCCTTCCACCGCCCTATGACCTCCTCAGTCGAAGTCAACAAGGTCCCATCCTTGCTGTACACAGCTTGGATGGTTCCCTGTTTCCCCCTCCTGAGGTGGCGGACAGTTTTCCAGAAGCGCTTTGGCGCCGTCCGAAAGTCCTCCTCCATGGCCTCGCCGAACTCCTCCCGTACCCGCTGCTTTGCCTCTGCCACAGCTGCGGCTGCCGCCCTTCGGGCCCGTCGGTGCCCCGAGGCTGCCTCATGAGTCCCCCGGGACAACATGTCCCTAAAGGACTCCTTCTTCAGTCAGACGGCTTCCCTGACCACCGTGTCCACCACAGTGTCCGAGGCACCTAAGACCCTATGGCCACAGGACACAGCTGCAGCTTCAACAATGGAAGCTTTGAACATCGTCCATTCAGGTTCGATATCCCCAGCCTCCACAGGGATGCTAGAGAAGCTCCTTCAGAGGTGGGAGTTGAAGGCTTCTCGGTCAGGGGCCTCCGCCAGACGTTACCAGCTTACCTGCACTACTCGTTTGGGCTTAACAGGTCTGTCTAGGGATTTCCCCTGCCACCGAACCCAACTCACCACCAGGTGGTGATCAGTTGACAGCTCTGCCCTTCTCTTTACCCGAGTGTTCAAAACACACGGTCGAAGATCAGATGATACGATCACAAAATCGATCATTGACCTTCGACCTAGGTTGCTCTGGTACCACGTACACTTATGAGCATCCTTGTGTTCCAACATAGTGCTCATTGTAGACAGACCGTGACTAGCACAGAAGCCTAATAATGGAACACCACTCGGGTTCAGATCGGGGAGGCAGTTCCTCTCTATCACGCTCCTCCAGGTATCTCCGTCATTGCCGACGTGCGCGTTGAAGACCCCCAGTAAGACCACGGAATACCCCCTTGCAGGGCCCCAGCCAGGACCTCCAAGAAGGCTGCATACTCCAAACTGCTGTTTGGTGCATATGCACAGACAACAGTCAGAGTTTTCCCCCTAGCCCTTAGGCGTAGAGAGGCGACCCTCTCGTCCACTGGGGTAAACTCCAAGTGTTTAGTGTCCAGCCCCTATTCAGGAGTTAGGATCCAGAGCCAATGCTGTGCGTGGAGGCAAGCCCCACCAGATCCAACCGGTAATGCTCAACCTCCCGCACCAGCTCCGGCTCCTTCCCCCCAAGAGAGGTGACATTCCACGTCCCCAGAGTCAGCCTCTGCCGACCAGGTCTGGGTTGCCGAGGCCTGTCACCACCACTGCCACCCATGGGCATCGCACCCGACCCCAGCGGTTTCTGCCTCCCCCACGGGATGGGGGAGGGAGAAGTGCCACGTTTCTCTTTCGGGCTGTGCCCAGCCAGGCCCCGTGGCAGACCCGGCCACCAGGTGCTCGCTCACGGGCCCTTTGTCCGGGCCTGGCTCCGGACATGGGCCCTGGGCTTCCTCCGGGCAGGGTCTCTTGCCTCACACCTCTATTTCTCATGGGGTATTTTGAGCCATACTTAGTCTGGCCCCTCACCTGAGACCAATTTGCCTTGGGAGACCCTACCGGGAGCACATGGCTCCTGACAACCTAGCTCCCAGGTTCATTGGGACACGCAAACCTCTCCACCGCGATAAGGTGATGGTTCCTGGAGAGGCGTCCTATTCTATATGTACCATATAAATTTCAAAGCTCTCAGCATTATAGTTTGGCTGAAATTAATGTTTGTTGTTTATCTTGTAATAAGCCACGCCCACATTGACCAGTCATGACCACCTTCAAGTTATGGCCTCAGGATTGGCCCTACATCATACCGACCAAATTTTGTAAAAATCGGTGTAGCCATTCAAGAGATATAAACTTCTCATATTTTTAGCGCCCCCTAGCGGCTCATCCCTTCCAAGTGTCATGGCAACCAAGGATCTCAAATTTGGTGTTAATAGCATTTAGTTTGACCGAGATATCAAACAGTTTACATTTTTATAGCTAGCTACAGAAATGTGTTCTTTAATAATTTGCAAATTTTTTGACCGAGCAAAATTCTTTTGATAATTTTAGATCAGGTCCAGCTGAAGAGTGTACGTGCCAAGTTTCACGCAGATCGGACAAAATCGTAAGGAGGAGTTAGAAAAAGTAGGATTTTCAGTTTTTGCAATTTTTTGTGAAAAAACTTTCTAGGCAGAAGTGGGCATGGCCAATGGCAAAGTGATTCAGCTCCATTCAGGTAATCTGGGGATTTAAGGTTTTGAATGTGCGACATACAGTGTGGGAGTTATAGGCAAAAACACGTTGGCCTAGGTTATAGCGCCCCCTGCAGGCGGATATATGTTGTTTTTTGTGTCTGAGGTATGTGCAGGTGTCTGGATCAACCCTCCAAATTGCACCACCCTCCTTTGCATGGTTTAGCCTGCAGCACCACTTTTAGCAGGAGAAAAATGAAAATAAAAATCTTTACAATTACATGGGGGTTTCTAGCACCGCTGGTCCTAGGAAACGCGTCTGCCTGCATACGCTTTCCCTCGGCTCCTCAGGCTTGGCCTCCTAATGAGACCCTAACCAAATTTCTCTTAAACACCCCGGACGCTAATGTGGATCTACCTGGATTCACTACAGTGAGAGCGGACCAGGACTGTGGACGCAGGGGCAAAAGCAAAGGAGGGGGACTCGCACTGTTTATCAACAACAGATGGTGCAATCAGGGGCATGTTACGGTGAAGGAGATCGTGTGCAACAGAGACATTGAGTTGCCGGCGGTCGGTCTCAGGCCGTACTACATGCCCAGAGAGTTCTCCCGTACCATTGCTGTTGTTGTTTACATCCCTCCGCGTGCGCACGCAGATACTGCGTGTGCATCATACACTCCACCATCGCGAGACTGCAAACACAACATCCAGATGCATTCATCGCCATCTCCAGGGATTTCAACCACGTGACACTGGACTCCACACTGCCAGACTTTCACCAGTTTGTAAGCTGCCCCACCAGGAAGAACAGGACATTAGACCTCCTGTACGCCAACGTGAGGGAAGCCTACACTGCCACTCCTTTGCCCCCACTGCGAAAGTCTGACCATAACCTGGTCCTGCTCACACCACAGTAGAAACCACAGATCCAGAGACAGTCCACGACCAAATGCTCCTTCAGGAAATGGTCTCCTGAGGCAGCGGAGGCTCTGAGGGACTGCTTTGAATGTACTGACTGGAGCGTCCTGCAGGAAGCACGTGGTGAGGACATCGAAGGGGTCACACACTGCACTACTGACTACCTAAACTTCTGTATGGACGTTGTGGTCCCAATCAGAACTGTACGCTGCTTCCCCAACAACAAGCTCTGGATCACCAGTAATGTCAAGGACATTCTGAACAGGAAGAAGAGGGCATTCAGGGATGGTGACAGAGATGAGCTGAAGCGCGTACAGGGGGAACTCAAGGTCCACCTGAGAGAGGTGAATGAGGACTACAGTAGGAAGGTAGAACAGAAGCTGCAACATAATAACATGAGGGAGGTCTGGGATGGCATGAAAACCATCAAAGGCTGCAAGAAGAAGGGCAACATCACAGGAGAGGGAGATGCTGGAAGAGCAAACCAGCTAAACCTGTTTTTTTAACAGGTTTGATATTCCAGCTCCCACAACCAGCGACAGCCCACTTCACACCCCCACCATGTCCATCACCTCCCCCGACCCCACCACCTCAGACTGCAGACCACCCCAACCCTCCACACCCATGGACTGTTCAACCCCCCTCCCTACCACCATCACCAAGGATCAGGTGAGCAGAGAGCTGAGGAGGCTTCGCCCAAGGAAAGCAGCAGGCCCGGACAGAGTGTGTCCAAGGATGCTTAAAGCCTGTTCTGCTGAACTGGGGGAGCCACTCCAGCATGTCTTCAACCTGAGCCTGCAGCTGGGGAGGGTCCGGTTCAGACCAGTAGCACCGACATCACACATTACGAAGACCTTTGAACGGCTGCTGCTCCATGTCCTGAGACCCCAGGTCCACCACGCACAAGATCCACTACAGTTTGGATACCAGGAGAAGGTGGGCGTGGAGGATGCCATCCTCTGTCTGCTCCACAGGGCCCACTCTCACCTGGACAAGGAGAGCGGCGCTGTGTGAATCGCGTTTTTTAATTTCTGCAGCTGGACGACAAGCTGGACTGGACAGCAAATATAGACACTTTACACAGGAAAGGGCAGAGCCGTCTGTACTTCCTGAGAAGGCTGAGGTCCTTCAACATCTGCAAAAAACTGCTGCAGATGTTTTACCAGTCTGTGGTGGCCAGCGTCCTCTTTTATGCTGTGGTTTGCTGGGGAGGAAGCAGCAAGAAGAGAGATGCCAGCCGACTGGACAGACTGGTAAGGAGAGGTGGCTCAGTTGTGGGCACAGAGCTGGACTCTCTGGTGACAGTGGCAGAGAGAAGGACCCTGGACAAACTGCTGTCCATACTGGACAACACCCACCACCCTCTGCACAACACCTTCACCAGGCAGAGGAGTGTGTTCAGTGGCAGACTGCTGTCCCAGTCCAGCTACACCAACAGACTCAAAAACTCTTTCGTCCCCCTCACCATCAGACTGTACAACAGCTCCCAGTAAAGGCAGGGAGGACAATAGATAATAGACAATGGACAATTTCCACCTCTATTTGCACATCCATTTGCACTGTTTCACTTTCATTTGCACTGTATACCATACTGCACTCTTTACTGCAGCTACTGTTCATTTTATATTCATTTTATATATTATATATGTATATAATACTTTATATTTTATCTTTCATTCTATTTTTAATTCTATTCTTAAGGTTAGGGTTTATAATTTCAGTTTAATGTATGCTTAATGTATGTCTAATGTATGTTTTGTATTTTGTATGCTACTGGACAATTGAATTTCCCTCGGGATAAATAAAGTATCTATCTATCTATCTACTGCTTGAGATGGCTGGGGTTTTCATTGAAAACCGCTTGCACGGCTTCTGAAGCAGTCAATTAATGCAACGTCTTCATCAATGATGATGGTCCTTGTCAAGCTTTCTTCTTCGTTGCTTCGAGTGGTGGTTCTTAAGCTCTGACTCGTAAAAGTAATTCAGTTTCTTGACTAAAATAACTGGAGGATCAAACGCTGGCCTGGCGGATATTCCATCGTTACTTAATACATATTGAATTAAATTAAATGCACTTCCTCTTAATCCGGCTGTGATACTTAATGATATATTAAACAAAATCAAAACAAAACTTTGTTCTGTTACAACTTAATAAAAGTGAAAGCACTTAAAAGTGATTCAATACCGCAAAAATAAAGTTGAGAAAAATCAACACGTGGTTGATTCTACGAAAAGCGTTGTCTTGGAGCATGTCGCCAAAGAAAACGTAAAGGATGAAAATTTAAAAAGAAGAGCGCAAAGTTTGGGGAGCGAGGAATTTAAAACGGAGAGCGTGATTTAAAAAAAGAAGAGAACGAGCGAGAGCATGTCTCTGAGTTTTATTATCCCGGCTGACAGACGGACCCAAAGGGGACGGGCTGACAGCATTCATGCCTTAGACGACAATAAGTCTAACTCATGAAACTTAATTAAACTACACGCCTGTTTTAAATGTTTCCAGATCGTGTTTCATCTTTCCCAGAATTTCACCATGGTGGACTTTGTCTACATGAAATAATATGGAGTGATGATGACATACAAAACTGTACACGGCCTTGCCCCGTCGTACATGTCAGATCTCATTAAACCATATATTCCAACTCAGGCATTACACTCTCAAAATTCAGGGCTCCTGCTGGTTCCCAGGATAAAGAAGAAGTCAGCTGGCTGCAGGGCTTTTTCCTATCGGGGTCCTTTCCTCTGGAATAACCTCCCAGCTGACATCAGACAATCTGGCTCTGGTGACGCCTTTAAATCTAAACTCAAAACTCACTTCTTCGATTTAGCCTTTACTTAGCCCTTGATATCAAATGTAAGCTTCTTCAGTGGCTAGGTGTCAATCTCAATGAGTTCCTATAGTGCTAGATTTTCATTGTGCTGCCGACAAGAAACAATCTGTTTATTCTGATCAATATCGCATTTCTCTAACCTTTGTTTTTGTTTTCTCTTCCCACAAGCTGCAAGCCGTGTCACTCTCTATACTATCTATAGCTTCCTCCTCCTCCTCCTCCTCCTCCTCCTCCTCTTCTTTGTCCTCCTCCCCTCTTTCTTTCAAGCTCCCTTCTGATGGACCACGGCCCCCTGGGACCATCTACCGTTTCCGGGCTCCTGCTGCCTTGAAAAACTGACGGATCTGGATTGTCACACCCTAGGCTCTGCTGGATCATTGCTCTCCACTGCTTCACTATCTCCTCATATCTATATTTCTGTAAATCTTGATCCCTTTCTCTGACTATATATAATTATCTTGTGTGGCCTGCCCTCTTCCAGGTCATCATGGTGGACAGGAGGTCGTGTGGCTCGGGCACCACTTGGTGATGCCTCGTCCAGCTCAGTTCCACTCACTTTCATATAACTTGTATCAGACTTTCTGTTAATGTAACTTGTAAACTGTTATTTGTTGCTCTTTTCTGTACATGCGACATCTATTGCATGTCTGTCTGTCCTGGAAGAGGGATCCCTCCTCTGTGGCTCTTCCTGAGGTTTCTTCCATTGTTTTTTTTACCCTGTTAAAAGTTTTTTTTTTCCATCAACATATTAAGTTTTTCCTCACTCGAACCGAGGATCTAAGGACAGGGGATGTTGTTCACTGTACAGATTGTAAAGCCCATTCAGGCAATGTGATTGTGATTTTGGGCTATATAAATAAAATTGATTTGATTTGATTTGAATTTGATTAAAATCACTTAACCTTCAAAAGGAATTAAAGCTTGATCAAAACGTAAAATTACGATTTAATATGTAATAGAACTGATCACTTATACATATTTCTTCTAGTTCTAGCTTAATACTTGTTAACAAAAACATGTCAGAGACATCTACTGGTAAATAACAAGAAGGTATTATTATAAGAGGTTTCCTGAAAGCCTGTTCCAATCATACCAGGACTCACCATCAGGAGGTGCTGTGGTTCCGCCAGACACCAGACACATTAAACAATAAAACTTTATCTTAGCTCAGCTTTATCGTAGAGAAACGTGGGAAACATTAGCTTTATTAACTACTTTTACTGGTTCCTAGTTTGTTAAAATTATGAAGATGAGATCCTAATTTAGTGGTTATTTAAACTTGTTGGAAATCTGGATGAGTGCAGAAACCGTTATAGATTGGAATGTCACAGACACAGAACCACATGGTCATAAATCAAGTGGAGATAGGAAATAACAAATACACAGATGAGGAGACCCCCAAAGTACTTTTGCTCTGGTGGGTGTATTTGTTAATTCCGATCACATGGTTTCAGACTTGTTCGGAATCGGACGTTACATCCCGACCAGGGATTGGATGTATATATATACAGTATATATATATATATATATATATATATATATATATATATATATATATATATATATATATATATAATGTATATATATTAGGGCTGTCAAAGTTAACGTGTTAATAACTCGTTAACGCAACATCCTCTTAACGCCGTTAATTTTTTTAACGCGCTATTAACGCTCGGTATTCAAAAAAAAGAAACGCGCATTGTTTGATTTATGGCCGTCGGTGGCACCTGTAGTCTTGATCCAGAGGGTGGAAGAAGAATAAGAAAGGGAATCAGAAGAAGAAGAAGCAGGGTTGGCATTCGGGAAAAACACGGTGTGAAAAAGCGAAAGTGAAAGGAAATGGAGAAAGGACTTATGAACGGAAAATTCACTTTCAAAACACTGCCAGATGGTTCGTTGAAAGTTATCTGCACGTACTGTCGACATGAAATGAGTTACCATTGAAGTACGTTGAGTCTCAATATCATTTGCAAGCCAAACACACGGGAGATACAGAGAGCCCACCGCCCCCTCGCTAAAAGCAGACATCACCATGTTTCGATCAAAGGCATATATATTGGAAGTCAATCATATAAAATATCACTGTACTGTGATGACATCATTTTGTACTTAACAGATGTAAAATCCTCTCTTCTTCATCTCACACAGATCATTACTCAGTATGGCTCTCTGTCAGGATATAAAGTAAATTGGGAGAAATGTGAATTGATGCCCCTGAATAAAACTTGTACTATCACATGTGTACGGAATACCAAAATAAAATGGAAACAAACAGAATTAACATATCTGGGACTAAAAATTACATCAAGTATCTATCAAACAAGAGATATTAATCTCACTCAAACCTATAACAAAATAAGAGCAAATATTGGTCGCTGGTCAAGCCTTCCTATATCTCTGTGGTGTCGAGTAAATATTGTAAAAATGAATATCCTCCCTACTGTCAACTACATCTTGAGAATGCTACCTACTATCATACAAAAAGCCTGGTTTGATGACTTACACAAAGCAATCTCAGCATTTATTTGGCATGGTAAAAAGGCGCGATGCTCATACTTGAGGATGTCTAATCTATACAAAAAAAGGTGGCCTGCAGCTCCCTAACTTTTTTTATTGTTATTTATCATTTGGTTGTCAGCAAGTAAATATGTTTTTGGATCCTGGTGTGATTAAAGACTGGAAAACCATTGAGGAGAATATGTTACAAAGCTTAAATATTGACTCAGGATGTCTTTATTATATGAAAACACTTCCTAAGGTACTGATTGGAACTCCTATTGAAGTGTCATTCAATATTTTAAAGTCATGTGCAAAGGTTTTGAGAATTGACACAGATACTTCAATAAATCAGCCAATATGGCAGAACCCAAATATAACAGTGAACAAAAAGGTTATTAACTGGAAAAAGTGGAAGGACAATGTAGTAACTAGGCTTTGTCACATATTCTATGATAATAATAATAATAATAATAATAATTGCAATTGTTTTAAAAACTTTGATGAGTTAATCACTGAATATAATATTCCAAAGAGTGAGTACTTGAACTTTATTACCTTACGACACTCTATTGAAAAATGTGTGTCGATAGAAAAGTTGAGAATTTGTGTACACACATTTGAAAATATTCTTTACAGTCACAACCTGCCAAGTAAAAATGCAGTTAAATTATGGTATTCAACTCTGAATGATAGCACTGGTGATCAATTTGATGTTTGTGCAAAAAAATGGGCCAGAGATCTGCATATACGAGAGGAAGAGCTGTCCTGAAACGGTATATGGAAAAATGCAAGGCAACCTTTTTCGATGTATAAAAAATAAACTAAGACAATTCAAAATACTCAACAGATTATACTACACACCGTCAAAACTATTTACAATGGGCTTACAAGAAGACAGTAAATGTCTAAAATGTGGCTATACTGATGGAACTTTGTTTCATTTACTTTGGGATTGCCATAAAATAAAATAAATTTGGTTTGGTATAACAAAACACGCTATGAACCACATTAATATAACTATTCCACTAACACCAGAGTCATGTATATTAGGAGATCTACATAATTTTAATAAAGTTCCACCAAAGGACAAGAAAGTGTTCCTCTCTTTATGCATGATCACAAAAAAGGTGATCATCAATAACTGGATCTGTACAAAAACTCCATCTGAGAGGGAGTGGGTCACCGAGGCCATGGAGGCAGTGAGTCTAGAGAAAGTAGCCTTTAGTTTGGAAAATAATGATGTGGGTTATGTTGAAATTTGGGCTCCAATGGAAAATTATTTGATGTCGTTGTGATGTACATCTTTTTGTTCTCTTAATATTTCTTTTGAATTTGCTTATGAAGTTTGTAGTTATAGTGTCTGAGTCCATCTTAGAGGTGGGGGGGCGGGGTTTGTTTTTTTGTTTGTCTGTTTGTGTCTTGTTTTTTGTTTTTTTTTTGTTGTTGTTTTTTTTGTTTTTTTTCCTTTTTCTCCTTTTTTATTTATTTATATATGTATGTATATGTATATATATATATACACACATATATATACACACATACTCATATATACGTATATGTATATATGTGTGTATATACGTATATGTATATATGTGTGTATATGTATATATGTGTGTATATACGTATATGTATATATTTACACACATATATACATATACGTATATACACACATATATACATATACACACACATATATACATATATATGTGTGTATATGTATGTGTATATGTATATATATATGTATATGTGTATATATATGTATATATGTGTGTATATATATATATGTATATATATATATATGTATATATATATATACATATATATATACATATATATGTATATATGTGTGTATATATATATGTACATATATGTATATATATATATATATATATATATATATATATATGTATGTGTGTGTATATGTTTGTGTATTTATTCTCATTTTTTTTATCAGATCTATAATATTTTTTTAAAAATGGGGAAAAAAGCAGCTTAGTGTTTACTACCGTTATGTGGTGGTGCAGAGTCAGACCGTCTTAACTCCACACAGAAACAATGCGTGTGGCATTACATCAATTTGCTGCAGTGACACTATTGGTTGAATGCCGTAAAGCGAAGCAGAACACAACAGCAGCTTGAAGCTAGGGCGCGAATATGTCTGCGGTGTGGAGGTATTGTAACGTGGGTGATGAAGGGGAAGGTTATGGTCCGCTTTCAATGGTGGTAGCTCTGGTTAGCTTAAAGACCCGGCAGGCAACATGTGGGATTTCCGCACGCACTTTGATTCCACTATACAGACCATACCAAGCCAGGTCTCTATGGCACTATTACATGTATACATGCACTGAGAAACGCAGGCCGAGGGTCCTACACCAACACATCACAAAATAAAGTACAATAAAAAGGGGTCTTCACTCTGTGGGCGGCATCTTAACGCATGATGGAGTGGAAGTACATCTGCTCTTCATCTAGGTACAGGTTACATTATCCACTAAACAAAAGGAGGCACACCTAGTGGTGCTACATTCAATAACTCTGACTGTTACAGTATTTTAAAGTGGATGACATAAACATGCAAACTGTGAGATATGCAAACTTGGGATTTCAGGAAGTGGCTTTATACACTGTGGCACTTTTATTTGCTTATTTGTTTACATGCCTGCCGGGTATTTTACGTTGAACTGCTGTCCGTTTTTGTATTACACATTTTCATTTAATACATACTGTTGCACTAAACTCCAATATGAAGAATTTATTTTATTTGTTATTACTTGATTGTTGAAGCTACCTCACAGAAGTGCTCCGTTTATAAGTGTTAAATGATAAAATAAGGTGAATAAAAAAAAAATAAGGGACATCCTGGATCTGTTTCTTCGCTCGTCTTTTTTAGTGTATTATAGAAGTATCGGATCGGGACTCGGTATCGGCAGATACTCAAAATCAAATGACTTGGACTAGGGGGCAAAAAAAATTGATCGGGACATCCCTAATTTATTACACTTGACTACATGCGCAAATACAGAAGTGAAAGTACATGAGTACCACTGCTGGTTTGACAACGTGGATCTATAATTTAAAAAACATATATCATAACTTTGAAAATGGAGCACCAGAAATAAATTCTCACTGGCCCCTCGGAGCTTCCGTGAAAAAGACAAAAAGTTAAATCTACATCATTTTATAAACAGTCTGGTAACAGGTCTTTTTGAACATATCATCACCTAATTTTTCTTTTTTTGTTTTCAGAAAAGTGAGAGGTACTGGACTAACATGACTAACAATCACTTTCCCTTCACACTTTGCTCATTGTTTAAGAACATAAAGACTGTAGGTTGTTTATTCCATTTGAAAATACTAAACTCACCAGTTTCCTCAATGATGACTTCATTACTATCAGGTGTGACGACAAATGGTTCTCTTCTCAATCCAAAGCAGCTGTATTTGCCTCCTTGTAAGATAACTCTGTTGGATTCATAAACATTTTCAGTCTGAAGAAGAGTTTTTCCAGAAGAGTCTGACATCTGTCTGTACCACTCATATTCAAAGCAAGCAGGATCCTCCACAGAACATGTCAGTGTCACTCTGCCCCCCAGTGGTATGATTGTCCTGTCTGCTGTCAGTGTGACTCCACGTCTACCTGCTGTTTGGATTAGAAAAACAATAAAACAAGGAAATAACTGTAATGGACATGCCATCTAAGATGTTTTTACATTTTCACAAAACTGAACTGATTTTTTGAACAATTTTGACACCACAAACAGCTGGAAGTACAGTAAACACAAGAAAACAGAGAAAAGTTGTTCACATCAAGATAAATATGTTTCAATACTAAACACATTTCTAGAGACCACTAGTAGTAAAAGACTGATAGTACATGTACTCAATATCTGAAATAATAAAATCAGTTTGTGAAATCTAAAATTAGCTTGCCAACTGGTCAAGATATTTGTCAGTCTTCAGTTCCCCTAGTGTCCCATTTGGTAATGTGTTTCTTGATTTGCTCAAGTTTCATTCATTTGCAGCATTTTCTTAAGTTGCAGTGAGTTGAGTGCTCTCAGCCACCTGCAGCTTTGAGACAAAAGCTGTCAGTCAGTTTATTGATTGGTTAGATGGGGGCAGATGAAACATTGACTTGTTGTTCAGCACTTCTTTAGCAATTTTGAGTAGTTTAAATTCTCCATGTAGAATTTACTGCAAAACCAAGAGAAAATCTCTGTTGGATGAAGCTCAGAAAAGTTAGTAAGTGGACATTTGATCTTTGATGGTTAATTATAATCATATTATTTAGATTCTTGGTGCAGCATTTGAAACAATCCTATTTTTTTTTTCATTACTATGAGACAGCTTCTTGAATTAAATCACCTCAGATTACAATGTGTACTAAGCTGTGTGAGAGAATTTATGTTCATACATCATATGAGCACAGTGCATTGATCAAGGTCAAGGACAAATGTATTAGCACATTTAAAAACAAACAAAGTTTACCAAAGTGGTTCACAGGTTCGGGAATTCACAATATAAATAAATACATCAAACAAACAGGGGACACAAAACAACAGTATGTGGAGGCAAGACATCCATGTCTAACTAGAATTAAAAAGCCATTGAGAAAAGGTAGATTTTTGATGTATTGAACATTTCAGTTGGGATAAAAGAATCGAGTGGTTGACAGTGTTAAAGGCAGCAGTCAAATCTAAAAGCACTAAAACAACCAAGTTTCCTGAGTCAGCAGTTAAAAGAAGATCGTTAAGCACTCTTTCAGTTTCAGTACTGTGGCGATGCTTAAAACCAGACTGAAACTTTTCATAAATACTCAAATCATGCAAGAAAGATTGCAAATGATTTAAAGCAATTTTCTCTAAGACTTTAGCTAAAAGTGGGAGTTTTGAAATCGGCCTAAAATTTGAAAGAACTGAAGGGTCCAGATTTTTAAAAGAGGTTGCACAACTGCATGTTTAAAAGCAGAGGGAACTGAGATCACTGTCATCCAACGTGTACAGGACAGTGTCTCTAAAAGCAGCAGAAAACTGGAAAGCAGTTAATGGGTTAATCGGATGCTGACGGCGCACCGGAGCACTGGTTGAAGCATCTAGACTGGAAGTAAATAGAACAGGCAGATAATCCGAGATACATGTGTCACATATTTTGCTGGTTTCTCCTGACAAACTGACTGACAACATAAGGTCCAGTGTGTGACCTTTTTCATTCGTTGGGCCAACAACAGACTGGGCGAGATTAAAAGAGTCGATTAAATTTAGAAAATCCCTGACGAGAGGCCTGGACTCACAGCACACGTGTATATCATAATCACCAACAATTAAAATTGTATCATATTTCAGCACACCCCCTGCTACAAAGTCAGCAAAGTGCCGAATAAAACCCTTATTATACTTGGGAGGATGATAAACCACCGCACGCACGGTCACGGCAAAGATTGCTTCAAAGAGCTGCAGTTCAAAGGTGTTGTAGCTGTCAAACAGAAATGGCCGACAGTGACAAGAAGACTTAAATACAGATGCTAGTCCCCCACCTTTTCCCAGTGGTCAGACTGGAGCTGAGAAAGTCACACTAAAGAGGAAGAAGCTTGGAGAATTGCGTGAACTAACCTGGCGGAGCCAGATTTCCGTCAGGAACATAAATTCCAACTCACGCAAAGAGAAGAAGTCGTTCAGCAAAAAGGTCTTGTTTGCTAGAGTTCCAACATGAATCAGAGCCAAACGAAGAGTGCAAGACTCACTGACCGAAGGCACAACACGATCCAGCGGGCGAAGGTTAGAAGAATTAAAGCTGCCTCTGTGGACCGGTAACCGCCCGGGAAGAGATAGCGGAGCCGGCAAGTCGGAGACATCCAGCAAGCCTGGAGGGGAGGAGGTTTTGATGTCCCATCTTCCACAACATGCTTTGACAACGTCTGTCCTCGGATGTCAAGAAGTAATTGGCGATGATAGATGAGTAGAGCAGAGACATCTTGCCAACACATAGAAAGAGATAGGGCGACAGCAAATAACAGACTGTGCAGATGAGACAGATGGCCTGGCATCATCCATCTTGTCCGCTACCTTGGTAGTACAGGATTAAACAATGAGCTGCTCAGCCTTCAACCCAAACCCAAAAGGCAGCACGCATATCAACATGGCTTTTAAATAAGTAATGCTGTTGCTGCTAAACTTGGTGATAGTAACAATAACTTTACAGAGCTGCTGGATACAGTTACAGTGATTTTATTACTCATACATAGAGACTATATAGTAATAAAGTTTAAAGACATATAGTAATTATGCCAAAGAGCATTGAAACTGTTCTGGAGGTTGTTACTTTTCAAAGACTTACGACTACTTAGATTATTTAAGACACTTTACACTTTCACTAGTTTGGCAACTTGTGACTGTTGCAGCTCCCAGAGGTAATACCAAGAAACACAGCATGAGGCAGCAAACACACCATGTCACTGCCCAACATGAGTCAGTGAGTCACAGACTGTTGTAAGAGACTGTATCACACACATATAAACAGTGTTGGGCCATAAAAATAATAATAAAAAGAAGAATGAAATGATTATTTTTATTTTACCACTGCTTCTCTTCTCTGTCACCTTTCTCTTTGCTCCTGACTGCAGTGAAGGAATGTCGAAGCAAATGTTCAGAGAAGATGTTAAGTGCATTTTTTTTTCCTCTTTTTTTTTTTTTTTTTTTTAAATCTGGACTTTTTGGAAGACAAGTGTGTGTTGGGCATTAGGTACAAAACCAAGAGTGACAATCTGCACTTCATTATGAATAGTGTTGTTCTGTTCTTTTATTTATGTATGAGCTATGAACAAGTGGACTCTTCTGCAGTAAAACTCACCATTTTTGTGACTTATACCATATTGTGTTGTAATTTTTTACTAGCTTTAGATACGGTTTTGTTCTTTCTTGCAAAGCAGTGTGAACAGTTTTTTGTACATAGCTTCAGTGATGCAAACTAAAGCAGCTTTACAGTCACTAAACTTATTCCAGTGTGAAGTCAGTGGTATCATGCAGAGCTACACTTTCCAAGTAGCTTCCTTTAACAACTGAGCACTAATCCAGTCATTTCATAATGTGCACTGAGTAAAATGAAACATATATGGAAAAACACAACTGCAGAAACAAGTGATCAAGAGTGATACAGTAGGAGACATATAGGACAAACATAATCAGTCAATATAGAAAAGATAACTAGTCACCTTCAGCATGTCCGTACAGGAGTGTATTCAGCACTGAAATAAAGATTCAAACTTCATTAGACCAGAATCAAATACAAAATCCAGGTGGAGTTTCATCAGTGGCAACTATTGTTTATCAATCAACAGTATCACACATTTCTGTGATGATATTCTGCTACACAGCAACAGAGGTGGGAAACACATTTAAAAGACTCTTCAATATATAGAGGCCGAGTAAAATAAGCAATACATGTAATTCCACAGCTGTATACATAATACCTTAGATCATATACTGTACATGCATTGTCCAGGTATGTGTGCAAAAACTAGTACAAAATTAACTAGTTGAGTAATTTACTTCACATAATCCTCCAATCTGAACCAAGACAAATCAGAAACAAAGGTCATGTGTACACAACTACTACACTGATATAAATGCTGAACATCACATAGAAAGTCACAGATGTACTCACAGAATAACCCGAGCACACCGAGCAGAGTGTGCCCCATCTTCACATCCAGCACCGGCACTGTCACTCTGTTTCTGATCAAACTTCCTACTTTGTATTTATAAAAATGCAGCAGAAATAAAAGAGAAGTGAAATTTCTTATAAATGTGAGAGCAGAGTTTTTCATCAACTTCCTCGTCTGAGTGCAGTTCTGATTCTGTTCTTTCTTTCCTTTCACACAAAGCTCAAACAACTGCAGTGACGTTGACCGCAGTGTACTTTGACTCCTTTACATTTCCGGTCCACTGTGAATAAATTATAAGTTCATCTCTCTTACAAATAATTGTTCCTCATCCCTATTTCCCATCTAAGAAACACCAGATCATTGGATTTAATCAAATTACATCACAATAACATTTTATTGTTATAGAATCTGTACATGTTATACCTTCCAACAGTTCTTTCATCCACAGTGCCTGTATTTCAATGAGGGTGTGTGTTGTGTGTACACACAGTGCAGTCAGAAAGTATTCAGGTACCTCCACCTTAATCACATTTTGTTATGTTGCAGCCTTATGCTAAAATCAATTAAATTATGTTTTCCCTCATCAATCTACACTCAATAACTTGTGATGTCAATGCAGAAAGTAGTCAGGCCCCTTCTGGTGGACCTCATGGGACCTTATTTCAGAAAGAAAATGTACAGTAGTGAATGATGAGAGACAAATTTCATTTCTGGTCCAGTTTGAGTTGTGCTGCATTCAGAATAACTAATAACTATTCTGAAAGTCTTCTCAATGATGGTCATGTTTGCTATGTAGGTCATAGAGAGCCATCATTATTAATAAAAAACTGTTTCATCACCGGTTAAATGTTCTTTGTAGTTTTAAGCTTTTTAAATCATATATTTGTCTCCACCTAAAGTAGATCTAAGTTATGCCACTCTCTTTTAAATTTAAGTGGGTTTTCCATGACTGTTCTTTCTTAATATTTTCTCAGGGTGCATCAGATTTGAAAACTGATATTGATCCTCTTAATGACAGCTAAATCACTCACTGTCGCTAATTAATATACATTTTTCTATGATTAAACCTGTAAAGTTTGAGCCAGAGTACTAGTAATAGAACAGAGTGGAGCTGTGAGAGAGGGCTCTCTGCCCTCTTCATGCTCACTTCTGTTCATGAGGACTGTTGGTCTCTGAGCTCAGTCACTTCCTGTGGGTGAAGTTGTGGTAAAACCACCTTAAAGTGAGACCATGTAAAGTTTTCGTGCTGGGGGGAGGAGACACTCTCCTCTACAGTAATTCCTTCAAATTGTGCAATTAAAACTGAAGAATTATCAGATGAAATGTTTCCAACTGAGCCAGCATTAATCTGCAGGATGATCCAATCTGTATCAGGAAGGAAACTGTCTCTCTCTCTGCAGCCTCACAAATCATGTGACCTCTTGGTCAAGAGTTTATTCCTGATCCCTAGCAAAAATGTGAAAAGAAAATGTGGCATGAACAGTAATAATTGCACATGACAAACCACGTACTAAAATTATGTTGAAGTCATAATTGTGCATTTTATGTGTTTAATTCAGTTAAAAAATTTAATTTTAAAACAAATTAATAGAGATCGTCATTCTGGTGTCTTCAAATATTAATCTAAAAAGGCCAAGTATTATATTAGCTGTCAATGTTTCACAACTTTTAATCTTGAAGATGTAACCTGGCCTGTGAGCTGCAGCCTGATAAGATGGAGTAAAGTTATCTGTAAAGTGATTTTGTTCAATTCAAATGAACAAAATACTAAAATAAACTGCAGTGTGTCTTAACGTGAGAAGAACACGGAAAGCCAGTTCTCATCAGCATGAGCTAAATATACACTTTCCGTTTCACACATAAAGACGTGATGCGGTAAAGGCAAGAGTTAGACTTCTGAGGTATCATTCACACCCTCAAAGTTTTTTGTTTTTTTCTCTTGTAGGAGAAACTGAGTTGAGTCAAGCAGTGGGACAGTTTCAGCTGACATTAACCCATTAACAAAGACAGTGATGGTGCTGTGAAAGCAGCAAAGAAGTTCTTCATGAACAATATATTCTGACACTGTGTTGTTGTTCTAGTTAAAGCTGGGCGCTGCAATTTTTTCAACTCTATTTCTTAGAAGAGCATTAACATGAAATAGTTAGACTGAATAATTGAGGGGATCGATACAGAATTAGCAATTTTGATGATAAGTTGAAGACTGACTTGTGGGCTGGATATACAGTATCTCACAAAAGTGAGTACATCCCTCAAAATTCTGTAAATATTTTATTATATCTTTTCATGGGACAAGACTGAAGAAATGACACGTTGATACAATGTAAAGTAGTGAGTGTACAGCATGTATAACAGTGTAAATTTGCTGTCCCCTCAAAATAACTCAACTGCTGCACGATTTGATGAAAATGTGCGATTGCGATTAGGTTATTATAAATGAATGGTGTCATGAGTCTACTTGCTTGAATAATAACAACAACACAGAGAATTACAATAGTTTATATATTTCTCAACTGAAAACATATAAACATGACACAAAAAATACAAAGCCTGAAGTTTACAGTACTGTACAGTACTGTATTTTCTCCCCAAATAACTTTAGTTTAGTTTGAAAATAAAGGTATTTCTGCAAATTTGTAAACTCAAATGCCTTTCTGCAAAATTCAAACAGAGAGAGACAAATGTATTTTTGAGGTATTTTCGTATGGTGTGACACTTGCAAATGTATCCGTAATTGTTCGTTGTTGTGGTCGTTTCAGGCATTTTTCAGTTGTATCTTTCACGTTACTTTGTTGGGCTTTCATTTGAATGCATTCTTCGTATTTTTCTTTGTGGTGTTTCAAGTGTTGATATAGATTGGTCGTATTGCCGCGGGACGCAGTGACTTTAGCTTTGCATGTTTTACACCACACATCTTGCTGTTCAGTGTCGTCGTACCTGAATCCAAAGTATCGCCATATAATAGAAGTTGCATTTTTTTTCGCTACCAACTGAGCTTGTCCCTCCTCGAGTTCCTCCTCGGCGTCCATGTTGGCTGCTCTGCTCGGCTGACAGCTGGGTAGTCACGTGACTATACCTGCAGCTGCACACAGTGTGGATGTGGCGTCACCGTGCTCCACACCACACGGGAGATAGTCCCGTTCATTGTAATATTTGTACTGATATGCAGAGCCGTTTCTTGTTATAAGCGGACTATGCGGGTGCATAGGGCCCCCGCGCCACTAGGGGGCCCCCTCAAGTTGCAAGGTCAGCTGCAAGGCCATAACACTGATTGACTGAAGTGACACCCGTTTTGGTGAATCACAGCAGGTCCAGTTCGTTGGCATTATATTTGTGAGGGAGGGTGTGTCTGTTAGGCAGATATCTGTCATGTCTGCTGGATCCTCATCCAGTGGAGCTGCTGGTCCATCATAGACCTCCTCTGCTCTTCAATATTTGTCACATAACATCACTTTAAGATTGTTTTATGATTAATTTATCAATTTTAGTGTTTCCTCAGTTTGTAGGTCTCTAATGTAAAGTATGCTAAACAACCCTAATGCATATGAGGCCTACTGTAGATTATTATGGACTATTGTGGCAGTAGATTATTGCTCTGAGTGGATTATTGTTAAGTCTACTGAGCTAGTTGCGTCTTTCTTTTCCACATTGTATTAGAATATTTATTGTGACAATATAATTTGAACACATTTGCCTACATTCCTACAGTTTAGTTATGTTTTTGATGTATTACTTTGTTTTATTCAAAAGAATCATAATAACACAAATTAAAGTTCATTTAAAGTGAACTATACTAAATAGGACCATTAGTTCTGCCCACAGAATATATGTTAAGACCAAATCATCAGTTAAGCAAGTAGTTCACTTTGTAATACTCTAAGATATTCCTTCAACATCACATAAAGCTCATCAGTCATTTATCTTTGTTTCATAACTCTTTGAAAACTGCTTAAAAGTGACAACTTTGAAATTGGGTGCATGCTTTGAAGGGACACTGTGCTGTATATTGCAAGGTTTAAAATAAAAACAGATTATGAATTTCTCCATTAGTGTAACATAACTCAATTATATGGTATGAATATTTGCTTAGGATCTGTTTTGCTTGGTAACCTGAGAAGTTTCGTCTTTGCAGGAGCAATTCTGAAGTATTTTGGAGCCGCAGAACAGGAAGTAGCACTGCTGCCTTCAGCACCAGATATTGGCAAGCGGCTCTCATATGCTGGCAAGGAAGCAGAAATGTTGAGGAGGGGCTTAGGGTAGATCTGCTTAAAACACAAGACTGAGATGATACTGATAATCACCACAAGGTGGTGTGATTGTGTTATATAGTTCTGTATGGTTCCTTTAAAGTATTGTTTTTATTGTTGGTTTGTTTTCATTGTTGCATTTTTATTGTACGCTGGTTTATTGTGTTGGTCCTGAAGGGCTTGTGTTACATTTAAAAAGGTTCCTTACTACCTACTACTAACAGTATTATTCTTGTTAGTTTTTTTGCTTTTATTGTTTGCATTTTGATATGGATGCTGGCTCATTGTGATTTTCTTTTCTAAGTAATAGCCTATTTTATTTTCTCTACAACTTTAACTTTAGTTTTGGGTGTATGTATGTTATATGTTTAATGTCACCTTAAAATAAAACAAAATTGAGGAACACTCCATCAATTTCATTTATTGACCTATCAAGGATCCCTATTGTTTACCTTGTATTATCATTTATTATCATTCATTATCATCAGTTCAACTTACTAGTGTGGGTCAACTTAAGATGTTTGATTTTAATTTGAGAGAGGTTTTCACGACTCTAGCCTGTTTTCCTCTTAAAATGTAATAGATTGTTGCATCTTTATGGATGACCCAAAAGGGTTAGGAATCTCTCCATCATAGTTTGACAAAATAGGGGCCCCCAAACAGCATCTTGAATAGGGCCCCCAAAAAGACAGAAACGGCACTGCTGATATGGCTCTATTTTCATGTAGGCTACATGTTGAATGTCTGTATTTTTCAAAATGTTAGATAAAGATTTTCATTTTTTTTTTTTAAAGAGAGAGTCCTGTTCACAGGCACACACATGCATATTTGTTTACATTAAATCGCAAATCGCAGTCTTTTATGCGATTACATAATTGCACAGCATGACATCGCGATTGCGATTGCGATTAGATTAATCGTGCAGCACTAGTACACCCCGAAGTGAAAATGTCCAAATTGTGCCCAAAGTGTCAATATTTTGTGTGGCCACCATTATTTTTCAGCACTGCCTTAACCCTCTTGGGCATGGAGTTAACCAGAGCTTCACAGCTTGCCACTGGAATCCTCGTCCACTCCTTCATGACGACATCATGGAGCTGGTGGATGTGAGAGACCTTGTGCTCCTCCACCTTCTGTTTCAGGATGCCCCACAGATGCTCAATGGAGTTTAGGTCTGGAGACATGCTTGGCCACTCAATCACCTTTACCCTTAGCCCCCTCTAGTAAAGCTGTCCCCCCTTGAATAATTTGAGACACAATTAATCATTTTTGAACAATGCAGTAGCATTTATTGAAAGCACAATGTAAGCGGTGCTCATTATAATCACGCAATAATGTGCTATTTACATCTTTAAAGCTTTAGTTCCCCCCCCATTCTTAGAAATGGTTGAGTCCACCCCACACTCTTTCAGACGGGCGGAGCTAGCAGCTGCAGCAGCGTGTGGACGTGCTTCGCGGGGTAAGAGGTGTTTATACCACACATACATAGTTACATGAGTTACATGAACAACACACATCCCATTTACAAAATGCGCCAGGTCCAGGCTGTCTGCAACATTTATCCTGCATTGTTCAAAAGCCTACTCAATTACGAGTGCTGTTAAGCTAAGTTAAAAGCTACAGATAGTGATAGTCACAGACTACGGAGCCCCAGACATGACATGGTAAAAAAAAAAAAAAAAATTGTGGCCACAGTAGAGCTACATGCGCACAAAATACTATTTCGTGGCCACGAAATACTAATTCGTGGCCACGAAGTAGGTATAATGTACGCACGAAATACAAATTAATAATATTGATATAATTCCTGGACAGCTCGCTAAGCAAATCGAGCGCACCTTCTCTAGAAACCGCAATAGCCTACGTGATGTCCTTAAAGTCCGTGTAAAGCGGCAAAAAAATTGTGTTATGAGTTTGTCACACCAAAGAAACATGTATCATTGACCACTGAGCCAAATTTGAAAGATTAAAAAAATTGTTAAGTATATAAAATTAGGTCTCAAAATCATGGAAAAACAAGCACTTCTTTCTGCTGTGAAACGCTGGGGGCGTGTCAGTTAGAGGCGCTGGAACCACGCCCATGCGGCGGGGGCTACACGTCATGTTAATGATGTCGGTGTCTCCCTAGGTGTTCCCCAGGTGTTCCCCTTGTCTATCTAAACCCGCGGACAGTTTATAATCATATAGATGCTGTTATAACGTGTAGTGATTGAGATCCTGACCCACTAAACATCCTGGAAAGTGACGGAGTGAAGTTTTTCGCGCTAAATTACATAATTATACATAATCACCATCAGTAAACAGGACGCTGTCTGACTCTGTCACTCGCGGGGACGGAGGCTGTTTTCTGGGGGACAGTTTCCTGTAGTCTCGGTCAGGAGAGCTGACGGTCGCGGTGATTTATTTTCGTCAAACACTCGGTGAGTTAAAGTCTTGTGACAAGCGTGACAGACGCTGTTTTGTGAGCAGAAATGTGAGGAAGAGTTGGGAGGACAGGGTGGGGACGGACAGGAGGACAGACGCTTCTCCACGTACAGCGGTGATATTTGTTTTCCTCATATGAGTTGCTAAAGACGGTTACAGTTACTACGTTACTTTTGTTCGGTCCTGTAACGTTGCTTTGTGGGACATTTCTCTGTATTTAGTTAAGTGAAGGACCTGTGCAGTTATCAGACTGTCAGACCGACACGCCCTCGCTCCGCGCCTCCGGATTATCCATTCACACTGGGACGGCTCACCAATAATGCGGCCCTGATACTACCGCCACATACCGCCGGTGGGACCCGCCATCAGCGGGACGGAGTGGGTCGGCTGTGGTGGTGGCGGCGGCCACATTATGCCGGTGGGACCCGCAGTCAGCGGGACGGAGTGGGTCGGCTGCAGTGGCGGCGGCGGCCACATTATGTCGGTGGGACCCGCCGTCAGCAGGACGGAGAGTGTCAGCGGCAGTCAGCAGCGGCCACATCTCCTCGTCGGCGGGAGGAGAGGATGCAAGCCGGGGACGGAGTTGACCAGCGTCAACGGACTCCCCCGTTTCCTTACGGTGTCATCCGAAGGAAACTTAAATAAGCTAACAGCGCCGTCACCCTGCACACTGTGGCATCCAGGAAAGATGCAGAGCGATGTGGAGGAGACATGACTGGTTAGCTGACTGGTTGACTGGTTAGCTAGCTGCAAACTATTGTAAGCAATGCTATCCGAGACTGGAGAGCAAGTGGGAGAACCGCTGAAGCTGACGCACTGAACGTATTTATACCACCTCAGCAGCAGGGCGGGGTTTATGCAAATCATATGGCCGCGTTACGTAACGCGGCCATGATTTGCATGATTTCTGACCCGCCCATTAAATCCTGAACACAAAAATGTTGAAAAACTGTTTGTGAGCCTAGCTCCAAAATTTAATTCTACATGGCCGAATGGCTTTTACATGTTTTAAGTAAACACATTTATGACCTGTTTAATGTGTTTAGAAGAAAATGGCTGATTTAGGTTTACACGGACTTTAAGTTGAGCGACTTTTCTTATTTTGTTCTAGTCAATATCTTGTTATCCCACATTTAGGCAGTGCCTTTCACTGATCATCTCCTTTGAAAGTAGCATTATGTGTGTCAGACTCTCAGCTGAGGGAATACAGAGGCTATATGAGCCGCAGTGTTTAATGATGCCACTGAACGCAGCCGTGCAGTTACTGTAGCGCTCACTGTATGTATCGCGTTGCCAAGGGAACCTGTAGCCTATCAGTGATCAGAATCTAGTTTGTATTGATTTGCAGGTTGTTGTTGCTCTGACTGAACTACTGAAGGTGTCTGTAGGGTTCTCTGGACACTTGTCCTTCAATAAAATCACAGACGGTTAAAGTTCACTATATTATAGGCCTACTTAAATAACTGCCTAAATGCGGGATAACAAGATATTGACTAGAACAGAATAAGAAAAGACACTCAATTTAAGGACGTCACGTAGGCTATTGTGGTTTCTAGGGATGCGCATCGTTAACTGGTTTCGTTTGGGAACCGGTTCTGAGTCAAATGATTCTTTGGAATCGCTTACATAAACCCTTTAAGATTCCGCTATCGCCACTGTAAACAAACGTACCCCACTCGTAAATTTGCGATGACGTCACACAGACAAGCTGCTGCAGAGCAGAGGTGAGCTGAGCTGCTACATGCGATGCACTGTGGAGAAATGTCGTCCCTGGCAAAAACGATCCAAAGTCTGGCTGCATTTCACAAAGAAGGACGACATCTCGTGGATCGTCACCTGTAATACCTGTAAGAGGGATCTGCGCGCCAAAGGCGGTAATACGACTACTATGTCCAAGCATTTGGCCGCACAACACTGCATTATACTCCAGCAATGCCATGTGTTTGACGCACTTAACAGCACCAGAGCTAGCACTAGCACAGCAGGTAAAATTAAACAACTGGCTAACGTTGTGTGATAATGATAAAAATGAGGTTAATTTAATCAGCCCTGCCCGTTCCTTGTTTGTTGTTCATCTTGTTCCTCTATGGGATTATCCTTAGCCAATAGCCACTTGACTTGTGGACTCATTTTACTCATTTGAGTATTGTTTATTTGTTTATTGAGGACTCATTTGAGTATTGTTTATTCTTAGCAGTGAATAATTAAGATTTATATTAATAAACCAGGTTGTATTCTTTTCTGTAGTCATGTACTACTTGTTTTTCGGCCTATTTGGGAATCGATAAGAGAATCGATAAAAAACCGGATCGATAAACAGGAATTGATAAAGCATCGGAATCGCTAAATCCTTATCAATATACATCCCTAGCGGTTTCTAGAGAAGGTGCACTGGATTTGCTTACCCAGTTGTCTAGGAATGATATTAATATCATTAATTAGTATTTCGTGCGCACATTATACCTGCTTCGTGGCCACGAATTATTAATTTGTGCGCACGTTATCCTTATTTCGTGGCCACGAAATATTAAACTATGGCCATAATTTAGTAGTTTGTGGCCTTGAATTAGTATTTTGTGGCCACGAAGTAGTATTTCGTGCACACGCTATAGTTATATTGTGGCCACAATTTACATTTTTTTTGACCATGTCATGTCTGGGGCTCCGTAACAGACAGAGAGGAGAGGAGAGGACAGGACAAGAGCAGTAATAATTATTTTTGTCATTCTAAAAGACTGTCTGGATATACATATCAGAATCAGATATTACTGACATTTTAGATTTATTTCAAGGAAGGTTTTATCCAGTTATCCAAAGTTAATTGTCTTGAAATATGTTCAGTTAACTAGTAGATACTGTATCTACTTTGTTTTTAAAACAGATTTTTTCATTTCTGAGTCAAATGCTGCAGTCTCTGTCAATCTCCAATTAAATTATCACAACTTAATGAATTTTCAACAGATTTTTTAGCAGTATTGTCACAAGTGTCATATCCTATC
This sequence comes from Sparus aurata, assembly GCF_900880675.1. Taxonomy (NCBI): domain Eukaryota; kingdom Metazoa; phylum Chordata; class Actinopteri; order Spariformes; family Sparidae; genus Sparus; species Sparus aurata. The sequence continues at coordinate 16,539,573 of NC_044196.1, read as the reverse complement.
ATTACACATGATATCATTCTGGAGTTGTACACTTTGACAGTAGAGTGTGTGTGTGTGTGTGTGTGTGTGTGTGTGTGTGTGTGTGTGTCAGTCAGCCAGGTCAGTTGAAATGGCAGAAAAGATAAAAAAATAAAGACATCTGCTCATTTTTCAGTGCACCAAAACACCAAGTAAGTGTGAAGACCTCAGTTACAACATGACACTTTGATATAAGATATCAATAAGAAAGGAATGAAGTACTTATGAAAATGTTTCATGACGATGATGACTCATTAGGCAAAGCCAAATCAGAAAGTAGAGCAGAGCACAGAGAGCCAGAGCCAGTCAGAAAGAGCCATAGAGTCTCAGGTCAGTTTTTTGAGCATTTTTTTAATAATGTCATGAAATTAGATCTTCTTTATAGTATTCTAAAGGCAATACTCTTGTTGTATTATGTTTTTTGTAGTTACGATGAAAGGAAACACCTTGTTTTTATTTTAGGGAACACAGTTTTCAGGGTCAGGGACAGTGGTACAGGGGCCTAACAGAAAACCTGAGACATCAGATAATGCTGAGGATCTTCCTGCCAGCAGCAGTACCAGCACAGGGACAGGGGCAGGGGCAGGGGATACAGCATGTTTAAGTTCAGACCTCAGTGACTGCACAAAACCATATCAACCACCTTCCCAGTGTATAGAGACGCAAACTCTTGCAAACAAGACTCTTGCATTCCAAGAGAAATGGTTTTGGGATTTTCCATGGCTACATTACAGCCCTTCTGTGAAAGGAGTCTTGTGTTTTTACTGCAGCAAAGGATTTTCACGCCAGTCTTCTTTTGGACAAAGAGCTGATACTGCTTTCATTAGTGCAGGATTCAGGAATTGGAAAAAAGCCATTGAAAAGTTTTCAGTACACCAGAACTCTCAAGCCCACCACCACTATGTAAGTGTGAGTGCACATAAATCCAATCAGTACCCAGTTATCTAGCACATGGGCCAAACAGCAGGAGGTAGCAAGGCATTGCTTTGGCAAGATTGTCAGTTCTGTGCGGCATGTTGCAAGACAGGGACAAGCTTTAAGAGGCCACAATGAGGAAAGTGGTAATCTATAGTAATCTATATCAGCTCTTGAAACTGAGGCATGTCTGTCTGTCTGTCTGCGCTATGTGGATCATGACCTTGTGCCACATGAAGAGTTTGTTGGGCTTTATAGGGTTTCGGAGACAACAGGTCAGGGCATTGCAAAGGTGGCTGCTGATGTCTTGTTGAGGCTTAATCTGCCTATGTCTGGCTTACGTGGGCAGATTTACGATGGTGCAGCAAATATGGCAGGATTGTACACAGGTGCACAGGCAATCCTGCGGAGGCAACAGCCGTTAGCCCTGTATGTACATTGTGGTGCACACTGTGTAAATTTGATTTCACAAGCCGGCTGCTCAGCCTCCTTACTGATGCGGGACTGCCTTTCTTGGGTTCACCAGTTGGGCATCCTTTTTGGCCAGTCAGGGAAGTTCAAGAACATATCTGAAAACATTGCTACCTCTGAAAACACTCCTCTCACCACCCTAAAACCACTGTGCCCAATAAGGTGCACTGTGCAAAATTCTGCTGTAATAGCTGTGCTGGGGCAGTATGAGCGGGTTCTCAGCAGCTTAGAAGAGATGGCCAAAAGCACATGAAAGACAACATCAACTGCCAGTGGCTTATTTGAGCACTTCTGCAAAGGGAGGACTGTGTTAGGCCTCACACTTGCCTCTGCTGTTGTCGGAGAGCTGGAATGCCTTAACAGTTCACTGCAGAAGAAAACGCAGACTGTGTCTGGAATGCAGGCTGCAGTCGAACATGTGAGGTCCTCTCTTCAGGGAAAGAGAAATGACACGAGTTACATGGCACTATATGAGAAAGCCACCACACTGATTGACTCTATTGACTCCATTGAGGTGACACACTCAAGACGCTTTGCAGGGAAAGCAGTGGATCATTACAGGGTGGAGTTTTTCAACGTGCTGGCCCGTCTGGAGGTTCAGTTTAGTGAGCGATTTGACCAGGAGAGTCTGAAGATCCTGCAAAAGGTGGAGAGTGCCCTCCTCACTGGGCAGATTGATGATGCTCTAGCCCAGTACCCTGAGCTAAACAGAGCTTCACTCTCCGTGCAGTTGCCTCTGTTTCGCAGCAAATATCCATATAGCAGTAGTGAGGAAGCAGCAAAGATACTCAGGGCTGCCAGTGGAAGTACGGGGGTTGTTCGATCAAGTGGAGGTTCTCATCAGGATTTCGTTGGTGGTACCAGTGTCCTCATGTGAAGCCGAGAGGAGTTTCAGTGCACTGCGTAGGCTGAAGACCTGGCTACGTTCAACCGTGGCACAAGAGAGAGTCTCAACAGTATTGTCGTCTGTAATGTCCATAAAGAAAGACTTGATAAGCTGGACATGAAGATGATCTGCCAGGAGTTTGTGGGATCCAGTGACGCCAGAAAAAATACATTTGGTTCTTTTGTCTAGAAATGTGGTGCTTGCTGTGAGGTGGACAGACAGACATTGTACATAGTTTTTCACAGTGTCAGAGTTAGAGAGTTAGAATACCTACAGTTTTAAAGTTAGAGAGTTAGAATACATACAGTTTTGTGGCATAGTTGTCAGATGTTTGTTGACAACACAATAAATATATATTTTTGAGAAACTGTTTTATGTTGGATTATTCTTTAAGGTATTTCCTTTAGTTTTGGGATTGTTTGGAGCTTTTACCTCTTGTAAAGATATTTAATGGATTGTGGTGGAAGTTGGAACAGTGAACAAAGGTATTATGTCAGATGTGTTCACATAAAGTGTATTATTGCCACCATCTACCTAATACCATTGTTTTGTATTGTTGGGTGAATAAACAAGAACTTGTATACAGGTAGGGTAAGGACTGATACAGTATAATGCAATTATTGTAATTATCATTACTTTTGATAACATTTTTTAAAACATTTGATTTGAACATGCTGACAGTGCAAGAGTGCAACACTGCGAGAGAGAGAGAGAGATAGAGAGAGGAAGAGAAAAAAATAGCATAATCTGATATATTTCATCTAGAAAAAGGCAGTTATCTGATTATGAGAAATCTGATAAACAAACTTAGATGTTTGCCTGATAATTAGTTTATTCATTGCATGTGTACATGTTAATTTGATTTCAGTCATTTTGTTTTAAGTCTAGACATGTGCAGGTGGACTCAGCCAGTGCTAAGAAAGGTCTTCTGCCTGCCTGTTGGAGAGATAGAGAGACTAAAGCGTCAAATTGCGGTAAAAGATGCTGTATAAAAGACAGGCTACAACTTTTATTCCTTGTCCCCCCCTGGAATTATTCTCTGAAATGTTACAGTTTATTGTCCCCCCCCAACTATGAAATGGGATTTTCGCCCCTGACTGGTCGTCTTAGAGGTGTGTTTGGGGTTGTTACCATGTTGGAATGCTGCCCTGCGGCCCAGTTTCTGAAGGGAGGGGCTAATGCTCTGCTTCAGTATGACAGTACATGTTGGCATTCATGGTTCCCTCAATGAACTGTAGCTCCCCAGTGCCGCAGCACTCATGCAGCCCCAGACCACGACACTCCCACCACCATGCTTGACTGCAGGCAAGACACACTTGTCTTTGTAATCCTCACCTGGTTGCCGCCACACACGCTTGACACCATCTGAACCAAATAAGTTTATCTTGGTCTCATCAGACCACAGGACATGGTTCCAGTGATCCATCTATCCTTAGTCTGCTTGTCTTCAGCAAACTGTTTGCGGGCTTTCTTGTGCATCACCTTTAGAAGAGGCTTTCTTCTGGGATGACAGCCATGCAGACCAATTTGATGCAGTGTGTGGCGTATGGTCTGAGTACTGACAGGCTGACCCCCACCCCTTCAACCTCTGCAGCAATGCCTGCAGCACTAATACGTCTATTTTCCAAAGTCAACCTCTGGATATGACGCTGAGCACGTGAACTCAACTTCTTTGGCTGACCATGGCGAGGCCTGTTCTGAGTGGAACCTGTCCTGTTAAAACGCTGTATGGTCTTGATCACCATGCTGTACCTCAGTTTCAGGGTGTTGGCAATCTTCTTATAGCCTGGGCCATCTTTATGTGGCGCAACTATTCTTTTTTTCAGATCCTCATCTTTGCCATGAGGTGTCATGTTGAACTTCCAGCGACCAGTATGGGAGAGTGTGAGCGCAATAACACCAAATTTAACACACCTGCTCCCCATTCACACCTGAGACCTTGTAACACTAACGAGTCACATGACTCCGGGGAGGGAAAATGGCTAATTGGGCCCAATTTGGACATTTTCACTTAGGGGTGTACTCACTTTTGTTGCCAGTGGTTCAGAAATTAATGGCTGTATTTATGTCAGTAAATTTACATTGATATACAAGCTGTACACTCACTACTTAACATTGTATCAAAGTGTCATTTCATCAGTGTTGTCCCATTAAAAGATATAATAAAATATTTACAAATATGTGAGGGGTGTACTCACTTTTGTGAGATACTGTATATAGAAGGTTGTTAATGAGTGAATCAATGCAGGGAGTGCAATACAGTGTCTCCTCTTCCAGCTCTATACACAAAGTATATAATTCTAACATATGTTGACCAATGACTGTAGGAATCCTCTTCTGTATATATAACTTTTGAAAATACAATAAATGTTAAGACGTAAGTCCTTCATTGATGAGTGGAACAGGCTCATTTGAATCAGCAGGTAAAATGCATTTTATTATTGCAGACCAGGGTTAAATTGTACGTCTCGTGTGTTTGGTCAGGTGCCAAAGCAGCTAAATATGTGACACTGAAATTCCAGTGCATATCATCCTGAGAGCCACTTGAGCATTTTCACCAGACATTGAGGACCATGCTACACACTGATTGTCTGGAGTTTAAAAGGCCTGGGATGAGAGGGTTCACCTGCAGATGTTTGCCATTAGGGAAGTGGAGGTGGTAGATTGCCGACATAGAACCTGCCACAGTCACATTAACATGTTCAAATTCTACTGTGAAAAGGAGCAAGCTCAGTTGGAGGCGTAATCCAGTTCAGAGACGGATGAGGCTATTGTGAGCCCTGGGACGCTGTCCGATGCTGAAGCTGCCTCACCGTCTGTTAGTTTGCTGTTGGGAAAGACTCAGAGGAGCTGTCCAGTGCTGAAGTGACGTGACGTTGATGTCCATGATTCACAACCCATCAAACAGCATCCATATCCAGTACATCCAGATAAACGTTGCAGTCTATGCAAGAAGTCAGGTCAGATCAGGTCTTCTTGCAGGTCATGGCTTTTGGTATGCGTAATGCGCCAGCCACTTTTCAGAGTTTGATGAACATTGTCTTCTCTGGTTTGCCTTTCTGTGCAGCCTATCTTGATGAGCTTGTGGTCTGTTCGGAGTCATGGGTTGAACACGTGGAGCATCTGAGCTTGTATAAAGTCTAATAGGACACATGAGGCAGAACTTCAAAATGAAACAGGAAACAACAAAACCATGACAGAAAATACAAATTAAAGCAATATTATGTAGAAATTGGAATTTTGTGCGATTTGGCGCCCCCCACAGTTTATGAGTGCAACAACACTGTCGTAAATCTCAGGTGTGTAACAAACTGTCAGATGTAATATAGCTGCTGACTACAAACAGAACTCATTACATCATAACAATGTTGTGTGTTGAAAACTTGTATGTTGAAGTCAACATGTATGTAACGCTGTGATCCTACCCTCTCACTGAAGGTACACAGTGTACATGTGTACAAGTTACATATATGTCTTGAAGTTTCCAAATCTGAACCAGCAGGATGTTTGGATGAAAAAGATAAACACTTTAAGATACACTGACATTAAGGGACATGATCATTGCTGTAGGGCTCTGTGGCAGTTTGGCTGTGCAGTCAAAAAAGGAATTAAAAACACAACTGACAGCTTACTGCTGGAAAACAAACTGTTTATTCATGTATAAAATATTCAAAAGATTTTAAATTACGATGAATATAAAATACTTTGAGGTGAAAAAATAGACACAATACCTCTCAGTTAACTTAAAAATGACAGAGAAAACATACGTGTACATGCAATAGGAGATGTTGTTTGATAGCAGATTATTACTTCTATAAAAGTCAGTGTTGTCGTCTATCCTGGATCTAACACTTAACAAAGACGCTGACTTTAAAGCTGGTACCCTGCTACACAAGCTCAAACATATTGTATCAAAGTTGCATTCAATGTTTCCTACAAAAACTGAACAAAAACAAAAGGTGACAACATAACTGTAAAAATGAAAAGTAACGAAGTGAGTAAATAAAACAGGGATTCTGCTTCAGTAGTCTTGTGCTAAAAGAGACAATAATAAAATCCATATGAAGCCATTATTTTACATCATCTGCTAACAAATGAACTGTACAGAATACTGAGCATGTCTCATATTTCTACAGCAGTCTAATGAAATGCTGTCAGCTGTGATAAAAACTTTGTTCTTTACCTTTAACCTCACATATAATGGTTACCTTTTCACCTTGCATAGCCATCGCTCACCTTACATACTGACATTCTCTTTTGACCTTACATATTATTACACCTGAGAATATGTGTGAGTTATGATGTGACCTGAGCGTGAACTTGTGTCAGTAACAATCTGACGTGGGGTCAGCAGTGACCTCGGCTCATTTAAGGGAACTGTGTTGGTCCAGAATAAACGTTCTGTTCTCAGGACACTTATCAGTTCACTGTAGGTCTTCCTCCTCTCCTCTCTCCTTACACACCTGGAAGAAAACCACAAAAAACAAAAGTATTGGGTTACTCAAGATGCTTCCTGACATGTTATTCTGGCTTGTATCCATTTAATCAGCTGTGGAAGATGTCATTACAGTACAGACGTTATACGGCAGCATTATTACCGAGAGATGATCCCGGTTTGACTTCAGAATAAACAGTTTCATCTGCTGCTGCAGGAGCTGAGCTTCCTATAAATGGAGATCAGACATGGACATTGTCAGGGTTAATGTCTCCACTGGAGTAGTTTACATTTCTACAGAATTTAGTTGTGTAAATGTATGTTGTCGTCTGAAACAGAGGGCAGATCTTAGGATTTGTTTGCTGCACAGACGTATACACTACGGCCCTGTACGGCTGAATGGATGAACAAATGGGTTGACAGATAGAATAATAATAAAATATATATTTGATCCTTCTGTTTATATTATGACAATACAGCAGCGTCTGAGTTTTAAATGAAAATCTGAATATTTCCAAGTTAGTTTTCATCACAACACCAACACCTCAGCTGCTGTGTCTTCTGTTGATCTTGTTGTTGTTAATATATTTTAAATAAATTACAGAAAACATAAATTAACAATCACATTCTGTCTATGAAAAAGTCTAACCTAGAAAAACTCCAAAGTGTGAAAGGTCAGAGAAATGTGTGAGATTTACAACTCTGGTGACACCTAGTGGTAGTTTTTAATACTTACCAAAGGTGACAAAGATTAACAACAATTAACAACAAATAATCACCTCCAGTAAAATGATACGCAACATTTCAAACCAAACTTTGAACATGACTGTTGCAACTGACTGTACCTGCAGCTCCTGTCCTCACATCAGAGTAAACTGATCTCTCCTCTGGTGTTTGTTGCTTCTCTGTGAAGACAATCACATGAATCCATACGGAAAAATTATGAATCAATACTTTTTACACTTAAGATATTTCTATTTACTTCCTGTATTTAGAGTACTCACCCTTCTTCCCAAAGTGTTTAAGTTCAATTGAAGAATATGTGACGTCCTGGGATCCACCTGCAACTGAAATGTACATATTTAGTCACAGGATTTTATATCGATCATTTGGAATCAGTTCTCTTAAATCATGCAGTGGTTGCATTTCTAACATTCACTGCAGAACCTCAATAGATTCAGAAACAGTATCTGATCCAGAGTAGAACATGTGGAACATCTAGATAACAATGATGACACATGTGCTGCAGACACAGTGATGTAGATACTTGATGAAAAAGACACACTTTCAAAGTAACTACATCATTAATAGTCACGTGTCATCAAAGGTGATATTTTCACAACACACACTGTTGATAAGGAAATTATCTAAAGAGATGCTAACACACCTCTAAGGCTGGAGGTAAAGCAATGCTTAGAGCTAAATGCTAACCAGCAGTTCCAGATGTTCTGGCTTCACTTTTGGGGAGCTGTCATGTCGTCCATCTTTATATACAGTCAATGATCCTGACTCATGTGATGTAATGGAAGTGATCTCAGTGCTGTCAACCATAAATCTGTTCACTTAAATTTAACAGGGTGTTTCTGATATGCATGTTAATAAAAGGTATAAACTGTACCATGTTCAGTGTCTTCAGAGTGTTTGATTGATTCATACAGACAGACATCACCTACAGAGCAGAAAACAAGACACAGTCAGAGTCATCTCTTTAATTGTATGATACTTAAGAAAAAGGCATATACATCCTAAGTATATGAGATTATTTTGAATATTTACCATGTGGAGGAGAGGAGTATTCATTGCACTGAGCCTCATTCTGATCTGTGTTGGAGCTCTCAGACTGGATCGGCCTAAAACATGAAACAAATACAAAACATTTAATAAACAGGAACATTGAATGTCTTGCTGTTATGTTCAAAATGTGACAAACAGTTTTGCACCAACCTCTTGAAGCATGTATCTGTAATAAAGATGAAGAGTTGTTGTTACATGGTTTTGTATTGTGAGTTGTTGTACTGCTTTTCTATCTCATCAGATCAGAATATGTCTGTATTTCAATTCAACATAAACACAAAACATCTAATAACAGAAGAAGAAGGTCTCACCCTTGGAAGGTCTGTAGCGATACAACAGGAGCAGAAGAATAATAAGAACGATTCCACAAATCAGCCCAACAATCAACAGAACAGGAGATGAAGAGCGTTCAGGCCTGGACACTGCTGTAAGAAATAACACATAATAACTGTTCATAAACTTATATAGCATGTTTCTAACACTGAATTTACAAAGTGCTTTAATGAATATCACAGTTGTTGTTCAGAGGTATAAATACACATGAACAGACACAATGAAGATCCCTGTTTCAATGTCACACATGTTGTGATACACAAGTAAACACTGACAGTACAATATATACCAACATGTCAGAATACAGTGTGAAATCAGCTCTTCACAATAAATCATGATGGAGACTTTCTTCAGCTCAAAGGAAACATTCTGTTCTACTGAATCTATCAGGGGAAGTTATCTGAAATGAATGCTGCTTCAAACTCAGTAAAGTATATAACGTTTCTTTCTCAGACAGAAACACAGTTTACATAAAGAAAATGGAAGAATAATTTTAATCCTACTCACCCTGAACTGACATCCAGCTCTGTGCTGACTCTTGTCCTGAGTGTTGACACTTGTAGAATCCTTCATCTGACTTTGACACTGCAGAGATATTTAGCTCCCATCTGGTGTCACTTTGAATGAGTTTCTCATTGTGATAGAAAAACACAATGAAGTCAAATGTTTGTCTTCTTAATTTGCAGCTCAGACTAACAGAATCTCCCTCAGTCACAGGACGGGCAGGGCTCAGCAGGATCATATTTTTATCTGTTAAAACAGTCAAAGAATACGAGGTTTCAGTCAGAGATCAGCTGGTCGAGGAACTTGAGAATGAGTGGATGTAGAGAGATGAGAAAAGAGACATACTGGGGTTTATTTCTTTGACTTTTCTCATTGATTTAACAGAGATCATAAAATCTGATGTTTTATCTTCATACACCTTGTGTGTCTTACTGTTCAAGAACCCTTTCAGCTGCTGAATCTGCAACCTCACAGCTAAATGTCACTAAATCCTTCACACTGGACTTTAAATGGTGATCATGGACCTAAAAACTGAAGAACAGATCAGCCACAAATCTATATTCTATATTTATAAATTGTTCAAATCACAGTGTAATTAAACACTTAACTATGTTTATTAAGTGAAAACAATTAATTACTAGAGAGATGATGAAGCAGAGTGTTGGGCAGAACTCTTAACATGTCAGTGTACTGTACTCCTCAACACACAATGGGATGTTTGAAATGATAAGTAAAAGAAAAACCAAATATAATACAATCATACTCTGTATAGTGATGTTGACTGCGTTGCTGAACTCTCCTGATCCAGACTCACACCAGTACACTGCATCACTGAGCCAGTTAGTATTTAGTTTGCATGTAGATCCAGTCATTGTCCCCCAGGCGGTGCAGTCTGACAGGTATCTGTCCTCAGGTGATAACCTCTTCACTCTCCACTCAGTAGAGTTTCCCTCACAGACAGAGTCAGAGGTGAAGTGTTGAGCTCTGTCAGGACTCACTGTGAGAGACGCTGATGAGTGAAAATCTGAAAAACAACATGTGAAAAGAGGTCAAACAAAGACAAAGATTTTTAGATATGAAATGTCTCAATTCAAATAGTCTTTAGCTTTGTTTTTATTTTTATTGCAACAAAGTTCAGTATTTTGGTAAAATTATGATTTCTACTTTGACCTCCTGCTACCATTTGGAGTATATTTTAATAGGGATGGAACGGTTTATGAAAACAGTGCGAAACGTTCGGTTCGACTGTCTCGGTTCGGTTTGCGTGTGTTGCGTTTGGTTCATAGGCAGGCGCAACTTCTTTTTCTCAAACAGCCTTGTTTGGAACTGTTAATGTTCAAGAATTCACAGTAAGGAAACGGATGGATTTAAAAAAAAAAGATTTTTATAACATCTCAGTGAAAAAAAAATTTTCAAGATGAAATTAAGGTGTTTTAATGTTTCTATCAGAGGCGGGCCGTACTATTGGGCAAACCAGGCATTTGCCTGGAGCCCCGTGCCCCATACAAGGCCCTTTGGGGCCCCCAAATGCCCTCTTTACATGTAGTCCCCATATTTATTGTTTTTATAATAATCTCTTCACAATAGTAGCATCAGGATGTCTAATCTAATCAATTACTATTCCATGTTACGCATCACAGTCATCGCGCTGCATGTATGCGGAAATGATTACGGCGTAAAATCCAAAACAGTAAATAGCGGTGAGAGAGAGGGGTTAATGTGTGCCGGATGCCTGTGTTTCGGGCCTTATTTTGGCAGATCTGGTACCTCTCGTGAAGAAAAAATAAATAAATCATAATATAAAAAAGTTTAAAAAATGTATAAAATAAAATAATTATATTCACATTAACTTACAGAACAAATCCTGTGTTGTTTATTAAGATTCAACATCATTTGAAAGAGTCGAGATCTGTTGATGCACTGAAAAGCGTACTGGGTCATCAAACCCGCCTCTGACACAGCAAAAAACGTCTGAAATTTGCGCATCTGGGGAGCAAGCAGAGAGGAACAAAAGGTTATTTCAACGCAAACATGTCAAAATGACAGTTAAATTTACTGTCTTTTTTCAAAAAGAAGGAAGGAAGAGTTGCATGACGCTTCAAAACGAGTCAGAAAAGCCTCGACAAGCGGTGACGAGTGCAGTTGTAGCAAAACCGGCTGCAGCAGGAGGCTAGCGCCGCAACAGCTAGCCGGGATCACCGACAGCGAGCCAAGCCGGAGCAGGAGGCGGGTAATGCAGCAGCAGCTGGTCATGTTCACCGCCAGCTAGAGCAACAGGCGGGTACCCCGGCATCAGCTAGCTTGATTTTACAGCAGGAAGATTCAGAAATCAGTGTACTTGAGGCCATGTCGGATCGGCCAGGGCGCTACACCAAAGGTCACAGAACTGCCAGACACATGCAGTAAAACCCAGAACAGAGAGGAGGAGAATCCGGACATGGTCGTGATGTGGAGTGTTTTGGACAACTAAATATGGTAAGCATACTGTCTATTAATAGGCCACCGTGCTGTGTTTTTTTATGTTTTACAAGTTAGACCTGTTGAGAAATTAATTGCTGACTTTAAACTGTAAGTCCCACCTGTGGTGATGTGGGCATTTGCTTGTGATGTGCAGAGTGTGGAATTGGCCGATTAAAACGGAATCTACTTTTTAACGCGGAATATCGCGGAATTTGCCATAATTTCACTGACATGCTGTTTTCGTGTGGAAGAGGAACGTATGTCTAGGGAAAAATGCACGGGGGAAGCAAATCTTGGTGGCACAACAAGTCGTCGCCGCCCCCTTCCCCATAGACTGAGCTCCCCCGTCAAAACAATCTAAGCATGGCGAAGCGGCTGCCCACGGCTCCGTCTTCGTCTGCGAAAAAACTCAGAAACTTGCCATTTACCCCTCAGTACAGAGCCGAGCAGTTCCCGAACGTCTTGGATGTGTCAGTTGAACTGTTGTTTTGCAAAGAAGCAGACCTGAGAAATCATAATTAAAGGTGTAATGCGTGAGAGTTAGCCACCAGTCCGATTCATATTATCAGAAAATCACCAGAGTGACTGCTAACTGCTGCTAACAGTAGCTGCTGTTAGCTAGCTAGCTCCGTTAGCCACAGCCCTCTTAGCTGACTCTGCCTGGGCTGGGAGGCTTTTCTGGATCTGCCTGAGAGCTGACCATGTTTTTATTCAATGAAACCCATAAAAACACAAAATATACTACTGTATGTAAGTCAAAATGTTTTTGATCCACTTTACTGTACTGTACGGTACAGGATTGAGGGAATGTGTTTGTCACCTCAATTAATTTAAGGTAATTTCTATTTAATTTGTGTACATTTTAGTCATTTACATTAAAAACACACTGTTTTTGGTAGTATAATAAGAGTAAATCGGGATTCACAAAAATTAAAACGGAATTCCCAAAAATTAAAATGGAAAAAACGGAATTTGGGAAAAAATAAAACAGATTTTATAGGGCCCTATAAGTGGGCATCTGCATGTTGTTTTCAGCACCGTTTTCTGTATGCGTTCCAGCACCTGTGCCCGTCTCATCATCCCTGCGTACTGGTAGATGTCTTGAAGAAGGATTGCTCAAGCATAGCTTTACTAGTATATAGCTCTATACCACCAGATAAATCAGTCTGCAAGGTATAAGCTGCAAGTGAGGAGACAGTCCTTGTGTCTTTCAATCTGTTTTCTTTTTTAAAACCTTTATTTAACCCTGGACTAACAAATGTCAAGTCTTTACTAATATTGTATAACCAAGTAAAGGTCATATAAATCTTTGTTGAGAGTTGAAGAGTCAAGATTATCTTGTCAGTGAGAACATGCATTAGTCAGGGGCTGAAGAAGATCAGGAAATCTTAAGTTGAAACAAATTCAAATCTATTTGCACACATCCATGCCTTAGAGCAATGTGAGAGTTTGCAATATCAATAGAAAAGGATGTTTAATCCAATATGGATTACACTGGCTGAGTGAGATTGGAGAAAGGAAGGATAGTGACTTTTGTTCATCCCTTGGATGGAGTATCTCATTATGTGATATAAGGTACATTAGACAGGTAGATGCAGGGGCCCCCAAATGACTGTTCACCGGGAGCCCCCAAATGGCTAAGTTCGCCACTGGTTTCTATAATACTCATTTTGACCACAAGAGGCTGAAGTGCACCACCATCATGTCCTGAATAAGATGACAATAATCAGAGCCGTTTCTTGCTATTGAGAGTGAGGAGTTGTCGTCATGGTACAGAGCCCCTCCCCTCGATATCACGGTATCTCGCGGGTTCTTCCCCCTCTCCGCCATGATGGCAGGATTCCGGCAGCAAAACACGATTGTTTACGTGTGTTCTTAACTCGGTAGTAGAGGAGGTTCTTACAATTCCGCACTGTTTTACCATGCCTGGAAGTCACTGCTGCGTTAAAAACTGATCCAGTACCTCACACGATACATATGGAAAACATAGGAACAATGGGATACAGTTTTTTAGGTTGCCGAAATGGACACAGCATCAAGGAGAGCAAGTCTCTGACCTGACGAGGAGACGCCGGATTGCTTGGTTGGCTGCAATAAGAAGAAAGGACCTTACTTTCGATCGCACCCCCAAGTCGATGAGAGTGTGTTCTCTGCATTTTCACTCAGGTACGTTCTCTAAAAATGTCTTTTTGCCAGCACAACGCTGTTTTCACCACCTGGAGGCTTGTAGATGGCCAAGTCCTGCACCCAGCCACAGCAGAAAGTCTCGTAACTTTCCAAAGACTTGTGGCTTTTAAACTCCTGCATTGTGTAGTAACTTTCACCAAAAACAAGGTAATTGACGATGTCCATGTATGTGCATGGAGGTAAATGGTCCAGGTCTCTGTGCCATTCCGCTGCAGGGAGCTTGTATGGGTCGATATTTTGGATGTCCGAGAGCTTCTCTCATCTTCTCTTCTCTCTTCTGTTTTGCGCTTGGTGTGAGCTTGTTCCTGTAAGGTCCCTTTTCTTTCGCCTTATCTTTTTGCATTGCTTTACTTTCTTCCTTTTCTTTCTCATATTCGTAGATCTATCTCTGTCCCGCTGAAAAATAAATGCGCAAAAATTAAAGAGCTCTGGAATGTTTAGTCGTGCCTCTGTGAAGTTCTGAAGGCGTTGCCCCTGACAACTGATAGCGTCTCCTACCGTCATGGCTGACCGGCTCAGACCACGCCCAAATCAACCCAAATCGGCACGTCACTCCTCAATCTCAATAGGCGGACAATGCTGGGTGCATAGGGCCCCCACACCACTAGGGGGCCCCCTCAAGTTGCAGGTCTCAATAACTGAGGAGGATTTCACGACGGAAAACGTGTGAAAAGTACCTGGTACCTAGCCCGCTGATTGGTCAGATCTGCTCTCTACCGATTTTGTGTCTATTGCACCCTGTTGCCATGACGACCAGTACAACTAAGCAAGGACAGGCGAAGCGAGTTGCGCTGAGCTGCCCACACCGGTCATTTACGGCATGGCGTCAAAACGAAAGTATTGTAATAAATGTGGGTTTTGTCCTTTGGCAGGAAAATACTGCTAGGGTCAGAGTGGGGTCAGCTTTGCATCGCCGTCAGACCAGCCTTTATTTTGGCACTACATTTTCTCAACCGTAGAACCTCCGTATCCCTACGCACTAGTGCAACTTGGCAACAGATGACCTGTGAGTGGTGGAATACAGCGCGAGGCCCAGTTGCTAGACGAGAGGTTTACTTTCGATAAAATCGAAACTTAACTCTCCGTATCCCTAAGCATTAATACTGCGTAGGGATACGAGGTTCTACGGTTGAGAAAATGTAGTGCCAAAAGAAAGGCCGGTCTGACGGTGATGTAAAGTGGTGTGAATTTTCTCTATATAACGTACACTTGAACTGATATAGATTTTTTTTACGTGAGCCTTGTTTTAGGTGGCTAAATTTCGCTTTTTCTCTGGACCCCTTCAC
The DNA here is from genome assembly GCF_900880675.1 of Sparus aurata. NCBI lineage: Eukaryota > Metazoa > Chordata > Actinopteri > Spariformes > Sparidae > Sparus > Sparus aurata. The sequence goes on along the minus strand of NC_044196.1, from coordinate 16,524,284 downwards.
TGCAGTACAAAGCTGAGCGTCTGGGCTGGAGCGGCTCTCTACTTCTCCAAACTGAGGCTGCGCTGATTGGTGATTACGGTAGGAAACAGATCGACTATAGGCTAGATATGTGCTTTATATGACCCACTTCAAAAAACCTGAACTATCCCTTTAAATAATCACACAACGGTATAGCAAAATAAACAATCTTTATTAAATTATCACAAGTTAAATATGTAAACACTAAGTCATAGAGGTAAGGAGGGCTACAACCGACAAGAGGCACCAGTCATCACAGGACAGTCAATACACGCTTCACTTAAGTGAAGAACCACTACACACAGGGCTAGATTCTAGCTTAAGTCACACCATTTCAAACCACGGCACGTTAACACCCTCAACGCAGGAGGCACTGCAATTTATCAACCACAGCAACCTGAGAAATCACAGCAATCCACTCAAACCGTTTAAAGTGAAACCATATAAATGTCCCACTAATGACTTACGGTAACTCTCCCACCTGTAACCTCCCCCTCCGCACTACACAAATTACACGAGAGGGGTATCGACATACATATACAGAAATACATTAATCATCAATATTAAAGTCTTAACTCGCCCGCTCGACGAGACCCTCCCCCGGGGTCTGAGCTTGTGATGCCTGTCCAACTCCCCGGGGAGCGGCTTCGCTGGACGGCACAGACAGAGTTCGGCCGGGCGTCGGTGTCACACACGGCAGCAGCAGGTACGAGGAGCGGTGGCGGCTACTGCACTCTTCTACAGTCCCGGCCCTGACTTTCTGAAGGAGGCAACAAACCTCCCCTCCTAACACAGGAACAACTAAAGGCAGGAACACACCGGCCCAACCGTTGGACGTCTGAAGCGTTTGGGGAGGATCGGGCAAGGTCAGGAATATATCTGTTCGGTGTGTTCAGCTACGTCGGAAGCTTTCAGAGCCACGCAGATGTTGTCAGCTCCGACTGAACATGCATAGTCTGAGGAGGAGGGCTGTCGGACTTCTGAGCCATTGGATTCTCTGATTGGTTGTGTGCCAGCTGTATGACCATTCTGATTGGAGGTGCGCTAGCGAATCAGCGCGGTGTGTGGGAGGGGCGAAATACTGTGTGCGCTGAATTTTACTATGCACTCCGTTCCATCATTTCTTGTTTTCACATTTTGGAGTACTGGCATGAGACTAGCTGTTATTATGTCCATTCAGGGCGAATTAATCTGTGTTTGTTTGGTAATGCCTTGCTGCATGTTTAGTATGCAGCTGTTTTTACCTGAAATAGTTACGTTTTGTTTTGATCGAAAGTAAAGAGAGTTGCGTGCAAAAACCTCTAGTCCAGCGTCTTTAACACTAGAGCCACCCGTTTATTGCATCTCGCACAAGCTCAGAACGTACACGCTACTGTGGAGCTGGCAGCACGTCGAAGCAGTGTGTTCAATGCAAGTTTTCTGCCGAACGGGTCAGACATGAGGCAACAGAGTGGTCGGAGAGTGGTCGGATTAGGCAGTTGGACGTCTGAGAGGTGTGTGGGGGCCTTAACCCCCTGCTCTACCTGTCTTCCTCGCCGGCAGTCCTAAATAACTGCAAACGACACCCTCCCTCCCAAAAGAGTGCTGAGCCGCAGCAGTAAGATGCTCTCCTCATGCCCCGTCTGCTCAGTCTTTTGTCTCCTTCCAATCCTCCTCCCACCCGCAATCACACACACACACACACGTACTCAATTCCATTGATAGGCGGGTAATGCTCATTACATCACCGATTGTGTCCCACAGCACATTCACATCACAGTATTCATCTGGTTCAGAAAAAAGAAGAAACCAGATGAAGACAAACACTCACAGGATAAAGGTAAGGTTTGTTTTCATGATGTGGGTGGAGGGGCTAGCTTAAATGCTGAATGTTTGGCTAGCTTAAGTGTTTTAGCTTCATTTGAGAGGGAGGGTGTGATGTTAGGCAGAAGTCTGTCATGTCTGCTGGATCCTCGTCAAGTGGACCTGCTGGTCCGTCATAAACCTCCTCTGATGTTAAATATTTGCCACATAGCATTACTGTAGAATTATTTTTTATGATTAATTTATCATTTTTTGTGTCCTCAGTTTATAGGTCTCTAATGGGAAGTGTGCTTAAAGGGATATTCCGGTGTAAATTTAATCCATGGTCTAACACACCGTGAAACTGCTCAGAACAGCACCAAACTTCAGCATCATTAGAAATAGGGTCCCAGCACATATTCCGAGTGCAGTAGAGTCCCGCATTAATGATCATCATTGAGCTGCGGAACTCTACTGCACTCAGTAATCGACTCGCAGGGCTTCCCCACAACAAGGAAGCCTTCTCGGGTGGTGACTTTGTTTATCTATTCCGACAAATCCGGCAATGATATCAAATGTTTTATGCCTCAAAATAAGTGCTGGGACCCTATTTCTAATGTTGCTGAAGTTTGGTACTGTTCTGAGCATTATTTGTGGCTTTTTGATGTTTTATATTTGGAACCATTTACTGCAATGTATTGTTGTCGTGTGTTAGATCCATGTGTGTTAGACCATGGATTAAATTTACACCGGAATATCTCTTTAACAACACAGATATACATATTAGGCCTATTGTGAATTATTATGGACTGTGGCAGTGGATTATTGCTCTGATTGGATTATTGTTAACTCTACTGAGTTAGTTGTGTCTTTCTTTACCACATTATTAGCATATTTATTGTGGAAATTTCTTACAAGGAAATTTGCCTACATTCCTACAGTTTAGTTATGTTTTTGATGTATTCCTTTGTTTTATTTAGGGCAGCCCCCAAATAGTCGACCAAGCACTGGTCGACCAAAAACTCATTAGCCGACCAAAATTTCATTGGTCGATTGGTCGCAGGAAAAAAAACAAACAAACAAAAAAAAACATTTGGAGCTGTGTCTTGTCAAAATTAAGTCCAACTCTATGTGGCGGCTGGCCTGTGTATACAGGGCTGGAGGGCTTTTAATTTGAAGGGCCAGATACAGGATGTCTTGACACTAACTCACTGTCAGTGTTTATTTTTTAACAGGGCAGGTCCATTCGACATCGCGGTTAGACAGTAAACAATTAATAGCCAACCATGTCGGGAAAGACGTCTAAAATATGGGATCATTTTTAAAGACATATTAGTCCACTTTATAATCCACCTGTGAAATATACACAAAATATTCCTTTAGTATCACAAAGTGCTCATCAGTAATTTGTCTTGGTTTATAACTCTAACAAGTACACTGTGTTGAAAACTGCTTAAAAGTGACAACTTTGAAATTGGATGCACGTGGGACACTGTACTGTATATTGCAAAGTTTGATATAAAACATATTATGTTCAGCATTAGTGTAACAACTCAATTATATAGTATTAATATTTGCTTACGATCTATTTTGCTTGATAACCTGAGGAGTTTTTTCTTGGCAGGAGCAAATATTTTGGAGCCGTGGACCAAGAAGTTTAAGTTTAAAAATGTTTTACAATTTCAAATAAATATTTCTGGGGAACATCAGTTTAATTTATTGACCTATAGAGGATCCCCATTGTTTACCTTGTATTACCATGTTCTATCAGTTCATCTTGCTTGGATGGGTCAATTTAAGATATTTCATTTTAATTTGAGAGAGATTTTCATGACTCTAGCCTGTTTTCCTCTTAAAATGTAATGGATTGTTGCATCGAGGAATACGTCATACTAACGCTAATGAGCTGTTAGTGTCACATTACGAACACATCAACATGTTGATAAATAAAACTGAACAGCATAAAGGAATCATCCTCCAATCTTTGTTTCTGTTAACAAAGTGAAGGAGGTCAAACCAGTAGCTCATTGTTGACATGATGAAGGAGATCAGAACCTTATTCCGTTTTTGTTGTCAGAAAAGTGAGTGGTAATGAACAAACGTGACTAACAATCACTTTCCCTTCACACTTTGCTCATTGTTTAAGATCATCAAGACTGTAGGTTGTTTATTCCATTAGAAAATACTAAACTCACCAGTTTCCTCAATGACGACTTCATTACTTTCAGGTGTGATGACGTATGGTTCATTTCTCCATCCTCTGCAGGTGTATTTGCCTCCATGTGAGATAACTCTGAATGATTCATGAAGATTCTCAGTCTGACGAAAAGTTCTTCCAGCAGAGTCTGACGTCTGTCTGGACCAGTCATATTTGAATCCAGCAGGATCCTCCACAGAACATGTCAGTGTCACGCTGCCCCCCAGTGGTATGATTGTCCTGTCTGCTGTCAGTGTGACTCTACGTCTACCTGCAGTTTGGTTTACAAAAACAGGAAACATTTTGTCGTTCACTGTACAAATTGTAAAGCCCATTGAAGTGATGTGATTGCGATTTTGGGCTATATAAATAAGATTGATTAGATTTGATTGATTGTGTCTGATAACAAATTGAAGGAGGTCAAACCGGTAGCACATTGTTGCCATGATGAAGGAGATTCAAAGATTTATCTTTTCTTTTGTCCTTCTTGTTTTCCAAAAAGTGAGAGGTACTGGACGAACATGACTAACAATCACTTTCTCTTCACACTTTGGTCATTGTTTAAGAACATAAAGACTGTAGGTTGTTTATTCCATTAGAAAATACTAAACTTACCAGTTTCATAAATGATGACTGCATTACTATCAGGTGTGACAACATATGGTTCACTTCTCCATCCTCTGCAGGTGTATTTGCCTCCATGTGAGATAACTCTGTTTGATTCATGAAGATTCTCAGTCCGAAGCAAAGTTTTTACAGAATAGTCTGACGTCTGTCTGAACCACTGATATTCAAAGCCAGCAGGATCCTCCACAGAACATGTCAGTGTCACTCTGCTCCCCAGTGGTATGATTGTCCTGTCTGCTGTCAGTGTGACTCTACGTCTACCTGCTGTTTGGTTTAGAAAAACAAGGAAATAACTGTAATGGACATGTCTTCAAAAATGTTGTTATATTTTTACCTAATATGATGAAAACAGTTATTGTTTCAATGAACTGATGTGTTGAACAATGTTGACACCACAAACAGCTGCAAGCATAGAAAACACAAGAAAACAGAAAAGTTGTTCACATCAAGATAAATATGTTTCAATACTAAACACATTTCTAGAGACCACTAGTAGTAAAAGACTGTATACGTGTACCCAATATCTGAAATAATAACATCAGCCTCTCAGCCACCAGTATTCTTGTGACAAGAGCTTCTTGAAATTGAGGACTGTCAGGCTGTTTATTGATTGATTAGTTGAAGGCAGATGAAAGCTTAACTTGTCATTCAGCACTTGATAGTATTTAAGAGAAGTATGAAGACTTCATGTTGAATCTACTGCAAGAAGAATAAAACTGGACTGGATGAAGACAGTGAAATGCAACTGAAAGCTTAGAAAAGCTAAGAAGTGAATGTTTGATGTTTAGAGATTTTGTGACCTGTTCTTTGGATTCTTGGTGCAGCATTTAAAACAATAATAATGTTTTTCATCACAGTGAGACAGCTTCTTACCTTTCACTCTCAGCCATCTTTCTTCAGATTCTGTCCCATCAGCAAACTTACACTTGTACCTGCCCTCATCTGACACTGACACTCGAACTGTCATTTCTCCTGCTGTGGATGACCAATGGTTTGTGTCGATTTTAATAGGTGATGCATCTTTGTAAAATGTAGCTCTGATCGAATGACTTGTGGTACGATGTTTACAGCGCAGAGTCACCAAGTCTCCTTCAAACAAAGTGAATGCAGGAACTTCCAGGACTGCATCAGTACCTATGTAACAGAGGCAGAGAGTTTTATTAATACATTCAATCAAAAGACCATGGTTTAACTGACAACATACGATATCATATCAGGATCAGCATCAGCTCTCTTTACAGAAATATGCATACAGAAACACAGTTTTATTTTGTTTTGTTATTTTCTTGATGTATGACCTGCAAGTGGAACTTACAATCGTTGTATAATATTCTGTTATAATTTTGTATTACGTTAGGTTCTGTTCATTCATCTTCTTTCAAACCAGTAGTACACTGACATAATGAAGTATATTCAAACATTTTTATTTTTTATTTTTGTCAGAGAGGTACTGGACTAACATGACTAACAATCACTTTCCCTTCACACTTTGGTCATGGTTTCAGAACATAAAGACTGTAGGTTGTTTATTCCATTAGAAAACACTATGTATGATTTATCTCTCAACAGATGAGTAATTTAGCAGTGATATTATAAATAGAGTCTTTAAAGTAATAAAGTTTACATACATACAGAAATTATTTTTAATTTCAAAGATTTACAACTATTTATACTATTTAAGACACTTTAGTTTGGTTTATAATATGTCACCAGCCCTGCTTCCCTTTTTTCTTTTATCCTGACTGCAGTGAAGGCATGTCGAGTCAATCCATTCATCACTTACATGTATTAGGTGTCAATTCGTCCTAAGATTTGATTACTGCTGTATTTTAACAGATGTTCAGAGAGGTTGCTGAGTGTTCTTACTCACCACTCATATGGACTCTAGTTTTTGGAAGACAAGTGTCTGTTGAACATTAAATACAAAACCAAAACTGACACTCTGCACTTCACTATGAATAGTGAGGTTTATTGTTCTGTTCTTTCTTCATGTATGACCTGTGAACAACTGGACTGTTTTGTGACTTTTTTGTATAATATTTGCTACGACCAGGGCCTAGGGGAAAAACCTGGAGCCAGATGAAAATGAGACTCTCCTCTTCCCCCAGGCACCACCAGCAGCAAAGCATTTTTAAAAGTTTTATCTAAAAACACGTGTAGAACACAAACAGACATGCTGGCTGAGAGAGGAGAGCCCACAGGAACTGGGAAGAGCCGACCTTTAAACTTCTGGCTTCAATGCTGGAACCAATCAGCTCCCTGGATAACATACACTACTCCTACATGAGTGTAGGTAAACTCATGTTTAAAACTACACTGCAGTCGTAACAATCCTGTTATAATTTTGTATTATATATGATAAGGTTTTGTTCATTTGATCTTTCTAACAAAGCAGCTTGAACAGCTTTTTCTACATAGCTTCAGAGAACCAAACTAAAGCAGCTTTACAGTCACTAAACGTATTCCAGTGTGAAGTCAGTGGTATCATGCAGAGCTACACTTTCCAAGTAGCTTCCTTTAACAACTGAGCACTAATCCAGTCATTTCATAATGTGCACTGAGTAAAATGAAACATATATGGAAAAACACAACTGCAGAAACAAGTGATCAAGAGTGATACAGTAGGAGACATATAGGACAAACATAATCAGTCAATATAGAAAAGATAACTAGTCACCTTCAGCATGTCCGTACAGGAGTGTATTCAGCACTAAAATAAAGATTCAAACTTCATTAGACCAGAATCAAATACAAAATCCAGGTGGAGTTTCATCAGTGGCAACCAGGGACGTGCAAATGATTATAGAGGGGCAGGGGCTCAAAGTCAGGAAAGGGCAGTATGTGCGCGTGCAAAGCGCGCGCCAATTTTTTTTTCAGGCCTTAATAACACAATATGTAGATTAATTAATGTAAAATTAATAAACAAGGTACTTATAGAAAGATAACTACTTAGCTGTGTATACTGTGTAGCTGTGAGTGATATGCAATTGCCGTTTCTTTTGTGTCAACAAATTATTGTCAACATGAGTTTATTCACATCATCATAATACTGAGGTTTGGAAGACATGCAATTCAGCTGCAATTCTTAAAAAGCAATACAACGCTGGTTTATTATTTGGCTATTTATTGGAGGCCAAGTGCAAACTAGAAATACAGGCTACACATCTAAAAATGTGACAAAACCAAGAAATGACTTCTGTGACTGTTAGTAGGAACAACAATGTTTACAACAGCAAAGTAGCAGTAAACTCAATATCTGAAAGAAGTTTAAGATTTGTGGCAAGATAAACAGCCGACACAGACAGCTGTCAGATTATTCTTAACTCTCATTAACAAGCAGTTAGCTTAACAACCACAAATGGGCGCTCTCTCTCTCTCTCCTCTGTGAGAGACAGAGTGGAGCAGCAGACAGAGAAGTGACTTGAGGCTCAACACACTCACAACACCCTATTACGTATGAAATGCGTACGGAAGATAACCGTGGTGTTTTTATACCGCCGTTTTTTTACATCCCTATGCACAACAGGAATTTATGTAATCATTAAAAAAATACACAAAAAGGGCACTTTATAATACGAGGCAAAAAGGGCAGAGGCTCAAGCACCCCTTGGGCCTTATATGTGCACGTGCCTGATGGCAACTATTGTTTATCAATCAACAGTATCACACATTTCTGTGATGATATTCTGCTACACAGCTACAGAGGTGGGAAACACATTTAAAACTCTTCAATATATAGAGGCCGAGTAAAATAAGCAATACATGTAATTCTACAGCTATATACATAATACCTTAGATCATATACTGTACATGCATTGTCCAGGTATGTGAGCAAAAACTAGTGCAAAAGTAACTAGTTGAGTAATATACTTAACATAATCCTCCAATCTGAACCAAGACAAATCAGCAACAAAGGTCATGTGTACACAACTACTACACTGATATAAATACTGAACATCACATAGAAAGTCACAGATGTACTCACAGAATAACCCGAGCACACCGAGCAGAGTGTGCCCCATCTTCACATCCAGCACCCACACTGTCACTCTGTCTCTGATCAAACTTTCTACTTTGTATTAATAAAAACGCAGCAGAAAGAAAAGAGAAGTTAAATTTCTTAAAAATGTGAGAGCAGAGTTTTTCATCAACTTCCTCGTCTGAGTGCAGTTCTCACTCTGTTCTTGCTTCTTTTCACACAAAGCTCAAACAACTGAAGTGGCATTGACCGCAGCATATTTTGACACCTTTACATTTCCTGTCCACTGTTATGGGACTCATCTCTCTTGCAAAGGTTTGTTCATCATCCTCATTTAACATCTAAGAAACATAAGACCAATTGATTTAATCATATTACATCACACTAACATTATATTGTTATCTAATCTGTACATATAATGCCGTCAAACAGTTGTATCCACAGTGCCTGTATTTCAGTGTGTACACACAGTGCAGTCAGAAAGTACTTGGGTATCCCATCTTTATCACAATTTGTTAAGTTACAGCCTTTTGCTAAAATCAATTAAATTCCCTTTTCAATCATCAATCTATGCTCACTAACTCGTGATGTCAAAGTAGTAGTGAATGGTGAGAGAAAATGGAACAGAGGGGAACTTTCTGCTCTCTTCATGCTCACTTCTGTTCATAAGACTATTTCTGTTTTTCTCCGAGCTCAGCCACTTCCTGTGGGTGAAGTTGTGACAAACCCGCCTTAAAGTGAAGACATGCAAAGGTTTCTTCCTTGTCCCTCAAAATCATCAAATTAGTGGCATGACCAGTAATTATTGCATGCACATACATCTTATAGAATACTTATGAGGGACAATCAAATCAAATGAATACTAAACTACAACTAAAACTAACTACCCACCAGTGCGTCCATGGCAACGCCCCCTCCATGGCAACGCCCCCTCCTATCTTAAAGAACTGCTAACCCCACAAACCTCATCTCGACCCCTCCGCTCGACCAACTCTCACCGTCTCCAGCCCCCCAGGACTAAGTTCCGCACCTTAGGGGACCGAGCATTCTGTTCTGCTGCCCCTCGTCTATGGAACAGCCTCCCTGAATACCTGAGGGCACCACAGACTGTTGAATGCTTTAAAAAAGGACTTAAAACTTTCCTTTTTAGTAGAGCCTATGATCACTAAGTTGCTATTGACTTTCAGGTGTTTTGTTTTTCTTTTTTTTTTTCTTCTACTAATGTTTTTCTTGTATTGGTGCTTTTCCTGTAGCACTTTGAGATTTATCTAAATGTAAAGTGCTTTACAAATTAAATATATTTAAAAGCAGCGGGGCAATTTCAGCTGCGAAAAATTCAAATACCATGAAAAGTATAAAATAAGAGAAGTTGACAGTGTTATTATTACTTAGAGAGAACTCCAACTCTTTAAGAATGAGGCTCACAGGTAACCTTGACTTGGCATTCTGGGACTTCACTACAGCCGCCCTCGTCTCAGAGGTAAAAAGGAGCACATGCATTGTGTCAGTATCAGTTAGTGTGGTTTGACGCCCCCCTGTGGTGATCTGTGGAAAAAGCTTTTATTTCACCTGCACAGTGACTGGGGTCTATCAAGTACACTGACTGACTTACTCATCAACCTGATGATGTTCATTTAAAATGAAGTTTAAGATGTTTCATTGACCTGTCTCTGTATTAACTTAAATCACATCTCATTATCATTGCTACCTGGTAAACTCACACTGGTACACTGTATTACCATCCTTTAAGAAGAAGAAGACTCCCTGTACAGCTCAGTGCTGCACAGTCAGGAATTACTGTTATAGTCAATGAACAGTTGTCTGAAAACTAAAATATTCCTCTTCTTGATTTACCTCTGAATAAAGTCACATTTAAAACCAAAAAAATCTATTTTTGTCTGATATGAGACAATAATAGTTCTCCACCAGTCTGCGTACCTCAGCACACCATGATGTGTTATCAGAATTTGTGCTGTGAAAGCAGCAAACAAGTTCTTCATGAACAATATATTCCAACACTGTGCTGTTGTTTTAGTTAATACAGAAGCCCTGAGGAGTAAGGGAGAGTTTTTTGTCCATACAATATACATTTCATTAAATTAGCCATGCAGTGACAACATAAGGGTACTGTTTCAAAATTAAAGAATACATGTATTAATCAGAGCACGCATGTGTAGAACAAGTTGAGTGCTGAATATTCTCTCTCTCTCATTTAGAGGACATTTTTTTGCTGTTATTTTCTTGTGACAGTAGGTGTCGTTGTAAGACCAGGCACAGTAGGAGACAGAGAACTCAAGCCCATGTTGCAGCCAAGTTAACTGCAGCAGGATAGTTACTGGTCCAGGTACTGCTAGGCTTGAGGCCGGTAACACTAGCAGCTGTGTCTCTGGGACAGGTAGAGCAGACAGGCCGGATGCACGGATGACGGACTGCTGCTGCATACTCACTGAAACGGAAAGCACGAAATGTTAATTGGTTTTGGAAAGAGCAGTTTTGGTTCGGCAGTTCAAAGTCTATTACACATGAATGAACATCACATAAATACCACCGAACGACCTCAGCTTAAAAGTACAATGCGAACTATATTCACAGTTGTATGAAATCTCCCCATGACCTATGACCCCTGGACTTGACCTTTAGCCAGACAAACTGTATGTGAGAGGCAAACTAATTCTTGTGTGCAACACCTGTTAATGTCCAAACAGCCCTGTGTAGCAGTGCATGTGTGAACACTGCTATATAGATTATATCCACAGTACATGTAAACGTTGGCCTGCCTGTGACCGGAGACATTACATGAAAATACCTTTCATAGGGCAGTAGTCTACCATAACTACCTAGCTAACGTTAGCTACAAGCTGATGATGCTAACAATGGGCTAACACATACGACCGGAGCATAAGGAGCTAACGTTGGCTACATAATGCAGAATAATAATACATTTCCCCAAACAAAACAAACCAGCTCATTACCTGTCCCTAAAAACTGACCTTGTGGACCTTGTAGATGAGGCGTGATGGACCTGTCAGCTCAGGTCCCTTACACGGGCCCCTGTCTCTGTTGTCTCATCACAGTTTCATCCACACCTGACTGATCACTGTCATGTTGTTTATGTTGTTTACCTTCCACCTTGCTCTCTTATGTATCGATGTGTGTTTGAAGCATCAGAATTGAATCATAAAGACGGCAGCTCATTTTTCTCTCCTCTCCACAGAACACAGTGCATGATGGGAAACACTCGACTTTTCTCCTGATGGAAAGAAGTTTGATCTGAAGTGGTAACCTTAGCCGAATTAATAAGAAGGTCCAAGTAGTAAGAATGTGTTGTAGAAAAAGTTTATATAGTTTCTATTAACGCAACACGTCCCAAAATGTAGCTTTTTCTTCATGGAGTCTGGTGACTTTATCCACGGACCACAAGAAACAGTTTATGCTAGTGACTGTTAAGTGTAGCTATTTGTAAAATTTGACAAGTTTGCCGTGAAAATGTCTTAATTTGGTGTAAATGATGAGACCAGTTGAAACAGTGAGTTAAACAGCTGCTGGGAGAAAATAAACTCTTCGGACATCAGCAGACAGGATGAACTTTAAACAGGAAGAACTCACACTTTTTGCAAGAAACATCTGCATGTTTTATATCCAACGCCGAATTTACGAGAAAGTGCAAAGGATTTAGATAGTCGTTGCTGTTTCACAAAGATTGTAACTTTCTCCTCAGGAACCGACTCTTAAAATCGCGTGATTTGTAAATGGCGTCTGTGATGGCTAACATAGAAAAATGGAACTGACAAAATGTATTCTGAGCTTCTTCAAACAGTGTTCCGGGACCATAGTGTCCTCTGAGAACAGCTTGTTTATTCACTAATTGATAAAAAGACATATTTCTGAGTGTGTGTTATGGCCTCACTGTAAACAGCCAGAACAGCTGATCCAACTTTACTTTCACTCTTACCAAAACAACACTGGAGCCTCGTGATTATTCAACTAGTTTGATGTCAGAGGGAAAAACCTCCTCCTGGATTTAATTTAATATTCAGAGTTAGTGACTGATAGGAAACTGCGCACATTCCGCAGGGGACGCGAACAGAACAACAACAAGGAAGTGCAGCTTCCCTTTAACTATCAACTAACATAATTACTCACTATCTACACATTTTTATTCATTTCTGTTCATCGTCTATTTCTTCATTTCCCCAGTGTCAGAAATAACAGTGTTGTTTATCTCAGTCAAAAGTGTCAATGCATCCTGAATCTTTGACGCGTTTTCCAGTTCAACACATGAGAAAAGCTGAGTTACTAATAAGTCACCAACAACCATTATCTTAGTCACAATTCACAAATAATGATTTTTTTCAATGTCATGTGCCATTTTCACATGATTGATATAAATGGATATAAATCCTGGACTCCCTTAGCAAATCACGTAATTTGAGGAGTTGTTGCGTCATGAGAAACTGACCAAACTTTGGAGAAAGTTACCAGCCTCCCTTACAAAACGCTCAATTTTAAGACTTGGTCCATAGAAGGAACTGTATTGAAACGCGGTTTACGATATACTGTTATCTATTTCGGTTTACTTGTTCATTCGGCCAAAGTTTTATATGAATATATTCTTTTATTTGTGTAAAAAATAATTTGTATCCATTTGTCCTGGTGCACCTGCTCCACTAGGATCTGTGTATCTCCTCCTTAATGTTTGTTAGTATCAGGCTGACTTTTAGAGAGCCCCGCAAAACTCGGATTATAACACAAACTCTGTCGAAAGATTGTTTATTTGACAATTGTTGTTAATTCAGTGTAATAATTGTGTTTAGAATAGAAAACTGTCATCAAAAATGATCATAACGAGCCTTAAAAGCTAATTAAGTATCATTTGTGTGTAACTGTAAACTCATGTAAATGCTGTCAACATGAACTGAACATCTGCAGTGCAGCTCTGTGTGATATAAATAAAGAACGAAAGGAAAATAAACAACTGTTTCCTTTCCAGTCAGAACCAGATTGGTGAGATGCAACCAGGAAGTTGCTCAGCAGGAAAACTGTGTCTTCATCTTCCTGGTCTTGCACTTGTGGATGCATTCATGGTTCCTGGGAGCAGCTGACAGACGACACACCTGTAACACAAACACACAAACAGGTGGGATTTCATTTCAGCACACTACTGTAATAAATGCACTCTGAGATAATATCTGTTTTATTCTCCTTTTTATTTACATTCTCATTTTGTGTCTATTGTTGTTAAACTGTATTTAAAGGTTGGAATTAGTGATATTCTTCAAGCAGATTGATTACATTAGAGTTGTGATAATTTATAAAGAACTGAAGCATTAAAAATTAATAGGTTTTATCTAAGACTAATAATCTGTCACTTAATCCATCGGGACGTGAGATATAACACACACTCTGAAGTTTAATAGACCCAAAAGTACTTTTATGTTCTTTCATTATAAAACCAGTTGACTATAAAATATTTACTATTAAAACCTGCTCTGTTTGATGAAATCAAATCTTCTTCCTCTAACAAAACTGTCTCCTCTCTGACAGGAAGAAGATGATTTGATTGCTCTGCTCGTCGTTCTGACCTCCTCTGTCTGTGGTCAGTAGTCCTGCAACTCACAATTACTCATGTTGATAGTTGACAGATAATCTTCTTTGATCTATTAATCGACTAATTCTTGCAGTTCTATTGACAGGTGTAATGTTAAAGAACTTGATACTATGGTCTCGGTGAATCCTCCATTCTGATTGGCTGCAGGTTGTCAATTAACCCCTGCTGAAGTGACACATATGAAACTACTCAAGTAGCTCCAGTGATGGTTTCCAATTGCAGAAGTTGATATGTGTTCCAGCTATTAGTCAAACCCTCAGGTGTTGCCAGGAGGTTATTGTTTATGAAAAAGGTAGCATTGTCATCTCAAAATGCCTGAAAACATCAATAAACTATGATATGTTTTATCTTTGGCACATGACTGTGGTATAAGCAGGATAATGCCCTTCAAAGTGTCCGTTCTGGCCTCCTGATAATGGACAGCATTAGTTCAGACTGAACACTCATGCGGCTCCAGGATCTCTCAGTTCATGATAAAAGTGCTTCAGGCTGAAATGAGGTAAAGTTTGATGCAAGTCCACATGACGTCTCTCTTTGCCCTCTCTCTCGTCTGCAGGGATGTTTGCTGGGAAAACGGCAGCCGCCTTCTATCAGGCAGAGGAGGAGGATAACATCACCATCAGGTGGGACAGTCACACCAAAACCGACATGTCTCTCACCAACATGGCTTGTTTTCTGCTGTCAAAGCCTCTGAAGCTTTTGTATGAGATGATTAACGGCATCGAGGTCCCAGAGTCTCAGCATCAACAGTTTGCAGGACGAGTCCAGTGCGACGAAGACGCCCTCAGAGACGGACGGATCAG
The DNA here is from genome assembly GCF_900880675.1 of Sparus aurata. Classification (NCBI taxonomy): domain Eukaryota; kingdom Metazoa; phylum Chordata; class Actinopteri; order Spariformes; family Sparidae; genus Sparus; species Sparus aurata. The sequence goes on along the minus strand of NC_044196.1, from coordinate 16,509,270 downwards.
ACTTCATGTGTCCAGACTCAGGACTGCAGACTCTGGAAACTACTGGTGTGATCTGGCTGCAGATTATAACAAGGTGACGAGGAGATAGGTGCTGGAGACCACAGGTGAGCCGAACTCTGCTGTAGTGCAGGATGGAAACATGTTACTGCCACACGGGTCAGACGTCAGAATCTAACAGCCTCCTGATTTACACCCACAGAACACTTTGTCTTGAATGTGACCTCTCATGGAGAGAACAGCGATGTGTTCACACCAGCGTTAACTGAAGGTAGGTCACCGATGTTACTCACAGAGAAATAATGCACCATGGGAAACTGGTGCCAAATCAATCTGACCGACAATGTGCAACTGTGCAAACTCCCTTCAAACTGGACAAACATGGCGGCTTGTTTGGAAACTTCGATTTTAAAAACAGCTCAGTGAAATGTGTTTGGTGCCAAATCTGTCCCATTTCAACCCTCAAAGGTTAGTTTCTATATATTTTTATGAGTTTGGCAACTCCAGAAACACAATTTTCACTGAACTTTTTTAAAAATATAACAGGAAGTTCAAAAACAAGCTGCCATGTCGTAGGAGGTGTCACTGGCCGTAGCTGAGCCTGATTCCCTGTCTCCATTTTCAGCCCTGTTGTTCAAATTGAAAGCACGTCATGCATGAGAAACAGTTGGTACGAGAAGTTAAAATGAAGAGTGATTTATACAAACACTGTCTACTTTTACTAGAAAAGTCTACATAAGGAACCAGCTGGCTGAGGGGAAATCACCAGGTAGTGAAAATGTTAAAGAAATATGATGTCTGAAACTTATTTAAAGGTGCAAAACCTGTGAAATTCATACCCAAACCAATAGAGGGCAGCATATCCCTAAATTAACCGCTAACTACTGCTAACTGTAGCTATTGTTGGCTCATCAACTCAGGTAGTCGTTCAGTGTTTGAAGGACCGGGGGAGTGTTGGTGTTAACGACACTAGAACAGGAGATTTGATATTTGGTATTTGACGACATGAAGAGGAGACTTAACGACCAACCATCTTGCTCCATCTCTCTCCATTTCGTTGCTTTAATGTCACTATTTGACCTTTTGAATATATCACATAAAGCACTGTACCATCCGGTTAATATGAACTCAATATTTTAAGCTGTTTTCAAATGTCTGTACACTGACTTGTACTCACATGAAGCACAAAATGTTGAATAATACAAAATGAACACCCTGAAATAAATCTCACTTGATCCGAGTAAAATTCAGAGGACCAAAGTTTGTTTCTGTTCAGCAGGTTTTGGTAAATAAGTCAATCCATTCGCCACAGTGCCACCTTGTGGCCATGTGGTGCAACTTCTGTTACGTGACCAGCAGCTGGTTGTGAGACGGATGTTTACTTGTTGTTACCTGTTTATTTAGTCACTTATTGTCTCGTTTCTACATTTGCAGAGTTGGTTTTAATGTTTTTGGTTTTCTTCATGCAGATGCAGAACACACACCAGGAGGGCCGAAGAAGGAAGTGACATCAATTGATTGGAACAAAGTCAAAACTGTTTTTGGAGTCATTAACGGTGGATTTGTCATAGTTGCTGGTCTAATAATTCTCCTCCTGCCGTTCATCGATGTAATAAAGGTGAGTCTGTTCTTCATATTGTTCTGAATGGAACTAATCTGTGTGTTATGATGTGTTTGTGTCGGTGCTTTGTTTGAACTTACTTTTCTCTCATGTCAATCACTCAGATCAACACCAGGACAGATGTGCCATCACTGAGTTTGTGATAGAGATCAATACAGTTCATCGTCTGAGCGACTTTCATCCACAGCTGCTTCGATGTGAGCAGATATAAAGCCTCATCACTTCTTACATTCTGGGTCCAAATTAGGCCTCGAAATAAAACTGCGTTGTCATTTACTTTGGCGTACTCCCTGCGGGTCAAAAGAGATTTGGTTAATAACGGATCTAAAGATTTAATATAATGGGGATACAAACAGCTGTTTTCACTAACAGTTGCAATATTGATTATGCCCATTTATTAATCGTTTAATTTGTGTAACATGAAGTAAAGTCTCATGTAGTTTTGTGTCAAAGCGCTCAGTGAACTACATCGCCTCGCTCAACACACGTGAACAACACCAATATGGCCGCCAGCTGGGCTCAGAAACGGACGTAAAAAGATGAATATCACAATAAATCTGCTCTTGACAACTGCTGATATGTGAAAGGAGAGTTGGTCAGTTCTGTGAGCTGCTGATATACAGGAGCAGCTCTCGTACATCTACAAGGTACGAGACAGCGTCACTAACGACACTGTTGGCTGTGTCGTCTTTATAATGACGTATTTTCACAGTCTGATCTTTTAATTATTTGATTATTAATTATTGATGACACATTTAGATTTTATTGGCTTAAACATACAGGATACAAACAGGATCAATACATTATTAGTCTCTCTTCAAACCTGAAGGGGCGTGGCTTCAGCTCTTTATAGCGATACACAATACATATCTTGATATTTATATTTCTATATAAACATTAATTATATATAATCAAACATCACAACAGGACAAACATCAGTCTAACTTTGATCCAGTTTCTGTAACTTGTTTCTCAAACTACACTGAAACCAGCTTGTGCTCCATACCAGCACTTTTATCTGCCTCCACTGACTTTATTGCATATTATTCTAAGTACACTGTCGTGGTCAGTGTTTGTATATATTTCATATTTAATACAGTAATCATACCTGTATGTATATGTGAATGTGTCTGACAGCAGGAACCCCTTGAAACTGGAGTCAGTGAATGTCAGGTCTCATCATGTTATACTGCAGCTGCCAGGTCGAAGTACAGATTGATGTGAAAAGGCTCCACTGCATTATCACTCAGCTTACCTGAAACATTAATAACAGAAGCAGTTCACCAGCATAAACACATTAAACACTGTTTGAATCTTATCATTCGCTCAGTTTTGCAATCATTGGTGTAAGTCCACCTTTATATTTTGTTGGTATAAAACCACAGAACTCTTCACATTTGAACCTTATGTTCACATATTTATTTGTCTTAGTTTTTATTGTTTTTAAATTATCTTTCAAACCGAACCAAATATTTTATCTTCTGCAAAGCACTTCTGACTCTGTGAAGCACTTTCTGTTTTATACGATGCGGAAAAATAAACAGTTGTACTGTCAAACTCCTGTGTGTCTTGTGAAAATCCCTGTTTTTTCTTAATATTTGATAAATGTTATTTTTATTTAAACATTCTCAGTCATGAGGGACTTTTTCAACTCATTTCAACATTTGACATCTGAATGTTTTAATCATGTGTAATAATGAACTTGGTGAATATGTCTAACCCAGGAGAAGGACTGCATTTCTTATGAAGATAATAATTTCTTAGTTTTTGTTGTAGTTGATTGTTGGACTTCCTCATAAACAGACCACAGACAATTCAGTTGTCAGATGTCCAACAAACCAAAAACTAGGCTAAATATAATGTGATTATTTTAAATGGACCATTTGTAGCTGGTGAACACGGTTGTTCGCATCTTTTCTCAGCTAATTATTACTGTCTTTAATCTGCTTTCCATCAATGATCTCTCACTTCATGGATGGTTTGTTCAGAGTTTAAAGTTCACCTCCATCTGTGTGACCCGGCTCCTACATGGTCCTGGAGAACTTTGACCAGTGACGAGCCGGCTCAATCTCCCCCTCCATGTCAGCAGAGGGGAAAAACAAGAGCAGTACCCACCTCAGTCCTTTAATCTGTGGGTGAAAGTCACGGCTTTGGACAACGTTTGAAAGGAAGTGACTCGTGAGGGCAATACCACCAGACTCCCTTTACAAATCACTTGATTTTAAGAGTTGGTTCATGAGGAGAAAGTTAACAAACTTTGTGAAACAGCTACAACACATTCTAAAGCATTGATGCTTTCTTGTAAATTTGGCGTTGGATATAAAACATTCAGATGTTTCTTTCCCATCATGCACTGTGTTCTGTGGAGGGAAGAGACAAATCTGCAGCTGTCTTTATGATTTCATTCACCAACCCAGTATTCAGACCAGTGTGGCTGCAAAGTACCTTTTGGCTTTGGATGACCATAACTTCCACCTGCTTTTGCACTCTTCTGCTTCTCATGATGCGGACCAATAAAGCATAAGAGCATTACATCTAATCATATCATATACTAAATAACATTTAATTGTGTTCATTTGTGTGTCCTATGTTGTTGTATGATTACACTGTGTAGGCCTCTACATCCTGTGTGTGTGTGCTTCATACTCTCTGAACTGAATTTAATATAAAATGAGGTCATAACTTTTATTTGGTGGTCGATTTTATTTCTTCTGTTCCACAAAGAATAGATGAAATACAAACATGTTGCTGCCTTCTTATCGCTCTAAAGAGAAAAAAATGGTTTAATTTAGTCGGCTGACTTTGATTTTGAAACTACCTCTGGTGCCAGTTGAATAAATAACATGAAATGTAAATGAGATATAAAACACATCCACAGTATGAATTATCATGTTGAGACACTGAGATAATTGACATGCCTGAATGGGCCTGAGACTAACACACATTATGTAGAGTAAGTAGTGATATGAATATGAAGAGACTTTTCAAACTTGATTAACTACAGTTATATTCCTGTTTTCCCTCTAAATCTGTGAAGAACACTGCTGACAGCTTATTACTGCATAAAGTTTATTGATGCAAAAAACAACTTGTGAAAATATACATATATATAAAAACATAAAATATAGAGAATATCAATATCATTATTTTTTCAAATAAAATATATGAAATGTTATAAATGTTTAACTCTTTATAAACATAAACTACAGAAGATGACTTTAAAGTTGCACAATCACCTCGTACCAGGTTTCGACACAAAATATTTGTTCTTTGCAACAACAAACAACAACAATGGAGTCAGAACAAAACATTTCAATTAGTGAGATAATCTAAAGTCTTTATACCAAACACAACAGAAGATTAAAACCATATGATACATTAATTTTAAAACAGCTGCTATTAGATCAACTTTAAAAAAATACTATGAAAGGACACAGAAGTAGTTTTTCATGTTGTCGTCTGTTCCATTGGTTTAGTTGGTACAGATTTCTTTATTGACCTGAAAGAAAAAGCAAAGTAAACAAAAGTAAGAGATTCAGGTTGATGTCGGAATTCTTTACGATCAAAAAAAGAATATGTGAAATTATTGGATGAATCTGAAATTTAAACATGTTTTAAACTTAAATGATTGTCAATAATTCATTTACAGTTAATTGTCTTATTCTAGTATTTCTAACAGCTCCATGGTAAATAAAAAGGTATAAACTGTACCATGTTCGGCTTCTTGACGGCCTCTGATTGTTTCATAGAGACAAACATCACCTACAGAGAAATAAATATCAAGACACCGTTAGTTTAATCAGTTTAACTGTATACAACACATTAATCATGTGAGAGCTCAGATCTTTTTGACCATTTAAAATGTGTTTATAGGCTCAAAAAGACTGAGACCACACAACAGCTCTACTTTGCATTTGTTCTGAATGCAACAATATTTTTTTTATTGATAAAATCAGCTTAACAATTTGAGTTAAAAGTTGACTCTTTGAAGAATTCTGGTATTTCTTCACCCACCTCCAGTCTTTTGTCTTGCTTCACAAACTAAGAAGTGGTTTAGGAACGGCTGATCATCCTCGAGACGACTACAAGACAGTTTTCTTTCATCAGACTTCAGCTGATTGGATTCTTGTGTGTGTGTTTATTAAATTCTGTATCTGTGATGAAGTTGTTTTTCTATCTTTCAAGGAACGAAGCTTGATTTACTGATCTTCTGAAAGTGTGTTTTGTGGAATTTCAGCTCGCTTGACAATTCAGGAGAGATGAAGAAGACTCAGAGACGCCGACGACTCACGATAAAGTAGTTCATACAAAGTTGATCAAGGAGGAACAAAATAACAGCACAACTGTCTGCACAGTGCATTGTCAAGTTAATCCTCCCAAACCTTCTCTAGTTTCAGGTTCTATCCTCTGAGCTCAGGAAGCAGCCCTCCCATACATGTTTATCTGTTCAACAACATATAAGTGTGAAGTTACTGCAGAGCTTCTCACCTCTGACTTAGTGAGGAAGAGAAAGAAAATGTGTAGAAGACAGTAAGTCTGCTACTGCAGATAGATCGAAGGCCGTCCTATGAGTTTACATAAACAGCAGACTTGGTTTGTCAGAGATCCGTTTTGTAGACATTTCTACAGCAGCTTCCAACTCCTGAGTTTTCAAAGACCATGAGAAATATAAACTCATAGATCAGACGTCACTATGCCCTCATCCATACCTTATCAGGCCTAAACTTTATACAGGGTATGTACCACATCCTTCTCCTACAGTGTGGTCACGTTGGGTCTGTCTGATCGTGCTTTGGATACAACTGATCCAGTTTCTGTGAAGTGTTTTAGAGTTTGTATTGTAATATGCACTGCTCCTTTAGAAACCTGGAGTCTGGAAATGATTTGATGCTCAGACTCACACTTTCTTAACACTTTCTGATTATTTCCAGGTTTACGTGACAATATTAGAGATTTTCAATGGTCTCAGACTTTTGGACCCCACTGTAGTATATAAAATTATGTATAATATTAGTTTAACTGCTTACCATGGAGGAGAGCGGAGTAATGATCATTTTCGTAATCCACACGATCTGCGTTGGCGCTCTCAGACTGGACTGGTCTACAACACGCATCAGATACAATATATTTAAATAGGAACATAAAATGTGTTGATGTTATGTTCAACATGAGATGAGAGAGTGTTGCACCTACCTGACAAAGCATGAATCTGTGAAAAAGACATTTGCTGTTAGATGTGTAACTCAGTCTAAAATATGTCATTCCAGACAAATAAATATGCTCAAGTCACTTACAGTTAAATTACATTGTCTTATTCTAGTATTTCTAACAGCTCCATGTTAAATAAAAAGGTATAAAGTGTACCATGTTCAGCTTCTTTACGTCCTCTGATTGTTTCATAGAGACAAACATCACCTACAGAGAAAAAAAATATCAAGACAAGGTTAGTTTACAATACTGATTAAACAAACTAAGATTGTTTTAGATTACTTTAAATATAATATGTAAAAAATAAAGATTAGTTTAACTGCTTACCATGGAGAAGAGCAGAGTAATTATCATTCTCGTAGTCCACATGTTCTGTGTTGGCGCTCTCAGACTGGACTGGTCTACAACACATATCAAATACAGTACGTTTAAACAGGAACATAAAAATGTGTTGATTTTATGTTCAACATGAGATGAGAGAGTGTTGCACCTACCTGACAAAGCATGAATCTGTGAAAAAGACATTTGTTGTTAGATGGTTGTTATACTGCTGTTCTATCTCATGAGATGAGAGTATGTGTGTGTATTTGAATGATTAAAAATCGTCTAATACAGAAGAAGAAGGTCTCACCATTGGACGCTCTGTAGCAGAACCAAACGAGCAGAGGAATAACAAGAACGATTCCACAAACCAGCCCAACAATCAACAGAACAGGAACTGAAGAGCTTTCAGGCCTGGACACTGCTGTAAAAATAGTAAATATGAACTATTAATAAACTTATATAACATCTTTGTAAATCTGAATTTATAAAGTGATTTATTTAATACCACAGTTGTATCACATCAAGCCATAGTAGAGACAAAACACAAAAAAATACACAAACATAAGAGTATATTACACACATTTACATGTTCAGAGGTATAAATACACATGAACAGACACAATGAAAATCCCATTTTCATTGTCACACATGATGTGATACACAAGTAAACACTGACAGTACGATAAATACCAAGATGTCAGAATACAGTGTAAAATCAGCTCTTCACAATAATGACAGTAAATGTATGAGACATTTATAGTAAATTGGACATTTTCCAGCCATCATTACTTCTGGGAAGGTGACATATTCGACACCATTTCGTAGAAGATGTGCACAGATTTTGAAAAAGGAAGTCTTAATCATACTCACATTTGATGGCCACCCAACTCTGCGGTGACACATTTCCTGAGTGTTCACACCAGTAGAAGCCTTCGTCTGACTTTGACGCTTCAGAGATATACAGCTGCCCTTTGGTGTCATTTTGGATGAGATGTCCATTGCGATAGAAGAGCACATTAGAGACCAAGTTTTCTGTCTTCGATTTGCAGCCAAGAGTGACGGGATGACCCCCAGTCACAGGATGGACAGAGCTCAGCAGGATAATATTTTTATCTGTGAAACAGTAAGAAAATCACATTTGTCACACATACACTTGCATTCTGCTCTTATTCTTACATTAATCAAACCTCCCAAATAGAAAAGCCTCGGTGGGTTGTGACTGACATGAGAAGTCAGAGGAAATAAAAATTACAAGTTTATTTATTTTTGATACACATGAGCATCAAGAATGTACTTACTTTGCACAGTGATGTTGACTGCATTGCTGAATTGACCTGATCCAGACTCGCACCAGTACACTGCTGTATTTTTAGTCAAGTTATGGACATTGCATGTGGATCCCTTCACCGTCCCAAAGTCAGAACAGTTGGACAAACGATCTGCTTTGGTGAACCTCATCACTCTCCACTCAGCAGAGTTTCCCTCACAGCTCAGAGAGACAGACTCAGAGGAAAAGTGCTGTGCTCTGTCAGGACTCACTCTGAGCGATGCTGGATGAAAATCTGCAAAATAACATTGCAGAAATAGGATGAGATTAAGGACAGCGCAGTTAAAATGATCTTTTAAACTTCTTTCAGTGTTCAGTCTTAGTTCAGTGGCAGCACAAAAAGAACTAGGAGTTAGGAAAAGATCATGTAAAGGTAGAGAAAAGCTAAACGGACTTACTGACCTGCAGACCAGACAAACTTAGGTTGACTGTAATCAGTGTAATACACTGGATCTCCTCTTCCAGCTCTGCACACATATCCTGCTGTGTGTGTCTGTCCATGAACAATGTAGGAATCCTGTTCAGTCCCACTGCTGCTGCCAGGTAGCAGCTCATAGCTGTAGGAGTTGTCTGATGGATCAGGAACAGTCTTATACCAGTAGATCCTCCATCCTGCAGATTGATCTTTAACACTGCAGTTCAGAGTTACTGAGGCTCCAGCACTCAGCCATGATGGAGACACAGTGAGGACAGACTGGGGTTCTGTTGGAAAATGATTTTTCAGAATGAAAACATGTATTGATAGAGGATCAAATACATTCTGCACAATCAGTATATACTGAATACTTACTTTAAAAATATATATTGACCAAAAAAGCATTTAAATGAACTGTATAATCTTCACTTTGAAATAAATGTGATGTGACTTACTGTCTGATACTGTCAGTTTGAAGGGATCACTCCAATCTGTTGAAGACTTTTCACTTTTCTTTCTGCCCTTACACCTGTAGACTCCACTGTGGGATGCAGAAACAGATCTAATGCTGAGTTCATTTTGATTTGAAGGTTTTTCTGAGCTGGTTGTTCTCCATTCATACTCCCACTCAGTGTCTCCTCCATCTTTGATCTCACATCTGAGAGTGATCGTCTCTCCTCTGTATATTTCAGACCAGTTTGGCTGCAGAGTCACAACAGCCTTGTTTGGAACTGTTCATGTTCAAGAATTCACAGAAAGAAACAAAAATGACAAACAGTTAAATATACATCACGTTTATTTTTCTAATCAATCAACAAATATAAGTACAATGTATGTCAAATATCAAACTCACTAATCATGTAGACAGTGACTGAATCACTGTACTCTGTGTAGTAAACTGGCTCTCCTCTTCCTCCTCTGCACCAGTAGACTCCTTCCTCTGAGACTCTGATTAGTCCAGCTGAGAGTTGAGAGGTCAGAGGTTCAGATGTTTTCTCTCCTCTGTACCAGAAGTATTTCCAACCAGATGATGATGGGTTCACAGAGCATGTCAGGGTCACACTGCCCCCTACAGGAATGTCTCTGTCATCAGCCCTCAGTTCAGCCTTTGGTCTGTTTGCTGTTTAATTCAGAACAAAGACATAAAAAAGGAAATTAATATCACTGTGATTTACTTCAGTTTATATAGTGCAGCCCCTACAGACAAGAAATACTTCAACTGTAAGACTTACAATTTTATTAATATTAACAGTGAATTAATTTATAAATACTGGACACATACTAGTTTAAACCTGGCCAAGGAGCTCTCTTACATGTCATGCCTCTCTCTCTTTTCCTGGGTTTCTTAATGAATTAGCTGCTGCACTACTGAATGTTACATTTGTGAAGGTAAAACCTTGTGTTTAAGTGTTGAAGAGCCAAGCGGAACACTTTCACTGTGGTTTTTCATTGTTGAAAGACAACTGTTTAATGATCAATGATGTGTAGCCTCTTATCCTTTGCAGGCTCACAGGGTGATTATCCCAGCTCACATTTGATGAGAGCGAGGTTACATCCTGGACAGACTGTCAGTCTATCACAGAGTGAACACATAACACAGACAACCACTGACACTATCCCTTATCACTTATTGTTGGATACAAATGTTAATTTAGATTAATGAAAACATTAAAACATTTTCAGTATGAATGACAGATAGTCCAACTTACATGATACTGTCAATTTGATGACATCACTCCACTCTGTTGAGGAATATAAGTCTCTTCTTCCTTTACACCTGTATTCTCCACTGTGAGGCTCAGTAGCACGGATAATTCTGTATTCATTGTATGTTGGACGTGTGTTTAAGTTGTTTCTTGACCATTTATACGTCCACTCAGTGTCTCCTCCATCTTTGATGTCACATCTGAGGGTGATCGTCTCTCCTCTGAATATCTGAGGCCAGTTGGGTTGAAGGGTCAAAGTGGCCGTGTCGGAAACTGTTGACATAAAAATATACAGTTAGGATTCAAACAGGATTAAACACTGAACAGATGCATGTTGTTCTGTTCTGCAGCAAACATTTCAAAACCAACTCATCACTAACACACCAGTAATATTGTTGAAATTAGTAGAAACTACTCAAAGGTCAGTGAAGTGCCAAGCAGAGTTAACAGTAGCAGCTGCTGAAGGGATAAGAGCTTTCAGAGTTGAACAACAGTCGCCATAAATACAAGCAGCCTTCCACAGGATGCATTTAGTTCAGACACAAGGCTGTTTTGACCACAGCAATATGGAAGAACATTTTCATTTTCCCTCTGTATTAGTCTTTTGTCTAATGTCCAGTTTATCATGGAGGCTGGATTATACTTTTTTTTTTTAAATGGTTTGGTAAAAGGCCTTCATGAACATCAACACCTCTTTAACATTAGGATTTAATGTTTGTTCTGCTTACAATCTGGTTAAAATAATAACATGTAGTGATTTCGGCATTAATAACATTGTTTAACTCCCAGCACAACATGCTGATTGTGTGTTTTCTCAGCCACCTCCACTTCCTCTTGTTCACAACTACAGTATTAGCAGCAGTACTGTGTAAACTTTTCCTTATGAACAATCTCCCAATTCCAGATATTGATAAATGAAACTGAACAACATAAAGGAAGCATCCTCAAATCGTTGTTTCTGTTTACAAATTGAAGGAGGTCAAACCAGTAGCTCATTGTTGACATGATGAAGGAGATTTAAACTTGTTTCTTTTTTTGTTGTCAGAAAAGTGAGAGGTACTGCACTAACATGACTAACAATCACTTTCTCTTCACACTTTGGTCATTGTTTAAGAACATAAAGACTGTAGGTTGTTTATTCCATTGGAAAATACAAAACTCACCAGTTTCATAAATGATGACTTCATTACTTTCAGGTGTGACGACATATGGTTCACTTCTCCATCCTCTGCAGGTGTATTTACCTCCTTGTGAGAAAATTCTGTTTGATTCATCAAGATTCTCAGTCTGAAAAAAAGTTCTTCCAGAAGAGTCTGATGTCTGTCTGGACCACTGATATTTGAATCCAGCAGGATCCTCCACAGAACATGTCAGTGTCACTCTGCCCCCCAGTGGTATGATTGTCCTGTCTGCTGTCAGTGTGACTCTACATCTACCTGCTGTTTGGTTTACAAAAACAGGAAACATTTTGAATACATTACACAATGGAGATCTTACTGTATAATGAATTGATTTGTACCCTTGTGACAAAATCTGCTTGAAATTAAACACTTAAGTCTGCAAGTATGAAGAGGTTATGTAGGATTTATTGCTGTCAGGCCTGGACTGAAAGGAGGACTCAGATGCAGAGCGACAATAGTTCAAGCAGGCTTTTATTCTGAAAATTCACTTATCTGCTCTTAAGAAAGAGTGACAAACAAATAGGCTATAGAACTCTCTTATTAAACTTGGCAAACAGGAAATCCAGGAATAACACATTAAACAAAACACAGAGAAACCTCAAAGCAAAAACAAAAAACAGAAAATCACTCCTAATGGAGGTAGAGAAAAGGCTGAAAACTAATCTACTTTTACGAGGACAGAACTATGAAAATTTAACAACAAAAAAACGCTCCAACGGAGGAAAGAAGAACGGCTAAGAAAATTAAACTAAGCTTAGAAACTGAGTTGACAAAATGACAACAAAAAAATCACTCTTGTTAAGAGGAAACAAGGAATCGAGAATACAAACATGAGAGCACTTGGCATAGATCAAGGCAAGGACTGTGGTCATAGGCTGGAGGTACACGAATGAAGGAAATACTCTGGCACAGGACAAAGGGAGACGCGGAATATAAGACACATGAGGGTAATGGGAAACAGGTGGAAACAATCAGGGATCAGGGGAGACGTCAGACAGGTGACACATGAGGAAGGGCAAGTGACCTGAAACGAGAGGAGAGTTATTTTTCAAAATGAAACATGAAATTCACGTGACAAAAAACCCAGGACGAGTGTGTGACAGTTGCAAACAAAAATGAACGTCACTGGATGACGTCGGTGTAATTCAACTGAAAGCTCAGAAAAACTATTAGGTGGACTTTAGATATTTTGTGATGTATCACGCTGCACTTGCTGCAACATTTAAAAATAATAATAATGTGTTTTCATCTCAGTGAGACAGCTTCTTACCTTTCAGTCTCAGCTCTCTTTCTTCAGATTCTGTCCCATCAGCTAACTTACACTTGTACCAGCCCTCATCTGACACTGACACTGGATCAATGGTCATTTCTCCTGCTGTGGATGACCAATGTTTTCTGTCCATTTGAAGAGGTAATCCATCTTTGTAAAAGGTAGCTCTCATCGTATGACTGGTAGTACGATTCTTACAGAGCAGAGTCACCAAGTCTCCTTCAAACAAAGTGAATTCAGGAACTTCCAGGACTGCATCAGCACCTATGTAACAGAGGTAGAGAGATGTTTTATTAATATGTTCAATCAAAAGAACATTTGATTTATCTGACAACATACAAGTTATTTAGCTGTGATATTACATCAATAATAAGTCTGTTTTGATGATTTTAATCATACATATACTTTAGAGTAATAATGTTTAAAGACATACAGAAATTATTCCAAAGAGCATTGGAACGGTTCTGGATGTTTGGATTTTTCAAAGACTTACGACTACTTAGATTATTAAAATCACTTTAGTTCGGTTTATAATTTGTCACACATCTGTTTGTGAAGCAGTTTGACAGTTGCAGCTCCCAGAGGTAATACCAAGAAACACAGCATGAGGCAGCAAACACACCATGTCACTGCCCAACATGAGTCAGTGAGCGACAGACTGTTGTAAAAGACTGTATCACGCAAATAAAAATAATACTAATAAGAATGAAATGATTGTTTTAATTTTACAACAGCTTCACTTCTCTGTCCTCTTTTCTCTTTGCTCCTGACTACAGTGAAGGAATGTCGGGGCAAACGTTCAGAGAAGTTGTTGAGTGCTTTTTTTTAATTATTATTTACAAATGACTCATCTGGACTCTAGTTCTTGGAAGACAAGTGTCTGTTGGACATTAGATACAAAACCAAAACTGACATTCTGCACTTCACTATGAATAGTGAGGATTATTGTTCTGTTCTTTTCTCTTTGTACAACCTGTGAACACGTGGACTCAACTGAGTGGCATTATGATGACTTTCTTGTGTAATAATCTTTAATAGATTTGATATTTATTTTTCTAACAAAGCAGTGTGAACAGCTTTTTCTACAAAGCTTCAGTGAACCAAACTAAAGTAGCTTTACAGTCACTAAACTTATTCCAGTGTGAAGTCAGTGGTATCATGCAGAGCTACGATTTCCAAGTAGCTTCTCTTAGCAACTGAGCACTAATCCAGTCATTTCATAATGTGCACTGAGTAAAATGAAACATATATGGAAAAACACAACTGCAGAAACAAGTGATCCAGAGTGATACAGTAGGAGACATATAGGACAAACATAATCAGTCAATATAGAAAAGATAACTAGTCACCTTCAGCATGTCCGTACAGGAGTGTATTCAGCACTAAAATAAAGATTCAAACTTCATTAGACCAGAATCAAATACAAAATCCAGGTGGAGTTTCATCAGTGGCAACTATTGTTTATCAATCAACAGTATCACACATTTCTGTGATGATATTCTGCTACACAGCTACAGAGGTGGGAAACACATTTAAAACTCTTCAATATATAGAGGCCGAGTAAAATAAGCAATACATGTAATTCCACAGTTATATACATGATACCTTAGATCATATACTGTACATGCATTGTCCAGGTATGTGAGCAAAAACTAGTGCAAAAGTAACTATTTGAGTAATATACTTAACATAATCCTCCAATCTGAACCAAGACAAATCAGCAACAAATGTGTACACAACTACAACACTGAAATAAATACTGAACATCACATAGAAAGTCACAGATGTACTCACAGAATAACCCGAGCACACCGAGCAGAGTGTGCCCCATCTTCACATCCAGCACTGGCACTGACGGCACTATCTTATAAATGTGAGAGCAGAGTTTTTCATCAACTTCCTCGTCTGAGTGCAGTTCTCACTCTGTTCTTGCTTCCCTTTTACACAAAGCTCAAACAACTGCAGTGACGTCGACCGCAGCATCCTTTGACTCCTTTACATTTCCTGTCCACTGTGAATAAATAAAAAAGCTTCTTGCAAAGATTTGTTCCTCATCCTTATTTCACATCTAAGAAACACAAGACCATTGGATTTAATCATATTACATCACACTAACATTTTATTGTTATATAATCTGTACATGTTAGGCCGTCCAACAGTTCTTGCAACCACAGTGCCTGTATTTCAATGAGGGTGTGTGTTGTGTGTACACACAGTGCAGTCAGAAAGTATTTAGGTACCTCCACCTTTATCACATTTTGTTATGTAGCATCAAAAAAAATATTTGCAAATATATTCTAAAAAACAGATTTTGACTCTGTATTATAGAGCGGTGAAGTCAGGCCCCTTCTGGTGGACCTCATGGAACCTTATTTCAGAAAGAAAATGTACAGTAGTGAATGGTGAGAGACAATGGAACAGAGGGGAGCTTTCTGCTCTCTTCATGCTCACTTCTGTTCATGAGACTATTTCTGTTTTTCTCCGAGCTCAGTCACTTCCTGTGGGTGAAGTTGTAGCAAAACCACCTTAAAGTGAGGACATGTAAAGGTTTCTTCCTGCTCCCTCAAAAAAGTCAAATTAAAAAGTGGAAAAAACTGTGATTATTGCACATACATACATCAAGAAGGATAATAATGAGGGAAAATCTAATTAAATGAACAAAATACTTAAATAAAGTGTAGCGTGTCTTATCGCGAGAAGGAACATGCAGCCAGCTCTCATCAGCATGACTGAAATATCTTTCTAGTTCCATTTCAAAAATAATGATGTGATGCTGAGGTACCAAGAATGAGACAGTGACATCATTCACACCTAAGAAGTGTTTTTTTTTTCCTTTTTCTTTTTTTGTCTCTTCCGGTAGAAACTGAGTCGAGTAAAGCAGGGGGACATTTTCAGCTGCGAAAGATTCAAAGAACATGAAAAGTTTAAAATAAGAGGAGTTGACAGTTATTATTACTTAGAGAGAACTCCAACTCTTTGAGAATGAGGCTCACAGGTAACCCTGACTTGGCATCCTGGGACTTCACTACAGCCGCCCTCGTCTCAGAGGTAAAAAGGAGCACATGCATTATGTCAGTATCAGTTAGTGTGGTTTGACGCCCCCCTGTGGTGAACTGTGGAAAAAGCTTTTATTTCACCTGCACAGTGACTGGAGTCTATCAAGTACACTGACTGACTGACTCATCAACCTGATGGTGTTCATTTAAAGTAAAGTTGAAGTCGTTTCATTGACCTGTCTCTGTATTAACTTAAATCACATCTCCTTGTCATTGCTACCTGGTAAACTCACACTGGTACACTGTATTACCATCCTTTAAGAAGAAGAAGCCTCCCTGTACAGCTCAGTGCTACACCGTCAGGACTTAATGTTATAGTCAATGAACAGTGGCTTGAAAAACTAAAATATTCCTCTTCATTTCAAACCAATAAAAATCTATTTTTGTCTGATATGAGCTGATAATAGGTACTAGTCTGCATACCTCAGCACACCGTGATGTTTTATCAGAAGTTGTTCTCTTACCAGCGTCTGAGGTTTATTAACAAAGACAGTGATGGTGCTGTGAAAGCAGCAAACAAGTTCTTCATGAACAATATATTCTGACACTGTGCTGTTGTTCTAGTTAAAGCTGGGCGCTGCAATTTTTTCAACTCTCTTTCTTAGAAGAGCATTATGATAAAATAGTTAGACTGAATAAATGACACAGAATTAGCAATTTAGATGATAAGTTGAAGACTGACTTGTGGGTTGCATATACAGTAAAGTGATTTCTGCAAATTTTTGTTATATCTTTACATGGGACAACACTGAAGAAATGACACTTTGATACAATGTAAAGTAGTGAGTGTAACAGCTTGTATAACAATGTAAATTTGCTGTCACCTCAAAATAACTCAACACACAGCAATTAATGTCTGAACCGCTGGCAACAAAAGTGAGTACACACCTAAGTGAAAATGTCCAAATTGGGCCCAATTAGCCATTTTCCCTCCTCGGTGTCACGTGACTCATTAGTGTTACAAGGTCTCAGGTGTGAATGGGGACAAGGTGTGTTGAATTTGGTGTTATTGCTCTCACACAAAATGTCCAAATTGTGCCCAAAGTGTCAATATTTTGTGTGGCCACTAGGGCTGCACGATTCTGGAAAAAATGTGAATCACGATTTTTTTGCTTAGAATTGAGATCACGATTCTCTGGCACGATTTTTTTCACAAAATGTTTATTGCACTGATGAACTTGAACAAAACAAAAAAAAAACCATTGTAGTATGAAAAAGCAATGTTTTTTTTGTTTTGTTAGTTCTATCATTGGATGATAAATGATTTTTACAAAAGTAAAAAAAAAATTAGTCTCCAAGATGAGAGGGCATCCTCTAAAACCTCATGTTGTACAGTGTTTATTGGGGCCGTAGCTTTGGCTAGGTGATATGTGATAGCTGCTGTGATCGGCTTTCTAAAACGGAGGCATAATATTCTTCCTTTTCCAAAAGCCGCCTCAGAGGTGACGTGACGTGAAGCCCGAAGTTGGGCTGCAAACAGTTGACAACAAATTTGTCTTCAAAATAAGAGCTTTACATTGCACCCCATTGGAGTTTAGAACTGGGTTCTTAGCGGGGGGCTTTTAATTTGAAAGTAGCGACCGTTCCTAGCTTGTCGCTACAACAACAAGCTAGCAGTCGAGGCGGAAATAAGTGTACCGTCCGAGGCAGCAAATCGGCGGACCAAAACACACCCCCAATTTGCCGCCCTCTGTCTAAAACCGCGGACCTAGCCGTCAATAGGACGGGCAGATTGGCGGCTTGCTGCCTTGTCTAAAAACGGCTTCTCACACTCCTTCCAAACACTCAACTGCAGGTGGGCTTCCGCCACTGAATCACGTGTTGTAAAGACGCTTTACCACAGGTTGAGGGAGGAGGCAGCGGCCGTGCTGCGTTTGGGGGCGCTTCAAAAAATCCGGGAGGAAAATAGGAGCATTTGTTTGTGATTCGGCTCGAGATATAAAATGCTTCAGAATCGCTGTGTGTAGAAATGAGATCACGTGTATGTGTGAATCGAGATCGCGATTTTTTAACGATTTTTTGTGCAGCCCTAGTGGCCACCATTATTTTCGAGCACTGCCTAAACCCTCTTCGGCATGGAGTTAACCAGAGCTTCACAGGTTGCCACTGGAATCCTCTTCCACTCCTCCATGACGACATCATGGAGCTGGTGGATGGGAGAGATCTTGTGCTCCTCCACCTTTCGTTTGAGGATGCCCAACAGATGCTCAATAGAGTTTAGGTCTGGGGACATGCTTGGCCAGTCCATCACCTTTACCCTCAGCTTCTTTAGCAAGGCAGTGGTCGTCTTGGAGGTGTGTTTGGGGTTGTTACCATGTTGGAATGCTGCCCTGCGGCCCAGTTTCCGAAGGGAGGGGCTAATGCTCTGCTTCGGTATGACAGTACATGTTGGTATTCATGGTTCCCTCAATGAACTGTAGCTCCCCAGTGCCGCAGCACTCATGCAGCCCCAGACCATGACACTCCCACCACCATGCTTGACTGTAGGCAAGACACACTTGTCTTTGTACTCCTCACCTGGTTGCCGCCACACACGCTTGACACCATCTGAACCAAATACGTTTATCTTGGTCTCATCAGACCACAGGACATGGTTCCAGTGATCCATCTATCCTTATGCCCCGTCCAGACGACAACGCCGTTTTGCGAAAACGCACATGTATTGCATCGTTTTGGCCGACCGTCCATACGGATCCTGAAAACGCAGCGCCTGAAAACGCACTTTTCTGAAAACGGTTCTCAGGGTGGAGAAATCCAAAAACGCAGCCCTCCCGTTTTCATGTGGACGGCGAATCCGCATACTTTCCAAAACGATGACGCCATCGCCCCACCCCGCGACGTCCCATAACAACAACAACAATGGCGGCCTGCATGCTCGTGTTCGTGCTGCAGAAGATATTGAGCCTTTCTTGCAACTTACATGCCTTGTAGTTGAGTGTGAGCCGTAGCAGCAGTTCGATCTCATTACCGGTCCACACAAACGATTCTGGTTTCCTTGCACTAGCCATTTTCATCTTCTTCTTGCTGTGTTCGGTTTCTCCGTCTACTGTCTGTTTGTTTACAGCGCAAGCTTGATGCGCATGCTCCGTGTCTTCTTCTCCGTTTTTGGTGAATGTCAAGCGCCACCTATTGGCCTGGAATATGAACTACAGCGTTTTCGGTCGTTTTCAGTCGTTTTCAGTGAAGACGTGTGGACGCAAATATTCTTAAAACGATGACGAGGAAGACGGAGAAAAAAAAGATCGTTTTCACCCGTGTGGACGGCCCCTTAGTCTACTTGTCTTCAGCAAACTGTTTACGGACTTTCTTGTGCATCATCTTTAGAAGAGGCTTCCTTCTGGGACGACAGCCATGCAGACCAATTTGATGCAGTGTGGTGTATGGTCTGAGCACTGACAGGCTGACCCCCACCCCTTCAACCTCTGCAGCAATGCTGGCAGCACTCATACGTCTACTTTCCAAAGACAACCTCTGGATATGACGCTGAGCACGTGAACTCATCTTCTTTGGCTGACCATGGCGAGGCCTGATCTGAGTGGAACCTGTCCTGTTAAACCGCTGTATGGTCTTGATCACCATGCTGTACCTCAGTTTCAGGGTGTTGGCAATCTTCTTATAGCCTTGGCCATCTTTATGTGGAGCAACGATTCTTTTTTTCAGAGTGTTAGCGCAATAACACCAAATTTAACACACCTGCTCCCCATTCACACCTGAGACCTTGTAACACTAACGAGTCACATGACACCGGGGAGGGAAAATGGTTAATTGGGCCCAATTTGGACATTTTCACTTAGGGGTGTACTCACTTTTGTTGCCAGTGGTTCAGACATTAATGGCTGTATTTATGTCTGTAAATTTACATTGATATACAAGCTGTACACTCACTACTTAACATTGTATCAAAGTGTCATTTCTTCAGTGTTGTCCCATTAAAAGATATAATAAGATATTTACAAAAATGTGAGGGGTGTACTCACTTTTGTGAGATACTGTATATAGAAGGTTGTTAATGAGTGAATCAATGCTGGGAGTGCAATACAGTGTCTCCTCTTCCAGCTCTATAAACAGAGTATATCATTCTAACACATGTTGACCAATGACTGTGGGAATACTCTTCTGTATCTGTAACTTTTGAAAATACAATAAATGTTAAGACGTAAGTCCTTCATTGATGAGTGGAACAGGCGCATTTGAATCAGCAGGTAAAATGCATTTTATCATTGCGTACCTGGGTTAAATTGTACGTCTCGTGTGTTTGGTCAGGTGCCAAAGCAACTAAAAATGTAACACTGAAATTCCAGTGCATATCATCCTGAGAGCCACTTGAGCATTTTCACCAGACATTGAAGACCATGCTACACACTGACTGTCTGGAGTTTAAAAGGACTGGGATGAGGGGGTTCACCTGCAGATGTTTGCCATTAGGGAAGTGGAAGTGGAAGTGGTAGATTGCCAGATTTCCGACGCAGAACCTGCCACAGTCACATTAACATGTTCAAATTCTACTGTGAGAGGGAGTAAGCTCCGTTGGACGCGTAATCCAGTTCAGAGACAGATGAGGCTATTGTGAGCCCTGGGCCACTGTCCGGTGCTGAAGCTACCTCACCGTCTGTTAGTCTACGTTCACACTGCAGTTACAAGTGACCTGAATCTGATTTTTTCGCTCATATGTGACCCATATCTGATTTGCATTGAATCTGACATTTTCTAATCAGATTCAGGCCACGTTTAAATGTGGTACTGAATCGGATACGTATCGGATTTTTTTGAATGCGACCGCAATCTGAACAGCCAGGTCACATTTAATGCGACTTTGACGTCATTCTGACCCGCGCTGCACTGTTTTGTAAATGAATGACAAACAAAGTTGATTGAAAAAAAAGTGTGCCACAGGCAGGAGCGAGCGGGAGCCACGAACATAATCAAAACAAACATGGAGGACAGCAGTGAAGCAGGCGGATACAGATGTTGCTCCGCATAGAGCCATCATTAAAATATGAATTTTCTTTCTCCTCTTCCTCCTTCGTGATATCACCCGCTCACAAATTTGCCGGCTGCCGCCACACACTGTTTTAAGCATTAAGCCATACAGTCCCACGTTACCGGTTGCCGTTGCCATGTTCGCTTCTGTAAACACCGCTGTGGCGTGATGTCATCAATGATCAACTGCGCATGCAGGTCACTTCAGGAGCGTGAGCTGTTCACACAGCAATCCGTAGACAGGCCGCATTTAAAGAGGTAATGTGAACAGCCAAACAAAAAATCGGATTTGAGCAATAAATCGGAATTGTGCATTAAGACCTGCAGTGTGAACGTAGCCTTAGTCTGCTGTTGGGAAAGTCTCAGAGGAACTGTCCAGCGCTGAAGTGACGTGACGTTGATATCGGTGATTCACAACCCATCAAACAGCATCCATATCGAGTACATCCAGATAAACGTTGCAGTCTATGAAAGAAGTCAGGTCAGATCAGGTCTTCTTACAGGTCATGACTTTTGGTATGCGTAATGCGGCAGCCATTTTTCTAAGTCTGATGAACGTTGCCTACTTCTTTAAAAAATTGTTTCAATCTTTTATTGGATTTTTTATGAGTGTGTATGTAGCCTATGTGTAAGCCTTTAGCTGTTATATGTATTTTTATGTGTGTTTATTGTCTGTTAGGGCAGCTACTACTACGCACTATGCACTTTGAGTCACTGACAAATTTCCCCTATAGGGACAATAAAGTATATTCTATTCTATTCTCTGGTTTGCCTTTCTGTGCGAGTTCTTGCAGGCTACTGTGACAGGTCCTTCCTGTTAAGGCTAAGAGAGCATCACCTCTTTTCCCGTTCCAACCAACCAAACTGATCTCCGTCGTTATTTAGCGATGGTTGGTTATTACTACTGAGTCCGAAGGTGAGATTCGAGTGGTCCAATGTCTGTCAGCCAGCGTTTGAGCAGATGAAGAGCCTCTCAGTGGCTGTGCCTGTCCTTTCCACACCTCATTCAGACCTGCCGTTTAAGTTAGCTGTCCATTCAAGTGACACCAGTGTGGGTGCTGTCCTCCTCCAAGAGGACTCTGATGGAGCTGAGCACCTGATTTCTTCCTTTTCGCCACTGTCACCAGAAATTGTGTCGACGTTTACAACGGCTCCTCTAGTGTTCCTGTGATCGTTAATACGGATCATAACTTCCTCATTTTGAAAATGTAAATTTAAACAGGAAACATAAGGCAGAACTTCAAAATAAAACAGGAAACAACAAAACTACAACTAAAACCATGACATAAAATACAAATTAAAACAACATTATGTAGAAATTGGAATGTTGTGTGATTTGCCCCCCCCCCCCCCCCCAGTTTGAGTGCAACAACACTGTCGTAAATCTCAGGTGTGTAACAAACTGTCAGATGTAATGTAGCTGCTGACTACAAACAGAACTCATAACATCATGTTGTGTGTTGAAAACTTGTACGTAACACTGTGATCCTACCCTCTCACTGACGGTACACAGTGTACATGTGTACAAGTTACATAGATGTCTTGAAGTTTCCAAATCTGCACCAGCAGGATGTTTGGATGAAAAATATAAACACGTTAAGACAAACAGACATTAAGGGACATGATCATTGCTACAGGGCTCTGTGGCAGTTTGGCTCTGCAGTCAAAAAAGGAATTAAAAACACAACTGACAGCTTACTGCTGGAAAACAAACTGTTTATTGATGTATAAAATATTCAAGAGATTTTAAAATACGATGAATATAAAATACTTTGAGGTGAGAAAATACCCACAACACCTCTCAGTTAACTTAAAAATGACAGAGAGAAAACATACATACTGTACATGCAATAGGAGATGTTGTTTGATAGCAGATTATTACTTCTATCAAAAGTCAGTGTTGACGTCTATCCTGATCTAACACTTAACAAAGACGCTGACTTTAAAGCTGGTACCCTGCTACACAAGCTCAAACATATTGTATCAAAGTTGCATTCAATGTTTCCTACAAAAACTGAACAAAAACAAAAGGTGACAACATAACTGTAAAAATGAAAAGTAATGATGAAGTGAGTACATAAAACAGGGATTTAGCTTCAGTAGTCTTGTGCTAAAAGAGACAATAAAATCCATATGAAGCCATTATTTTACATCCTCTGCTAACAAATTAACTGTACACAATACTGAGCATATCTCATATTTCTACAGCAGTCTAATGAAATTCTGTCAACCATTTTCCTCTTCCTCCTCTTCTCTCTCCACACAGAGCTGGAAGAAAGCCACAGAAAACAAAGATAAAGCGTAAAGATGATTTGTGACATCTGGCTGACACTGTGCAGCTCGATGGATGAAGAGATGGATTGGCAGGAAGAATAAAAATAATGGACATTTTGGATGCCCTTTGTTTTCATTTCATGACAATACAGCAGTGTCTGATGTGGTTATGATGTGCATACAAACGTCTGTTGTAACTGGGGCGCTATTTAGCTCAGTTGGTAGAGCAGACGTCCCATGTGCAGAGGCTTTGTACTCGCTACAGCGGACCCGGGTTTGACTCCCGGCCTGGGTCCCTTTGCTGCGTGTCACTCCCCCTCCCTCTTACCCTGTTTCCTGTCACTTCTTCAGCTAAACTGTCAATAAAGCCATAAAAGGCCCAAAAAAATACTTGTAACTGACCTGCAGCTCCTGTCCCCACATTAGAGTGAATTGATTCCTCTGGTATATGTTGCGGCCCTGTGAAGACAATCACATGAATCCATACAGGAAAGAAATTGTATTTCAGCCTTCTTCCAGTTCAATCGAAGAATATGTGGGGTCCTGGGATCCACCTGCAACTGATATCATGAAGATGTTGCATTTCTCACGTGATGTTCATGTTAATAAAAGGTATAAACTGTACCATTTTCAGTGTCTTCAGAGTGTTTGATCGATTCATACAGACAGATATCACCTACAGTGCAGACAGGATCCTCAGGTCATGTGTGTCCTTTAAAAGTGTGAATATACGAAGATTACTGCATGCTTACCATGGAGGAGAGAGTCGTATGTATCACACTGGGCCTCATTCTGGTAGACCACATGATCTGTGTTGGAGTTCTCAGACTGGATCGGCCTAAAATATGAAGCAAATACAAAACATTTAATAAACAGGAACATTGAATGTCTTGCTGTTATGTTCAAAATGCGATAAAACAGTTTTGCACCAACCTCTTGAAGCATGTATCTGTAAAAAAGGTGAAGATTTGTTGTTACATGGTTTTGTATTGTGAGTTGTTGTACTGCTGTTCTATCTCATCAGATCAGAATATGTCTGTATTTCAATTCAACATAAACACAAAACATCTAATAACAGAAGAAGAAGGTCTCACCCTTGGAAGGTGTGTAGCGATACAACAGGAGCAGAAGAATAATAAGAACGATTCCACAAATCAGCCCAACAATCAACAGTACAGGAAATGAAGAGCGTTCAGGCCTGGACACTGCTGTAGTAAATAACAAATAATTGTTCATAAACTTATATAGCATGTTTCTAATACTGAATTTATAAAGTGCTTCAATAAATAGCACAGTTGTTGTTCAGAGGTATAAATACACATGAACAGACACAATGAAGATCCCTGTTTCAATGTCACACATGTTGTGATACACAAGTAAACACTGACAGTACAATATATACCAACATGTCAGAATACAGTGTGAAATCAGCTCTTCACAAGAGAGAGACTTTCTTCTGCTCAAAAGAAACATTCTTTTCTACTGAATCTATCAGGGGAAGTTATCTGAAATGAATGCTGCTTCAAACTCAGTAAAGTATTCAACGTTTCTTTCTCAGACAGAAACACAGTTTACATAAAGAAAATGGAAGAATCATTTTAATCCTACTCACCCTGAACTGACATCCAGCTCTGTGCTGACTCTGTTCTTGAGTACTGACACTTGTAGAATCCTTCATCTGACTTTGACACTGCAGAGATATTTAACTCCCATCTGGTGTCACGTTGAATGAGTTTCTCATTGTGATAGAAAAACACAATGGAGTCAAATGTTTGTCTTCTTAATTTGCAGCTCAGACTAACAGAATCTCCCTCAGTCACAGGACGGGCAGGGCTCAGCAGGATCATATTTTTATCTGTTAAACAGTCAAAGAATACAAGGTTTCAGTCAGAGATCATCTGGTCGAGGAACTTGAGAATGAGTGGATGTAGAGAGATAAGAAAAGATACATACTGGGTTTTTTTCTTTGACTTTTCTCATTGATTTAACAGAGATCATAAAATCTGACGTTTTATCTTCATACACCTTGTGTGTCTTACTTTTCAAGAACCCTTTCAGCTGCTGAATCTGCAACCTCACAGCTAAATGTCACTAAATCCTTCACACTGGACTTTAAATGGTGATCATGGACCTAAAAACTGAAGAACAGATCAGCCACAAATCTATATTCTATATCCATATCTGGTTAAAATCACAGTGTGATGAAACACTTAACTATGTTTATTAAGTGAAAACAATTAATTACTAGAGAGATCATGAAGCAGAGTGTTGGGCAGAACTCTTAACATGTCAGTGTACTGTACTCCTCAACACACAATGGGATGTTTGAAATAATAAGTCAAAGAAAAACAAAATATCATAAAACCATACCCTGTATAGTGATGTTGACTGTGTTGCTGAACTCTCCTGATCCAGACTCACACCAGTACACTTCAGCACTGCGCCAGTAAGTCTTTAGTTTGCATGTAGATCCAGTCATTGTCCCCCAGGCGGTGCAGTCTGACAGGTATCTGTCCTCAGGTGATAACCTCTTCACTCTCCACTCAGTAGAGTTTCCCTCACAGCTCAGTGAGACAGAGTCAGAGGTGAAGTGTTGAGCTCTGTCAGGACTCACTGTGAGAGACGCTGATGAGTGAAAATCTGAAAAACAACATGTGATAAGAGGTCAAACAGAGCACAGAGATCTTTAGATATGAACTGCCTACAATTAAATGATTAAATTAAATTAAATTAAATTAAATTAAAAGAGCTTAAGTATCTAGACTAAAAGTACTTTTTGCAAATAAGAGTAAAGTTTTATCCACAATATCACAACTTTCTTTTTGTGTTTCAGGTTAAAAAGTGAGGAAACAAGTCAATTCCACCCAGTAAGGTGGACAGTGTGACGTGACACAATCAAGATCATATGACTACATTAAAATGAATATACTTTTTTCAACATACTGTATGTTTATCATCATTTAGAAAAAAGATGAACAGAGCTGATATAACATCTGCTTCTTAAGAGATAGAAACAGACTGACCTGCAAACCAGACAAACTGAGGTTGACTGTAATCAGTGTAATACACTGGATCTCCTCTTCCAGCTCTGCACACATATCCTGCTGTGTGTGTCTGTCCATGAACAATGTAGGAATCCTGTTCAGTCTCACTGCTGCTGCCAGGTAGCAGCTCATAGCTGTAGGAGTTGTCTGATGGATCAGGAACAGTCTTATACCAGTAGAACCTCCATCCTGCAGATTGATCTTTAACACTGCAGTTCAGAGTTACTGAGGCTCCAGCACTCAGCCATGATGGAGACACAGTGAGGACAGACTGGGCTTCTGTTGGAAAATGATTTTTCAGAATGAAAACATGTATTGATAGAGGATCAAATACATTCTGCACAATCAGTACATATTGAAAATTTACTTTAAATATACATGAACCAAAACAGCCTTTTAATGAACTGTATAATCTTCACTTTGAAAGAAATGTGATGTGACTTACTGTCTGATACTGTCAGTTTGAAGGGATCACTCCAATCTGTTGAAGACTTTTCACTTTTCTTTCTGCCCTTACACCTGTAGACTCCACTGTGGGATGCAGAAACAGATCTAATGCTGAGTTCATTTTGATTTAAAGGTTTTTCTGAGTTGGTTGTTCTCCATTCATACTCCCAGTCAGTGTCTCCTCCATCTTTGATCTCACATCTGAGAGTGATCGTCTCTCCTCTGTATATTTCAGACCAGTTTGGCTGCAGAGTCACAACAGCCTTGTTTGGAACTGTTCATGTTCAAGAATTCACAGAAAGGATACAGAAATGTTAGGAGACCTGAGGGGCAAGTGACACATTATTTTCTGGTGCTTCATGTTTATTTTAATTAGATGATTATGTTCATGTCTGCGTAAGTGTGAAAAAGAAGTCAGGACGGATTTCTTGCTTTTGTGTTTGTGTGAAACAGAGAGAAAAAAAAATGTTTCAAGAGGAAATTAAGATTCATTTTTTAAGTGTTTCTTTCTGTAAAACTCATTTTGACCACAAGAGGTTGAAGTGCACCACCATCATGTCCTGAACAAGATAAAAATCATCCATGTTCCTCCAGGGGAGTTTTAATTTCTCTCTGCACTCTGAACACAAAATGCATCTATTACAGTACATGTTAACAGGTTATGTAACATGACTGTCATGTTCTTTATCAAACATTCTTTATCAAACATATAAAAACATCAAATCCTTAAAACTGACATCATACGTAACTGAAAGAGTTGAAACAAGAGGACTAAAACATGAAATACTAACATGAACATAGAAAGGGATTACACATTTACTTAGATTTGTATGCAACCTTTAATGGACTGAAGAACATGGTTGAAGTCAGAATTTAAAAAAAGTATATCAACTTAAAAAGGGGTGGTTTAGCTTCATTACAGGTCATATGTTCATGTCCTGAATCTTAAAGATGGTCTTTAGATAAATACTGCAAAGTAAAGAAACTTGGTATTGCTAGGATATAGACTGAACTCTAAAGGACAAAAAGACTCAAACACCTACTAAAGACAAAGAACTATATAGAACTTACCTTCAACAATTAGGATGTGGGTCTCCATTGATTGCTTATTTTTACTATTGACAAATAATATTTTGTAGATGCCACTGTCTGTCTCAGTGACATTGTTGATACACAAGGACATGTCACTCGGATTATATTCAATTTTTTCTGTCTTGGTTGTGACTTTTTTATTTAAAACAATCATGTCCTCATTAAAAGTCCACATGATATCGTCACGTTGTGATGAATTCCCAAATCATAGACAAAATGAGCCGTGTTTCAGGCGGTAGTGCCTCGTTGGTGATTCCTCTGCTGTAATGCCTGTTAGGAAACAAGCCATTATATAATTTAAAGAAGTTATATATAGATTACAACATTTTACATTTGGCAATAATGTGACTAGAGTATCCTTTGGCATATTTCATAAAACATGAATGTATACTAAAAAAAATCTGAAATCAGAGGAAAGTTAATATGGTTATAAAAATCAATAAGCTCAATCAAAACAATGTTGTATAATTTATCTGACATCATATGAGTTATTTAGCAGTGATATTACATCAATACTATATATTTTCTTGATAATTGTACTCATACCACTTACGACTACTGAGATTATTAAAGACACTTTAGTTTGGTTTATAATTTGTCAGCCATCTGTTTGTGAAGCATTTGGCAACTTGTGACTGTTGCAGCTGCAGGAGGTTATACCAAGAAACACAGCATGAGGCAGCAAACACACCATGTCACTGCCCAACATGAGGGAGTGAGCGACAGACTGTTGGAAGAGACAGTTTCACACAACTATAAACAGTGTTGGGCCATAAAAATAAAAATAAAAAGAAGAATGAAATGATTGTTTTTATTTCACCGCTGCTTCTCATCTCTTGCCCTTTTTTTTTTTTGCTCCTGACTGCAGTGAAGGAATGTCAAGGCAAATGTTCAGAGAAGTTGTTGAGTGCTTTTTTTTTTTTTTTTTTTTTCCCAAATGACTCATCTGAACTCTAGTTTTTTGAAGACAAGTGTCTGTTGGACATTAGCTAAAAAACCAAAACTGACATTCTGCACTTCATTATGAATAGTGAGGTTTATTGTTCTGTTCTCTTTTTTATGTATGACCTGTGAACAAGTGGACTCTTTGCAGTAAATCAGTAATCAGTAAACACTTTTAATGACTTTTTTGTATAATATTTTGTTATAATTTTGTATTAGGTTTAATAAAGTTTTGTTCATTTCATCTTTCCAACAAAGCAGTTTGAACAGCTTTTTCTACACAGCTTCAGTGAACCAAACTGAAGCAGCTTTACAGTCACTAAACTTATTCCAGTGTGAAGTCAGTGGTATCATGCAGAGCTACGATTTCCAAGTAGCTTCTCTTAGCAACTGAGCACTAATCCAGTCATTTCATAATGTGCACTGAGTAAAATGAAACATATATGGAAAAACACAACTGCAGAAACAAGTGATCCAGAGTGATACAGTAGGAGACATATAGGACAAACATAATCAGTCAATATAGAAAAGATAACTAGTCACCTTCAGCATGTCCGTACAGGAGTGTATTCAGCACTAAAATAAAGATTCAAACTTCATTAGACCAGAATCAAATACAAAATCCAGGTGGAGTTTCATCAGTGGCAACTATTGTTTATCAATCAACAGTATCACACATTTCTGTGATGATATTCTGCTACACAGCTACAGAGGTGGGAAACACATTTAAATACTCTTCAATATATAGAGGCCGAGTAAAATAAGCAATACATGTGATTCCACAGCTATATACATAATACCTTAGATCATATACTGTACCTGCATTGTATGTGAGCAAAAACTAGTGCAAAAGTAACTAGTTGAGTAATAAACTTAACATAATCCTCCAATCTGAACCAAGACAAATCAGCAACAAAGGTCATGTGTACACAACTACTACACTGATATAAATACTGAACATCACATAGAAAGTCACAGATGTACTCACAGAATAACCCGAGCACACCGAGCAGAGTGTGCCCCATCTTCACATCCAGCACCCACACTGTCACTCTGTTTCTGATCAAACTTTCTACGTTGTATCAATAAAAATGCAGCAGAAAGAAAAGAGAAGTTAAACTTTCTGTGAATGTGAGAGCAGAGTTTTTCATCAACTTCCTCGTCTGAGTGCAGTTCTCACTCTATTCTTGCTTCCCTTTCACACAAAGCTCAAACAACTGCAGTGATGTTGACCGCAGCATCCTTTGACATGTTTACATTTCCTGTCCACTGTGAATAAATTATAAATTAATCCCTCCCGCAAAGGTATTTATTATTTCACATTTAAGAAAGATAAGATCTGGCGATAAGATAAGATCTGGCGTGCAGGTGGTTGAGTGGTTAGAGCGCATGCCGTAAACGCAGCCGACCCTGGTTCGATTCCGGCCGGAGGTCCTTTGCTGCATGTCACATCCCCCTCTCTCTCCCATATTTCCTATCTGTCTACTGCTTAATAAAGGTGTCTATGCCAAAAAAATCTTTAAAAAGAAACACAAGATCATTGGATTTAATCATATTACATCACACTAACATTTTCTTGCTAACTAATCTGTACACGTTATGCTGTATTTCAATGAGGGTGTGTGTTGTGTGTACACACAGTGCAGTCAGAAAGTATTTAGGTACCTCCACCTTTATCACATTTTGTCATGTTGCTGCCTTATGCTAAAATAAATTAAATTCCGTTTTACTTCATCAATCTATGCTCAGTAACTCATAATGTCAAAGCAGAAAGTAGTCAGGCCACTTCTGGTGGACTTCATGGGACCTGATTTTAGGAAGGAAATGTACAGTAGTGACTGGTGAGAGACAATGGAACAGAGGGGAGCTTTCTGCTCTCTCCATGCTCACTTCTGTTCATGAGACTATTTCGGTTTTTAACGAGCTCAGTCACTTCCTGTGGACGAAGTTGTGGCAAAACCACCCGAAAGTGAGACCATGTAAAGATAAAGATGTTATGTGTACACTATGACGCAAATACAATTCTGTTTCAAGTACTACATCAGCAAATACTCACCAGAGTAAAACAGCTGTTTCTTGTTTGACCTCAGAATAAAGAAGTTTTCAAAGTGGTGTTTTTAGTCAGTTAAAGGATGAGTTAGAATAGATTATCAGTCAGGTGTCTTCACATATTAATCTAAAAAGGCCAAATATTATATCAGCTGTCAATGTTTCACAACGTTTGATCTTGAAGACGTAACCTGGCCTGTAAGCTGCAGCCTGATAAGATGGAGTAAAGACAGCAGTAAAGTGAGATAACTTAGTTTTTACCTCATGTTACTAGAATGACTCCAGATATCAAATAGAATAATAATGAGGGAAAATCAAATCAAATAAACAAAATACTAAAATAAACTCTAACATGTCTTAGCGTGAGAACAACACGCAAAGCCAGTTCTCATCAGCATGACTGAAATATGTTTCCAGTTCCTTTTCACACATAAAGACATGATGCTGAGATACCAAGAATTAGACAGTGTCATCATTTACAACCTGTCTTTTTTTGTCTCTTGTGGTAGAAACTGAGTGGAGTAAAGCAGGGGGACATTTTCGGCTGCGAGTCAAAGAACTTGAAAAGTTTGAAATAAGAGAAGTTTACAGAGTTATTATCACTTAGAGAGAACTCCAACTCTTTGAGAATGAGGCTCACAGGTAACCTTGACTTGGCATCCTGGGACTTCACTACAGCCGCCCTCGTCTCAGAGGTAAAAAGGAGCACATGCATTGTGTCAGTATCAGTTAGTGTGGTTTGACGCCCCCCTGTGGTGATCTGTGGAAAAAGCTTTTATTTCACCTGCACAGTGAATGGAGTCTATCAAGTACACTGACTGACTTACTCATCAACCTGATGATGTTCATTTAAAATAAAGTTTAAGACGTTTCATTGACCTGTCTCTGTATTAACTTAAATCACATCTCCTTATCATTGCTACCTGGTAAACTCACACTGATACACTGTATTACCATCCTTTAAGAAGAAGAAGACTCCCTGTACAGCTCAGTGCTTCACCAGACATTGAAGACCATGCTACACACTGATTGTCTGCAGTTTAAAAGAACTGGGATGAGGGGGTTCACCTGCAGATGTTTGCCATTAGGGAAGTGGTACAGCAGTCTCTTGGGTTTGGTCCTTCAGAGCTGGTGTTTGCCCATACTGTACGTGGTCCCTTGAAGCTGTTGAGGGAGAAGTGGCTGTGTGAAGGGACGGAACACAGTTTGCTGGAATATGTCAGTAACTTCAGGATGAAACTGCGTCAGGCTTGTGAGACAGCTTGTGGAAATCTTGAGGCAGCACAGGCCCGGATGAACAGATGGTGTCGCTGTCCGGTGCTGAAGCTGCCTCACCGTCTGTTAGTCTGCTGTTGGGAAAGTCTCAGAGGAGCTGTCCAGTGCTGAAGTGACGTGACGTTGATATCGGTGATTCACAGCCCATCAAACAGCATCCATATCAAGTACATCCAGATAAACGTTGCAGTCTATCCAAGAAGTCAGGTCAGATCAGGTCTTCTTGCAGGACTTCAAAATAAAATTTTAATTTTGTGTGATTTAGCGTCCCCCACAGTTTATGAGTGCAACAACACTGTCGTAAATCTCAGGTGTGTAACAAACTGTCAGATGTAATGTAGCTGCTGACAACAAATTAAACTCATTACATCATGACAATGTTGTGTGTTGAAAACTTGTATGTTGAAGTCAACATGTATGTAACGCTGTGATCCTACCCTCTCACTGAAGGTACACAGTGTACATGTGTACAAGTTACATAGATGTCTTGAAGTTTCCAAATCTGAACCAGCAGGATGTTTGGATGAAACAGATCAACACTGTTTAAGACACACTGACATTAAGGGACATGATCATTGCTACAGGGCTCTGTGGCAGTTTGGCTGTGCAGTCAAAAAAGGAATTAAAAACACAACTGACAGCTTACTGCTGGAAAACAAACTGTTTATTGATGTATAAAATATTCAAAAGATTTTAAAATATGAGGTGAAAAATTACAAACAATATCTCTCAGTTAACTTAAAAATGAAATAAAATAAATGAGAGAAAACATACATACTGTACATGCAATAGGAGATGTTGTTTGATAGCAGATTATTACTTCTATCAAAAGTCAGTGTTGACGTCTATCCTGGATCTAACACTTAACAAAGACGCTGACTTTAAAGCTGGTACCCTGCTACACAAGCTCAAACATATTGTATCAAAGTTGCATTCAGTGTTTCCTACAAAAACAACAGATTGACTCTGTTATTCTCTATTTTTCGATCTTACTGACACTGTTTGTTATTTGGACAGCACAGCTGCACACAGTGATTCCATAAAAGCTGTCAAAGTACACAGATGTAGTTTTCATGTTGTCGTCCGTTCCATTGGTTTAGTTCGTGCAGATTTCTTTACTGACCTGAAAGAAAAAGCAAAGTAAACAAAAAAAGAGATTCAGGATAATTTATGACGTTTCACCTCTGTCTCTCTCTCCATCCTCTCTCTCTTTCTTGCCCCCCTCTCTCTCCCTATCCTCCCCTCCTTCTCTCATCCCTTTCTCTCCCACTTCACTCTCCCTCCCCCCCCTCCCCCTTTGTCTTTCTCCCCCAGTGTTTCTCCTCTTTTCTCTCCCCATTGTCTCTCTCTCCCCCTCTCTTTCTCTCTCCTCTCTCCTTCCTCTCATTCCCCTTGTCCCCCTCTCTCTTTCTCTTCCCTTCTCCCCCTCTGTCTGTCTCCCTTTCTCCCCCCTCTCTCCACCTCTCTCTTTCTTTCCCCTTCTCTCTCCCTCCCCCTATCTCCCTATCCTTCTCTCACCCATTTCTCTCTTCCCCCTCCCCCTCTGTCTTTCTCCCCCCGTCACTCTCCCAATAAAGAACTGAATCTTAGCAGTGTTTTTACACTCAATAAAAGAATATGTGAGATTATTGGATTAATTTGAAATCTAAATGTTTTAACTTTTACAGTTAATTGTCTTATTCTAGTATTTCTAACAGCTCCATGGTAAATAAAAAGGTATAAACTGTACCATGTTCAGCTTCTTGACGGCCTCTGATTGTTTGATAGTGACAAACATCACCTACAGAGAAATAAATATTAAGGTTAGTTTAATCAGTTTAACTGTTCACAACACTTTAATCATGTGAGACCTCAGATTTTTTGACCATTTTCAATGTGACCGTCCTCGAGACGACTACAAGACAGCTTTCCTTTGTCAGACTTCACCTGATTGGATTCTTGTGTGTGTATTTATCAAATTCTGTATCTGTGATGAAGTTGTTTTTCTGTCTTTCAGGGAACGAAGCTTGATTTATTGATCTTCTGATAGTGTGTGTTGGGGAATTTCGGCTGGCTTGACCATTCAGGAGAGAAGAAGACTCAGAGGCGCCGACGACTCACGTTGAAGTAGTTCATACAAAGTTGATGAAGGAGGAACAGAATGACAGCACAACTGTCTGCACAGTGCATCATCAAGTTAATCCTCCCAAAACCTTCTCTAGTTTCAGGTTCTATCCTCTGAGCTCAGGAAGCAGCCCTCCCATACATGTTTATCTGTTTAACAACATATAAGTGTGAAGTTACTGCAGAGCTTCTCACCTCTGACTTAGTGAGGAAGAGAAAGAAAATGTGTAGAAGACAGTAAGTCTGCTACTGCAGATAGATCGAAGGCCGTCCTATGAGTTTACATAAACAGCAGCCTTGGTTTGTCAGAGATCCGTTTTGTAGACATTTCTACAGCAGCTTCCAACTGCTGAGTTTGCAAAGACCATGAGAGATATAAACTCATAGATCAGACGTCACTATGCCCTCATCCATACCTTATCAGGCCTAACCTTTATACAGGGTATGTACGACATCTTTCTCCCACAGTGTGGTCACGTTGGGTCTGTCTGATCGTGCTTTGGATACAACTGATCCAGTTTCTGTGAAGTGTTTTAGAGTTTATATTGTTACATGCACTGCTCCTTTAGAAACCTGGAGTCTGGAAATGTTTTGATGCTCAGACTCACACTTTCTTAGCACTTTCTGATCATTTCCAAGTTTACGGGACAATACTATATTTTCAATGGTCTCAGACTTTTGGACCCCACTGTATAAGTATTTAAGATTAGATTTATAATATTAGTTTAACTGCTTACCATGGAGGAGAGTGGAGTAATGATCATTCTCAGAGTCCACACGATCTGTGTTGGCGCTCTCAGACTGGACTGGTCTACAACACGCATCAGATACAATACATTTAAATAGAAACATAAAATGTGTTGATGTTATGTTCAACATGAGATGAGAGAGTGTTGCACCTACCTGACAAAGCATGAATCTGTAAAAAACACATTTGTTGTTAGATGTGTAACTCAGTCTAAAATATGTCATTCCAGATAAATAAATATGCTCAAGGATTGTCAAGAAGACAACAACACTAACAGTTAAATTAGATTGTCTTATTCTAGTATTTCTAACAGCTTCATGTTAAATAAAAAGGTATAAACTGTACCATGTTCAGATTCTTGACGTCCTCTGATTGTTTCATAGAGACAAACATCACCTACAGAGAAATAAATATCAAGACAAGGTTAGTTTACAATACTCATTAAACAAACTAAAACTTTTTAGATTACTTTAAATATAATATGTAAAAAAATAATGATTAGTTTAACTGCTTACCATGGAGGAGAGCAGAGTAATTA
This sequence comes from Sparus aurata, assembly GCF_900880675.1. Lineage (NCBI taxonomy): Eukaryota > Metazoa > Chordata > Actinopteri > Spariformes > Sparidae > Sparus > Sparus aurata. The sequence continues at coordinate 16,473,673 of NC_044196.1, read as the reverse complement.
TCATTTTCGTAGTCCACATGTTCTGCGTTGGCGCTCTCAGACTGAACTGGTCTACAACACGTATCAGATACAATACATTTAAATAGGAACATAAAAATGTGTTGATGTTATGTTCAAAATTTGATGAGAGTGTGTTGCACCTACCTGACAAAGTATGAATCTGTGAAAAAGACATTTGTTGTCAGATGGTTGTTATACTGCTGTTCTATCTCATGAGATCAGAGTATGTGTGTGTATCTGAATAGTTAAAAATCATCTAATAAAAGAAGAAGAAGGTCTCACCATTGGATGCTCTGTAGCAAAATAAAACAAGCAGAGGAATAATAGGAACGATTCCACAAACCAGCCCAACAATCAACAGAACAGGAACTGAAGAGCTTTCAGGCCTGGACACTGCTGAATTTATAAAGTGATTTATTTAATACCACAGTTGTATCACATCAAGCCATAGTAGAGACACAACACAAAAAATTACACAAACATAAGAGTATATTACACATATTTACATGTTCAGAGGTATAAATACACATGAACAGACACAATGAAGATCCCTGTTTCAATGCCACACATGATGTGATACACAAGTAAACACTGACAGTACGATAAATACCAAGATGTCAGAATACAGTTTAAAATCAGCTCTTCACAATGATGATAGTAAATGTATGAGACATTTATAGTAAATTGGACATTTTCCAGCCATCATTACTTCTAGGAAGGTGACATATTCGACACCATTTCGTTGAAGACGTTGACAGATTTTGAAAAAGGAAGTTTTAACGATACTCACAATTGATGGCCACCCAACTCTGCGGTGACACATTTCCTGAGTGTTCACACCAGTAGAAGCCTTCGTCTGACTTTGACGCTTCAGAGATATTCAGCTGCCCTCTGGTGTCATTTTGGATGAGATATCCATTGCGATAGAAGAGCACATTAGAGACCAAGTTTTCTGTCTTCGATTTGCAGCCAAGAGTAACGGGATGACCCTCAGTCACAGGATGGACAGAGCTCAGCAGGATAATATTTGTATCTGTGAAACAGTAAGAAAATCACATTTGTCACACATACACTTACATTCTGCTCTTATTCTTACATTAATCAAACCTCCCTAATAGAAAAGCCTGGTGGTGACAGGTTAGGACTGACATGAGAAGTCAGAGGAAAGAAAAATGACAAGTTTATTTATTTTTGATTGATTTACACATGATCACCAAGAATGAACTTACTTTGCACAGTGATGTTGATTGCATTGCTGAATTGACCTGATCCAGACTCGCACCAGTACACTGCTGAATTGTTATTGAATTTATGGATGTTGCATGTTGATCCATTCACCGTCCCAAAGTCAGAACAGTTGGACAGATGATCTGCTTTGGTAAACATCATCACTCTCCACTCAGCAGAGTTTCCCTCACAGCTCAGAGAGACAGACTCAGAGGAAAAGTGTTGTGCTCTGTCAGGACTCACTCTGAGCGATGCTGGATGAAAATCTGCAAAATAACATTGCAGGAATATGATGAAATCAGGGATGGACTGGCCATTGGGCTGGCGGCCGCATCACAAACAAATAAATAAATAAATAAATAGCGGAGCGGCTGCATCAATAGGCGGCTGCGGCCGCAAAAGAATAAATAGGCTAAATAAATAAATAAATAAATATAGCGGGGCGGCTGCGTCAAAAGGCGGCCGCTACTCCATAAATAAATGGCAAGTGATCCTCATGAGCGCAGTTCCAAGCTCATTTCTCCTGGCTGTTTCGAGTGTCAATAAAGTTTTTAAACTAAAGGGATACCCAACTTCCCGTAATCCTAAATACTTCTTCAACACTTATCTAATCACTATTTATATGCCACATACGAGTCTCTATATCACAGTCATGGTTACCTTCTACGGTTACAAACTTTTACATCACTCTGCATTGTTTTGTAGCGAAATGTCTTATTCAGATGTTCAAAAACATGCATGGTTTGAAATAAAACAAATCTACCTGCATTTTTTTATTTGAATAGTTGTTTGCAAAAGTTAAAATGAAGCAATGCCTTCTGGGAATTTCAAGACTGAATCGAGTGGACCGTCTGAGTGTGGTTGTTGGAAGTTGGAGGTTGGGAGTTGACTGAGATTAAGCTAGCAAAAAAATGAATCGAGGTATCAAGCGACACAAGGTGGGAGTGGAGAAAAAGAGAGAAATCTCAGAGAGCACTGTTGGTTGACGGTGAAAAATGCTGCAAACCGACTGATTTGTTTTTAAAATCAAGTGCAGCTTCAGCTAGCACTAGCGCTAATACTGCTAGCACCAACACACCAGGGAGAAAGACAAGACTGAGGAATATGAGCAAGAGGAGGATGAAGAGGTAGACATGGATGACTGCGTGACGGTAAGACACGTTTGTATTATGGAGCGGCTGGCTCTGATGATTTATTAATGTGTTTTATGTATTGGGGTGTAGTTGTTTATAGCTTGGGAATTTACGTTTACTATCACCGGGGCTATCAAAAGTGCCTGTTCTTTACGTGCGTTAAAAATTGCGCGTGCGCGTGGGCGCGCGCACCCCCCTTCCGTGGGCCGCTGGTGGGTGAAAATGCCAGGGCCGTTTTTTGTTCCCAGTAAGTCACTGGATGAGATTAAGGACAGCGCAGTTTAAATGATCTTTTAAACTTCTTTCAGTGTTTAGTCTCAGTTCAGTGGCAGCACAAAAAGAACTAGGAGTTAGGAAAAGATCATGTAAAGGTAGAGAAAAGCTAAACGGACTTACTGACCTGCAGACCAGACAAACTGAGGTTGACTGTAATCAGTGTAATACACTGGATCTCCTCTTCCAGCTCTGCACACATATCCTGCTGTGTGTGTCTGTCCATGAACAATGTAGGAATCCTGTTCAGTCCCACTGCTGCTGCTGCCAGGTAGCAGCTCATAGCTGTAGGAGTTGTCTGATGGATCAGGAACAGTCTTATACCAGTAGAACCTCCATCCTGCAGATTGATCTTTAACACTGCAGTTCAGAGTTACTGAGGCTCCAGCACTCAGCCATGATGGAGACACAGTGAGGACAGACTGGGGTTCTGTTGGAAAATGATTTTTCAGAATGAAAACATGTATTGATAGAGGATCAAATACATTCTGCACAATCAGTACATACTGAAGATTTGCTTTAAATATATATGAACCAAAACAGCCTTTTAATGAACTGTATAATCTTCACTTTGAAAGAAATGTGATGTGACTTACTGTCTGATACTGTCAGTTTGAAGGGATCACTCCAATCTGTTGAAGACTTTTCTCTTTTCTTTCTGCCCTTACACCTGTAGTCTCCACTGTGGGATGCAGAAACAGATCTAATGCTGAGTTCATTTTGATTTGAAGGTTTTTCTGAGCTGGTTGTTCTCCATTCATACTCCCAGTCAGTGTCTCCTCCATCTTTGATCTCACATCTGAGAGTGATCGTCTCTCCTCTGTGTATTTCAGACCAGTTTGGCTGCAGAGTCACAACAGCCTTGTTTGGAACTGTTCATGTTCAAGAATTCACAGAAAGGAAACAAAAATGTAAGAAGACCTGAGGGGCAAGTGAGACATTATTTTCAGGTGCTCCAAAGTAATTTTTTATTTATTTTTTGTTCATGTGTGAGTAAGAGTGTAAAACATTTAGGGTGGATTTTTTTTTTCTGTATGTTAAACTCAGTGAAAAACATTTTTTCAAGAGGAAATTAAGGCTAATTCTTTTAAGTGTTTCTTTCTGTAATACTCATTTAGACCACAAGAGGCTGAAGTGCACCACCATCATGTCCCGAATAAGATGAAAATAATCCATGTTCCTCCAGGGGAGTTTTAATTTCTCTCTGCACTCTGAACACAAGATGCATCTATAACAGTAGGCTACATGTTAGCAGGTTATGTAACATGACAGTCTTTTAACGAGGAATATGTCATACCAATGCTAATGAGCCGTTAGGGTCACATTATCAGCACCTTTTCAACATCAGGATTTAAAGTTTGTTTTGCTTAAAATCTTGTTAAAAAAAAGAAACATGTAGTGATTTTGGCATTAATAACATTAATGTTTAACTCCCAGCACAACATGCTGATTGTGTGTTTTCTCAGCCACCTCCACTTCTTCTTATTCACAACTACAGTATTAGCAGCAGTACTGTGTAAACTTTTCCTCATGAACAACCTCCCAATTCCAGATATTAATAAATAAACTGAACAACATAAAGGAACCATTCTCAAATCTTTGTTTCTGTTCACAAAGTGAAGGAGGTCAAACCAGTAGCTCATTGTTGACATGATGAAAGAGATTATTTTTCTTTTTGTCAGAAAAGTGAGAGGTACTGGACTAACATGATTAACAATCACTTTCCCTTCACACTTTGGTCATTATTTAAGAACATAAAGACTGCAGGTTGTTTACTTCATCAGAAAATACTAAACTCACCAGTTTCCTCAATGATGACTTCATTACTTTCAGGTGTGACGACATCTGGTTCTCTTCTCCATCCTCTGCAGGTGTATTTGCCTCCTTTTGAGATAACTCTAAATTTGTCATCTAGATTCTCAGTCTGAAGCAAAGTTTTTACAGAATAGTCTGACGTCTGTCTGGACCACTCATATTTGAATCCAGCAGGATCCTCCACAGAACATGTCAGTGTCACTCTGCCCCCCAGTGGTATGATTGTCCTGTCTGCTGTCAGTGTGACTCTACGTCTACCTGCTGTTTGGTTTAGAAAAACAAGGAAATAACTGTAATGGACATGTCTTCAAAAATGTTGTTATATTTTTACCTAATATAATGAAAACAGTTATTGTTTCAATGAACTGATTTGTTGAACAATGTTGACACCAAAAACAGCTGCAAGCATAGAAAACACAAGAAAACAGAGAAAAGTTGTTCACATCAAGATAAATATGTTTCAATACTAAACACATTTCTAGAGACCACTAGTAGTAAAAGACTGTATACGTGTACCCAATATCTGAAATCATAAAATCACCCTTTTAGCCACCAGTATTCTTGAGACAAGAGCTTCTTGAAATTGAGGACTGTCAGGCTGTTTATTGATTGATTAGTTGAAGGCAGATGAAAGCTTAACTTGTCGTTCAGCACTTGATAGTATTTAAGAGAAGTATGAAGACTTCATGTTGAATCTACTTCAAGAAGAATAAAACTCGACTGGATGAAGACGGTGAAATGCAACTGAAAGCTTAGAAAAGCTAAGAAGTGAATGTTTGATGTTTAGAGATTGTGTGACCTGTTCTTTGTATTCTTGGTGCAGCATTTAAACAATGATAATGTTTCTTCATCACAGTGAGACAGCTTCTTACCTTTCACTCTCAGCTCTCTTTCTTCAGATTCTGTCCCATCAGCAAACTGACACTTGTACCTGCCCTCATCTGACACTGACACTCGAACTGTCATTTCTCCTGCTGTGGATAACTGATGGTTTCTGTTTTGAAGAGGTGATCCATCTTTGTAAAAAGTAGCTCTCATCGTACGTTGTGAAGTACGATTCTTACAGCGCAGAGTCACCAAGTCTCCTTCAAACAAAGTGAATTCAGTTACTTCCAGGACTGCATCAGCACCTATGTAACAGAGGCAGAGAGTTTTATTAATACATTCAATCAAAAGAACATTTGATTTATCTGACAACATATGAGTTATTTAGCTGTAATATTACATCAACACTAAATAGGTTTTGATGATTTGACACATACATAGAGACTAAAGAGTAATCAAGTTTAAGGACATACAGAAATGATGCCAAAGAGCATTGAGACTGTTTCGGAGGTTTGTAGTTTTCAAAGACTTATGACTACTTAGATTATTTAAGACACTTTAGTTTGGTTTATAATTTTTCCCCGTTTTTCTTTGATGCCGAGTCGATCCATTCATCTCTCACATTTTTATTTTATTTATTTTTTTTTTTACAAATGACTCATCTAGTTTTTGGAAGACAAGTGTCTGATGGACATTAAATACAAAACCAAAACTGACACTCTGCACTTCACTATGAATAGTGAGGTTTGTTGTTCTGTTCTTTCTTTATGTATGACCTGTGAACAACTGGACTGTTTTGTGACTTTTTTGTATAATATTTGTTATGACCAGGGTCGAGGGGAAAAACCTGGAACCAGATGAAAATGAGACTCTCCTCTTCCCATCCCCCAAGAACCACCAGCAGCAAAGCATTTTGGTCATTGTTTAAGAACATAAAGACTGTATGTTGTTTATTCCATTAGAAAATACTAAACTCACCAGTTTCCTCAATGACGACTGCATTACTATCAGGTGTGATGACGCGTGGTTCACTACTCCATCCTCTGCAGGTGTATTTGCCTCCTTGTGAGATAACTCTGTATGATTGATCAACATTTTCGGTCTGAAGAGGAGTTTTAAAAGAATAGTCTGACGTCTGTCTGAACCACTGATATTTGAATCCAGCAGGATCCTCCACAGAACATGTCAGTGTCACTCTGCCCCCCAGTGGTATGATTGTTCTGTCTGCTGTCAGTGTGACTCCACGTCTACCTGCTGTTTGGTTTAGAAGAACAAGAAAACAAAGAAATAACTGTCATGGACATGTCATCAAAGATGTTTATACACTTTTACACAACTCAATGAAAACACTTATTGTTTCAATGAATTGTTTAGTTGAACAATGTTGACACCACAAACAGCTGCAAGAACAGAAAACACAAGAAAACAGAGAAAAGTTGTTCACATCAAGATAAATATGTTTCAATACTAAACACATGTCTAGAGACCACTAGTAGTAAAACTATGATAGTACATGAACCCAATATCTGAAATAATTAAATCAGGCAGTTTGTGAAATCTAAAATTAACTTGTCAATATCACTGAAAAGTGGTCACGATATTTGTCAGTCTTCAGTTCCACTAGTGTCACATCCGTGAAAGTGTTTTTTGATTTGCTCAAGTTTCATTTATTTGCAGCATTTTCTTAAGTCGCAGTTCATTAAGTGCTCTAAGCCACCTCCAGCTTTGAGACAAAAGTTGCTTGAATTGTATTGATTGGTTTATTGAAAAGAAATTAAATATTGTTAATTAATCCCTTTTAAACAAAGTGAATTCAGGAATTTCCAGGACTGCATCAACGCCAATGTAACAGAGGTAAACAGATGTTTTATCAATAAGCTCAATCAAAACAATGCATGATTTATCTTTCAACTGAGTAATTTAGCAGTGATATTATAAAAAGAGACTTTAAAGTAATAATGTTTGCAGACATACAGCAATTATTTTTTAGTTTCAGAGATTTACAACTAGTTAGATTATTTAAGACACTTTGGTTTATAATTTGTCACCAACTTCGCTCCCCTTTTTTATTTTATCCTGACTGCAGTGAAGGCATGTAAAGTCAATCCATTCATCACTTACATGTATTAGGTGTCAATTAGTCCTAAGATTTGATTACTGCTGTCTTTTAACAAATGTTCACAGAAGTTGTTCAGTGCTTTTTTAAATTAAATTACTGATCTGGACTCTAGTTTTTGGAAGACAAGTGTCATTAGATACAAAACCAAAACTGACATTCTGCACTTACCCATGAATAGTGAGGTTTGTTTTCTTTATGTATGCCATTTGAACAAGTGGACTTTTTTGCAGTAAAACTCGCCATTATTGTGACCACGAGCAGCGAAGCATTTTAAAAAGTTTTATCTAAAAACACATCTAAAACACAAACAGACATGCTGGCAGTCTGGCTGAGAGAGGAGAGCCCACAGGAACTTGGAAGAGCCGACCTTTAAACTTCTGGCTTCAAGGCTGGAACCAATCAGCTCCCTGGACGACATACACTACTCCTACATGAGTGTAGGTAAACTCATGTGTTTAAAACTTCTCGTAACAATCCTGTAATAATTTTTATTATTATGTTAGATAAGGTTTTGTTAATTTCATCTTTCTAACAAAGCAGCTTGAACAGCTTTTTCTACACAGCTTCAGAGACACAAACTGAAGCAGCTTTACAGTCATTAAACTTATTCCAGTGTGAAGTCAGTGGTATCATGCAGAGCTACACTTTCCAACTAGCTTCCTTTAACAACTGAGCACTAATCCAGTCATTTCATAATGTGCACTGAGTAAAATGAAACATATATGGAAAAACATAACTGCAAAAACAAGTGATCAAGAGTGATACAGTAGGAGACATATAGGACAAACATAATCAGTCAATATAGGAAAGATAACTAGTCACCTTCAGCATGTCCGTACAGGAGTGTATTCAGCACTAAAATAAAGATTCAAACTTCATTAGACCAGAATCAAATACAAAATCCAGGTGGAGTTTCATCAGTGGCAACTATTGTTTATCAATCAACAGTATCACACATTTCTGTGATGATATTCTGCTACACAGCTACAGAGGTGGGAAACACATTTAAAACTCTTCAATATATAGAGGCCGAGTAAAATAAGCAATACATGTAATTCCACAGCTATATACATAATACCTTAGATCATATACTGTACATGCATTGTCCAGGTATGAGCAAAAGTAACTAGTTGAGTGATATACTTAACATAATCCTCCAATCTGAACCAAGACCAGCAACAAAGGTCATGTGTACACAACTACTACACTGATATAAATACTGAACATCACATAGAAAGTCACAGATGTACTCACAGAATAACCCGAGCACACCGAGCAGAGTGTGCCCCATCTTCACATCCAGCACCCACACTGTCACTCTGTTTCTGATCAAACTTCCTTCATTTAATAAAAATGCAGCAAAAATAAAACAGAAGTTAAAATTTCTTATAAATGTGAGAGCAGAGTTTTTCATCCACTTCCTCATCTGAGTGCAGTTCTCACTCTGTTCTTTCTTCCCTTTCACACAAAGCTCAAACAACTGCAGTCACGTCAACCGCAGCATCCTTTGACACCTTTACATTTCCTGTCCACTGTAAATAAATTATGAGCTCATCTCTCTTGCAAAGGTTTGTTCCTCATCCTAATTCAACATCTAAGAAACACAAGATCATTGGATTTAATCATATTACATCACACTAACATTTTATTGTTATCTAATCTGTACATGTTATGCCGTCCAACAGTTCTTGCATCCACAGTGCCTGTATTTCAATGAGGGTGTGTGTTGTGTGTACACACAGTGCAGTCAGAAAGTATTCAGGTACCTCCACCTTTATCACATTTTGTTAAGTTACAGCCTTATGCTAAAATCAATTAAATTCCCTTTTCAATCATCAATCTATGCTCACTAACTCATGATGTCAAAGTAGTAGTGAATGGTGAGAGACAATGGAACAGAGGGGAGCTTTCTGCTTTCTTCATTTTCACTTCTGTTTATGAGACTATTTCTGTTTTTCTCCAAGCTCACTTCCTGTGGGTGAAGTTGTGACAAACCCGCCTTAAAGTGAGACCATGTAAAGGTTTCTTCCTGATCCCTCAAAATCATCAAATTAGTGGCATGAACAGTAATTATTGCATGTACATACATCTAATAAAATACTTATGAGGGAAAATCAAATCAAATGAATACTAAACTACAACTAAAACTAACTAAAAGCAGCGGGGCATTTTCAGCTGCGAAAGATTCAAAGAACATGAAAAGTTTATAATAAGAGGAGTTGACAGAGTTATTATTACTTAGAGAGAACTACAACTCTTTGAGAATGAGGCTCACAGGTAACCTTGACTTGGCATCCTGGGACTTCACTGCAGCCGACCTCGTCTCAGAGGTAAAAAGGAGCACATGCATTGTGTCAGTATCAGTTAGTGTGGTTTGACGCCCCCCTGTGGTGATCTGTGGAAAAAGCTTATATTTTTGACACAGCAGTGTCAAAGATTTTCTGACAGGCATTTCTCTAGTTGTGTCTGTGTTTTTGTGGTGGTTGGTTCCTATTACAAATAGCCAGCAGTGGTGGTGAAACAGCCGACTGCCAGCTGTGTTTCCCCTAGAAAAAAAAATGGTCCTCTTCGGCTCCACCAGTGTAGAGGGTGGAAAAAATAAAAACAACACCCTTATTTTTTCTTCATGTATTTTACATGTAAACGGCTACTTAATAAAGTAGTGCCTCACGGATATAAACCAGTCCCTCTCTCATTTAGAGGACATTTTGTTGCTGTTATTGTCTTGTGACAGTAGGTGTCGCTTAAGCAATATTAACTGAGAGGGTGTGCTTTAACGTCATTTGAGCACAACAGTGATGCGGTCAGAACCGAGGCGCTTGAGCCGAGGTCCGCAAGCAGCACTGAAGTGCTCAAATGACGTTAAAGCACATTCTCGAGGGTAATATTGCGATTATACAACTAATACCAACAAAAATAAAATGTATAATCAAAATATATCCATGTTGATGGACAATTTGCTCCCAAATTTTAAAGGTTTTTGCGAGTGTGTGTTGCGTTTCCATGGAAACACATGGTGTCTGACTAATAACTGAAACCAAATCAGTCACGTCAGTAGACTCATATGTGTAATGGAACGTAGTTTACCCCTTCAGCAAATAATCCAAACCTTAGTAACGACCTAGCAACAGAAATGATTTTCTAGTCCCAGATGAGTGAAGTCTGAGCTGACATTTATGTTTTATTGCGGACTCGGAATTTCCCGAACTAAATCAATACTGCACAGATAAACAGAAAATGCTTATTTTCATCGCCCAAGTTATAATAATAATAATAATAATAATAATAATAATAATAATAATAATAATGCATCTTTTTTTTTTAAGGCGCCTTTCAAAGCACTCAAGGACACCGCACATAACAACAAAGTACAACAAAAGACAGCATAAGTACAGGACAATTTAGTGCAAATAACAGAGAAGTTGATTTTTTTTTTCTTTTATATTTTTTATAAAACGTTTTCACCGTGGTCACAATAGTGTGGTGACGTACATTTGTTTCTCCATCGCCCTGATCATTTTGCGGGACACTCTCTCGTGGTGTGCCCGTTTGCTGATAACTTTATCCCGCATATTTATCTCCAGCTCCTCGCTGGCCGTCTTCCTCCCTCCAGCAGGCAGCCTGGCCCTGCTGCTGTCCTCCTCGGACAGCTCCGTTTTATTTTATCACCAATCACTCACTCTCTTGGGGTCAACAGAGAAACGTCTAGCGGCTGCTTCTCCCGACTTTTTCGGCTTGAATTTCAAGCCGTACTTTTTTTTTTTTTGCTCCAGCTCTGACAGTTACTATGTTGCCATGGAGATTGATACACTATTGCCACAGACTTGGCGGATTATTATTTTTAGTAATGAGTCAGGCGTGCTGTCATGCTGATTTGAGCACGGTCTAAATGTCTTGTTGACCAATCAGATTGCTTGGTCGGAACTACTTGTTGTATAATGTTAGACCAGGCACAGCTGGAGACCGACAACTCAAGCCCCTGTTGCAGCTCAAGTTAACTGCAGCAGCGTAGTTATTGGTCCAGGTACTGCTAGGCTTGAGGCCAGTAACACTAGCAGGTGTGTCTCTGGGCCAGGTAGAGCAGACAGGCCGGATGCACCCATGGCGGACTGCTGCTGCACAGGCACTGAAACTGAAAGCACGAAATGTTAATTGGTTTTGGAAAGACTAGTTTTGGTTCGGCAGTTCGAAGTCTGTTACACATGAATGAACATCACATAAATACCACCTAATGACCTCAGCTTAAAAGTACAATGCAAACTATATTCACAGATGTATGAAATCTCCCCATGACCTCTGAACACTGGACTTGACCTTTCACAGGTGTTGCACACAAGAATTACCGTATTGACCCGAATATAGGACGACCCTGATTATAAGACGACCCCTCTTTTCAAGACTAATCTTCAGAAAAAGACTCTGATAACCAAAATTCGTTTCTCAATAACAAACTCACGTACCCTCCTGTCAATCTCTTAAGCGGCCGCTTAGAGGACCACAATAAGCTTTTCTCTTACTGTTAGCGTTTTCAGACGGTCTTTTTGGACCCGCCATCTTCGGACGTTACACTTCGTAACTCCATATTTCTTGGCTGGCTGACAGTTGTTTGGCGCCTCCGCTGCCTTGATCACCATTATCTTAAAATTAGCATCATAGCTCCGCCTCAGATGTCTGTTAACTTGCCACACTTGATCCACTTTGCTCCGTAAAATCACTGCGTCTCTCCATTTTTCATCTCCTGTCACTTCTTCTCCGCTGTGATTGACAGATAACCGCAGCCACAGTGTCAGTGACGTCTCTACAATAAGCTGGCGCCCTCTGCTGTTGTGGTCGTGTAGCGACCCAGACAACTATCAGCATGTGTCAACGGTTAGACCCCGATTATAAGACGACCCCACTTTTTCCACATAATTTTCTTTGAAAAAAACCTCGTCCTATATTCGGGTCAATACGGTATATCCACAGTACATGTAAACGTTGGCCTTCCTGTGACCGGAGACATTACATGAAAATACCTTTCATAGGGCAGTAGGCTACCATAACTACCTAGCCAACATTAGCTACAAGCTGACGATGCTAACAATGGGCTAACACATACGACAGGAGCATAAGGAGCTAACGTTGGCTACATAATGCAGAGTAATAATACATTTCCCCAAACAAAACAAACCAGCTCATTACCTGTCCTTAAAAACAGACCTTGTGGACCTTGTAGATGAGGCGTGATGGACCTGTCAGCTCAGGTCCCTTACACGGGCCCCTGTCTCTGTTGTTTCATTACAGTTTCATCCACACCTGACCGATCACTGTCATGTTGTTTATGTTGTTTACCTTCCACCTTTCTCTCTTATATGTATCGATGTGTGTTTGAAGCATCAGAATTAAACCATAAAGACAGCTGCTCATTTTTCTCTTCTCTTCACAGAACACAGTGCATGATGGGAAACACTCGACTTTTCTACTGATGGAAAGAAGTTTGATCTGAAGTTATAACGGTAGCCGAAATAATAAGAAGGCCCAAGTAGTTAAGAATGTGTTCGAGAAAAAGTTTTTATTAACACAACAAGCCCCAAAATTGAAGCGTTTCTTAATGGAGTCTGGGGACTTTATCCACGGACCACAAGAAACTATTTACATTAACTGTATTTGTAAGATTTGGTGTAAATGATTAATCAGTTGAAAGAGTGAGTTAAACAGCTGCTGGGAGAAAAGAAACTCTTCAGACATCAGCAGACAGGATGACACTTTTTACATGACAAGAAACATCTGAATGTTTTATATCCAACGCCAAAATTACAGGAAAGCATCAATGATTTGGAATATGTCGTAGCTGTTTCACAAAGACTGTTAACTTTCTCCTCATGAACCAACTCTTAAAATCACGTGATTTGTAAAGGGTATGGAATTAGATTTGTGCCAAAAGAAACAAGCAAAACTTCTTAAATGTCAAACAAAAACAGGAATTTGAGAGAACATAAATCTCATTTTAAAAAATAAAACCTAGAACTTGCAATCAAATAATTTGTCAAATAGTGTGAAATATTGGTCTTTTACTCTTCTAATAATGCATTATTTTGTTTACGGTTCCCTCTGCTGGTCTGCTGGTCTGCTGGTCTGGTCTGGAGCTGCAGAGAGACCGCAAAGCTGAGAGTCAGCGCAAAAGTCTGAGCGGAGAGAGAATATACTTTTTTCAACATACTGTATGTTTATCATCATTTAGAAAACAGATGTAATACACTGGATCTCCTCTTCCAGCTCTGCACACATATCCTGCTGTGTGTGTCTGTCCATGAACAATGTAGGAATCCTGTTCAGTCCCACTGCTGCTGCCAGGTAGCAGCTCATAGCTGTAGTAGCTGACTGATGGATCAGGAACAGTCTTATACCAGGAGAACCTCCATCCTGCAGATTGATCTTTAACACTGCAGTTCAGAGTTACTGAGGCTCCAGCACTCAGCCATGAAGGAGACACCGTGAGGACAGACTGGGGTTCTGTTGGAAAATGATTTTTCAGAATGAAAACATGTATTGATAGTGGATCAAAGACATTCTGCACAATCAGTACATATTGAAAATGTACTTTAAATATATATGAACCAAAACAGCCTTTTAATGAACTGTATAATCTTCACTTTGAAAGAAATGTGATGTGACTTACTGTCTGATACTGTCAGTTTGAAGGGATCACTCCAATCTGTTGAAGAATTTTCTCTTTTCTTTCTGCCCTTACACCTGTAGTCTCCACTGTGGGATGCAGAAACAGATCTAATGCTGAGTTCATTTTGATTTAAAGATTTTTCTGAGCTGGTTGTTCTCCATTCATACTCCCACTCAGTGTCTCCTCCATCTTTGATCTCACATCTGAGAGTGATCCTCTCTCCTCTGTATATTTCAGACCAGTTTGGCTGCAGAGTCACAACAGCCTTGTTTGGAACTGTTCATGTTTTCACAGAAAGGAAACAGAAATGTCAGGGGCAAGTGACACATTATTTTCTGGTGCTTCATGTTTAATTTTAATTAGATGATTATGTTCATGTCTGCGTAAGTGTGAAAAAGAAATCAGGACGGATTTCTTGCTTTTGTGTTTGTGTGAAACAGAGAGGAAAAAAATGGCTGAAGTGCACCACCATCATGTCCTGAACAAGATAAAAATCATCCATGTTCCTCCAGGGGAGTTTTAATTTCTCTCTGCACTTTGAACACAAAATGCATCTATTACAGTACATGTTAACAGGTTATGTAACATGACTGTCATGTTTCTTTTGACAAGGAATATGTCATACTATTGCTTATCAGCTGTTAGTGTCACAGGGGGAATACTGTGTGTTATCATCCTTCTCATCAATGGTTCTCTACAGTGAACAGTGAGTCACAGCCACAACAGAGAGGAAGACGAAGAAAGTGAATATTTCTGGCACAGAAAACAAGTTTTAAGAGTCTGAGATGGAGATTGCAAAACACTTGTTCCAACTGAATTGGGTTTTTTATATTTTTTTTATATGTACTGCAGCCTATACAGACTATGTTAGCAGCCAGCTGTAAGTGCACCACCATTTACATGAGGGTCAGAGCCACATTCTTTATCAAACATTTAAAAACATCAAATCCTTAAAACTGACATCATACGTAACTGAAAGAGTTGAAACAAGAGGACTAAAACATGAAATACTAACATGAACATAGAAAAGGATTACACATTTACTTAGATTTGTTTGCAACCTTTAATGGACTGAAGAACATGGTTGAAGTCAGAATTTAAAAAAAGTATATCAACTTAAAAAGGGGTGGTTTAGCTTCATTACAGGTCATATGTTCATGTCCTGAATCTTAAAGATGGTTTTTAGATAAATACTGCAAAGTAAAGAAACTTGGTATTGCTAGGATATAAACTGAACTCTAAAGGCCAAAAAGACTCAAACACCTACTAAAGACAAAGAACTATATAGAACTTACCTTCAACAATTAGGATGTGGGTCTCTATTGATTGCTTATTTTTACTATTAACAAATAATATTTTGTAGATGCCACTGTCTGTCTCAGTGACATTGTTGATACACAAGGACATGTCACTCGGATTATATTCCATTTTTTCTGTCTTGGTTGTGACTTTATGTAAAACAATCATGTCCTCATTAAAAGTCCACATGATATCGTCACGTTGTGATGAATTCCCAAATCGTAGACAAAATGAGCTGTGTCTCAGGCGGTAGTGCCTCGTTGGTGATTCCTCTGCTGTAATGCCTGTTAGGAAACAAGCCATTATATAATTTAAGGAAGATATATATAGATTATAACATTTTACATTTGGCAATAATGTGACTAGAGTATCCTTTGGCATATTTCATAAAACATGAATGTATACTAAAAAAAATCTGAAATCAGAGGAAAGTTAATATGGTTATAAAAATCAATAAGCTCAATCAAAACAACGTTGTATAATTTATCTGACATCATATGAGTTATTTAGCAGTGATATTACATCAATACTATATATTTTCTTGATAATTGTACTCATACGACTTACGATTACTTAGATTATTTAAGACACTTTAGTTTGGTTTATAATTTGTCAGCCATCTGTTTGTGAGGCATTTGGCAACTTGTGACTGTTGCAGCTCCCAGAGGTAATACCAAGAAACACAGCATGAGGCAGCAAACACACCATGTTACTGCCCAACATGAGTCAGTGAGTGACAGACTGTTGGAAGAGACAGTTTCACACAACTATAAACAGTGTTGGGCCATAAAAATAAAAATAAAAAGAAGAATGAAATGATGGTTTTTATTTCACCGCTGCTTCTCATCTCTTGCCCTTTTTTTTTGCTCCTGACTGCAGTGAAGGAATGTCGAGGCAAATGTTCAGAGAAGTTGTTGAGTGCTTTTTTCTTTTTTTTTTTGAATCATTTGGACTCTAGTTTTTTGAAGACAAGTGTCTGTTGGACATTAGCTAAAAAACCAAAACTGACATTCTGCACTTCATTATGAATAGTGAGGTTTATTGTTCTGTTCTCTTTTTTATGTATGACCTGTGAACAGGTGGACTCTTTTGCAGTAAATCAGTAATCAGTAAACACTTTTCATGACTTTTTTGTATAATATTTTGTTATAATTTTGTATTAGGTTTAATAAAGTTTTGTTCATTTCATCTTTCCAACAAAGCAGTTTGAACAGCTTTTTCTACATAGTTTCAGTGAACCAAACTAAAGCAGCTTTACAGTCACTAAACTTATTCCAGTGAGAAGTCAGTGGTATCATGCAGAGCTACGATTTCCAAGTAGCTTCTCTTAACAACTGAGCACTAATCCAGTCATTTCATAATGTGCACTGAGTAAAATGAAACATATATGGAAAAACACAACTGCAAAAACAAGTGATCAAGAGTGATACAGTAGGAGACATATAGGACAAACATAATCAGTCAATATAGAAAAGATAACTAGTCACCTTCAGCATGTCCGTACAGGAGTGTATTCAGCACTAAAATAAAGATTCAAACTTCATTAGACCAGAATCAAATACAAAATCCAGGTGGAGTTTCATCAGTGGCAACTATTGTTTATCAATCAACAGTATCACACATTTCTGTGATGATATTCTGCTACACAGCTACAGAGGTGGGAAACACATTTAAAACTCTTCAATATATAGAGGCCGAGTAAAATAAGCAATACATGTAATTCCATAGCTATATACATGATACCTTAGATCATATACTGTACATGCATTGTCCAGGTATGTGAGCAAAAACTAGTGCAAAAGTAACTAGTTGAGTAATATACTTAACATAATCCTCCAATCTGAACCAAGACAAATCAGCAACAAAGGTCATGTGTACACAACTACTACACTGATATAAATACTGAACATCACATAGAAAGTCACAGATGTACTCACAGAATAACCCGAGCACACTGAGCAGAGTGTGCCCCATCTTCACATCCAGCACCCACACTGTCACTCTGTTTCTGATCAAACTTTCTACGTTGTATCAATAAAAATGCAGCAGAAAGAAAAGAGAAGTTAAACTTTCTGTGAATGTGACAGCAGAGTTTTTCATCAACTTCCTCGTCTGAGCGCAGTTCTCACTCTATTCTTGCTTCCCTTTCACACAAAGCTCAAACAACTGCAGTGATGTTGACCGCAGCATCCTTTGACATGTTTACATTTCCTGTCCACTGTGAATAAATTATAAATTAATCCCTCTCGCAAAGGTATTTGTCATTTCACATTTAAGAAAGATAAGATCTGGCGCGCAGGTGGTCGAGTGGTTAGAGCGCATGCCGTAAACGCAGCCGACCCTGGTTCGATTCCGGCCGGAGGTCATTTGCTACATGTCATTTGCTGCATGTCACATCCCCCTCTCTCTCCCATATTTCCTATCTGTCTACTGCTTAATAAAGGTGTCTATGCCAAAAAAATCTTTAAAAAAAAATATTACATAAGATCATTGGATTTAATCATATTACATCACACTAAAATTTTATTGTATCTAATCTGTACATGTTATACCGTCCAACAGTTCTTGCATCCACATTGCCTGTATTTCAATGAGGGTGTGTGTTGTGTGTACACACAGTGCAGTCAGAAAGTATTTAGGTACCTCCACCTTTATCATATTTTGTCATGTTGCTGCCTTATGCTAAAGTCAATTAAATTCCGTTTTACTTCATCAATCTACGCTTAGTAACTCATGATGTCAAAGCAGAAAGTAGTCAGGCCACTTCTGGTGGACTTCATGGGACCTTATTTTAGGAAGGAAATGTACAGTAGTGACTGGTGAGAGACAATGGAACAGAGGGGAGCTTTCTGCTCTCTCCATGCTCACTTCTGTTCATGAGACTATTTCGGGTTTTGCCGAGCTCAGTCACTTCCTGTGGATGAAGTTGTGGCAAAACCACCCGAAAGTGAGACCATGTAAAGATTCTGAGCCGTGGGGAGGAGACACACACCTCTACTGCTTTTAAATTGTGTGACCACGTACTAACATTTTCTTGCAGGTATATTTGTGCATTTTATGCAGTAAATGCTGACAGTTTGTGCGTCCACACTGCCTGTGTTTTGTTGTGGGCCTGTGTTATGTGTACACTATGTCACAAATACAATTTTGTTTCAGATACTGCATCAGCAAATACTCACCAGAGTAAAACAGCTGTTTCTTGTTTGACCTCAGAATAAAGAAGTTTTCAAAGTGGTGTTTTATTCAATTAAAGAATGAAATATTGACAAGTTAGAATAGATCATCAGTCAGGTGTCTTCAGATATTAATCTAAAAAGGCCAAGTATTATATCAGCTGTCAATGTTTCACAACTTTTGATCTTCAAGACGTAACCTGGCCTGTAAGCTGCAGCCTGATAAGATGGAGTAAAGATATCTGTGAAGAGAGATGCCTTTGTTTTTCTCTCATGTTACTATGATGACTCCAGATATCAAATAGATTAATGAAGGAAAATCAAATCAAATGAAAAAAATACTAAAATAAACTGTAGAGTGTCTTAGCGTGAGAACAAAATACAAACCCTGTTCTCATCAGCATGACTGAAATATGTTTCCAGTTCCTTTTCGCACATAAGCCATAATGCTGAGATACCAAGAATTAGTCAGTGACGTCATTCACAACTTGTGGTTTTTTTTGTCTCTTGTGGTTAAGCTGAGTCGAGGAAAGCAGGGGGACATTTTCAGCTGCGAGAGTCAAAGAACATGAAAAGTCCCAGTGCCCATTTATTAATCGTTTAATTTGTGTAACATCAAGTAAAGTCTCACGTAGTTTTGTGTCAAAGCACTCTGTGAACTACATCGCCTCTCTCAACACCAATATGGCCGCCATCTGGGCTCAGAAACGGTTGTAAAAAGATGAAAATCACAGTAAATCTGCTCTTGACAACTGCAGATACGTGAAAGGAGAGTTGGTCAGTTCTGTGAGCAGCTAATATACAGGAGGAGCTCTTGTATCTCTGCAAGGAACGAGAAAGCGTCACTAACGACACTGTTGGCTGTGTCGTCTTTAATGACGTATTTCCACAGTCTGATATTTTAATTATTTTGATGACAAATTTAGATTTTATTGGCTTAAACATACAGGATACAAACAGGATCAATACATTATTAGTCTCTCTTCAAACCTGAAGGGGCGTGGCTTCAGCTCTTTATAGCGATACACAATACATATCTTGACATTTATATTTCTATATAAACATTTATCATATAGAATCAAACATCACAACAGGACAAACATCAGTCTAACTTTGATTCAAACATGTTTTTAATGATTTGTTTACTGTGATATTCAAACTTATCTAACCAGTTTCTGTAACTTGCATGTTTCTCAAACTGCACTGAAACCAGCTTGTGCTCCATAGCAGCACTTTTATCTGCTTCCACTGACTTTATTGCATATTATTCTAAGTACACTGTCGTGGTCAGTGTTTGTATATATTTCATATTTAATACAGTAATCATACCTGTATGTATATGTGAATGTGTCTGACAGCAGGAACCCCCTTGAAACTGGAGTCAGTGAATGTCAGGTCTCATCATGTTATACTGCAGCTGTCAGGTCGAAGTGCAGATTGATGTGAAAAGAGTCCACTGCATTATCACTCAGCTTACCTGAAACATTGATAACAGAAGCAGTTCACCAGCATAAACGCACTAAACACTGTTTAGATTCAGTCTTATGATTCACTCAGTTTTGCAATCATTTGTGTAAATCCACCTTTATATTTTGTTGGTATAAAACCACAGAAATCTTCACATTTTAACCTTTTGTTCACATATTTATTTGTCTTATTTTTGTTGTTTTTAAATTATCTTTGAAACCGAACAGAATATTTCATCTTCTGCAAAGCACTTCTGACTCTGTGAAGCACTTTCTGTTTTATAAGATGTGAAAATTAAACATTTGTACTGTCAAACTCCTGTGTGTCTTGTGAAAATCCCTCTTTTTTCTTAATATTTAATCAATGTTATTTTTATTTAAACATTCTCTGACTTTTCCAACTCATTTCAACATTTGACATCTGAATGTTTTAATCATGTGTAATAATGAACTTGGTGAATATGTCTAACCCAGGAGAAGGACTGCATTTCTTATGAAGATAATAATTTCTCAGTTTTTGTTGTACTTGCTTGTCGGACTTCCTCATAAACCGCAGACAGATCAGTTGTTAGATGTCCGACGAACCAAAAACTAGGCTGAATATACTGTGATTATTTTAAATGAATGAACTTCATGGATCATTTGTAGCTAATGAATATCAACTGTCCACATCTTTTGTCAGCTAATTATTAAAATAGCACAGAATACTTTGTCAGTTACATTTTCTATTGAAGTCATTACAGACAGCTGCACAGCTCTGTTTTATTACTGAGACAGTTCTAGTGTTTGACACTGTCTCAAGCAGAACAACGCTCACTGTCTATGACACATTCTATGACATCATTCTATGACATCATAGAATGTGTCCTTAGATGTATCACATTCTATGACATCATTCTATGACATCATAGAAGGATGTCATAGAATGTGTCCTTTGATGTATCACATTCTAGAATGTGTGCTTTGATGCAAAGTATATTTGCTTTGTTGCATCACATCAAATAACTATTTAGGGGAGCCTAAATATATTTACAATACATTCACCCACACATACCTAGAAGAGAAGGCAAAGAGAATAAGCATGGGGAACCGCAACACCAGGGACAGCAGCGCTATTAAAGGGACTGGGCATCACCAGTCCAATTTGAAACCCAAGGAGGAGAAAGACTGTACTGAGAGAATACGCATGGGGAACCACAACACCAAGGACAGCAGCACTATTGAAGAGACTTGGCATCACCAGTCCAATTTGAAACCCAAGGAGGAGAAAGACTGTACTGATCTGATGAAGGAGATCTTTGAACTCAAATCCCAGCTGGAAGTGTTCCAGGAAGAGTCGAAGTTATCGCAGACCAAGTTGGAAGTCTCCCAAGATAAGCTAAAAGGGTTCCAGGACAAGTTAAATGACTCCCGGGAGGAGTCGAAAGTATTGCGCGCCAAGCTAAATGTGTCCCAGTGCGAACTGAATTTATGCCAGACAAAGTTGAAAGTCTCACAGTCTGAGCTAAAAGTGTTCAAGGGCAAGCTTAAAGTGTCAGAGGAGGAGGTGAAAATATTTGAGTCCAAGCTAATAGTGTCCAAGTATGAGCTGAAATTATGCCAGACCAAGTTGAAACTCTCCGAGGACAAGCTTAAAGTGGTCCAACACAAGCCAAAATTATCTCAGACCGAGCCTAAAGTGTCCCAGGACGAGCCGAAAGCATCCCAGAATGAGCTGAAAGTCTCCCAGGACGAGTTGAAAGTGTCCAAGACCAAACTGAAAGTGTCCCAGGACAAGTCGAAAGTGTCCCAGGTCAAGTCGAAAGTGTTCCAGGTCAAGCCGAAAGTGTCCCATGGAGAGCTGAAAGTGCCCCAGGACGAGCTGAATGTTGACTTGGACGAGCTGAATGGCGACTTGGACGAACTGAAAGTCTGCTTGGACGGTATGAAAGTGTACTTGGATGAGCTGGAATACTCCCAGGATGAGCAAAAAGTGTCCCAGGACGGTCTTGAATTGTCCCAGAATGAGCAAAATATATCCCAGACCAAGTTGAAGGCTTCAATGCAGGCCTATATAATGGTAGGTCCAGATTTGTCTGAGGACATCAAGAGACTAATGGAAAGTCCGTATCTCAAACTCGCTGAGGCCAATGACAAGTCCATGAAAAAATAAATCTCCCAGGACGAGCTAAAAGTCTCCCAGGACAAGTCAAAACTGTCCTACGGTGAGCTGAAAGTGTCACAGGACAGGCTTAAATTGTCCCAGAACGAGCAAAAACAATCCCAGACCAAGCTGAAGGCTTCAATGCAGGCCAATATAATGGTAGGTTCAGATTTGTCTGAGGACATCAAGAGGCTAATGGAAAGTCTGTATCTCAAACTCGCTGAGGCCCACAACAAGTCCATGGAAAAAAGTGTTGGGGGGGGGCGCTGTTTAGCTAAGTTGGTAGAGTGGACGTCCTGTGTACAGAGGCTTTGAGGTTTTTAGGCTTTTGAGAGGAAGGACTCCACTTGACTCATGACTTTAATTCAGCCAGCCATCCTTCCACCTGTCCAGCCGTCCGTCCTTTCTCTGTCCTTCCATCATCCAACTGTTTGCTGTCTGCTCTGGTTTTGTCTGTCCACAATACATATAGAAGAAAAAAGTCTGTCGTGCCAACCCGTCCATCTGTCCTTCTTGTCTGCGTGGGTTTCTTCCAGGTACTCTGCTTTGTCCCACAGTACATGTACAAGAAAAAAGTCCATCTGTCGTGCCATCCGTCCATCCTTTCTTGTATGCATGGGCTTCCTCCAGATGTTCTGGTTTGTCCCACAGTACATATAGAATAAAAAAGTCAATCTGTCGTGCCATCCGTCCGTCCTTTCCTGTCTACGTGGGTTTCCTCTAGGTGCTCTGGTATGTCCCACAGTACATGTAGAAAAAAAAAATTCCATCTGTCCTTCCATCCTTTCTTGTCTGTGTGGGTTTTCCTCCAGTTGCTCTGGTTTGTCCCACAGTACATATAGAAGAAAAAAATCCATCTGTCGTGCCTTCTGCCCGTCCTTCCGTCCTTTCCTGTCTACGTGGGTTTCCTCTAGGTGCTCTGGTTTGTCCCACAGTACATGTAGAAAAAAAAAATTCCATCCGTCTGTCCGTCCTTCCATCCTTTCTTGTCTGCATGGGTTTTCCTCCAGGTGCTCTGGTATGTCCCACAGTACATGTAGAAAAAAAAAAATTCCATCTGTCTCGCCTTCTGTCCGTCCTTCCATCCTTTCTTGTCTGTGTGGGTTTTCCTCCAGTTGCTCTGGTTTGTCCCACAGTACATATAGATGAAAAAAATCCATCTGTCGTGCCTTCTGTTCGTCCTTCCGTCCTTTCCTGTCTACGTGGGTTTCCTCCAGGTGCTCTGGTTTGTCCCACAGTACATGTAGAAGAAAAAAGTCCATCTGTCATGCCATCCGTCTGTCCTTTCTTGTCCGAATGGGTTTTCCTACAGGTGCTCTGGTTTGTCCCACAGTATATACACAAGAAAAAAGTCCATCTGTTGTGCCTTATGTCCATTTGTCCATCTGTCCTTTCTTGTCGGTGTGGGCTTCCTCCAGGTGGTCTGGTTTGTTCCACAGTATATATAGAAAGAAAACTGTAACAGTGTTTTGTTATATGTGCTAAAATTGTCATTATGATCTGACAGTAGAATAAGACACATGTCAGCTGTGTAAACATCCACTGTCTGAGGGTCCATCCAGTGGCCGTAATTTTATTGGCAAGAATTTACCGCTCCCGGATCAACACAACCAATCAGAGCTAAGGGGAGTCTCTAAGAAGTTACAATCATGCGCGTGCATACGCTGCTGGCAGAGCCCCTCTCCTGTGCAGGCGCAGTGCCTGCTCTCACCTAGTCAGATAGGTTCAAGCTCAATCTCAAATTGTAAAGAATTGGACTGAGCCAGAAAGAAAATGAGGATAAATATTGGAGCGTCATTTCAGAGATGGAGGGAGCTGCAGGCCCAATTGTTGAAAAACGCGCGTTAAAGTGCCCTCCTGGGAACCAAAACATACGCTATAGTGCCCTCTTGGGAGCCAAAACGCACGCTAAAGTGCCCTCTTGGGAGACCAAATGAGCGCTAAAGTGCCTTCTTTGGAGAAGAAATGCGCGTTAAAATGCCCTTCTTTTCGCCCCTGCCCTTCAAAAAGTCTGTGCACGCCACTGCTCGGCTATAAGCCTGCTCATGCACAGCAGGCTCCTCTGTGGGGAGGGGCTTTGAAGGCAGGGCTGCAGAGCAGCAGAGAGGAAGAAGGAGGGACCTGGGAGCTGTACTCAAGTCCACTTTATTCTCATAACTCCAGACTGCAGCTTTAAAGCAAACTGTGTATGAATTGTCGGATGCTCACTTTCTTCTTTGTTTATTAGTAATAAAGTATTTTTTACTGTTATAAGTTTCATAGCCAGAACATTTTCCGAATGCATACACAAGTTTATGTAGTGATTTAATTGAGGTTTTTATTTCCGTCAAAACAAAACAATATGATCTGCAAAAAGGGCTAGATGATGCTCTGTCTCTCCTATTGTTATACCTGCGATTTCAGGTTACTGACGAATAGCCATGGCTAAGGGTTCAATAGCAAATATAAAATCATAATGATCGTAATATGACTGATTTAACCACATCAAGCTGGAGGTGATTTTACTAGAAGTCAGTTCATTTTACTGATATTTTAATTGTAGTAGTTTCCTCTCCTTGTCTTGATTGATAGGATTTAGATGTATGTTTATTAAATGTATTACCTCACCTCAAATATAAGCGTTGAATGCTTCCTACTTTATTGCAGCACCGATTTGATATGTGTTGAAAGTAAATCTATTTTCCCCTCACTTCACAAAATCAGGATTTTGAAGTGACCTAGACTGAAAACGATATCTTGGTGGTGGGGTGACTATATTGGATACCTGCAGTATGAGGGAGATTGGAACATGATCAGAAAGCAATACACTGTCGTACCAACATTTTTCAATACTTGATAATAGGCAGCCAGAAATGAGAAAATAATCTATCCTAGAGTACGTTTTGTATGTGTTTGAGAGGCAAGAGTATTCTTTCTTATTGGGTTTAAGGTGTCTCCAAATAGCTATTAGATTTAAATCACACATATATTTCTTAATTGTTTTTTCTGGTTTGTTGATGAGAAATATCAGTGCATGTAGAGCGATCTTGTATCCCGTCAGCGCACAATTAAAGTCACCATCAATTATACACTGACCAGGTTATGATGACAGGGAGTGAAAAAGATCTTGATCAAAGGACAGTTCGTCAACATGCCCCTAATGTTACATGTATATACATTTATTACTTTGATTTGAGTAGATATTATGATGCCATTAAGTATAATATATCTTCCAGAAGGGTCTATGTGTTTGTTTTTTAACTGAAAAAGAACAGATTTATGAATCAATATCATGACACCTCTGGCATGATGAGTAAAGCAAGTTGAATATATTTTCCCCGGCCACTTTTTATTTACATTTTTGATGTCTTCTCTGGGTAGGTGTGTTTCTTGTATGAAAACTATATTGGATTTCATTTGTTTAATTCTATTTAGCACCTGTTTATGTTTTGTCAAATTGTTCAGTCCTCGTACTGTGGGACCATTAAGCATGTTAAAATAAGAACATTTTCAGTTCAGCATTCAGGATTATCTCAAACATAATAGCAATATGTGCTCTTTTGGTTGCTTTAGAATAGTATGACCCTGACCATGAAGAAATATAATTATGCAACCCAAAACAATAAACAACATGCTGAGATCCCAACTCCCCTAGGTCCTCCCTGCACTCATTTAAGTCAGTTTCATCATTATACTTTATAAACATGGACAATGGAGAATGGAAACTCGATATGTTTGCTTAAATTATTTCAGGATTTTCCATCTCCTTTTTCAAAAGTGCAAAGTCATGAAGTTAATACAGTGCTTCGGATTTAAAGACACATTAGTTTCTTATCAATGTTTTCTGATATCAGGTAGAAAAATTGGGATAATTGTAAAACATTGGGTGAGATGAGACTCCTGCATCTCTGCTGGCTGGCCAAAATTCATGATGGGGTGATTTGACACAATATATGAAAATTGGGCAGGTGTCTTTATCTGATTTCACTCTCTCCTAACCATCTGATGTCACTTTCCCAGCAGCAGGAACCGCAGGATAACACTGAGGGAAAAAAAAAATAATGAATGTAAAAGGGGCGTTATGTAGTTTTGGAGAAGAAATTCAAACTCGGAATTTGAATATTTACAATAAAAACTCAGCAATATTTATTTTCCATTACTGAATAAACAAGCTGTTCTCGAAGATGTCTCCAGAACACTGTTTGAAGCTAGACTGGAGGCAGGGTCCGCCACATATAAAAAATTAAACCACTATGAAACTGTGTTGTCCTTTAAGGTCAGTTTGTTTTTTCAGTCATGAAAAGAAAGAGAGTTTGTTTCTCTTCCGATGAAAATGTCTTCCCCTAAAAATACATAATGCTCCTTTAATATAGATGGTGCTGTTTCTCAGATATTTATCCATCAGCTGCACTGACAAACACTCTCTAGTGGCAGAAATGCCACTGTTAATGTGATTAACCAAATTAACACACATTCAGTTTTATTTCACAAGCTGATTCCTCCTATTTAGACTACATTTTAATATTTTTCAATCCAATTATTAAACGATTTAGTGTTTCTTGCACCAAGAAGCTAACTAGAATTTGTTTTTCCTGGTTAGTACGGAGCAGGATTTAAAACCAGGCAACTAAATTAATAAAGTAAGACGAATCAAAATACATAAATGTTTCTTTGGAGATTTATTGTGGCGTCTGATCAACATTTCTGAAAGGTGGAGTTCGGAAAGAACACAAAATACAAGCTATTGTCCTGAATATACTGCTTTCAAATAGTGTAGGATTGTGGCCAAAAAAAAACCTGACAGCTCATCCGTCTCTAGCTTTCAGTGATTGCTTCCTTGTCAGGGCATCAACTTCCCGGGATGCTTCAGCACACAAACACAAAGGGTACAAAGCACTTCCCAACACATAACGAAACAACAATTTGAGGCTTTTTCAGAATCAATCTCTGTGTTTTCAAACAAAAAAATACATACATTTACATTAAGAAAAAAGCAATAAAACTGTTTTTAAAATTTGTCACAACCGCATTTTGAAAGTCTTGAACAGCTGAACATTTAGTCTAATTCATTCCTATTCGCGTTCGCGTGGGGCAAATTTCGTCCGGATCCGGAGGTATAAAGCTGTTCCATTGGTTTAGTTGGTACACATTTCTTTATTGACCTGAAAGAAAAAGCAAAGTAAACAATAAAGAGATTGAGGCTGATGTCAGGATTAAGGATGATTTATGACATTTCACTTTGTCCTCTCTCTCTCTTTCTCCCTCCCCCTCTGTCTCTCTCCCTCCTGCAACTCTCCCAATGACGAAGTGACTCTTAGCAGTGTTTTTACGATCAATAAAAAAATTTGAGATTAAAGGATGAATCTGAAATGTAAATATATATTTTAAACTTAAAGGATTGTCAATTAATCATTTACAGTTAATTGTCTTATTCTAGTATTTCTAACAGCTCCATGGTAAATAAAAAGGTATAAACTGTACCATGTTCAGCTTCTTGACGGCCTCTGATTGTTTCATAGAGACAAACATCACCTACAGAGAAATAAATATCAAGACAAGGTTAGTTTACTTTTCACTTCACCCACCTCCAGTCTTTCGTCTTGCTTCACAAACTAAGAAGTGGTTTAGGAACAGCTGATCGTCCTCGAGACGACTACAAGACACTTTTCCCTTGTCAGACTTCACTTGATTGGATTCTTGTGTGTATTTATAAACTTCTCCATCTGTGATGAAGTTGCTTTTCTATCTTTCAGGGAACAAAGCTTGATTTATTGATCTTCTGATGGTGTGGTCAAGTTGGGTCTGTCTGATTGTGCTTTGGATACAACTGATCCAGTTTCTGTGAAGTGTTTTAGAGTTTATATTGTTACATGCACTGCTCCTTTAGAAACATAGAGTCTGCAAATGATTTGATGCTCAGACTCACACTTTCTTAGCACTTCCTGATTTCTAATATTAGTTTATCTGCTTACCATGGAGGAGAGTGGAGTAATGATCATTCTGGTAGTCGACACAATTTGCATTGGCACTCTCCGGCTGGACTGCTCTATAAAATGTATCAGACACAATACATTTGAATAAGAACATAAAAATGTGTTGATGTTATGTTCAAAATGAGATGAGAGAGTGTTGCACCTACCTGACAAAGCATGAATCTGTGAAAAGAGACATTTGTTGTTAGATGTATAACTCAGTCTAAAATATGTCATTCCAGACAAACAAATATGCTCAAGGATTGTCAAGAAGTCACTAACAGTTAAATTAAATTGTCTTATTCTAATATTTCTAATAGCTCCATGTTAAATAAAAAGGTATAAACTGTACCATGTTCAGCTTCTTGACAGCCTCCGATTGTTTCATAGAGACAAACATCACCTACAGAGAAAAAAATATCAAGCCAAAGTTAGTTTACAAAACTAATTAAACAATACCTAAGATTTTATTAGATTACTTTAAATATAATATGTAAAACATAAAGATTAGTTTAACAGCTTACCATGGAGGAGAGCAGAGTAATGATCAACCTGGCAGTCCACACGATCTGCGTTGGCGCTCTCAGACTGAACTGGTCTACAACACGTATCAGTACATTTAAATAGGAACATAAAAATGTGTTGATGTTATGTTCAAAATGAGATGAGAGAGTGTTGCACCTACCTGACAAAGCGTGAATCTGTGAAAAAGACATTTGTTGTTAGATGGTTGTTATACTGCTGTTCTATCTCATGAGATCAGAGTATGTGTGTGTATTTGAATTATTAAACACATCTAACAAAAGAAGAAGAAGGTCTCACCATTGGACGCTCTGTAGAGAAACAAAACGAGCAGAGGAATAACAAGAATGATTCCACAAATCAGCCCAACAATCAACAGAACAGGAACTGATGAGTTTTCAGGCCTGGACATCACTGTAAAAATAGTAAAACAATATTTGTCTAAATTTCTTTCTCGGTCAAAAAAAGGCAGTTTACAAGAAAATGCAGCAATCATTTCAATCCTACTCACCCTGAACTGACATCCAGCTCTGTGCTGACTCTTGTCCTGAGTGTTGACACTTGTAGAATCCTTCATCTGACTTTGACACTGCAGAGATATTTAACTCCCATCTGGTGTCATTTTGAATGAGTTTCTCATTGTGATAGAAAAACACAACGGAGTCAAATGTTTGTCTTCTTATTTTGCAGCTCAGACTAACAGAATCTCCCTCAGTCACAGGACGGGCAGGGCTCAGCAGGATCATATCTCCATCTGTAAAAAAAAAACGAAAAACAGCCAGGATCATGAGTTTTCAGTCAAGTTGGCAACAAGAACCTTTTGAGTGTATGGGAACAGTGTTAAACTGCATCGCTGGTCCATCCTACAAGTTACTTGATAGTCTTTGTTCATTCTTGTACATTTCCCTCTCAATGGTTATACACTATATTGCCAACAGTTTTCGCTCACCTGCCTTGACTCATATATGAACTTAAGTTACATCCAATTCATAAGCCATAGGGTTTAATATGACATTGGTCCGCGCTTTGCAGCTATAACAGCTTCAACTCTTCTGGGAAGGCTTTCCACAAGGTTTAGGAGTGTGTTTATGGGAACTGTTGTCCATTCTTCCAGAAGCGCATTTGGGAAGTCACACACTGACGTTGGACGGGAAGGCCTTGCTCTCGGTCTCCGCTCTTATTCATCCCAAAGGTGTTCTATCGGGTTGAGGTCAGGACTCTGTGCAGGCCGGTCAAGTTCATCCACACCAAACTCTCTCCTTCATGTCTTTATGGACTTCGCTTTGTGCACTGGTGCAGTCATGTTGGAACAGGAAGGGGCCATCCCCAAACTGTTCCAACATAGTTGGGAGCATGAAATTGTCCAACATCTCTTGGTATGCTGAAGCATTCAGAGTTCCTTTCACTGGAACTAAGGGGTCAAGCTCAGCTCCTGAAAAAACAACCCCACACCATAATCCCCCCTCCACCAAACTTTACACTTGGCACAATGTAGTCAGACAAGTACCGTTCTCCTGGCAACTGCAAACCCAGACTTGTCCATCGGATTGCCAGATGGAGAAGCGCGATTCGTCACTCCTGAGAACACGTCTCCACTGCTCTAGAGTCCAGTGACAGTGTGCTTTACAACACTGCATCCGATGCTTTGCATTGCACTCACTGGTGTATTGCTTGGATGCAGCTGCTCGGCCATGGAAACCCATTCCATGAAGCTCTCTACACACTGTTCTTGAGCTAATCTGAAGGCCACATGAAGTCTGGAGGTCTGTAGCGATTGACTCTGCAGAAAGTTGGCGACCTCTGCGCACTATACACCTCAGCATCCGCTGACCCCGCTCCGTCATTTTACGTGGCATACCACTTCATGGCTGAGTTGATGTCATTGCATATCGCTTTCACTTAGTTATAATACCACTGACAGTTGACTGTGGAATATCTAGGAGCAAGGAATTTTCGACTGGACTTGTTGCAAAGGTGGCATCCTATGTAACAGTAACACTCTGGAATTCACTGAGCTCCTGAGAGCGACCCATTCCTTCACAACTGTTTGTAGAAACAGTCTGCATGCCTAGGAGCATGCTTTTATACACCTGTGGCCATGGAAGTGGAACACCTGATTTCAATTATTTGGATGGGTGAGTGAATACTTCTGGCAATATAGTGTATTTCAAAAAATGCAGTATTCTGATTACTGGCTGCTTTTCAGTTATTTTGTTCCAATGCTAAAAGAAACTTAACCTATTTTTTCCTCCTCATTCAAGAGACTTCATTATTGTTGCGAAACATAACATTTTCAGTATGAATGACAGATAGTCCAACTTACATGATACTGTCAATTTGATGACATCACTCCACTGTGTTGAGGAATATGAGTCTCTTCTTCCTTTACACCTGTATTCTCCACTGTGAGCCTCAGTAGCATTGATAATCCTGTATTCATTGTGTGTTGGAGGTGTGTTTAATTTGTCTGGTGACCATTCATACGTCCAGTTGGGTTGAAGGGTCAAAGTGGCCCTGTTGGGAACTGTAGACACAAAAATAAAATACACAGGATTCAAAATGATAGAGATTTAACATAATGAGTTTTCTGCTATAATCCTTACATTAGTTACTTGAATGCAATATTTAAAAAAAATGTTCACACACAATTCAACAGCTTTAGAAACTCCTCAATGACCATAATTTTAACAGCTGCTGAAGGATAAAGGAGCGTACAGCGGGTAACAACGGTCTCATGAAATATCAAATACTAGTAGCCGTATATAGCAGTCATTTAGTACAGAGACTGTTTTCCTGAAGAACATTTTGATGATCCTCATCAAAGCTAAAAGAGGACAGATACTGATTCGGCATAATCATCAATCGTTGTGTCTTTTACCAGATTCCAGATATTTATGAGTAAAACTGAGCAGCATTAAAGAAGCATCTTCAACTCCTCGTCAGCATCTGTTCCCGAACTGAAGAAGGTAAACAAATAGCTTGTCCTCTCCGTGACGAAGGATGTAAAACAGTTTTCTAAAGTTTTCTTCAGAGAATTAAGAGGTTCTTGCTAACATCATTAATTAATTAGGGTTTTTCTTTTTCCTCCTATTAAAAAAAAAAAAAAGCCAAAAACGTCCATTGTTGATGAAATGTCTAAAAATCTACAAATCTAGAATACCCCGTAGAAAATGCCATCCAATTAGAGGCACACTATGTGCACACTTATATACACTGCTTTACACTTGGGTCATTGTTTAAGAACATAAAGACCGTAGGGTGTTTATTCCATTAGAAAATACTAAACTCACCAGTTTCCTCAATGACGACTGCATTACTATCAGGTGTGACGACATCTGGTTCACTACTCCATCCTCTGCAGGTGAATTTGCCTCCTTGTGAGTTAACTTTGTTTGATTCATAAACATTTTCGGTTTGAAGAGATGTTTTTCCAGAATAGTCTGATGTCTGTCTGAACCAGTCATATTTGAGGCCAGCAGGATCCTCCACAGAACATGTCAGTGTCACTCTGCCCCCCAGTGGTATGATTGTCCTGTCTGCTGTCAGTGTGACTCTACGTCTACCTGCTGTTTGGTTTAGATAAAACAATTTTAAAAAAAAGGAAATTAAAGATATTTAGAAAGTGGTTTGGTGAAGGCACAGAAAAAGATTAACTTGTTGTTCAGCATGTGTTAGTAGTTGTTGTGAGAAGTATGAATAATTCATGTAGAATTTACTGCAAGACAAAACAAATCTTTACTGGATGAAAACAGTGAAACGCAGCTGAAAGCTAAACAAAAGCTAGTAAGTGGTTCTTCGAGGATATTGTGTGACCTGTTCTTTGAATTCTTGGTGCAGCATTAAAAACAATAATAATGTTTTTTCATCACAGTGAGACAGCTTCTTACCTTTCACTCTCAGCTCTCTTTCTTCAGATTCTGTCCCATCATCAGACTTACAGTTGTACCTGCCCTCATCTGACACTGACACTGGATAAATAGTTATTTCTCCTGTTCTGAGTGACCAATGGTTTTTGTCTATTTGAAGAGGTGATCCCTCTTTGAAAAAGGTAGCTGTCATTTTTCTTTGAGTATGATTCTTACATCGCAGAGTCACAAAGTCTCCTTCAAACAAAGTGAATTCAGGAATTCCAGGACTGCATCAGCACCTATGTAACAGAGGTAGAGAGATGTTTTATTAATACGTTCAACAAAATGAACATGTGATTTATCTGACTATATCAATAAGTCTACATTAGTACATTTACCAATCTCTTAGAAACAGCTTTATACCTGCCTGCCCTGTTTGCTTGCTCAACAGTTATAAGAATGTTGCTCTTACAGGGTAGATAGAGGATGGGCTGTCATTTGTATCAGTCTCCTGATGTAAAGAGTTACATTCTCCCCTTCTTCTCAATCAATCAATCAATCAACTTTATTTATAAAGCACTTTTCATACAAGAGTATGTAGCACAAAGTGCTTTACACAGGAAACATAAAACAATAATAAAGAAAGCCCCTCCCTCCCACCCTCCGTACTATATACATGCACACATACGTACACACACATACACACACACACACACACACACACACACACACACACACACACTTACTACAGGAAATAAGGAGACATGGCAAGGCACTGAGGATTGAGGAAACGCCACCTTTGGGGCCGTCCACACTGGGAGGAGTCACAGGCTGTGCCACGGGGGGCACCAGTGCCCAGGCCCCCCCACCCTGACAGACAACGACTGGCTGGGCCAAAGGGACCCAGGGACAGCACCCCCAGCAGCATCCCAGACACAGCTCCCAGTGTGGAGGACCCCCCTGAGGAAACTCTGGAGTTAACCCTTAAAAACTAAAAACATAAGATAGGATAAAAACCCTGACAAAAGATAATTTAAAGAGAGTGAACAGTTAAAAGGATAAAATGCATAAGATAATAATAAATAAAATAAAATAGTATCGAAGATAAATAATAAAAATCAAAAAAATTAAAATTATTTAAGATGAAAATAGTTTAAAAAAAAACAAAAAAAAAACAAAAAAACCCCCCAAAAAAACAAGATAGGAACAACAACATAAAATACGATAGAACCACATAAGAATGGAATAAGAATTTAAAATATTAGTTAAAAGCCTGATTAAAAAGGTGTGTCTTTAACCTTCCCTTAAAAATATCAACAGTCTCTGCAGACCTGAGGTTCTCCGGCAGGCTGTTCCACAAGTGGGGGCCATAGTGGCTAAATGCCGCCTCACCGTGGGTTTTAGTTCTTGGTTTTGGTAGGGATAAAAGGCCAGAGCCGGAGGACCTCAGGGTCCGCGAGGGTTGATATGGTAAAAGCAGGTCAGATAAGTAGGAGGGCGCAATGCCGTTAAGACATTTAAAAACCAGTAAAAGAACCTTAAAATCGATCCTGAAGCGCACGGGGAGCCAATGCAGTGACTCTAAAACTGGTGTTTTTTAAAACTGGTTAAGATGATAAAAACCTATTTTTGTCATATTTCTGATATGTGGAATAAAATTCAGCTCAGAATCAAAAATCACGCCCAGATTTTTTAGTGATTGTGTTGGTTTAAAATGTTGTAGTTTTGGAAAAAGTTTCTCTCTCTGGCCTTCAGGACCTATAACTAAAACCTCAGTTTTGTCCTGGTTGAGCTGTAGGAAATTCACTGCCATCCATGACTTGATGTCTACAATGCAGTTAAGAAGGGCATCAATTTGATCTGTTTCATCAGGAGACACGGCAATGTACAGTTGTGTGTCATCAGCGTAACTATGGAAGCTGATGCCGTGTCTCCTGATGACATCCCCAAGAGGAAGCATGTAAAGATTAAAAAGAAGTGGACCTAAAATTGACCCTTGGGGAACCCCACATCCAATTTCATGGGTTCCTGAGGAGCATGTATCCATACTTACATAAAAGCATCGATCTGTGAGATAGGAACAAAACCAGTTGAGGACAGTACCAGAGAGGCCGACCAGATGGCTGAGTCTGTTTAATAAAATGTGATGGTCTACTGTATCAAAAGCAGCGCTTAGATCCAGTAGAACCAACACTGTGAGCTTTTTGTTATCTAAATTCCATCTGATGTCATTTAAAATCTTTACAAGTGCTGTCTCGGTACTGTGGTTTCTCCTAAAACCAGACTGATGTTTCTCTAAGATGTTATTTCTGTTTAAAAAGTCATTAACTTGGTTAAAAACCAGTTTTTCTAAAATTTTACTTAAAAACGGTAAGTTGGATACAGGTCGGTAGTTGTCAAAAACGTTGGGGTCTAAGTTGCTCTTCTTAAGAAGGGGCTTCACCACTGCCATTTTGAAGGCGGTGGGAAAGACACCCATCTGAAGAGAGCAGTTCATGATGTTTAAAAGCTGTTCCTCAAAGAATCCATAAAATGATTTTAAGAGTGATGTGGGAATTGGGTCTAAAGGGCAGGTTGTTGGGTTTACTTGGGAGAATACTCGACCAAGTGTCCTTGCATCAACCAGGGCAAAACTCTCCAGTGTTTCCTCAGGCAAGGACAACAGTTCAGATGCGTTAACAGATAAAACTTGATGGGATAAGAGGCAGGATCTGATGTCCTTTATTTTGGTTCTGAAGTGGTCTGCAAAGTTCTCGCAAAGATCGTCTGTGGGTGTCTTAAAAACTTTATTAGAGTTAGAAGCCGTTAAAATATTAAAAGTGGAGAAGAGGAGTCGGGGGTTATTTTTATGGTTGGTGATGAGTTGTGAGAAATGGGAAATTCGTGCCTTTCTGACTGCATTATTGTAGCTTTTGAGTTGTTGACGTAAAATCTCGTAATGAACTGTCAGTTTATTTTTCCTCCATCTTCTCTCTGCACTCCTGCATTTTCTTTTCAGTTCATTGATTTCATTGTTTTTTCTCCACGGGGGTGTAGGTTTTCTTTTTATTGTTTTTGTTAAAAGTGGAGCTACTGAGTCAAGAGTTGACTTCAGTCTACTGTTAAAATTATCAACGATAAAATTACAAGGTGCAGGTAAAATTTCAGCAGGAGTGCTCTGTAAAATCCCCATGAAATTTGCAGCCACTTCAGAAGTTATATAGCGCCTCCTCACTGTTCTCACCGGGGCCTCCCCTTGGTTAAAACTGGTGATGTTAAAAAATACACAGTAGTGGTCAGACACAGCCAGGTCGGCAACAGAGGACACACCGATGGACAGGCCATGGGTTATGACCAGGTCCAGGGTGTGTCCTCTGTTGTGAGTCGGCTGCATGACGTGCTGCATGACGTGCTGCTCTTCTTTCTCTGTTTTCCTGACTGTTTTTCTGACAGTTGAATATTTAAAGAACATCACTCCAGATTATAATGTGCACTGAGCTTCATATTGCATGCTTTCTGAGAGAGAAACTGTCAAAAAATAAAAAGATTGATTAAAAAATATGGGATTTGGTTGGATGAAAGTTTCAGAACTTTGAAAAAATATGGAGTTTATGTTCATTTCAGCACAACCACAAACATATTGATTAGATCAACATGTAATACTGTTGACATTGTGGCAGTGACGGAGCTACTGGTTACAACTGAGAATGACTTTATTTCTCATACATACGTATGTACATATAGAGCATTAGAGTTTTAAAACATATAGACTCTATGCAAAGGGACATTGAAACTGTTATGGAGGTTTGTAGTGTCCCAACACTAAGACACTTTAGGTTAAATAATAATTTGTCACTCATCTGTATGTGAAGTATTTAACAATTTCTGATGAAGGCGTCTCTTAGAGGTATTACCAAAAACAACACGGTGGCAGTATGGATGTGGGAACTAGGGGTGCTAAGGGGGCTCCAGCATCCCTTAAAGAGAGGCTATATCAAATGCCGAATCAGTCAGAAACAGCGGATCCCAAAGTTAATAAAGTTTCTCCTGACTCAACAACTCACAAAATTGAGCAATCTTATGAGGGATACGGGGAGATTTCCCTCTCTCTTCATCTCCTTGCTGTTGTTGATTGTAGTTGATGTGGCCACTTTCACCAACAATATGTTGGTTTTCAAGTTACATTCAAACTAATACAAAAAAAAATAATGCCGCCCACCATGCTACTACGAAGTCATTACATAGACTGACACCTCAGTATGCCAAACTGTGACTGACTTCCTGTATCCCTGTAAGTAAAACTTATATTTATATAGCACCTTTTTGACTTTGAGATCCAAAGTGCTTTCCAAACAACAAATAGATAAACATAACAACACACAAAAACGCAAACAACGAGAGCAAGAAGAACAAACAGGGGAAGATAAAACAAAAGGAGGGATAAATAAAAGAGGCACAACAGACGAGAAAACAAACAAGGAAATCTATAGAAAAGTTTGCCTGTAGAGGTGGATTTGGGCAGCCGCTTAAAACTGTCCGCAGTGAATAGGGAAGACTATTCCACAATGTTGGGGCCAAAACAGCAAAGGCACGGTCACCTTTAGTTTTACAGAGAGCGTGGAACGGATAAAAGGCCGAAATTTGAGGTGCGGAGTGGCTGAGGAGTGGAATGAGGAACAAGGAGATCTGAAATGTAACTGGGGGCAAGGTCGTGAAGTGCGTTATATGTAAGCAGTAATCAATTAGATTTTATAATTGATTCTAAATTTCACAGGAAGTCAATGAAGGGATGCAAAAACAGGATTAATATGGACCTACGACTGGTTCTGGTTAAAAGTCTGGCGGCTGCATTTTGGACTAACTGTAATCAGTTTAATGAAGCCTGACTGCGGAGCGTGTAGAGGGAGTTACAGTAATCTAGACGGGGGCAAATGAAGCTGAGAATTAATTGTTCCAGATCACTGGAGGACAGGAATCTTTAGATTTTTGCTACATTTCGTAGCTGCAGGAAACAGGACTGGAGAAGTTTTGACACATGAAGGTCAAATGTCGTATGCTGGTTGAAGATGATACCCAGATTCTTAGCAGTGGGTTTGATGTTAGTGCGTAGTGGTCCAATAAACTGATCAACTGCAGTGACAAATTTATCAGGGCCAATTCAAATGATTTCAGTTTTATCCAGATCTGAGTGGAGAAAATTAAGAGACATCCAGTCTTTGGTGGCAGCTAAGCACTCATGGAGAGGGGACAGTTGATTCAGGTTATTGGGTTTTGCAGAAAAGTAGATCTGTGTATCATCCGCATAACAGTGGTAAGATATCTCATTGAAGTGGCTGAAGAAATGACCCAGAGAAAGCATGTACAGGGAGAACAGAAGTGGGCCAAGAACCGACCCCTGAGGGACACCACACAGCAGGGGAGCGGAAGAGGAAACATGATTATTAATGCAGACGTTAAAGACTCTATTAGTCAAATAGGAATGAAACCAATTTAAGGCTGTACCAGAAATGCCAACCCAATTCTGTAATCTATCCAGTAAAATGGCATGATCGATAGTATCAAAGGCTGCAGTCAGATCAAGAAGAATGAGGATGGAGCTTTCACCTATGTCAGCATGCATAAGAATGTCATTAGACACTCTCAGTAATGCTGTCTCGGTGACATGTTTTTGGCGAAAACCAGATTGGAATTTGTCAAAGATTCTATGACCTTCTACCAGCTTCAGGAGCTGGTCCACAACAATCTTTTCAAGGATTTTAGATAAAAAGGGAAGTTTGGAGATGGGTCTGTAGTTTTCTAACTGGTCTGGGTTGAGAAAGGGGTTTTTTAAGAAGTGGCTGAATACTGGCAATTTTAAAGAGGTCAGGAAGAATGGTTTTTAAAAATGTTGTAGGAACTATGTCACAGGGACTGGAGGAGGGACTCATATTATCGACAGTTTTTGAAAGGATTTGTAGAGAGATAGGAGCAAAATCAGACAGTAAAATAGGACGACTGAACATTGCAGGGGGAAGAACAGTTAGAGTAAAATGAGACCATACACTATCGATCTTGCCAATGAAAAAAGACAGGAATTTTTCAATGTCAGCAGGAGAGGAGGCATGGATAGCAGGAGGTGATGGAGTTACAAGCTGGTTGATAGTAGTAAACAAAAACCTTGGGTTATGTTTATTGCTAACAATCAGATCAGAA
The DNA here is from genome assembly GCF_900880675.1 of Sparus aurata. Lineage (NCBI taxonomy): Eukaryota > Metazoa > Chordata > Actinopteri > Spariformes > Sparidae > Sparus > Sparus aurata. The sequence goes on along the minus strand of NC_044196.1, from coordinate 16,435,050 downwards.
CAGGGAACTTTGCTGTACCTCAATTTCCTTCCATGTGCTGTAATTAGTAGCTTCTCAAACACTGGGCACTAGTCTATACATTAATTTTATGTCTGCACATGGAGCAACGATATGTACATGAAAAAACAGAAAAACAGGAAGTGATCAAGAGTGATGATAAGTATGAGATCACAGCAAAGACATTTGGTCACCTTCAGCATGTCCGTAGAGGAGACTACTCAGCACTAAAATAAAGATTAAAACTTGATTAGACCATAATCATTCTACTGCAGAGCTACAGAGAGAGGAAACAAGTAAAATAAACTCTTTAAGATGGAACACAGTGTATAAATTAAAAAAATCCATTACAGTATCTTAGACTATAGACTGTACATGGATTATGCAAAAGCCAAATCAGCAGCAGAAATCATGCGTACAAAATGGCCATGCTGATGAAAAACACAAGTCTGCCACTGAAAGTCACAGCATTAGAAAGTCAGAGATGTACTCACATGAAAACCCGAGCACAGCGAGCAAAGTGTTCTCCATCGCCACATCCAGCACCGACACTGTCGCTCTGTGACGCAAGAACATTTTCTACTTTCCACCAATAATAACACAGCAAATAGAGAAGTTACATCTCACATTAATGTGAGACTTATTCTCAGCATGGCCCGTCTGATCTTCCTCCCCTTTACACACGACTGAAATAACTACGCTTGTGGCTTTGACTGCTGCATACTGTGACCTGTTAACACCTCTGCAAAGGTAAATGATCTCATTTCTTGGGCAAAGTTGACTTGTCCCTAAAAATAAAAAAATGACATCAAGAGATATTAAAATCAGGCCAAGGTTAGTTTAATAGCCATAAGTCATTATAACACATCCACAAATTGGGGGGGTGGGTCTGGTTTGTGGAGGGCTTTGTGAGTGAGGAGGAGGATTGTGAAATTAGCCAATGGAGTTTCAGGTCCAGGTGTGGGTGAGCAGGCGTTCTTGACGTATTGGTGTTGATTTAAGAAATATACATATACATATACATACATACATACATACATACATACACACACACACACACACACACACACACACACATATATACATAATCTCACAAATAAGTGTGAAGTTACTGCAGAGAATCTCACCTCTGAATTAGTGAGGAAGAGAAAGAAAACGTGTAGAAGACAGTAAGTCTGCTACTGCAGATAGATCGAAGGCTGTCCTATGAGTTTACATAAACAGCAGACTTGGTTTGTCAGAGATCTGTTTTGTAGACATTTCTACAGCAGCTTCCAACTGCTGACTTTGCAAAGACCATGAGAGATATAAACTCATAGATCAGACGTCACTATGCTCTCATCCATACCTTATCAGGCCTAACCTTCATACAGGGTATGTACCACATCCTTCTCCCACAGTGTGGTCACGTTGGGTCTGTCTGATCGTGCTTTGGATACAACTGATCCAGTTTCTGTGAAGTGTTCATTGATTTAACAGTGATCATAAAATCTGATGTTTTATCTTCATACACCTTGTGTGTCTTACTGTTCAAGAACTCTTTCAGCTGCTGAATCTGCAACCTCACAGCTAAATGTCACTAAATCCTTCACACTGGACTTTAAATGGTGATCATGGACCTAAAAACTGAAGAACAGATCAGCCACAAATCTATATTCTATATTTATACATGGTTAAAATCACAGTGTGATTGAACACTTAACTATGTTCATGAAGTGAAAACAATTAATTAGTAAAGAGATCATGAAGCAGAGTGTTGGGCAGAACTCTTAACATGTCAGTGTACTGTACTCCTCAACACACAATGGGATGTTTGAAACAAGTCAAAGAAAAACAAAATATAATAAAATCATACTCTGTATAGTGATGTTGACTGTGTTGCTGAACTCTCCTGATCCAGACTCACACCAGTACACTGCATCACTGAGCCAGTAAGTCTTTAGTTTGCATGTAGATCCAGTCATTGTCCTCCAGGTGGTGCAGTCTGACAGGTATCTGTCCTCAGGTGATAACCTCTTCACTCTCCACTCAGTAGAGTTTCCCTCACAGCTCAGTGAGACAGAGTCAGAGGTGAAGTGTTGAGCTCTGTCAGGACTCACTGTGAGAGACGCTGATGAATGGAAATCTGAAAAACAACATGTGATAAGAGGTCAAACAGAGCACAGAGAATAGAGGTCGACCGATAGTGGATTTTTAAAGGCCGATATAATAACGATACTTTGGAGCAGGAAAAAGCCGATAGCCGATTAATTGGCCAATATCACTCACTCGCTATTAGCTATATGTTATTATATGTGATTAATATATAATTAATATTATATAATAATATATTTAATTTAAACTTGTATGTTCAATATCTATTAAAATCTACATGGATGATTTAAGTTGCACTTTAATATGGGGGAGGCAATTAAGTGATCCTTCACATTTTGTAAGTGATGGCAAAAAATAAATAATCACAAAATAACACTGGTTAAACAAGGCGTATAGTGAAGGGATTTAAACTGTGATTTTCTCATCCTCCCATAGTCAGGCTGTAACCACTAACCAGATAGGGATGGTATGTTGGGATTTTATCTTTATCTTATCCATACTCTTAACAGTCCTGGGGCCGTATTCCTAAAGCTTCTTAGTGCAAAGAGTTGCTCCTAGTGGCCAAATTCTAAGAAAATTCTTAGAATCATGATGTTTTCTTAGAATTTCCCCTAAAAGTGAAGAGTAGATCCTAGTAAAGATAAAAGCTATTCCTAAAGAATCCTCGCTCTTAAGAGAGCTCCTAAGGTGAGATCTGGGGCCGTATTTATCAAGCTTCTTAGAATTACTCCTAAGAACCCTGCTAAGAGTTGACTTATGAGTAAAAAAATTCTTCGCTGAAAGCTGTACTTAAAAGTTAGTTATCAAGCATCTTAGTCACACTTTCAGCGAAGTGTAGGACTGAATCTTAAGTGTCACTCTCAGAGCTGAATTACGACATTACTATGTGCCGTAAACGGAATTTTAGGTGACGTCACTTCTGTGTCCATAGAAATGACCAATCACGGGAGGGAATCCGTTGTCTAAGAATAAAGAAATATCTTAGAAATATTTAAGTGGACAATGGGAGTGTATATTTTGACAATAATCTACAAAATAATACAAAACATATCAGCAATTAATCAAAAATACATGTTTCCTTATCTTTCCAATTCATTAATTAGGCAACTAACTTGAAACTGGTGTGGGTGGCTCAATATAAACTAGCCTACTGCAGCCACATGCAGAACTCAACATGGAATCAAAAAGAAAACACAATTGGCGAGAGGAGATAGTCTTATTAGTGGAGCTAGTCGAGGTAAGGAAGCTCATCATTAAAGGCAAGTTCAGCCCAACGCTTACCAGCCACGATAAAAGACAGGCATGAGAAGACATAGGGAATCAACTATACGCTTCTCAAGCCTTCTGCCATCGGTCACCAGCTGACTGCAAGAAAAAGTGGTAGAAAAAGTCTTTGCCAGGCGGAGGACCACCTGGCAAAGACTTGAGCGCAGTTGCAGAAGTTGTGCAGCGCATTCTTGGAGAAGATAACCCCAGCAACTCTGGGTTGGACGGCGGCCAGGATCCAGCTGCGATGAAGCTTGAGTTGCTTTCAAAAGCGTGAGTTCACAAATTATTCCTGTTACAACTCTATAGGGATATTGCGCTGCTCCTAGGTGCGTTTTGATGAGAGATACGTGCGTAATTGTTGTTGGATATTTGCCAGGCTACTGTTCAGTAAATGTCTAAAATGTGTGTTTGTTCAAGTTTTAACCATAACAACAATAGAACCATTTCTGATATTTCATCCATATTCTTTATTTTTCAGTTTGGATTGAGATGCATTAAGAGAGTCTCCTATGTCCCCTGGCATCTCTGACGCGCACTCTCCCTGTGCTTTGACGCGGTGCAGCCAGGCCCAAGTACTTCGTGTGAGGCAACGGGCATCAATCTCGCCTCAGTGCCATCCCCTGCTGGCAGCTCCTAACCACTTAGGACACCTCTGGAGGTCTCTTAAATATCTGGGAGAGTAGGAGTGATTCTTAGACTTAAGAAAGTTGATAAATAGCTTTTATTCTTAAGTTTGAGAGTAGGACTAAATTTCACAAATTCTCAGGACTTAAGTGTAAAATGGCACTCTAAGACGCTTGATAAATACGGCCCCTGGTCGGCAGTCACAGACATTGATGAAAGCTGAGCCATTTTACCTTTGTTAATACCAAATTGAGTTGAAATGTTGAAAGGTGAAAGTGCAAAAATTACCAGCATGGCAATTAATATAAGCAAATAAATATAACTATCACTATGTGAATACTGTGCAAGTGGGCCTAAGTTTTCAAACATTTTGTAGGATAATTTTAAAGTATAGCTTACTATTCATTTAACAGATATTTTCTTTTATGTAAAATATTATTTACAATTACACAGTCTTCATAAGGTTAGATTCTATGATTAAGTTTATCGATTTGAGGGTCCATCCTTTGCCCATTATCAAAAACTGTATATTTTTTATCTAGCTTTTAGGATCAACCAATCACAGCTTTTGAAATGATGACTCATACCTAGCAACGGGGTCAACCACACCTCCTCACTAAGATAGGAGTTTCTGTCCATTCCTTGCTCAGAGTTCTCTGAGAATGTTCTGGAATCACTCCTAAGCTAAGACTCCTTGCTAGGAATTTTTAGGTTAAGTTAGGAGCTCTCTGAGAGGATTCTCAGAATCTTTAGGAATACGAGCCCTGTTCTTTATCTCTACTAAAGAATGGTTGGTTTTTTTAATTATCTTTTTTTTAAAAAAAAGAATAAATTCAGAACAGGAATTCATTTATATTTCAAATATAACAACATATTGTTTCCACTGCAGCAACAGTGAAGTTTACAACAACAAAGTCACTATAGAAACTCCGTAATATCTGGAAACAAATCGGGGGGGGGGGCTGGTTTTGTCTCGGCCAGCAGCTAAAGTTTACACGAAATTTGGCGAAAAACGCCAAATTTTAAGATTCATGGCAAACTAAGATGAACAGACTACACACAGACAGCTTTCATTTTAGCGTGTTCTTAACAAGCTGTTAATTGTTAGCTTAACAAGCACTGTGGTCGTTTAAAACGTGCCGGTGGAAATGTCGCTGTTTATGCTGAAATATGATGCACGTTTATGCTTGTTGAACAACTGGTACTTATTGCCTCCGCCAACGACGTTGACTTTGAACTCGTGAAGGTTTTTTTGCACTCACAATAACGCGTGTCGCCGTCTCCACCTGGGTCGCTTCTCTCCTCTCTCTGCTGCCACTGCACACAGCAGCAGAGTGAGGAGCTGCAGCCCCGCCCCTCAGTGATCAGAGAGACAGAGAGCAGGGCAGGGAAGAAGCAGTTGCGCTGTGGAAAAAAACTGCAGCCATCGGCCACTATCGGAGCCCAGTTCCGCCGATTCCGATAGTTTGTAAAACGTCCTATCGGCGCGGATTAATCGGCCAAAACGATTAATCGGTCGACCTCTCACAGAGAACTTTAGATATAAAAAATTCTGATTTCTACTTTGACCTCTTGCTACCATTTTGAGTAGATTTCAAAATGATTGACAACCAAGTGACTACAGCTGTAACAGATGTAGGCAGTAAGAAGAGCTTAAAGGAGAACTTCGGTCGATTTAAACATGCAGCTTCATTGCTCAAGCTACCCTTGACTTGCCAGTACCGAAGACGCGAACAAAGTAGTGCAAGCAGCTACTTACCTGTTTGTTGACATCCGGGTCTTCCGGTAGCTAGACCAAACTAGTCAATCCGTCGAGCGTGCACTTACTCCCTCACTGGCGGAGACGGAAAAGTAATCCAGCATTTTCGTGTTTATGTTCATAATGTACATGTCCATGTTACAGCCTGTCATGAGCCATGAGCCTTACAATAGCCTGTTAAGCCTGTTAAGTGCACACTCGATGGATATGCTAGTTTGGTCTAGCTACCGGAACACACGGATGTCAACACACAGGTAAGTAGCTGCTTGCACAAACACACTGTTTTAACTACTTTTTTATTCATTTTGAGTCATACACGCTACAGTGCTGTGTTGTAAGGTGTCTGCTGATGTTGCGTAACTTTTGGTGTGAGATGTGGAGCATGTTAAGACGCTTAAAACACAGTGTAAAGTTCTGACCCCATGCTGTTAGCGTTCAATGCTAAGTCTCCGTTCACGGAGCTCTGTAATGGCTGGACCAAATTTGTTCGCGTCTTCGGTACTGGCAAGTCAAGGGTAGCTTGAGCAATGAAGCTGCATGTTTAAATCGACCGAAGTTCTCCTTTAAGTATCCAGACTAAATGTACTTTTTGCAAATGAAAGTAAAGTTTTAGCCAAGATATCATATCTCCCTCTTTGTGTTTTATGTTAGAGTGAGGACAGTAAGAAAAATTAAATTCACTCACCCAGTGTGAAGGAAAGTGTGACGTTTAGTTTGATGCTAGTGAGAAAGTCAAGATCATAAGACCACAGTGAATTAATTTAAATCTTTGTTCATCATCATTTAAAAAAAAAGATGAACAGAGCTGATATAACATCTGTTTCTTAAGAGATAGAAACAGACTGACCTGCAGACCAGACAAACTTAGGTTGACTGTAATCAGTATAATACACTGGATCTCCTCTTCCAGCTCTGCACACATATCCTGCTGTGTGTGTCTGTCCATGAACAATGTAGGAATCCTGTTCAGTCCCACTGCTGCTGCCAGGTAGCAGCTCATAGCTGTAGGAGTTGTCTGATGGATCAGGAACAGTCTTATACCAGTAGAACCTCCATCCTGCAGATTGATCTTTAACACTGCAGTTCAGAGTTACTGAGGCTCCAGCACTCAGCCATGATGGAGACACAGTGAGGACAGACTGGGGTTCTGTTGGAAAATGATTTTTCAGGATGAAAACATGTATTGATAGAGGATCAAAGACATTCTGCACATCAGTACATACTTATGATTTACTTTAAACTTAGATATGAACAACAACAACCTTTTAATGAACTGTATAATCTTCACTTTGAAAGAAATGTGATGTGACTTACTGTCTGATACTGTCAGTATGAAGGGATCACTCCAATCTGTTGAAGACTTTTCACTTTTCTTTCTGCCCTTACACCTGTAGACTCCACTGTGGGATGCAGAAACAGATCTAATGCTGAGTTCATTTTGATTTGAAGGTTTTTCTGAGCTGGTTGTTCTCCATTCATACTCCCACTCAGAGTCTCCTCCATCTTTGATCTCACATCTGAGAGTGATCGCCTCTCCTCTGTATATTTCAGACCAGTTTGGCTGCAGAGTCACAACAGCCTTGTTTGGAACTGTTCATGTTCAAGAATTCACAGTAAGGAGACAAAAAAAGTTAAATCTACATCATGTCTTTTTTTCTAATTTATCAACAAATATATAAATAAATATAAATATCATGTCAAACTCACCATTCTTGTAGATAGTGACTGAATCACTGTACTCTGTGTAGTAAACTGGCTCTCCTCTTCCTCCTCTGCACCAGTAGACTCCTTCCTCTGAGACTCTGATTGGTCCAGCTGAGAGTTGAGAGGTCAGAGGTTCAGATGTTTTCTCTCCTCTGTACCAGAAGTATTTCCAACCAGATGATGATGGGTTCACAGAGTAGGTCAGGGTCACACTGCCCCCTACAGGAATGTCTCTGTCATCAGCCCTCAGTTCAGCCTTTGGTCTGTTTGCTGTTTGATTTAGAACAAAGACATAAAACAGTAAATAAATGTCACTGTTATTCAGTCCAATGTAACTGGAGCAGCCCGCAAAGTCAAGTAAAACTCAAATCTTTAAACTCCTTAAATGTGCCTTAAGTGATATTATTAATATTGACACTAAATTAAATGCATGCATACTGAATACAATTGATCTCTCTTGTATGTCACAGCCATTCATTACCTGTACCTGTGCTGTAACCATCCAGGAGAACAATTCATTGAATTTGCATCAAGGAAGCTGTTTTTGTAACATGAAATATTTTCCTAATTTCTACATATTAATCAACACTATAATCATACTTCAGAGAGCTCTGTGAGAACATGCAAATGTGTCAGGAGGCAACAATAATTTGTGAAATGTGATGCTGTCATCATCAAGAGTTATGTCGTGTTTACACAATTCAGTAATATCAAACAATAATTTTGTATATCACTGATATAATAGTTTTAGTAATATACAAAACTGTACAGTAATGAAAAATCACTCATGTGTCATATAGTGTATTGATCGATCGAGGGAAATAATACGTAGGTGAAAAAAGAAACACAAAAAGAGGAAGCTAAACAGGGAAAAAGATATATATTTAAAAACAGATCAAAGACAGTGGGTCGCCTTTAGCATGTCTGTAGAGGAGTGTATTCAGCACTAACACAAGGATCAAAACTTGATTGGACAATAATCACCGGCATTAAAAATCCAGCTATAAATAGCATGATACATTTCTGTTATGACATTCTGCTACAGAGCTACAGAGAGAGGACACGCATTTAAAAAAAAAAAAAAAACATCAGTAATTAATCAATTGAATTCTAAAGATATGTACATAACCATATCTACATTTGGTCCATATCCCGGACATTCACTGTGCCAATATGTGTGCAAAAGCCAGTGTACAAACAGTCAATAGTCAAGTAGTATATCCAGTGTTGGGAAGATTACTTTGGAAATGTAGTTGGTTACAATTACAAGTTACCCTGTTGAAAATGTAATAGTAGTGTAACTATTTCAATTACTTTCTCAAAGTAATGTAACTAATTACATTTGGTTACATTATGATTACTTTTCTTTATTTTGAATGAAATCTCTCAACTGTTAACCATTTTGACATTTTAAGACCTATAGTGTGATAAACCTTTCAGTTCAAAGGTTTAACCATATATTATGAGTCTGACCTTCGGCCTGTACTGCGAAGGAGGCTCACTTCCTCACTAAGTGGAGCAACAACGGGCTGATTTCAGCCAAGAGGAGCAGGTTGTTTTAATGGAGAGAGTATGAGCGATACAAAAAAGCCTGATCACAGCCTGAAGCTACAGTGTTGCTGCAAATATGACAAGAGGAGGCTGATTTTAATTTCTGACAGCTCTACATTGAGCTGCTTTTAAATATGAAGCTTTAGAGCAACAACAACTGTTGTGTTATACTGTGTTTTATATTGTTTTCATATATTTCACTGATCGCAATTATAAAATGCCAGTGTGTGTTTTATTGAAAGCGAGGCTGGGTGAGCGTATGAAAATAGGTTACAGTGGGTTTTTTAGGTGCTGTAGCTACAAGCAAATCTCATGTTGTCTCTGTACAAAGACCTTTTTATGTGAGAAAACAGAGTAGACCTACTCAAGATTTGCGTTTGGGCAACACATAACAGGCGAAACAATTAATTTATTCATGGCCACATTAAGTTAAATTATCTGTCCTTCTGCGAGCGCACAACTTCTTTCAGTGGTGACTGACTGTATATAAAAGTAAATAGGCTATAGCCTAATAAATGACCTCCTGACACGAATCGGATCAACAGCTGAGCAGCGTATCCCCTCAGCTGAACATCTGTAGGCGGAGACGCTCAGAGAGAAAGTAAACAGCAGCGGATCAGCACGATCTCTCCCTCCGTACAAATGTTCTGTTCAGATCCAGCTCCACTGGACTTTCAAAGTAAAGGTGACGTCAGCTGTAAATGAGTTAAATAGTGAAACAGCGGCGCTTTTATAGCCGATTTTATGATTAAACTCTAAACAGAACCTGGTCGGGGCCAGGTTTGGAATGGCACATGACCAGAGAGTGGCACATGACCAGAGAGAGCCAATCACAAGCGTCAGTTTTGGAAGGAGGATGTTGATATGAAAATAACTAAAAACAAACATGAATCCAGGGGGGCGAAAAACTTTTTGATAAATCCGAGCTTTTGCGGCGATTTTTCAAATGTAACTTAAGTTGTAATCATTGAAATTTCCAAAAGCAACTGTAATTTAATTACATATTTTCTCCCAGTAATGTAACGGATTACAATTACGTACATTTTGTAATTAAATTACGTAACGTCGTTACATGTAATTCGTTACTCCCCAACACTGAGTATATCAAACATAATTCTCCACAATAAATCATAAACACTGTGTTGATAACAAACACGAGTCTGCCTGTGAAAGTCAGCAACGCACTCACAGATTAGCCCCAGCACATAGAGCGAACTGTCGCGTTCACCTCCAGCTGTCGCTCTGCTTCTGAGAAAAAAAATTCTGCTTTGCATTGATATCAATTCAGGAAAAAGAGACATTCCTCTCCTTTCACACATAATTCAAACACCCTCACTCGTGGCTTTGGCCGCAGCTTTACTTTGACGTGTTCACACTTCCTGCCCACTGCAACAGTTCAAAGTTGTGTGTGCCTGGTCCCCTAAGATAAAAAAAGTACAAAAAGTCATTATGATTATATTGAATTACATCACATCATTTACTAACTAACAACACATTGTGTTCACATATGCACGTTACGGAGAATATGCCATCTGCTCTTGCATTAGCCGCAGAGAGTGAGTGGGTGGTACATCATAACCAGGTTTGTGGTTAAGATTCTGCCTCCTCTTACAACTACAACTTTCAACATGACGACTGCTGCTTGTTCTTCTTCTGCGACTGCTATAACTACTACTCACACTGCTGCTAGAACTACTGCTGAACTACATCAATGACTGCTGCTCCATAAAGCAGTGGGTAAAGCACATGGCTCATGAATCTCCGGTGGCCCATAGTTTGAATGGCCGCCATGTGAATACGGTCCAACAGGACGCATTCTGAGAGGAAACCTCACAAACTGGCTCGGTTCGTGCACAGCCCAGGAGAGGGCGTGATTAAAACCACTCAGAACTTGTTTATTTGGCTGTACTTTTGAGGGGCTGGCATCATTTTTGTTCGAATATCACACAGGCCACTCTTGCAGTGGCAGGCACTGGTAGAAATGACACTATCAAAGTCTATTTACATCCGGAAGAGTAGGAACATCTGATGACAGGATGTGGTAAAGTTCTTCTTGAAACAGGGTCAGCTAATGCAGGCTTTAATTTTGTTTTTCGGACTGCTCACTTCTGCTTGCTGTTTCTGTTCCCTCCCCTTCTCTCTAATTTGTCCCCACAGAGTTTGACCAGAAGAGGAAGAAGCGTTGCACCTCTCAAAGATGGCCGTTAGTCGCCTTCGACACCCTACCTGCTTCTTTACATGCAGTGCTCTTCTGCTGATTCTGGTCTCCATCAATGGTAAGCATACCTCTACTCATTGAGGCTGCGTGGTTTTAATGAGGTGAGAGCAATTTTGTTAAGCGGACTCTTGCATGAGCTTGGAATCGCACAGCTGAACTACATGGGCCAAGCACACAGTACTTCCTGGATGTCTGAATACTACCTGGATATTGGGTGTTTAGAATAACATAAGAGTTAAGTTTACTTTTGAATGTATTTTCAAACACTGTTGCATTCCCTTGCCTTGTGTAATGCATTACCTCTGTGCTTTTCTTTTTTCTTTTTGTGTTATGTAGTTTTTGTGAACAAAACTGCAGAGAAATGCAGCCGGAAATCCAAACTTGATTTTAGCTGTCATCTTGAAAGCAATCCATGGCAAATTATAGATTAAATAAAATTACGGAGTAATTTATTACTCAATTAAATAAGCATTATTTCCCATCACTGTCTGGTTGAATGTGTGAATTATGTTTCACAAGTGACCACATCAGGCAGCAACATCTTTATGTGCAGAGGCCCCTAACCACAGGGCTGCTGGGGGAACATTTGCCACCAGGCCACAAGGGAACCCAGATGATTCAGAGCAAATTAAGGATAAATGTTCTATCCCCCAAAACAATATGGAAAATATCTATATATCTATCTTTCTACTTTGTTTCTCTCTCTGTAAACTGTGCTAATTATTAGCTGTGATATCAAGATCTATTTGACAGTCTCAAAAAGGTGACACTCTGTGTTGTTTGCTTTGCCTGTGTTTCAGATGTGGAGGCTTCCAGCTGTCAACGTGTCATCCATAAAAAAGTTGGAGACACTGTGGAGCTTCCGTCATGCTTACCAACTGACGGGGTCACTGACGCAGCATGGAAATATGGACAGATAAAACTTGCAGACAAAGATAAGCTTTTTCATGAAAAGCAGTTTAAAGACAGATTAGAGCTAAACCACCACAACTTTAGTTTAACAGTGAAACAGCTGACTCTCCAAGATTCTGGTAACTTCAGGTTTCTCTCAGAGGAGAATGACACACAAAGGGAAACAGTCATCATCACTCTACAAGTTCATGGTAGGATTCTCCCTTTTTTGGTCAAACGTTGTGAGTTAAAAAAAAATCAAATGTGTTTGTTCATTGTTTGCAGAAGTATAAAAAGCCACTTTTTCACTCTGGCTACTGCTGATTTATTGCCCAAAACAAAAATCAATTAATAACTAACATTTTCAGAAAGTTGTGTCACTCCAAGATGATTGCTGTTTTTATTCTCTCTCTGTCCACTGCTTTATAAGAGCCCATTACTAAACAGCCCACCCTGACTTACAATTCCACCTGGCACACATCCAATGAATCCTGCACAGTCTTTCTGGAGTGCAATGCAGCCTCTGACAGCAGTGTCGACTACAAGTGGACCGTGAGGAACCAAACCAGAAGTGGGTCCGGGCTGCAGTACATCCTCAGTGCGCAGGACGGAGACACCGACTTCACCTGTACGATATACAACTTAGTCACTGAGAAGTCGGCGTACAAAACTGTGACGTGCAAACAAGGTATGTGCATCGAAGAGAAAGTACTGCTTTATTTGAATAATTTTTGACCAAATACCTTGACATCGATTCATATTGTGACAATATTGCAGGGATGACTGTTGGTACTTTCACAAAACATCAACACAGTCACATTTCTGATAAATAATCATCAATGATGTGGATATAATGACCACGTGGTATTAGAACACGTAGAACAGCTGAGTAAGTTTTGAGAATGATGATCACTTTACTGTAATGAAGCCTTTAAAACCAGGAACAGACAACATGTATGCCATATCATGATATACTGATATCCAAAATCTCAGACGGTAGATAATTACAGTTTATTGACATAATTATTATTCATTATTGCAGGGTCTAGTTCATCTGTTGTACCACTCCTTATTGGGCTGGTTATTGGAATGTTGCTGATTATTGTACTGCTACTCTCACTACTTTGCTACACAAAGTCAAAGGGTAAGTCCTCCTCTTGCCAATGTTGATGGGTAACACTTGCTAAATGAAACAGAGCAGTGGTTTTATTTGCATGTGACGTCTTTTCTTTTTCACAGGCTGCTGTTTTAACAGGTTGGGACCCTTCCATCTACCAACTAAAAAGCAAAATATTCTGTTAATCCTAGAACTGTTCTTTACTGATTTGTCTTCCTTACACTATTATACATATATATATATATATATATATATATATATATATATATATATATATATATATATATATATATATATATATATATATATATATATATATATATATATATGTATATGTATATGTATATGTATATATATATATATATATATATATATATATATATATATATGTACATGCTTAACTTCATGCTACAGGCTCACCCAGTCTCCAACCCAGGTCAACCCAGCCAAAACTCAAGAGCAAGTGTACTCCTCTCTCCTCCACGGTCAGTCCTCAACCCCGTCCTGTTTGCTTTTAATTTTTCTTTTACAGCTATTTCAGATCATTTAAAGATATGATATGAAAATTACATACATTTTGTTGATTTGTGTATTTACATTATCCCAAATGTTTCCAAACCCACAAATTAACTCCAGGTAGCAGTGTGTTTCATCCGCTTGCCTGTTGCTATAACTTTCGTTAAGAACGAGAGAGCGAGCGAGGAAGTCAGTGAACGAGACTTAGCCCAATTTGAATACATTACTTTGTTGATTAAGTCATTTGCAAGGCAAGGCAGTTTTTGGTGTTTTTCTACGATCAGGTTTTTACCCGTGCAAGTTTGACCACGTGAATGTTAGTGTTCATTTGCATTATCATTTGCTTTGCAATAAGAACTAAGTTTTATTGTACACTAGCTGTAAGCTAACGAGCAATAGCACGCACCACGGGTGTATGTGTCTGTCTATTTAAATTTAGATCAACCTCTCACTAAGCTCAGCACTCACCAGAGACTCTGGTTCTCTTAATTCTTCTTCCCCTTCGTTTCTTTAACCTTACATTCATAAAATGAAGAGCAGTTCTGCTGCAGCTCCAGTCAGCAGTCAACATTACAGTGCATAAACACCCAACAGTGTTAATTTTTACGGATCACTGCTGCAGTCAAAAATTGACTGATTGATTTTTTAAAGTAGATTGTCAAAAAAGACTAAAAGACAGGGAATTGCAAATATCCAAGAGCACCCAAGAACATTCATTATTATGACCTTGCATTGTCTCTGACCTGTAGGTGATGGTTGTGTCTATGAGACAATAAGCGGTCCGGAAGATGCTGGAGCAGGTACAGTATGAACATTATGTACCGTGGACGTTTTTAAATAATTCAGTGTTTAAAAGTCAAGTAATCTAAACATTGTTATTTCAGGTGAACGACCAAATTCATACATTAATGTCACACCTGCAGGAGTTCACGGTAAGCAGACAAAGTAATGTGAGTGTGGGGTTTGTCACCTACAAGAGCGCATTATCTCTCCAAACATGAAAACATGCTATAGATACACTGTGGTGTAACTGTAAATGTGGGTATCACTGCAACACATCTCTGTAACAGGAAATGCGACGATGACTTACACACACCACCCAGTGCTATGGCTGATTCTAATCTCTTGCTGTGGATATTAAGAGGTGTGAAGTCAATCATTAAAAATATCCTCAAGAAAACCTCCTGATAGTTGAGCGTTAGTGTTGCTTTAATGGTTTAAAATGGTATTTCAGATGTCAAGTGTTCCATATCCATATGTTTCCATATAATGTACCTTTAGGTGATGGTTGTGTTTATGAACCTCTCAGTACGTTTACATGCACAATTTAGTCAGATTACAGCCATAGTTCGACTAGGCTACTCAATCATACAACTGCAATTGTCCGAGTTTACATGCCGGTCAGAAAATCAAATTATTGGCCGAAGCATGTCATACCCTGATGCGATAGGTGGCGCTGTACCAATTTCAACTAGTGGTAACAGAGCCACCTCTTTAGGTCACCAGCAACAACAAACTCTGCCTCAGCATTCGAGAAAGATGGCGCATGAAGCTACATCTTTGTACCTTTTGTATATGGTGTTCATGCTAATTACACAAACTAGATGCAGAATGGCGCTCTTGCTTGCAGTTATTTCGGAGGAAAGACGCCACCGCCGCCATCGCCGCCATCGCCGCCATCGCCGCCATCGCCGCCGTCCTTCTACTTCTGGCTCACGGCCCCGGGAAAAAAAAATCTCGAGCCTGTGCAGAACACAAAATCCGATCTAATCTGATGGATGTATACATGCAGGAGTAATGCGACTATCAATTGAATAATCTAGGTGTTTTAATCTGACTATGAGAAATCCGATCTGGTCTGATTTTAGTCAGACTAGGGTGTATACATGCATCTTAAAAATCCGATCATAGTCGGACTAACCCAATAATTTGGTTTTCTCGAGTGTCATGTAAAAGCACTGAATGAGAGGCTCTGAAGAAGCTGGAATCAGTTTAAACTTGAGCTGTTTCATAAAAACTAACCTTTATCTCTGATTTGATTCCAGGTTGATAAAAAGGAGTGCATCATCTGCAAAACAAGCAAATCACATTCAATGTTTATGGCAGGTTGTTTTTTAAAGCTAATAAATATCAAGGAAAAGTTAACGGTTAACTTACTTAATCACATATAGGTGATTGATTCATGATTTTAATCCTGTAAAACATAGAGATATATAGGATTTCACAATAAAAGAAAAACAAGACTTGTTTCTATAATACAATCCTAATAATAGTTTAAGTATTTTTTGTAATATGCTGGATATGTGACCTAAAATTCAAATGGTGATAATGTGTTTTTATGAAGTTGTAAAGAACACGTTTTGTTTAATCTGTATTTAGAAGGTGACAAAGTTGTTCTTGTACTCTATCGAATGGAAGCTTAAGGTCCTGCTTCTCCGTGTCTGTTTTGTTCCTGGTGTCCTCATGTTATTGCAATCCGGCCTGTATTCCCTGAACTTCTTCCTGGTTTGCACCTCATTTAGTTTTAGTATTCTCTTTGGGTTTTTATGGGGGGATTAGCCTTTACCTGTGTTGTGTCACCTGCATTTTGGATATTGGAATTTGGTAGAGCAGCTTATTGTTGAAGTTCGCTTTTGTGTATAAATCCACCTGCTGCTGTGTTTTGCACTTTGGTCCTTATCATTTTGCAAACTGTAACAGTGACAATCAAGCACCATCTATGTATTAGTCTATCAGACTTTGATCCTCGAGGCTACTTTATACTTAATATCATCATCGCATTATTGGAATAAAAGTGGTAACCGTTTTTTTTTTTGTTTTTTTTTCCGTTTTCTTCTTCCGCTTATCCGTGAGGGTCGCGGGATGTTGCCGCTTTTTCCCCCCTAAGGGGTTGCGGGGCTTACTGGGGCCAAATCCAGTTTCACTCTATGGGCGTAGGCCAGTGGTAACCACTGCATGTTAATGCATGAATGGACAAAATCTGCAGATCATCAGGCCTGATTTTTTTTGAAAAAAAACATTTTTTCTTCTTTATTTTTAATTTTTTAAAAGCTTAATCATTTGCAATATTATAAGCAGACAGGAGAATTCTATCACTACTTTACTTGACACTGGTACATTTTTGTCATGGATGCAGACTTAGATTTTAGCCACTTGGTGGTGCTATGTCATTTTCCCTTTAGTTACTTGCTGCTTAGTGATTCCACAGGTCAAATATCATTGCAGCTGCAACAGTGAGTGCATATAACTAAAATGCATTAACCTGTTTATTTTTTTATTAGTAGATAGAATGGTACATGTTGTTCTCTCTTAAATACTATACATATGTTTTATGAATCAATGTATGTTGTCTTTTATTTAATAGTCAATACCTATGAGTATTGCAGTTGCATTGAGAGTATTTTTAACTTGTTTTATGCCCACACTTGATGTGGAGCCCTAAAAAATTATTGTGGAATAAATGTACGCTTTTGAACTCATCTGATTTGTCTCTGAGTTTTTCTAGAGGATGTTGAAGGGTCAGGGTGTGCCATGTGTCCTGGTTCTGTTTCTTTAATGACTCAGTGACTCGCATCATTTTACTGGCATGTATCACTTCTCCTTTCGAAAGGAAATGTCAGCCAGTTTGTTTAAGTTAGACTTCAAAGTTTTACCAAGAACATGGTGAGCTAGTCGGGTGGTTTCTCTTAATGCCAAAAATGGCAACTTGTAATCTAAATGGAAAATTATTTTTGACACTGAAAATAATGTGACAGACAGAAGCACTCTGCTGTTTGAAAAGTTCCTCAAAAAGAAGCTGACACACTTATTCCACTCGCTGATAAAGACATTGCTTCATATCCCCCGCCCACAACAAACTCCCCCAACTCTTTTCAGACGCTGCTCGCTCCGTGTAATGCTGTGAAGGATAATTGCAAAACACACCATGTCATGTATATCTACCTGAGAACTGCTGAACTTGCAGGGTAAAGGTTCTGCATGCTTGAAACCAGTCAAAGAATTTGTTATAGCATATTTTGTATTGGCTATCTATTGTCTATTCATTCTGCAAAACGCCTTCAAGATGAGAAAATACAGGAAGAAGGTGGGGTCATTCTAGGTTCAGACACTATCATACACTTCTTGTGGGTCATAAATGATGATTGAGAGGGATAACTTTTATATACATTTTTTTTTAAATCCTGCATAATAATTACATTTCACATGTTTGCCAGCATGGAGTATAGCTTGCTGAGGTTTGCACATATTTTTAAATACTTTGTTTTAATAAACTTGTAAAGAAGTTGAGTGCCAAACAATGTAAAAACAAGACTATGGGCTGCGACACACCAGGCTGACAGTCGACCGTCAATCAATTTCAATGTTGCCCTGGTTTCTGCAGTGGGTCCTGCACTGTTGGCCCTTGTTAGCACGAAGAATCTACAGCAGATCTCTCAGACTGTCTGTTCAGCTAAGCGAATCAAAGCAGAAGAAGGTAAACAGAAGAAGGAAAGGGAAAGCCCCTACAGTTTGTTGAGGTAGCGTCCATGAGTTCACCCATTTAGTGCCGTTCTTCCTTCTTTCTCTCCACTGCCTCTGCACCATATGCATTTTTTTTCTCAGTTAGAAGTGGCTCCATTAGCAAGCCTTTCAGTTTCGCTCTTCAAAATGAAAATACAGTCAACCGCCACCTGGTGATATGGAGCATTTTATCCTGTCACATAGGCGCTGAATGTACAAGCTAGTCGGCTATCGACAGTAGTATTTGCGATGTGTTCAGTGCAGCTTTTCAGCCGATCAACAGTTTATATGACACCACGTGGTTGGTTTGCTGTGTCTGGGCCCTAAGAGTTACCAAAGATGCTCTGTGAGGTTAGACAGTAGTCCTTAAAGCCACATGCTAATGTCAGCATGCTAACATGATCACAGTGATTATGCTAACATGACGATGTTATAGCAGGTAATCTTTGCCATGTTCGCCATGTTAGTGTCAGGTGATTTCATGCCAACGCTAATAAGCACTTAACATAGAGCTGAGGCTGGTGGGAACTAAGGTTCAAGGTTCAGAGTGTTGTCATTGTAAAAAAACAGGATTGCACAATGACATGCAGTTATTGCAATGCAAATACTCATCAAATGTAATAAGGCGTATCCTGTGAATACCATGAAACACAAATAATATCAATAAAAAGCAGAGGTGGGAGTAAGTCACATACGTGCAAGCCCCAAGTTACTATTGATGAAAATCAAGCAAGTCAAGTCAAGTCAAGTCATTGATATTACTCAAGCAAGTCAAGTCGAGTCATGGCTAAGGTCAAGAAGTTGAATGTATGAATGTATTCTTCATATCTGTAGACACAGTGAACAGAAGAGGGTGGTTAGTCAATAATATGATGTATGTGCATAGTTGATCAATTTTAGAATTGTTTTTCAAACCCATAAATACAAGAATAATATTAGATTAATATCAACCCTGGAACTGCACCATACTGCACATCCTGACAGCTGAGAATATTACTCTCAGGTATTGTTCCCTCTCCCCCTCTATAAAAGGAGGCTGAAAATCACAGGACATTTCTGTTCTGTCATGAAATGTGTGTTTCTCTTCTATAAAACACATTCTACATCTCGGAGGCGGAGGGAGAAGCAGGTCCGTCGCGGACGTGCACGAAAAAACGAGTGCGTCTCACCAAATGTGTGCAGATACAGTGTTGTGTTGGGTTGTGAGCGTGCATAATGCGCGCCTACATTTAAAATAATGTCTGTGCGCACTGAAGACGCTATATCTGAAACACACACACGCTCTAACCAAGACAGCGGCCAAAATCACCCCATCTTTGAATCCAAATTTGATGATTTTTGGAGCTCCCTCCATGCTGCCTCTCCTCCTCTGATCCTGTCCGCCACAGTGCCACTCTGACATGCACTGCGTCATACAGTGGCAGAGGGCAAAGTACCAAAAAACAAAACCAACGTCTCAATATGCGCAAGAAAAGCCAAGACTTTCGTGTCATCTGTGTCAAGTCTAAGTCAAGTCTCAAGTTATGAATGCCAAGTCAAAGTCAAGTCGAGTCTTTCATCAGTGTCATTCAAGTAAGTCTCAAGTCCTCAAATTTGCAACTCGAGTCAAGTCATGTGACTCGAGTCCCCCACCTCTGATAAAAAGTATGAACACTGTTGGAAACATTTAGGATAACAAAATATATAACAAAGGCCTAGTTGTTTAAGACGGATATCAAAGTAAAGTTTATCAATCTATCAAATAGAAAAATCAGGGGGTATATGAAATCAGCATACTCCTTCCTCTGGGGACCATGAATGTCTGGACAATGTTTAATGGCAGTCCATCCAATAGCTATTATTGAGACATATAAGTCTGGACCAAAATGGCAGACTAACTGACAAACCTTAGTTTACAGACATTGATAATTTAATAAGCTTTCAAATTATGTTAGCTTTTGTAAGTTTATTTAAAATATGTACATTTGGATACAAGTGACAGGCTTGGCATGAGAAGGCTGAATGCAACTGGTCTGTAAAGTGATGTGAGATTTCACACCATGTAAAAAAAAAAAAATAATTAATCACACACCGTGAAATATGTGCTAACTTTCAGAGAAGTAGCACATGTGATACAACAAAGATGTGTGAAATCCCACTCTAGTTTTGTTGGCTGCTCTTAAGTGGACAGCATCATTTACAGTTTGTACTGACATTGTGGGTTTAACTGTGAACAGGGTTTAACACCCCCTCAAAGTTAAAAGGAAATCAACCTATGCCTGACAAGCAGTGCAGAGACCACCGCTGCTGAAATACCACGCAGTATGGTGATGTTTATTTCAGATGTCTAGAACTGAAACCACAGTCTTCCACTGCTGGCTGCTGAGGCACTCTGCAGTAGTGTCAGGGGTTCTTTCTGAAGAGTCCTTTTCCAATCCAACCAATCCATATATTTAAATTTACAATATGTAACATTTTTGCATTAAAACATCTTAAACAAATAGACATTGTTATACATTTTGTAATCCTAAATGTTACCAACAGTGTTCAAAGTCAGTCTCTTACGATGAATTTTGAGAGAATCAGGCAGCGAGGAAGGAAGTTGGTGAACCAGACCAACCTGAGAGGTTCCCAGTGTTGTTGATTCCCAGGAAACTGAAAGTGTTCAGCTGCCCTACCTCAGCTCCACTAATGTAGAAAACAATCATCTTATTAAAATTGACTTTTTTTACCACATCACTCTCAGGAGACTGTTCCCTCCTGCCTTAAGACAGCCATCAATTCTGCTGCGTCTAGTCCGTGTGGCTCTCACCCCCATCCTGATGAAGTGCTTTAAGAAACTGGTTCTCCAGCACATCAGAGATCGCATCACTGCCAGCTTGAACCCTAACCGGTATGCTATCAGAACAAACTGATCCAATGAGGATGCCATATCCACTGCCCTCCACTCAGTATTCACATACATGGTGAATAAGAACAGCTCCACCTGGATGCTGTGTGTTGATTTCAGCTCATCTTTCAACGTAATCTCACCCATGAAGTTGATTGGAAAGCTTGGGTTTGAGTACCACAATCTCCAAATGGATACTGGACTCCCTCACAAGCAGACCCCAGAGAGTACATATAGGCAGCCACACCTCCAAGACGTTGCTCAATACTGGAGACCCCCAAGGCTGTGTTCTCAGTCCCCTACTATTCACACTGTACACCCATGACTGCACTCCAAGACATCAAAAGAACTCTACTTTGAACTTTGCGGATGACAGCACCATCTTCGGCCACACTACAAGCAACGATGAGGGTTCATATGGGAGGAAATCAATGATCTTGCAGAGCGGGGCACAGAGAACAAAACAACTGTTCAACATCAGCAAAACCGAGGAGCTGATTGTTGATTTTAGAAAGACGGAAGCAAAGACACACACCCCTGTCTAGAGCGGTAGAGCAGGTGAACAGTTAAATGTCCCTCTTAAATACCATCACTGAGAACCTATCTTGGTCTTCACACATTACCACCCTGGTAACTTAGACAGCTGAATTCCAGAGCAAGATTCAGGTCAACTGTTACAAAGGAGCAATAGATAGCACCCTGACTGGAAACATCACAAACTGGTATTGGGTTGTGCACGGCCAAGGACAGGAAATGTCTGCATGGCACCCAATGGATATTACAAAACAACACACACTCCAGCCACAGTCTGTTAACCCTGCCGCCATCTGACTAAAGATGCAGTATCCACAGACCACAATGATGCACCCTTTAGCATCAAGATGAAGGGTGAACCACTATTTATCTTGCTTCTTTGTTTACTAGTTCGCCAGGCTGCAAACAAACCCCTCTTCATTCTGCTCAAGCTGCAAGCATGGTGCAGACGCATGTATTACTCACATATCTCTGCTGAACTTGACAAGTAAACAAAGAACAAAAATGTTGGGTTTTATTTACACAGTGTGTGAACACAGGAAGGGCACAAATCTAAGAGTCCTACCGGGTTAGGACTAACTGACCGGTGCTGACCAAAATTCCTTTATACCTTAAAGTTAAGGTCAGAACCTACACTCGATTGGTACCTTTGCAAACCTCTATTAAAACTTTCCGCACTTTCTCTCAGTGAAAAACACTCAACAATCCTCTCAGCACTTTTACTGTAGCACTGAGCATACTTTAAGTTGCTTTCTTGTTTGGTCTTACAGTAACCTTAAAATCTGCCTTGTATTAACGTAATGTTCTTCATACTCTTGATCACATTTACTCTCGGCCATTGTGAAACAAACACTGTAGCATCTCCTGATCAATGGATATCTGCTGACAGGATGTGGCTTCGTTATGCGAAAATGTTTTCTGATATGGTCACCTCTCACTCTCCTCGAGCACACATTCTCACATCTAGAGTGTTTGCTGTAGTCTTTAGATACATTAGGAGCCAGCTAGAGGACTGGGTTGATATAACATAGAGTCAGGACTACCAGAGTTGATGGCAAATAGTCATGTTAGGCAATCTTGAACACTCACTTTGTTTTTTCAGTTTTGTCACCAACAGAAACAAATAGTAAAAGACATTAAAATATAATGCATAACAGCTGACTGTGATTTAGCAAAAAAGAGACGGGGATTATTCATAAACTTTCGCTTGTATTACTGTCTCGTTCAGTTCTTGTTCATGTGCCTTTTTTTTTCTCTCGCAGCATATTAAAGCAGGCCACGCTGTCTTTTCTGCCTCTTTGTTACAGGAACCTTCCCCCCACGCTCCACCCTCTCTCTCTTTTTTTTGTGTCAACTTGACATGACAAGAGGCGAGAAGAGGAAACAGTTGTTGTTCCTCTCACCACAGAGATGGCTGGAGGTCGCCCTTGTTGCTTGAGCTTCGTCTTAGCATGCACTTCTGTGCTGCTTTTGGGGGTCTTTATCCAAGGTACGTACACCGTTGATCATGAATTTATGGATTTTGAATGTTTTTGAGTGTTTTTTTTTTTCTCATGTGCTCAGAATAGATAGCAGGATTTACTGGATGTGCGCATGTCATGTCGGGAAATGACGTGTATTCCTTGGAAGATGCCCAAAGACAGTCTGTCTTGTGAGTTTGCAAATGCAAGGTGGCGTTTAAACAGCACCTGTGAGAAATGAAGCTGGGGCTTTGAAGCTATACTGGTAGTATACTGACCACTGGGGCATTCAAACGATAGAAATGAATTCAACAACTGAACAATTTTCAAGACAGCATTGGTCGTTCTCTCCTTATAAAGGCACAATCTGTTCAGGGTGCTCAACATCTATTGAAGCTTTTTCTTCAGTTGTTTATGATTGCATTAATCAGCAGGCTATCGTATCTTGTGGTCTATATTTGTGGATATGTTTTGCCTTTTACTGCACACTGTGTCAGCAAATTTCCTGCTGCATCTGCTTGACTGCACACTTGAAAATCCTGACATAACTCAGATATGGGTCATCTCTTCGGTTTCCATCACTTCTTCTTCCTGACAGGACTGGTTATATACTTAAACCTTCAGATATACTTTTAGAAGTTGGCCTAGTTTTCGATAAAATGAAGTTGAAGTCACAGCACAGTACTTGATTAGACAGGAACAAGGGGCGATTTGCAGAAGTACAATACGGAATGTAAGTGTGAATCTCAATTGTTGTGGGCGGTGCTGAACCTTGGATGTAGCGACGGTGACCCTGCGAAAGAGTGTCATGGGGACCTTGAACATTATATAGAAATTATCATTTTGTGTGATTTGAGGACCACCACAGTGTCAGGGAAGGCGCTAACTACAGACAAAACTCATCACGTCATAACAATGCTATGTGTTGAAAATCTGCATGTTGAAGTAAACATGTCTGTAACACTGTGATCCTACCCTCTCACTGAAGTTACATAGTGCGGAAACAAGTGATGGGGGTGCGGAGTGGCTGAGACAGAGACACCATTCACCCTATTAAAAGACGCTGTGAATTAACATGATTTTGAAGCTGTCATTTGAAAGTAAAAAAAAGTTACATAGTGTTGTTTTAAAAGAGACTATACTCTCGCACAGATGGTCAAAATGGGGGAAAAAATCAAGCAAAACAGTTTACTACTGTAATTGTTAAACATATTGTGTAAATAGTGTGTTTAGGTTTTTGTAAAAGGCAACCCAAATACAAGGCACCAAGACAAGTCCACACAACAGACAAAAGCAGGCTGGGCAAATCTAAGAAGTAAGGAGCAATATATAAATGTAACTACAAAGCAGGTTGTAGGGCAGGGGGAACACAGAGAGCCTTGCATTAAGCACGCAGACTAAAACTGACGAGCTGCTAACAAGAGAACGAACCGACATAGACTAAATACACAAGAATGACTTAACTAATGAAACACAGGTGAACAGGGAAAAAGGTGGAGGTAAAGATAAAGACAGGAAGTGTAATAGAAAACGTGACACATGAGGATGACACCAGGAAGACACAAAATTGTAATACTAAAGTTTATGCTGGCAGCTTGTTTAGGTTCGTACTGTTAGCGACTGGGTTAGTGCGAGCATGCACCTAGTTTGCTATTTCGAAAGGTCGGTGATGTTATTCCCAGTAGAGCCAAGGGTTTTGAAAATGGTAACACACATGTAGCAGTAGGGAAGAGAATGCTTGAGGAAAGTTTGAAAGATATAAAACCTCCATGGATCAAAACTCAATAATAGAAAATGTCATAGTTGACCTTGTTTGCCGTCTGAGGTGTGCTGTCGATGGTTTTTAAGACGTCTCTTTCTTATTATTGGTCTATGGGGAAAATGCTTTTTAGGCCACAGGGGAATTTCTTGCAGCAGTACCGGGAGTGGCCACTGGGAAAAATTGAGAGCAAGGCTGTCTCAATAATACATTCGTGGGAGAATTCTGACTTATACCCAAACCCACTCTCACCCAGTAGCCTCGAATAACACAGGTCTAATTATGAAAAAAAACCTCAGTCAACATCTGGTGAGTCAGAATATGTTCACAGATACAAACCTGCATTGTTTCGATATTGTGTCAATATTTAGTAACTACCGAGCACATGCTTACTGAGTGTTGTTCCATCCAATTGTGAGGCCTACCAACAACCATTTACCTGGACATTTCACTCACAGACAACATGACAGTGGAAACAGGTCAACATTTCCTGCTCTACCACTTGCAGCAGCACTGACCGAAAGTGATGAACGACTGACTAAAAGTGTTCCACTGAGGTCAGGGTCTGTGGTTTCACCAGGTTTTAGCTGGAAATGAGACAGTGGTAACCTGCCAGTGAGTTAATACTATTCATAGCAACAACAATGGATGTGACACAAAATATCATTTTATTTCTTATTTTTATTTCCTGTTGGCAATCGCAAAAAACAAAGTCTTATTTTTTCTTTCTTTTTGGAAAGGACTTTTTTTTCAGGACAAATGTAAATCCACAAAACTGCACAACAATAATTCAAAACATGACTCATATGATTCTTCTCTGATCCTCCCCCCTGGTCTATGGCTGAGTCAGAGGACTAAAATAATTTGTTATGGTCATTGTTGGAGGAAACCAGTGGTGTCTTTTTGGCAGATGCAGGCAGGAAACGAACACTAGTAACGGAAGACATCTTTTTGCTTATTCCACCGTACACCATGATGTCATGTTGGACTATATCATCTAATGTTTTACCATGTCATGTCCTCATTCCATGCATGTTAGTCATGTTGTGTCGTGAATGTCTAATTGTCATGTCAGGTCTGCTGTTATTAAAATGGGGCAGCTATAACACAGGAGGTAAAGCGGGTCGTCTAGTGATTGTAAGATTGTGTGTGTGAATGGTTGAATGTGACAAGTGTTGTAAAGAGCTTTAAACGGTCTGTAGGCAGTCATGTCCAGTTTGACTATTGCAGAACAAGTGCAGGGAAAAAGCAGAAGGTTCTTTTGCAGTGCATGCATCTCCTGCGTTGCATACAGAGGTTATGATTCCGGGTGATTTTGTGCTTTATGAGAACTTACGACAATCTCCAGTGATGGGAATAGATAAACATGACAGTGAAGTTTCAAAAATATGTAAAAATAATAAACAAATTAATAGATAAATAAAAATACTCTGTTGTTTACTTTGTGTTTCAGATGTGGAGGCTTCCAGCTGTCAACGTGTCATCCATAAAAAAGTTGGAGACACTGTGGAGCTTCCGTCATGCTTACCAACTGAAGGGGTCACTGTGCCACAATGGAAATATGGAGGGATACTAATTGCAGACAAAGATAAGCATATTCACGAAAATCAGTTTAAGGACAGATTAGAGCTAAACTCCATGAACTTTAGTTTAACAGTGAAACAGTTGACTCTCAAAGATTCTGGTAACTACAGTTTTCTCTCAGAGGAAAATGACACACAAAGGACAACAGTCATCATCTCTCTGCAAGTTCATGGTAAGAAGATTTTTTTTTTTTTTTTTTACTCAAACAAATGTTTGTAGAATGTCACATTCTTGATTTTTAGTGTCTCTGATCCACTTCCTTTAGCCACTCTTATAATTTGGTTTATTCAGATGTTTTTTGGGTGAATAAACACAAAGGACGTATCAGATTTGATAGACAGTTTAAAAGGAAAGTTCAGCCACAAATTAAAAGTACCTGCTGTATTGTTCCTCTTATCAGTAGTATTATTAATCCAGGTAGATTATTTGTTTGTGAGTTGCTGCCGTCTCTCAAATACAATTGAACTATATGGCACTCGACTTTTGGTGCCCAAAAACATACATTTAAAAAACTATAGAAACTATCTAATCAAGATATCCCACACACTTTGCTGTGAGCAGTTTTGTATTGGAACTATTTTCTTTCTACTGAACTACACCTGACAACCATACAACTGCACAGAAGGAAGCGTGTATCTTCTCAGGGACGAGAAGGTAGCTAACTAAGGGGCGGTCCATATGGAAACGCTCTTTTGTGGAAACGCACATGTTTTGCATCGTTTTGGTCCATCGTCCACATGGATCCTGTAAAAGCACGTTTTTGAAACCGGGCTCAGGGTGGAAAAATCCAAAAACGCTGCCCTTGCATTTTTGTGTGGACAGTGAATCCGCATACTTTCCATATCCTGGTGTATCCATATCGCCCCAACCCTCGACCTCTAGCCTTTGACCTCTGAACCCCTCGACGTCTCCTAATAACAACAACAACAACAATGGACTACGTGCTTGTGTTTCTTGCAACTTTCTTGCATTGTAGTTGAGTGTGAGTCGCAGCAGTTCGAGCTTATTATCGGTCCACACAAACAATTCTGGTTTCATTGCACTAGCCATTTTTGTCGTCTTCTTGTTGTGTTCCATTACTCCATCTACTGTCTGTTTGTTAACAGCAGGCAAGCTGTATGCGCATGCTCCGTCTCTTCATCTCCGTTTTTGGTGAATTTCAAGCGCCACCTATAGTGGAATATGAACTACAGCGTGTTGAGTCGTTTTCAGTGGATCCGTTTGGATGCAAATATTCTTGAAACAATGCTGAGGAAGACAGAGGAAAAAGAGATTTGGTACGTGTGGACAAGGCCTAAGCAAGTTAACCATTAATGTTTACACTGATGTCTACAAGTGCCATCTAGTTCCATTATATTGAGAGAAGGCTAAAACTCACACCAAAAAAATCTGGATAGATAAGTGGCGCTACAGGTAAGAGAGAAATATGTATTTTTTAATATAGGGGTTAACAGTAGTTTCTGTTTTTTTTCCGTAAGGGTCCTGGGGATGTTACCACTTTTATCCCCCTTTTTTTTTCAAGGGGTTGCGGGGTTACTGGGGCCAAATCCAGTAAACTCTATGGGCGTAGGCCAGGGTACACCCTGGATGAGTCACCAGCTCATCGCAGGACCCTTACTGATGGCAGCCGCACAAGGTGCCAACTGCAAATCAGGAGCAATTTTGGGGTTCAGTATCTTGCTCAAGGATACTTCGACATGTCGGGTTAACAGTCCCTTTCAAAAAAGAGTTTGTCCAAGGAAACAAGATTAAAGGATTTGAACTGATGTGAATTATCCTTCTTTTGCTATACCTTTTTTATGACCGTGTGTCATGTATTCACCAATTTCAGCCAGCTGCGATGTCTAAGTAGAACTGTCTCTCTCTGTCCCTCTCTACACTGCTTCATAAGAGCCCATTACTAAACAGCCCACCGTGAATTACAATTCCACCTGGCACACATCCAATGAATCCTGCACAGTTTTCCTGGAGTGCAGAGCTGCCTCTGACAGCGGCGTCGACTACAAGTGGACCGTGAGGAACCAAACCAGAAGTGGGTCCAGGCTGCAGTACATCATCAGTGCACAGGATGGAGACACTGACTTCACCTGCACGATATACAACTTGGTCACTGAGATGTCGGTGTCCAAAACTGTGACGTGCAGTAACCATACACAAGGTATGTGCAGAGTGGAGATTAGAGTTTATCACTGTTGAATTAGGTGTTTGATTGTAAGAAAAGAAAAACAAGGCTGAATCACGATATCTAAAAAAAAAAACCTATAGACTTCTTTCTCAGAACTTGAGATGGTTCCGGTGCCACACCCTCACAACAACTTTCAGCGGAAGTAATGCCCCAAAACACAAAATGTTACAAGAAACACCAAAAGCTACAGGGTTAGATGCAGCCCTAGACTACTGTACTTTACATTAGCCGTGAGCTGACGTTAGCAAGCACTGGTGCACACCAATTCAGACACACACCAGAGACTCCCTCCTTTCTTCCCCCTCTTCTCCTTGTAATATTACATTCATAAAGAAAAGTACATTTTTATCCCAAAAGTCATAAAGTAATCTCTCGTCCCGTCGGTGAACGGCTCTGGATCAGGGCAGAATCAGATATGACTCGGGGTCTCTGTTCTCCAGAGGGTGTTCTTTTCAGTTGAAACTACTGAGTTGCCTTGATAAAACTACAGAGATTTTATCGAGGCATAAAGTTTTAAGCAGCCATAAATCTGGTTTCCATATCTGTCACGTGAATCCTGAGAAGCTGATAAATGATCTAACGGCTTGCCACACAGGATGAGAGCATAGATAGCTGATGATGTTGTTGATTAGTGTTATGACTGCTACTTACCTGCGTGTCACTTTCACTCGCTGTTTTTGCATCTACTGATGAAAAATGTAATTGCTGTCTTTTGCCACAGATTTATTTTTGCGCTCATTGTTGCAGTGGCATTCTTGTTTTTCATTCCCTTCAACCTTGTGCAAATGTGATCACCACTGCTGTTACTCTGTCATGATAATGATAATATCATCATTTGCAGATTTCCTGACATTTGGCACTATCCTGATCCTGAGTGTGGTGGGAGGAGGTTGCTTGATTATGGTCATAATTGTAATAGTGGTGTGTGTTTGTTACTGCAAACAAAGGCAATCAGGTGAGAAACACTATATTAAATAACACTGTGTCCCTTTCTGACTTCATAATGTTAGCAGTTGTCCATAACAGCGCTGTTCCCTCATTAAATGTGCCAGCAGGTAGTGACGCAAATGAGCTGACCGTGTACGCAGACATCAGTGAAGTTGCAATTAATGACGTAAGTGTGCTGTGTGTGCTGTGGTTTTAACAGGAATTAAGCACTTGTTTTAGATGAAATGCATGTTTTACCCACACTGTCGTTTCTTGTTTCTTCACTTAAACCTCCAGGAACCAACCTCAAAGCCATGCTCAGTGTATGAAACCATCGATAACAGAGGGACTCCTCATCCAGTCACACCAGGGGTAAGAGCAGAAGTTTTATCTTTGAGGCTCTTGCAGGTTAGCATATATAGCATTCAGTGTTGGGGAAGCTACTTTGAAAGCGTAGCTTGTAAAACTACATGTAGTTCAGCCTTGTAGTAGTTTGAACAAACTACATTTCTACCCCTGGAGAAATGTAGTTTGTAAAACTACTGCTAAAAAACGTAGCAACTACTTACACTCATTATACTCATTTAACTCAGCATTAAATAAATCAACATATGGTGTATATGAAACAAAATATAATAGCCTATAAAACATTCACATGCCAGCAGAAATAAGCCTCTCAAGTGTTATTTTTTAAAGAACAAAAGCTGACATTTTTGGTCAACATCACAGGAACTTCAGAGGCATTAACACTTAGTCATTAGAACTAGATGCCAGGGCAGAATCGCTTGTTGACATGACATGAGCAGTCTTTCAAAGTTTTTATCAGACAGCCGGTTCCGTTTGGCACTAAAAACATCTTTACCAACACTAAAAAGCCGCTCACATGCTGCACTGGTTGGGACACAGGTGTTGAACTTGACAAACACTTTGGACATTTTGGGTAGAGATTTGAAAGCATTTTGTGGGGACTCATCTGTTGACTTCACAAAGACTTCCACCTCATCTACTTTGTCATCAAATAAAAAATATATATTTATATTATATAGGTCTTTTGTGTATATAAAAAAAAGAATTTTATGTTATTGGCCAAAATTGTAGTTTGTATATTGAGTAGTTAAACTACAAAAAATGACTCAAAAAGTAGTTGAATTACTTGACACAGTAAAATTTGAATGTAGTTGAACTACCAGCAAGTTACAGCAAATTGTAGTTAAGCTATGTAGTTCAACTACATGTAGTTTAAGTCTCCCCAACACTAGCCATTTTTAAACAGGGCACCAAGCCGCCAATTTGCCCGTCCTTTTGGCGGCTCGGTCCGCAGTCTTAGACAGAGGCCGGCAAACTGGTGGTCTGGTTTGGTACGCCGATTTCCGCCTCTCCTGCTATCTAAAAACGAGGCGACAATGTGCTGGCCTCTG
This sequence comes from Sparus aurata, assembly GCF_900880675.1. Lineage (NCBI taxonomy): Eukaryota > Metazoa > Chordata > Actinopteri > Spariformes > Sparidae > Sparus > Sparus aurata. Next base: position 16,404,074 of record NC_044196.1, on the reverse strand, counting down.
CATGAGGTGGGCGGAGGTGTCAATGACCTGCACTGTAGAGCGACTCACAGCCGGGGAGTTTTAAAACCAGGAAACTGCAGATGCCGTTGGCTAGTTAGCTCAGTTAGCCGTGCAGATAGTGTTTCAGACTGTGATTAGAAGACAGGGTGGGCTGGGGCTAGCTGGATAGCATGCTAACTTCAGTAGACCTCTCTGCAACATAATACCCAGATATGTTGGACATTACATCAATACTGTTTTTTCGTCACATTGTTTCAATCATTTTTTTAATGTTTCAAACCAAAATGCACCTCGAAGATCATATTTGAAGAACTTAGGTTCACAAAGTATTTCACTGGATTATTTCATATGTACAAGAGGCTTAAAGCTAGTCTGTGCAACATGGCCACACTTTATTACAGGGTGATGGTTAATCCTCACATTAAGTATACCAGTCGCACAGCTAGAGGAGAGTCATCGAGTCAGAAACCCATCAGCTAACATCTAACGACATGGGTGTAATGACTTATGAGCGCAAGTCCACAAACCAGACTGCATGCATCTAAAGCCCGCACAAAATATTTTATTCGTAATTAAATATTGTGCTACTTTTTCTTTCAGAGGACACATACATACGTTCTTTTACACACGTTTGACAAGCAGGCACCTTGAAGATTTAGTAGATAAACCGATATTGCTGTTTGCAAACCACATCCTTTAATGCTGCAGGATTCTGAATGATGAAATTATGCTTGTGACATTTCTACTTAAAATTGCACGCTGTGTTTTTTAATTTTAATTCGGAATAAAATGCCTCTTGCAAAAGATTGTGACACTGATGGTTTTGTGTTTCCCTCTTTTTGTCACGCATGTAGCCCCAGACCGTGTACGACAAGATCCAGCTCAGCCGCGTGAGGAAGGCGTCCGTGTCGCCCTACCAAGAGATTTCTTAGAGGTTCACAGCTCGAGATCAAAAACAGAACACAAGATATTTTGCCCAAAGCCACATTGGAAAAGGCACATTCTAAAGAAATTAAGGCTAATATGACAAAAAAAATTATCTAACACTGTACAGAAAGTGTACGTTGACTGCTATGTCACGCTGTTGTTAATGAGCCATTTTAGGTCTTGAGGCATGGCTCCAACTTACCTTTAACATATCAAATAGAACTGCTTTTATAAGCTATCTATGCCCAAGTTTTTGGTAACACTGTTGTAAATTCTGTAAGTACATAGATTATATATATATATATTTTAATGTTTGTTTTGTATGTTTTCTAACGGAAGTACTGTACTCTGCAAATCTTTTTGTGGACCTTATTCCTGACCCTATGTCTGCAGCGGTGGCTATATTAAACTGCATTCACTGTCAATGTCTCACTGTATTTTTAAGAGCATGTGTAATGCATTAGGTAACTTTCTGACCTTAAAACAACAGTTTCAAAATCCTTTATATGGTAAAGTGTCTTATTATAGGATGCATGGTGTCCCTGTCTCTGCCACTCCGCCCCCCTCATTGCTTGTTTCTGCACTGTGTAACTTCAGCAAGAGGGGTACAATCACAGCAGTACAGACGTGTTTACTTCAACATATGCATACATTGTTATGACGTTATGAGTTCTGTTTGTAGTCAGCAACTACATTGAATCTGGCAAGTTGTTGCAGACCTGGGATTTGTGTGTACAACAGCGGGGATGCACTCAGAAACTGTGGGGGGGCGCCAAATCACACAAAATACCTATTTTTACATGATGTCTAAAAATACAGTCATCCACATTTAACTTGTGAAATGTAAGTTTGGTGAGCTGAAAAACATTATTACTAGCATGAAGATTGGAACCTAAGCTGCTGTTTATTTAAAAAAAGTATCAAGCTACCAGTAAGTACTGGTCAAGTACTGAAAATGCAATAATGAAGTGCAGCATTAGATGCATTTAAAGTTTAAACCTCATTAGTGGCTCAGCTGCTATTTTCGAGTGAGTCTCTATCCACCAACCATATAATCATTGTGTTGTTGTTTCGTGTCCAGCTGGGTGGATCAGTAGCTTTGCCAGCTCTTTCGGCAGACAATAGATCACTCTCAAACCTCATTTCAAATGTCGCACTTTACTTTGACACAAGTTGCTTTTTCACACATTCAGTTCAGTGCAATGTACTACAACAAAGTACATTCACATATCATGGTTGTCAGTACCGGTGTTGTTAAAAGATGAGATGATGTTAAATTGTAACTTTGATAAAAGTGAAAGTCACACATAGAAATAGTACATGGGTAAAGGTCTTACAGTGTCTGATATTTCAGTGTATTTATTTTAAGTATTTTATTTAAGTATCAAAAAGTAATTTTCTGGCAAAGAAATTTACTTAAGTATCAAAAGTACAAGTTATACATATAGCTACATGCATGTAATTACTGTATATAATGGGTCTCTATTTTGGTAAAGTGCTTTAGAATAATTTTCCTACATGTATGTGCTGAAAACAAACTTCCTGCTTCCTGCACGACACAACTGGTGAGAAACAAAGTGTTTTTTAATAACGTCTGACCTCAGGTGGTTCTACCAAGAAAGGCGATGCCGTGAAATGTCGGGTGGGTTCGGTTTGAAACCACAGTCATAGCACCTCGACTTCCTCAATATTTGAATGATGTCACTTAGGCCTCCCTGCTGCCCTGCTGCTCTGCTGCTTAACCCTTTCTCATCAGAAACACTTTTTAAAAAGGTACGTGTCTCAATATTTCTTTCTCCCACATATTTTTACAGAGATAAAGTCACCTGAAACTTTTATGAATTTGACAACACAGGATGTATGTACAGCATACACGGGACTATAATAAACTTGTATCAAAATTGTGTGTTATTTTTTAGGACAAATTCATTTATCTTAAATGGAGGGTGAAACATTGAGGCTTCCATTATCAGCTGTAAGAGTGCTTTTTTGCAGATGAAAACAACATGAATTTATTCTCTTTTGAATTTATTCCCTTTACCTAGTGCAACAGTCAGGGGTGCAGTCAAGGGGGGGACCAATAGGGGCCATGCCCCCCCCCCGGTAAATTCAGTGGCCCAAATGTCTGAGAATGCCCCTGGCAGCTGTTCCAGAGTTAAGTTCATAGGGTCCTCAATGTTAAGGGAAAAAGCTTTAACAACACAGAAAGTTCATACAAAAAGTTCATACTCATGCAAAACATACCCACAATAGTTGGCTCGATTTCAGGCCGAACATATTTCACAAAAACTTTAGGGCTCATTTAACATTATTTATTATAAGAATGAAAAACTTGGACCATAGCAAATGTTGTTTTTTTGTAATAAAAGTTTTTTTTTAAATAAAAAAGTTTACAAGTGACAGAATAGAATGATAGAAAAACAAAGTCAGATAAAGCAGTCTCCAAAATTGAGCACCAGACACAATGGAATGTGAGGATGTTGCATCAAAAATGCATAGAAGGTACTTCAAAACTATTTGGACTCAAGTTGGACTCAATAATATTTACACCTGTGATCAATATCACTGTAAATCTTTGGTGTCTTTGGTTTTGCATGATGTTTTCCTTACACTGTGTCCATCCACTGCAGACTCTCTGATAATACATTCATTCCTTTCAGTCATCTTTATAAATAAATATTCAACATCAGGTCGCTCTTCTTGAAACTTGTACGTCTTGTATAGTTGTCAACCTGTTTGTAGGGAAGAAGAGAGAAACATGTTGATGTTGTGTTACCACTCATTGCTAAAAAAAAAAAAAAAAGAAGAAGAACACTTGGGAAAATGAAAACAGAAACAGAAGCTAACCTTCTGTTTCTGCTGTGTTATTTGATGGTCGCAGTTTTCCTGGAAAATTAACGAGAGTACGAGTGAGTCTATGCGACAGCGACCGCTTGGGCTTGAACATGGGTCCATGAATTACATACCTTTGATGATGTCCCATGCCTTTATGATTTTGTCTATAATAAAAAACAGAAAAGAAGTCGTCGACATGTAATCATGTAATGTCACAAATAGTCATGTTTAATTCATTACACAGTGTAAAATCAAATAATTTTCGTAATTAGTCGTGATTTTGGGTTATGTAAGTATCTTATATAATGTGTCTTAGATTGATGTGTGGGCTGAAGCTAGGAGGGGAAAGATGATGGGTTATGACGTGGGTAGGTATGACTGAAGATGAAAGTGTTGCTCGGAAAGACTGAAGGAACCACAACCTCGAATCGCACCTTTTAGTCCTCATGAGCGTAGCGGTCAGAGGAACGTGTCAAGTTGAGGCGCCTGCTGTGCATCTATGCATGTATACCTGCATCCTTTACAGCGAGTGTTGGACTTGACAGGACAATCTACACAACTTGGATTCATTTAAGAAAAAAATCCTTGACTCTTTGATAAGTGGGCACTTAAGGTATGAGCAGTAGGTGATTTGTTAATTTTTAACAGGGGGGATGTCTCAATGGGAGCACCATCCTGCCCTGACACACCTATATACACCTCCCAAAGGACATTGTTGCAGGACGCCTTAACCATAACTGTGACATTTCTAATTCTACAATTCCAATTCATCCAGTTATCTTCCTTCTCTCCCCACTACAATTGTCTTTTTATAACTGTATTAAAGTAATGAGTAAATGCACCTTTAAATTGTAGCAGTGGACTTATTTTATTCAGGCAGGGTTTTCTCAGGTTTCTCACAATACACTACAAGCAGGGTTATTTTAAGTTACATGACCCCTTGGAATTTTTTACCATCTAAATTCCTGGAAGGACTCACATTGTGCAAAATAGCAGAGCCCGACCGATTAATCGGTATTTGGCTTTATCGATTTACCGGCTGATTTATAAGGTTTTAAAACCTTGCATTTAAAAAATGCTTGGGGTAATTAAAAATTGGTGTAATGACATAGTTTGTCCAGCAGAGTGGGGGAATTGTGGGGGGATAAAACAGCTGGTGTCAGGAAACTAACAGCTACCTCACTAATGGTTAAACTATAAACCAGCGCAAAAATGACAAATTGGACATAAAATAAGCCACCATGTTGTGAACAGACACACTAAAAATGCTAACAAAAAGTAACATTTTGGTTTTAGAACATTAATGGTAAACTTTTGTTGATCTGGTCATTTTTTCATTTTTATACAATCGGGAGTCTGTACAGGGTGTTTTATTTTGAAAATTGACCGGATGCTCTATGCCGTTCCTGTGTCTTGGACTTCCTGTTGGCGCGATCTGCTTTGTGTAACTTGTTGCATGTTCCGTCAAAAATAAACCAGGCAGCCGGATCGCAAAGCAACCGTGCCTGGCTTGACTCCACTGTCTGCCGGAGCTGATCACGACCACTTGTGATTTGTAACACACTATATGCTTCTAGCGGATGGAGAGTGATGGCAGGTTAACAAGGGGGATGCTTATTGGTAATTTTGCTACCAAGGGGGACGGCATCCCCCTCATCCCCCCTCAAATCGCCTACTGGGTATACGTTTTTTTCCAGTCTCTTTTGCTGACCATTCTGGCAAATCTGTCCATATTGACACAAGATTTAAAAAAACAAAAAAACATTTGTCTCATCATGAACAAATGATTTTCCATGAGCACTTTTGGCTGTGCTGAGTCAATATTCAGCTCTCAGTACTTTTGCAGCCTCTAACGGAATCTCTTTAGTTTCTCTTGTGCTTTCCAAAATCTGCTGTGTTTTACTGTTAACCGGGGGCTTTTATTGTGAAGGTGTCATAGGGAATGAAACACGTTTGTCGCTGAAGTGTCGCAGCCACTTTGTTTGCAGTGATTCTTCGATCCCTGCCACGCCAGACTGGAGAAGACTTGAAACTTGAGAGTGAGACTGTAAACTCCTGTCCCCTGCTGGCCACAACAAAGAATGCAGGTTTAAGGCACTTTTGCATTGGCTTCACTATTTATACTCTCTATGTTTTCTTGCTTGTTGAGCTAATGGCAGCGGTACCAACCTACTAACCACACTGGAGATGGCTGGCAAGGTCACAGCTGTCTGTGTGTCTATTTATTGACCTTAATTAACTGAGCGCTCCAGTGAACTTAGTGCACAGTTGTTAACGCTTCAAGAGGAAGTGAGCAGGTCAGCTCAACCACGCAGTTGTGTGATTACAACTGTTGGAAAGTGCAGAATAGAAATGCACCGTAAGCTTTTATGTAAAACCCTTCTCCTTTTTCTTGTCTGAGTTTGATGCTGACCTTCTATTTATATCTAACTAAAATGAATGAAAAGAAAATGTTGTTTGTTTATTCCAGTGTGCTTCAGCTAAATTTGTGGCATACCTTTAGAGGCAGGAGGGCGAAGATGTTGATTTATTCTCACCTCCGAAAACGCACATCACAACTGCTGACAGTAAACATCCCAGGACGACTCCCCCAAACACAGCGACACCAGACCTACACCTCTCCGGAGGAGGAGTAAGAGCTGCCGGGGTTGGAGACGGTTTAATGGAAACTAGATGAAAAAGAAAAACAAACATAACATCAAGTTCACCAGTTCAGTCTTCAGTCATTCCAGAATCAATATCAAATTGATTGATTGTTTGGTTCATCCATTGTGACCTTACCCGAACACTTTGGAGAGACGGAATGGGAGATGTTCTCCTTTTGCCTGCTGGAGGTGCAGGTGAATTCGACACCACTCTGTGTGGTGTTGAGGAACGCTACTTGAACTGCAGAGCTGCCGTTGGGATCCTGAGTATTGAGGACAGTCACGTTTGGAGGTTTAACCTGCCAGGTGAAGTCAACGTCTTGATCGGTCGAGGAACACTGCAGCATCACCCAACAGCCTCCGTTTGTAAGTCCGGAGATGGCCGTCTCTATGGTCGGCTTCTGGAGGCGTTCTGCAGAGGTTTAAGCGGGAATTGTTGATTGGAAGCGAGGATATAGTGTACCATCTACAATATACTCTACAATCTGCAGCCAAACATTTGTTAACGAAAAGGAAGTTAAGTCACTCATTTTATCTAAAGTCTCAATGAAAGAGCAAATGGAGTACAATTTGCTTCGACCTAGTTGCGCGTTTCCTGTAAAAACAGGCAGCAGCCAAAAGCGCTGAAGATAACGTTCGCCCCTCCCTCTAACCACCGAGTTGTTGATGCTGCCTTTCATCCGCTGGAGCCGGATAGAACAGAGCCTTTGAGAGGACCGAGGCCAGTTTGATGACAGGAAATACAGTACCAAGGTTGTTTTTTTTAGGGGGGCGGGGGGGGGTTGCAGAAAGGCCGAGTCAGCAAATAGGACTGCTAATGGCAACTCACGGCACATTTAGTAGTAGCAAAACAAAGCTACTGGTATCTGTTGACCAGGAAACGCCATAAATCATCTCGATGCTATAACCGTCCGCCGTTGTCTTCCGCGGCTGCGTACGGCCCCGGTCTTTGGCTGTTGATTGAGAAGCTGCCGATCATCAGTTAGTTTGTTGGCAGTTACTTCAGGAACAAGTAAAGCTATCTGTCCGGAGCTGCTCAAGGTAGGGCAGCGGAGGGAAAACCAGCTAATGTCTTTTTCACGACCCATAACACTGAATAAAGTTACAAAGTTGTTTTTTGTACAGCAATCCGTGAGGTCCATGGGGAATTAAAGGCCTGCTCTTCAATAAAAATAAAAACACAATGCATGACACTATGACAAATTCAATTTGCGTCGGTCTTGAACGCGAGTGGCTCTTACCTGTCACTGTGAGTTTAACCTTGTTGACAATGTTCTGTCCCTGCACGTTGTCAAAGTCTACGCTGTAATCCATGGCATCTTTCCTGTTCAAGTTATGGATCGTCAAGTCACCTATTGAATAAAAGAACATAGAGGAGACACTGTCAAGTGAGGAATAAAATAACGTTTGTTTTACGCTGACATACTCTGAAGTCATAGATAAGTCTTTTACCTGTGGTGGTGTTGAGAGTGAGCCTCCCTTTATATCGATAGAACCTTTCAATGCTTTCCTTCCCTTTGCGATAAGTGGCAATCCAAGTGTTGTTTGGGAAAATTGACCACTCAATTTTGGAAAGATTCCAAGATGTGTCGGCCCCTGAGGGCAAGGTTACGTTATCCCCAAGGTACCCAGAGACCTCTTTGAGGGATTCGACCATTGCCACTGTGGAAACAGTTTTAAAAGGATTCAACTTGGGTCATCATATCAGGTCTCTTGGGTTGTAAACAGTCATTCTCCGAGGAAAAGCAACACTTCCCTTAAACTACTGATCTCTGCTGACACACTTGGTGCAGTAACGCCACTGCAGCAATTTTAGTGGCACATTTATGCAGCGAAACTAAAATTTGAAGTTATAAACTCGCTGCTGGTGACACAAGAGGATATGTCTCAGGATCAGCTGAGCAATCGCAATGTATCTTTAAGGGTCCTCGAATATCTGTAGCCATTTCCATGACAATCCAATCCTTGTGTTGTTAGATATTTCACTCTGAACCACAAATGCCAACCTCATGGTGGCGCAAGAGGAATTCAGGCAATCACCACAGTCGGTATGAGTAATCCTCAGAACCACAGATGTAGGTGCAACGTTTCATGTGAATTCACGCCATAGTTGCCCCGATCGAAGTAATGAATTAACTATTAAGACCAACATTGCCAGCAAAATTGATCAGGAGATGACGGCTGGATTGAGATACACGTGAAGACTGTATAATAATGATAATAGTAATTATAATTATTTATTCAAAAACGTCTAGAGATGACTATCATGCTTCTGTGGTTCACTGAGGGATGACAAACCTGGTGTTAGTCACGTTGTCTACATCACCACACGGTACAGAGGCTTCCTGCTCATGACTTATAACAAAATACGCCGCCCCAGCATTCTTTTTGACTTTCCTGAGAAAGACATTTTAACTGATAAGCGATTTTTTTCTTGAGCGAGTATAAAAACGAATCTTTTTATCTTTAAAAAAAAGAAAAAAAAGACAAATACTACCACTGTATTTCTGATTCAGGGAGCCAGGAAGTTACTTTTTCTGTTCTAAATTGTCATTCTTAATATTTCAAAGTGTTTGAAAGTTTGGCGCATCTTTTCTGTGGTAGTTTCTGTCGGTGTCAGAAAAAGTGGACTTACCTTGCAAAATGGTAATACAGATGAGTTGTAGCCTCATTGTTGCCGACAACAGCAGAGGAACAGAGCGAGCCTTTTGAAACTTCCCTTTTGGTTTTTTTTCTTCTTTTCGTGACGCTACACCACGTGCTTTATGACCAACCTATATTGTGGCCCAGGGGTTGAGCCAGCATCTTGTTAACGGAAGTTATATGAATGTATACATGAATTACTGTAAGTTGCTTTGGACAAGAGCGTCTGCTATGCTAAATGCTGTAAAATGCTAATGTATGCCTGCACATTTCTTTCAGCCATTGTCAGCTTATCAGCCAATTCCTCTCACTTGTTTTCATCCTCATCACATATCAACCCAGTATATATACCCCAGCCTCACAGACACTCATTGCCAGATCGTTCCTCACCTCCTGCAAGACTATCTGGCACTTTTCTCCAGACTGATTGCCTGTTGCCTCCAGGTACTATTTGGGTATAAATTCAGGATACAGGATTGAGTTGTGTTTCTGTTTTTAAGTGTCCATACTCGTACTATTATTTCATGGTATTTTTTTCCTTCCGTTTGGTAGATTCCAGCTGCTGTCATCACAAGTGGTTGCATGGTTTAGACTGCAATGGAATTTCTTTTTTTTTTTTTTTTACACAACGTTATCTTCACATACACCCACTCTAGTGTCGCTTCCTGTATCGAAGAGCAGATGTAAAATGACGGAGAAACTCGTGACAACGTATGACTCTCATGTGGGGAAACAAACTTCTGATAAGATCATTTATTAAAAACCTTAGACCTAAAAAAAAAAAAAAAAAACAGCTTGAACAGTAAATAACAATCCTCATCAGAAGTGTTAGTTAAGACTGACTACAACAAAGTGATCCATAGAAAAACACGAAAATATAAAACTGTATCCAAATGTACATGTAAACAGCTCATCGGTGGCACAACAATCTATCTGTAGTGTGAAAAGGACATTTTTTTTTTGAGTGGCAAGAGAAACACATGTGCAAACACATCAACCCATGGCTGGATTAACCTGCTGGGGGCGCCTGTTGACCCCCAGCACATACGGCAGCTTCATTATATCTCCAGAAACAAAATAGTAGTCTAGCAGAGGAATGATTAATCAGTTAGTTCAAAGGAAAATACTGGGTAATAAACAGAAATATATTGTGGGCTGCGCCGCAATGAAAATAAAAACAAAAAACACACAACTTTATTTAGAAATAGGGGTAACTCCATCCATTTCACACAATGGAGTGTTTGCAGGTCTTGGGGAGTACTACTAAATATATGAAAAAGTAGTGTAAACCTCCTGGGCCTCCAGAGGAAGCTGCATGTAATCTGATACATTTCCTCCAGTGATGTCAATCAGCGGCTAAGTTGCATTGTGGGTAATGTAGGCTCCAGGTTTTGAAAAAAAAAAAAATCTGGTTCTGCTGTATTGACTTTGATCATTTACCCACAATGCAACGTAGCCACCACTAGACCACTTCAGCATACCAGACACTTTGCAAAAATATAAAAGACAGTAATTTATACAAAGCTGCCAAAAAGAAGCACATTGTCGGTTCTTATGTTGAGCTGCAGCTCTTCAAGTCCAATTCAAAGCTCATACGTAGATGCTAAAACATCAAACGTTATCGATGTTACTGGACAAAAACACATTTTTGTGGGTGGAACTGCGATAAAAGAGAAGTGATCTGACCAAAACCTGAGCAGGACAGTATACAAACATGTTCAAGAAATATTCAGTGCATCAAATCCATCCAGTGTTTATTTTTTTTTACTTCATACTTTCAGTGGGAGGTACACCTGTCCACTTTGATACAGTCAGTGAATCCAGTCATGTCGAAAAAGGTGAGAAGGCCAGGGGACCTTCCTTTTTTTTTTTTTAAATGCCTGACTCTGCCCATATATAGGCCAAATTCAACAGCAAACAGGAACTTCAAGTTAAAGGGAAAAGAGAAGTACAATTAGCTCTGACAAAGACTGAGCTAATGGGAAGCCCCTCCAGTCTGACGTATGAAAAAGGTCAGCTGTACAATGTTCCTCAATGCACACTCTGCACACCCCTTCTCCACCAAAATTAGATGTGGTTCTTGAACCTCACCAAAAATGGAAGGCGTTATACAATACAAAACAGGAAAAGAAAAACCTGCTATTGTTTGGTGCCGGGTAGGAACCACCTTTTTTAACGTTCGGTCAAAACCCAAAGATGGTGGTGGGTAAAGGGGTATCCTTGTGTTCCGGAAAGTCCAAGTCCTGCATGGGAATATTCTCTTAAAAAATAAATTACAGCTGTGGCAAAAATATTTTAGATTATTTAACCAAAGGATTAAACGTTTATCAAAAGACGTCTTCCGTTAAATTTGTAGTGAACTACTAAAGAAAAATAAGCCAGTATGGTGGGACTTTGAAGCAGCCTGCAGTGCATTATCAGAGCTTGACAGTCAGCTTAGAGGCAAGTGTGGTTTTTATTTTTTCTCACCAGAGCTCAAAAAGAGGAACAACGTCTGAGCTGGGGTATTTCTGCTTTCCTTGTCTTTTGTTTTGTTGTTTTTTTATTTTCCTTTCTGTTCTTTTGGTTCATGATATCTTAGCCATGTCCCCTTTACATATTTGGGTGTCACGCTTATCAACAAATAAAAACCTGGAAAAATATCTACATGATACCAAAAGGTATAAAAAGATACCCTGAAAGCACTAGTATTAGTATCACCATCCTCCTAGTCTCCACAGTCCATTATTCATCTGCCTCCTCCTACACGGACGTCTCTGACTGGAGCTTCATGACAAACTTGTGACTTTTGGGGTCGATGAACTCCTCGCCCAGGCGCAGGAAGGGGAGTGGTGTCACCGTGACGACCAGGGAAAAGTCGAGGCGTCTCAGGGAGAAGACCTGGCCTTGACGCAGAGCAGCCGTCACTGGCTCCTCACTCACCAGCGTCCACTGGCGCCCCCTATTGCTGGTGTCAAGGTACTGGAGCGTGGGACCTGGGCTAAGGTAAAGCTCAAGGAAAGCCTGAGACACAAGAAAAATGTGTGTAAATCAGCATGTTAGGAATATGTATGTTATGGTATATGCTCTAAAGGTTTGCTGCAGTTGTGAGACATTATTAAGTCATTGTAATATTCATGTTTTCATTCAGTAATCACTTGCAAATGTAATAGGTTAACCTGGAGTGTGTAGTGTGGCAAGAGCTGCAATGATCAAACTGATAGTTTAAAGTTTATTTTCCCCGCTCTGGGAAATCTCAGTTCACAGTTTATGATAAACATGATCAATTCAGGTGAGATGACAGCTAGAAAAAACTTCTGGATATTTGAAAGTCAAGGAGAAGGGAAAATTGGGGTAAACGCAAAAGTTTTATAATACACTGACGATGCACACAATTTCCATGATTACCCAAAATTGAATGAAATAAATATACATAAATATATAACATATCAAAATGAAATGAAAAAACCTATAACAAACAAGCAGTTTAATCGATTAGTTCTATTATTAACTATTACATTGATCGCAAATTATTTTGATAAACCATTTATCAGTTTGAGTAATATTTAAGAAAAATACCTAAATATTCTGAATCTAGCTTTTCTAAATGTTAATAATTACTGGTTTCTTTACTCATGACAGTAAAGTGACCTTTTAATAGACCAAAATACTAAATGATACATCGCAAAAATTACCTAAACATTAATACACAGTTAAGGTAATCAGTTGCAGCCCTTCGCAGAACTGCAGTAAAATGAATGAATACCTTGGGTGTCATGTTGTGCGTGATGCAGAACTGCAGGTGGTTGATGATGCTCTCCATAGTGTGGTAGGACTGCTGCCTGGTGGCGCGGAGGTACTTCTGCATGGCTCGCGCCATGGGGGCAAAGATCGCTTGGGCCGCCTCCCTGGGGTCCATCACCTCCCGCGGATGTTTGGGAGAGGCCGTGGCCTCTTCGTCCTGGTGACGCTTAATGTGGGTGAAGGCTTCTTCTACCGCCACCACCAGCCTGGCAGGAGAGAAAGGAGGGTGAGACACGAACTTTGATGTAAAGCTGCCGACACAGTTGGTGAAATGGTGAAAGAAGTAGCTATAAAAAGGTGGATAGATTTTTTGAGGCATTTGGTCCCAAAAAAGGTTTGGAGGGTTTACAAGAGCTGTAGGACTGAATTATTGTATCCCCATTCAAGTTAGCCGGGCGCTAAACCAGAAGTTAGCTTGCTCAGTCAGTGTAAGTCTCAGGTGCACACGGTCTATGGGCCCCACAACACGGAAGATCCTGGTATTTTTATACACAGGAAGTAGAACTTTATTGGCTCAAAGCACCATTGAGCAGCTTCCATAGTAATGAATAGGACTCAGTCTCAAACACTATGGGGTTTAAATAGATAATGAATAAACAAGTCTACAATGGTCCGTGTGTTTATATGTTTATTTCTGTCGTCACCTGGCTTTGCGTTTGCGGACCCTCCGCTCCATCTCTGCCTCCTCATAGTAGTACTCGTTGTGGGAGTTGTCTCTTCTCCGAGCGGCAGCTGCGATCATGGTTCTCGACTGCCCTGTAGAGTTATTGGTGTTGTTCTCTGTAGACAGAAACACTGATATTAAGGACAACCTATATCTTATCTAAAATTGTTAATCCAATTTTGGATACAATCCAATGCAGAACATCCTGGTCATGGTTTTCATGTTTACCTTCCCCCAGATTGTAGACCTTGAAGGCAGACATCTTCTTGGAGAGGATGGACTTGGGCAGGTTGAGCAGGGCGGGGTTGTTGACCGGGAAGTCAGTATAGTACTGGTCGAGGACCCACACTGCTGCCCGCTGAATACTGCGTTTTGCAAGACAGAGGAAGTATTAAAAAAAAGCTCTTCTCTTAAACTGGAATATTTCAAAACACAGAGCCGTTATCAGAGTATATCACATGTGACGACTAGGGGTGTGCCAAAATATCGATTTTACAATATATCGCGATATTTCGTCTTGAGGTACGTTATCAATACACTGGTGCCAAATATCGATATTTAAAAATGTAAAAGAAAAAAAATTTATTTATTTTTTTTTGGCCCACCACCACAACCCCTCTTCGGAGGACAGCTTTATCTTTATTCAAACATAGGTATACAACCAAATAAAATTAAAAAAATGGTTTAAGTAGCTCTGAAACCCACACATATAGATATTTAATGATAGTTGTAGTCAGTATGTGTGTTAAGAACAGTCACTGTGCAATATACTCTGTTTACTTGGCTGTCATTCATGTTAAATTGATTGACAATGTTTTGTAATTCCTGTGAAATGGATTCAGTGCAGTCAATAAATTCTGAATTTCTTCAGTGACACAGATATTGTGATTTATAGTGGATGAATTTTTTTGCAAAATATCGATTATCGCAGAATTGTGATAGTATCGTATCGCGAGGTACCTGGTGATACCCAGCCCTAGTGATGACATGACAGATGCATGCCCGCTGTAAACTTGTTGGAAAAAGGAAGTGGTAAACCATTTGGTGGCAACCACTGAATGCATCAGAACTCTGTCGTAACGTGGGCTCATGAGACCAAAATGACTGGCTATAAAAACAGAAAGTACAAAACATAAAGTAGAATAGCAGCTATAGTACGCAGGGTTATTCATTTTGTCAGGCAATCTGTGCTCATCCAAAATTATTGTTTTGTTTAATTCTGTGTAAGAATTCTGACAGTTGGTAACGAGCCTGCTGCCATCGCGACCCAAGCCCGGATAAGCTGATGACCATTGATGGATGTCAAATGAAAACAAAGTAAGAAATAAAGTGAACCATAATTTTGAGTATGAATAAAGATAATTGGCTGACCTGAGACAACCCACGTTGTAGAACTGACTCGCCCCATCTGCGGTCCTCACCACCTTCAGACAGAAAGCAGGCCGCAGATGTCTGACCTCCAGCAGCACCAGCGCCAGGTACTGAATGAACAGCAGTGCGTCCACCAGAGATGCTGCATACCCCACAATCCCCCTGTAGTCCGTCTCCCGGGGCTCCAGCACCCGCACCCCGTAGAAGAGCCAATAAGATGCCACAAAGAGGAAGACCAGCGCCAGCAGCAGACAGCGGAAGATGAAGAAGCGCGGCAGAGTGGCTCTGGGTGGGCGGAGAAACAGCGCCCAGGTGGAGATGAGGAGGATCAGGAGCTTGAAGGCCAGAGAAATGTAAAGGCCCTCACATGGTGTACCGCAAGGTTCCAGTGTATCCCTCCACAGGAGCTGTGGGAGGGCCAAGAAAGCCAAGGGAGTGATGATGGCGAAGAGGCCAAGGACAGCACCCAAGGCTGGGCCGAAGTAACGGCGGCACTCCAGCGGCGAGGACTCCTCAAGTTCCTTAGAGATCCGCGTCAGGTCCTCGTTGGAGATGCTGTCCACAGAGGTGCCAGTGACCACGGTGGTGGTCTCGCCCCAGTTGTCATCCTATACAGAGAGCACAGTGTTGGTGATACGTGGTAGAGCACAGGGGGTTTAAATCCCCCCTCCAGTTGAATGTTTGAGCTTCACGGTGCAGAGTGATGCATCTGCAGTGTTTGACACTAGAAGGCTGTTTTTACATTCATTGCTGCAACTGTCAGTTGTCTCTGTATTCATCTGATTTTAAGAGGCGAGACTACAAGCATGATTAGTGACATCACAAATAGTTTGGAAGCCAATCCTGGTCGCATATTCAGCGAACACAACATTGGTGTTGACAAGTACCTAAATGTCATACTAGGTAAAGGTAAAACTATCATGTTAAAAGTAAAGTATCTGATGTTTATTGTGCTTAAGTAAATGTACACAGTGTATGAGCACTGCAGCCATCATGTTTCACAGTGATGGAATGTAACTCAGAACAGACTTCACAGTGAAGTAGGAGACACCTTGTGCCTAATCATATTTATTCTGATTAAATTTTATGTGATCATTATAATTATTTTCACAGAAGAAATCATGTCAGACACACATTGGGGAATATCTATGTGTGCCTTAACAAGTGTGGGAAGGATCTTTTAAATTTGAACTCTGACCCTGTCGTCTCCTCTCGTGGACTCCGCGTCCAGCATCGACTCTGCAGGAGTCTGGATGGTCACCGATTTGTCTCCACGGACGCTGATGTCGCGACTCTTTGAGCGATGCCTCTCCCTCCTCTCCCTGGAGAGAAAAGACAAATGGTGACAGGTCAGGGATGGATTTCAAAACTTTCTGTCCTGGCAGGTTACATACCATTATCAAGTCAAGGAATTCTAATCTGGTAAGCTAAAACAAAAGCTATTTTAGAGCCACCATGTGTCGATTTTTGTGTGGCAATTGGCAGCTTCATACACGTAGAGGGAAGCATATCAGAAGAGTAACGTCTAACTGCAGCTGCCATTCACTGGTTGAACCTTAGGGCTAACCCTAACCCTGTAGTACCTTTCTCAGGATTTTTTCATACTACCACTAGGGGGTGCCAGATTTGACACAAACATGCAGTATGTGGTGCCTATTCATGTCATTTTCATTGTAGGGCTGCAACTATCGTTTACTTTCATTATTGATAAATCCATCTCATTTAATCATACAATAATTAAATGCATCTTCAATTTAGATGTGTTTAAAAGTCTTGTTTTGTCTGAAAACTAAGAGACCAGAACCAAAGATTCTGGGGAGCCTTTGCTTAAAAAATGTATCCAACCCTTACCCCTAACCCTAACCCCTAACCAAGTTTTGGACAAAATCTGAGGACGTCAACTTTGGCTCTAATTTCAGAGTCTGAACAGTTAAATCGATGATATAATTGGCAGACAATTAAAATCATATTGGTTGCAGCCTTGAGAACAAGCCGTGGTACTTTACCTGTGTTTCCTGGAGCTTCGTGAGTGGGACGACTTGTAGGAGTAGCCCGAGTACGTCGACTCGTTGTCCATGTCGGAGGCTGGCGGTGGGCGGGGTTTCCTGGCCCCTCCTGCCCCCGAGCCGCCGCCTTTCTCCCAGACCACGCCCAGCTGGCTCTTGCGACTGCTGATGGACTTGGAGGAGAGGGCCAGAGGGAGGCGCAGCAAGTCCACTTTACTCCTGAGGGAATCTATCTTGGAGGCCTGTATAAAAAATTTAAAAAAAGAGGGGGTGGGGGGGAGGAAGATGAAGACAAATGACAGAAATGGTGAGTTTGGAACGGGCAGAGAAGAGAGTGAAGAGAGCAGAGAGAGAAATGAAGACTGAGAGGGTAGGGCGAAAGATAATTTGTCATCTCAGACAGCGAATCAAAGCATCTCGGAGGGAATCGTACCAAGCAACAAGAAGAGAGACGGCATTGTTGAAATGCTGGCACTCCGCGGTGTGTGAAAGTGTCCGCATGTGTGCTTTGAGCGGCGCAGGACGTAAGCTGGGCCCATTCTTCCGCATTGAGGGAGTTTATATGAGCAACTCGAGTGATTTGGCCCCGAGTGCGTTCTCAGCCAATAAAGGACAATTACGCCAGCTTCTATTCTGGGCTTGCGAGTCTCTGGTGTGCAGACATGCAGGAGCGGAGCATCGGATCAGCTCTGAAAACGCTCTGCTTTAGACGCAAGAGTGGCTCATGCAATGTGGGGTGTTGCATTTTTTACAAATACATTAAGAAGAAAAAGATGCTTTCTTTATGCTGGTTTATCTACTTTTTTTGCAGTGTTTTTTTTTTTTGTGATACATACTCGCCCGGACGCCACATTCCCCAACTGTCCCCTGTGGTGTCCAAGGGCAACCGAGCTTAACTACTACAATGGGGATGAATGGGAGGCTATGGGTGAGAAAGGACAGGAGGGGGGTAGTTACACAGCAACCAGAAAATCTACTTTACACCCCCCTCCTCTCCTTCTTCTCCCTCACACACACACACACACACACACACACACAGCCAGGAAGACAGAACAAGACGAGGCTACGATTCTGACTTGATTTTAACCTCATCTTAAATCCTGGAAATTAACGGAAAATGATCCTAAAAAGCCGATCCCAGTCTCGCCCCAAAGTAAATCCAAAGCTGCTGTTGAACCATTTGGAGCACACATTTTGGTCTCTTTTGAAAGGTTTTAAGCTGATTGTATTCCCCCCAATCTGTCCGGAGCTCTGTAAGTGCTTCTGGCATTATATCTATAGTTTAAACACATGAGATTGTTCATTCTTTTATTTATGTTTCTTTCCTAAAACCTGCCCCCTTTTAGCTGGGAAACACAATGGGTCCTCATCATCATGAAATGGTTCAAATTCAATAACAATAGCACTGAAAATGAACACCTAACACACATTTTTCTCAGGTGAAACACTCCCAATTGTTCTGTATTTCTTCATGTACACTAATTTTATGCATTCAAAAGTAAAAAAAAAAAAGTGTTTATGTGGAAAAAAAAAACAGCCTAGTCAAAGAGCAAAATCCATAAAACTAAATAAACTTGCATAATTTCCAAGTTTAGAGCTTAAAAAGTAACAGGTGTGTAAGTGGTTCGGTTGAGAGAGCGGGCCACTGGTCTACACTGTCACTCGTCGGTTGTTATAGGCTCTAGGGCGGGCATAGAAACTCATATTGGGTCAAATGAGCTGTCAATCAATTTGCTACCATTTCAGGATCTCTGGCGTAGAGGGACAGCGGTGTTTTTCTTTGACCATTTTTTCACCGTTTAAACATGGAATACTGTGTTGTGGACTAAAAGTGTTATGAAAATGTATCTACTGGACATCTGGAAAGACAAGAAGTCCGATTTTGTTGCCGTTTGACGCACTACTGGAACACACATATATACTTTATTGGTGAACTGGCAAAACTGCGTACATACTCATTTGCTAGCTTGTTTGTTGATTGGACCTTGGTGGTGTGTCTTTTTTTTTATTATCTTGAAACGGTTTCCCTGAATATAATAACGAGAATTTAAAGATGGCATGTGGCATTCGGCTATTTATTTAGCTCTGTTTGGAGCCGCGGAGCTTATTAATCAATCATGATATTTTAACATTTTTCTACCAGTATCTGTTTTTGTCCTCCATTTTACGTTTTCCAACCGACAGAACACAGGGATTTGTTCCCCTCCGACTAGGTACTTTCCGAATTGGAGGCAGATCAAACGGAGTCTTGATCTAATAACAAATCTCCTCGCGCTCTCAATTTGTGCCATGACCTCTCCCGTCCGTCTTCCACATTAGAGATGTCAGTAAATGGCTCTCATGTGATTCAAACATGGACTTCTCAGCTTCGAATGTTTGCAAGCAGATACATTAGCAGGCCGGCAGTATTCTACGGCAGCCCTGCATTGCCAGACTTATTTGCAAATGAGTGTTAGTCTGGTCCCTCTCATTCTATTTTTCGATTTTCAAGGTGCCTCTGGACCAACAAAGCAACGGACGGTGTTATGTAGTGTTAAGCGACACATGCAATTAAGCACCGTTTTTGTCTGTTTTCTAAAAAATGGTGCCCTGGTCACAAACCCCCACAAACTATACCTTAAAGTCGAGTCAATTGCTGCACTCAGGTAGGGAGGGACTTTTCCCGTAACCATTAGCCTTAGAGCTGAATGTGAGTTACGCCCTCTGACATACAGCCACATGTCGAGTGGACTGGTGAACATGGCCAATTAAGAGATCAGAGGGCTGGCCAAACACGAGCAGGACCTAACGCAGCATCCAACACCGATGACTGCCAATTTGACGACAGGGGATTCAGTACCAAGGTGGTCTACTTGCCGGGTCTTGCCTCCTGGCAACCTGAGGTCTAAGTCAGCTAATAGGACCGCTTACGTTAGCTGAATGACTAAACACTCGAGCGGGAACTGTCCAAGTCCGTAAACCACTTTCGATGCTGGATTCCTGGTTGTTAAGCTGGCCACTGTTGGTCTTGGAATTCGTGTTCGGTCCCGACACCAGAAACGGTGAACGGGCCTGGGTGGGCACAGATTTGTCTGTTTCCCATGCTAGTTTCCCAGTCTAATGGTACCAAACTGATCTTTTTGGCAGTCAGGCTAAACATTCCTTTTGGTATAAGCCAAACTCTGCTCGTCATCCTAAACACACCAGCTGCACTGACAGTTGTGAGGCTAGACGAGAACTGAACGCAGCTGAGGAATCCTGGAGGAAAGCCTGATGCAGTCTGCGAGAAACCTGCCAATTGGAGATTTTGTTTTCCAGCATGAAAATGAGCTCAAGCGTGAAGCCAAAACTGCACAGGAACGGCTGGACAACAATGTTCATGTCCCGGAGCGGCCGCCGAGACAATAAAACATTTAGAAAAAACAAGATTCATGGATCCCGTACGGGAGAAACAGCTCTTTAAATGTTTTAAGACAGGGAGAATATTCTAGGCCACCGTTGGATCATCTTGTAAGGCAGAGCTTCTCTGTCTGGTTAAAAATGGAGGTCACATTGAAACTGACTTCTCTCGTGGCAAAACTGATCTCCGGGTCTTTTGCAGACTCAACAAGACTTTTCCATGAACAAAGACCGAGTGTGTTTTGATCAGATGTAAATCCAGAGTCAGGTATCTGTACTCAACCATAATAAGATATGGAGCTGTTTACGTTTATTATCAGCATTTCATCTTAATTTTGTTTAGATGTGTCTTTCATTATTGTTGCTACAACTTGCAGGGGTGGAAAAGCTGGTACGGCCATCTCTTTATCACTCTACTTCAACAGATAACAAAACTAACTGCAACTATAACAGCTGGGATAATCTGACGGGTCTACGTAAGATCACTCAGATTCTACAAGAGTATTAAAGGCCAGAGACTAGAAAAGGATACTGGACAGTTTGAGAATGTTATAACAGGTACCAATACAACAAACTGATTCCAGTACTGGTATTGAAAATTGGTAGAACTCCCAACCCTACCCCTAACTACTCCCTTCCTCATGAAAAAAAATGTCCAATCAACCGACTGAAGTAAAAAAACAAAGTGAACCAAAACCTAAAAACAGACGCAGCAAACCAACAGACTAAAATGTTCAACCAACCAACAAAAATCAAACAGAAGCAAAAAAAAAACAGACACCAAACAAACTTAAAAAACCCAAACCAACAATACAAACCAACCAACCCAGCTTGAAAACCAAAAACTAAACAAACAAAACAAAAAACCCTAACCAACCAACCCAACAAAAGAAAAACTAAACAAACCAACAACAAAATGAAATGTGTGCAGGTTTCTGCAAATGTCCACGACTCACAAATTTAGAACGACATCATCGTGCCATCGGAACACCAGCTCTGTCTCTGAGACAGTCAATCCCATCGATCCCACACACTGTAATCAATCCACCACTGATCGATTTACACTGGACTGCACGTCCAGCATCATCTGGGATGTGAGAGGATCCATATGCAGTGTGGAGGCGGGATGTTTTCCTCTATCTCTGCTGAGGCTGTGACATAATTCATTCAGATAAAGTAGTTTTACTTCATGAGATGTATAATCTTTGAACAAGTCGGATCTCTCAACTTTGAGGAAAAACTGAGGAAAAGCTAGTAGATACATGTTTCTCTTAACTTCTCAGCTGTGGGTGAAACATCTTGTTGAATCAGGGCTAAGCAGCCTCTGTGGGTGGCCCCTGGGGGCCTCCAGGCCTCAGGGTGGCAGTGGGCCAGCGAGGCGTGGCTGTGGCTGCTCCCTCTGAGCCGACTCCTGCAAACAACCCGGGCGCAGGCTTCGAGGCCTTTACACGACAAACACGCACACTCTACACGAACTGGAGCTCGTGATAACCGAGCGAGCGTTAAGTGTTCGGACTGCGCCGAGGACGCGCTGTTGAGACACAGAGACTCAGTGTTGGGAGACAAAGCCGAACACACCCACGATGAATCGCCGCCTCTGTGAGCAACAGACTTTGCACCGCAAACTCAACTCACATGCGTGAGAGCGGGGCGCTGTGTAGTGATCCATTTGGCACACACCGTGCGTAAAAGTGCAACACGGATTAAAAATGCAAAAAGAAAGATGGATACGCGCTCACACCGCGCTTCTGCCACCTCATCAGACGGGGTGAAGGTGGACGGATAAGGACTTAAAAATGTATTTGTGGAAATAAAGTGTTGCATGAAAGGTGGTTTTTCATGTGAATGCTCGGACACAAACAGCACAGTTTACCCAGAATTCATTCAGGGGTGTCTTACCTTTCTACTCCAGAGGGAAAAAAGCTGCAGCACAAAGAGCCGAGCGTCTCCAAACAAAGTGCCTCCAAACGCTCCAAAACCACTTTCTCCAGACTCTTACCCGCCCGCAGCCTCCGCGCTCACTCGCAGCCGGAGAGAGGCCGTGATCCTGTGCGCCACCGCCGGTTATTTCGTCTGGTTTCTCGGCTGGAAGTTAAATCTCAAGTCGAAGCGCCGAAGCCGCACAAAAGGCAGCGACACGCTCCTCATCCCGGCTCCACATCTGCTGTGTGGCGGAGCCCCGCTGAGCTGAGCCGAGCGGAGAGGCTGCGTGCGGACATCCAACACCAGCACCGTCACGTTAGGGGGAGTGCAGCCACGGCTTCCGGTGGGGTTTTTTTCAAAATAAGACCCATTGTTTACAAACACGCCTCAAAAACATTTTAATAAATACGTTTATCTGCTTTCACAGAGGAGTGCTGAATATACAGTATATCGCCTCAAATGTGTATTTATTGCCCTTAACAGCCAAAAATGGAAGCCAGATTTCTAAATTATGAGATAAAATGTAAGTTTGACTTTTTACCTCACAAATATCCCTTTTTTCTCAGTATTTTGACTTATCTCATTATTGTGAGAAAAAAAGTCAAAATGTATCTCATAATTTCACATTTTGGTTAAATACACACTCGACAATTCACAACACTAGCGGCATGGCTAACTGAGCTAACTAGCTAACTTCAGCCTGCTATCTGCTGCTACAGTTAGCAGGTGCTCAAGTGATATGCTGCCCCCTACTTGTTTGGAGTATGAATTTGAGAGGTGGCCAATTCTTACATATTGCACCTTTAACTGGCAGCAATGGGCTTCCACAGCTAAAGAACTGCTTCGAAATATGAAATTACAGGGTTAAAGCTGCTGCTTTTTCTCAGAAAAGGATTCAATTCAGAAAACATTTGAATTATTTTCCTTCATCTCAGTATGAAAATTGTTTTTTTTTTAAAAAAAGGTTATTCTCTTGTGCTTTGCTATCATATTGATTTTAAATATGACCCGAAATAAATCTTTTCCCACAGCATTATTGAACAGAAGAGAGGTGAAAACATACAGCACTGATGAAGATCAAAATTAATTATGTACCTGAGGGATGAACGAGTTAGCACATTTGCATATAATCAGCTTTACACAATAGAGGAAAGTGATATAAAACAGTTGCATTATTTGATAATCAGATGAACACAGACCTCACACTCAATATGTTCAATATTAGATATGATAGGTTACTGCATGCACTGTAAATATATAAAGGTAATTTTTTATCATTTTATATTTATGTTATATATTTGCATGTGAACAAAAGTAAAAAGCTGAATTTCGGCTTCACATTTATGCTTCTACCCAAAAATTCCTAATTAGTTTTTTCACTTATTCCCCTTTACAAACTGTGCTTTTATTTTGAAGCCAATAATACCTTAATTCCGGTACCATTCTTGCTGTGGCAACTGTGCTTGACAGTGTGCTCCAGAGAGCATAAAGCAGTATTAGCCTAAACCCACACTTTCCCTTTTGTTTGACTATCACAGATATCCACTGTTCAGTCTTAGCTGATATGATGCTATTCAAATGTTTTTCTTCCAACCTTTAACACAAATTGTAATATAGCCAGTCGTCAATAGTTTGCTTTACTCTGACCCTCCTCATTGTCCACACTGTACAAACACATGCTGCCATTCATTTCTGAACAATTCCTCTCAAATTGCTAAACTCAGACATGTGGTAGATCTTTATAATGCTAAATTTGGGTTTAAAACATCAACACATGGTGACAATTCAAGTCCAAATACAAAACTCAGAATCCACATCATGCGTTTTCCTTTATCCAGTTTCTTTTTAATCTCACAAAACACATGAATCTGAGACATGAGCTCGTTTTCTTTTTTTTTCCTTCTGTGCAGCTAAACAATCTCACCAATTTTAAAAACAAGGGAGAAGAAAATAATTTATACATCCTTTTTTTTTTTTTATCATATCTACAAAAATAAAATCAAATACGAGGACTAAGGCTTTACAGAAAAAAAAATTAACATATATAAAACAAGTGGGTCTGATCTCTCTATATTACATGAGTGAACAAGAAATCCTTTTTTCTTTTTTTTTCTTTTTTTTAAAAAGACACAAAATAAAAAGACAATGAGATGATAGTTAAAGACGTGTGTATGCATACAGTAGTTTGCACCGTGCAGGGAAGTTTGTGCAACATTTTTTTCTTTTTTTAAAAGGAATCAGTTTCAGCTTTCTTTTTTTGTTTTTTTTTCTATGGCCGGTTAGGGCCGCAACGCTGATGTCAATGTACAAGATAGTATGGGAAAAAAAAGTAATAATGGAAGATATAAAGAAACTGAAGAAGTGTAGAGGTAGAAATTGGAGATGAAAAATGCTGGAGTTAGAGGAAAGAAGAGGAAAAGACATTTTTGTCGAGGAGAAGGAGAGATTCTGATTCAACCAGCTCAGACCAGCTGTCAGATCACAGAACACATGCGTAATATTCTATGTACGTGAAGATGTTCAGTGTTCAAACAAAGGAATCTTTTTTTATATTATTAATTTTCATCGACAAAGCACAAGCTAGTCTGAGATGCTTAAAAATCAGTTTTGTTCCCTTCAGCTCCTCTCGAGAACGGAGACTCTGAGAGGCAAACGAGCAAGAAAAAATGCACAAGATTCATTTTCAGAGTCTGATCAAATATTTTTCGTCCTCCTTTTTTGTGCGATTTATGAAAATTCAAAAGTTGAAATGTTTTGTGTTTATCTGGATTTTTTATCTTCCTTTTTTTTGCATTTGTGTTTGTTGTTGTCGTATTTGTTTTACAAGAGGATGAAGTGCGCCCACTAGGTTTCACGGATCCCCCAAAACTGCCTCTGATTGGCTTGCACTGATATTCTCCCCCTCATCATTTTCACGCCACAGCAAAGGCAACCAATCAGCGACAGAGTAGGGCGGGTCTTATCGGGGAAAACATTGGTATATATAATTACTGTGTGTGTGCTTCAGTCTCTTTTGGCCCAAATGATACTGACAATTGTTTCTCTAGTTCCCGTTCAGAGCAGAAAGAAGCACAAATTTAAAAAATGCATCAACTTTTTCCCACCAATTTTTTACAGATGGAAATAAATAAATTGAAAAGCAGAAAAATGATTTTCTTTTTTCTACACCTGCTCTCAAGTCATAAACAGAGAGAAAACAATACAGATCAGACTCAGAAAATTGTTCATCAAAATTTTGCTTTTTCCTCTTGCCTCTTGGCCCCTCAGGGCACCCGTACTGAAGAGATATTTCATTTTGGTAGAGCATTTTTACATTTTAGCACAAATTACTCGAGTTCATACAGCTGCTAAAACTAGCTCTCATTTTACGCTGCAACAGCCAAGTTGCGCCTCTCGTCGAGGACACCACGTGTGTTTTGGCTAAAGTGTGAAAAGCTTCCACCAGGCACTGAAATATCGTTTTCATAGCAGAATCAGTGGCTGGTAGATTGTTAATACTTGGCTCTTGGTTTGGTTCTATGTGGTAGTGTGTGGTCAGTTTTTGAAGCTGGTAAAGAGGCTGGGTAGCTCACTAAAGCGCTCCTAGTTAGTATTTGAAACCAGCTCAAATAAAATTCAGTCCAGTGTGACTCCGCCCAGCTTGATATGAGAATGCAAGAGAAAAAAAAAAACTATCAAACTGGTGCAAGGAGAAGCTCTTTCCTCGTTACAGTTGACATTTTCTGTCAACTGTGTTAGAATTAGTTCAGGACAGGTGGAGCTTGAGAAAAATAAGACAAAGCACTGGGCTTTAGTGTCAGTCTTTGCTGGTTACATGTGCCTCAACCAAGGCGTACAAAATATTTAATTACTTCTACATATGATCCAAAAATAGTTAAAGAAATAGTTCCACATTTCAGAAAACAAACTCATGTGCGTTCTTACAGTGTTGGATGAGTAGATCGGTACCGCCGTCATGTTTCGTACGGAGCTGGAGCGAGCCGCTGGTTAGCTTCGCTTAGCTTTAGATAAAGACTTGAAACGGGAAAACAGCTAGCTTGGCTCTGTCTATAGGTATCGACATCCTGAAGCTAATTAACACAATATATCTTGTTTAATACAAACAATACTGACACATAGTGGTTTTTGTGGAACAAACAAGATATAATGTCTTAACTGGTGAATTTAGAGACGCTAGTAGGTGTATTATTTAATCTTTAGATCCCTTTTACACTAGCATT
Organism: Sparus aurata; assembly: GCF_900880675.1. Lineage (NCBI taxonomy): Eukaryota > Metazoa > Chordata > Actinopteri > Spariformes > Sparidae > Sparus > Sparus aurata. The sequence continues at coordinate 16,377,679 of NC_044196.1, read as the reverse complement.
ATGGCATTATGGCATAATGCTAGTGGCATTATGCTGTGACATGCAGTTGTAGTTACGGACACTTTTTACACATGGTGTTAAAGCAGCACTATAAAGTTGTGGAGAAGAAGAAATTAAAACTCAGAATTTTAATATTTACAATATCATCGGGGTATTTACACAAACTTTTTTAACAAGCTGTTTTCAGTGGAAAATAAGGTCCCCAGAACAGTTTGAAACTATTACGGTCAAAGGTTTTCGCCAAATATAGACAAGTAAAACAGTACAAAACGGTGTTGTCCTTTAAGGGCAGTTTGTTAATTCAGTCATGAAAACCAATAGTTTGTTTATTTAGTTTGTTTAGGCATGAAATAATTTATGTCAATGATGATGTTCCTTTTCTGTTTAAAGAAAAATCTTCCTCTGAACTACATAGTGCAACTTTAAAGAACTTCAGGAAGAGAGTTACAAAAATTGGTGATATAAAGTAAGGTATCATCTGTATACAGACGTAATAACTTACGTCAACCTTGAGTCTGAAAGAGAAAGGTAAGAAAAAGATATTAAAATCGTAACATTGACTCTGGTCTTCATGCTAGTACTAGATCCCTGCTGCTTCCCAATCAGTACCGCTCTTGTGCAAATCTCTGACATGAAAGAAGTGAGATGGCTCACTTGTTTGCTACCTCCATCATCAGCTTCTGGAAAAAAAATGTGTGAGTAACTCGTGAATACGTTTTAAAGTCTTCTGGATGCAGTCTGATACAGACAGGTTTTCTACTGTCAATGGGAAAGAAGTCACTTCCCCTATTTTCAGAGGGTTTTCTTGCACTTAAAAACCCTGCATATGCACAATAATTATGGTGTACAAATGGTGTAAGACAGAGCCAGGCTAACTGATTCTCACTGTTTCCAGTCTTTATGCTAAGCTAAACTAAAACGCTGCTGGGGATAGCTTTGCATTACAGTACAGACATGAAAGTAGTATCGATCTCTGCAAATAAGCACATTTCCCAGAAGTCAAACCATTCCTTCTTCCAACTGTGCTGCAATCACAGACCAGTTGCATATAGCAGTTACTATTTTTGACTTGGACCATGTGCGTAAACTAGAGTTTGGAAAATTATATTTTACAAAGCTTTCCCCAGTAAATATAAGTTGTTCTGTGCAAGGAGGGGGTTCGTGTGTCTCTCTGGAAAGCCACTTGGTAAAGAGCACAGTTCTTTTAACGGCTTTGGATGTGGGCTACATGGATATAAACACTTCGCATGGTATGATGGTTGTGATGGGAGAAGGGATACGTTGCTGGTTCACAGTATTTACCGTGGTATTTACACGCGTGACACACCGGAGAGAGGGGCTAAAGGACGCACAGTCAAAACCTTAAAGTGTAGACAGGCAATGTTAGCGGTGATATTTGGCAGCGGCTTGACTGAGTGACAAACAGGTCTTCGGTGAAAATTCAAGTTTTAGTTTGAATCTGTATTTGTTCTGTTTCCACTCGCTCGTTGTCACCGTTGCCCATCTTCAACCACGTACCCCCCCCCCCCCCCCCACCATAAGAGTCTCCCAAATGTCAACCTAAACAACTTCACATGGTCAGAACAGCTGTGTGAATCCACTGAGCTTTGAAATCGCTGAGATCCCTGTACGCCTCTGAAGCAGCGCCGAAAAAATAAAATCCTGCCAGCATTTCAGTAGTAAACAGCGCGAGTGGCGTTTCCAGAACTTAAAAAATGAAACATGAACCACGCAGCGATCAAAATGTTGCACCGATGCTTCCAAGCAGCCGTCGTGTAGCTTAACAGAAGGCTTAAGGATGAATGTGAGTATGTCAGTGTTGCTCCAACATGACAATAACTGTAGTGTCTCTGATATGAAATGGTTAAAAGATGTGTGTGTATGTGTGTGTGTGTGTGTGATATTGGTTTCCTTACCCAGTGCAAATAACCTGAATTATATAGACACAGTCCTTCGGCCGTGGTGGCAGGTGAACTCAGTGTAAAGCAACATATGTAGGGGGGGAGGGTACCCCCGGAGGCCAGTGGCATCTCCAGTCCCTGATCCGTCCACTGTAGAGAACGTACGTGACAGAGGGATGCATTGTGGGTAAAGTGCAGGGGTGATGGGTCCCTCGGGTTTTTATCCTTAAATTAACATTTCAAAACTTTTCTGCTTCGTTCCTTCAACCAGCTCTTTCAAGCCAAGACATACAACTCATTTTCCTTCACAAATATCCAACGTTTCACACTTTCGGCTCCTCCAACTTTTCCTTTCTCGTCGCCAGACAACCAGTCTTCTTCTGCCTTTTTGTTCCTTCATACGTTCTTTCCTCGCTCCGTCCTCGACTCCCTTGCGCTCCGGTAGAAGTCAGAGCTTGTGCTGACCTCAGAAATCCTGTTGAGTCCATCCGGCACAATATTATTTAAAAAAAAAAAAAAAACGTCCATGGTCCTTCCCGGGCTCTGTTCCTCTGGCCTGTGCATGCAGGGATGAGGGGGGGGGTGGGGCTGCGGTGCCCAAGTCTAACAGTGGGTTCATGTGAGTGCGTCTGAATCAAGATTGAGTGACTTGCAAGTAAATCCGCTCAGAATCCTGTCGACTGAATCTTGGGCTCTGCTGGACTCCCCTCTTTGCCTGGTTTGGTTCAAGAAAGACAAAAACAAAGATATTATTTAGGTTCGAATATAACATAAAACTACACCATCAGCTACTGTTTCGTGAATCTTTAAAACGCAAATTCAGTCCCGCCTTACCGTCTCCTGAGCCGCGATCCAGAGACGGCGTTCGGGAGACGGTTGCTGAGGGACACCGTTGGTCCTCTGACTCCTGATTGACAGACGGCTCTCTGAGGGTTTTCAGAAGCTTGTGATGGGCCTTCTCAATTTCCTGCAAAGGCAAGAGGAGACATCAACATAATTATGCTGATGAGAGGTGAAAAGTCTTCAACAAGCTATTATAACCTTTGTGGGTTATACAGAATATTCCACGGTTTAGAAATGCTTGGCCCTGTGGATCACTTTGTTGCCTGTTGTTGGGATGGGGCTCATTTCTATGGAGGAGCGCAAGTATCGTGGCAATAGTAGTGGTAAATGGTAAATGGACTCGCATTTCTATAGCACTTTTCCAGTCCACTGACCGCTCAAAGCACTTTACAACACTTGTCACATTCAACCATTCACACACACACACACACACACACACACACACACACACATTCATACACTGATGGCAGAGGCTGCCATGCAAATTGCCAACTGCTCATCGGGAGCAAATTGGGGTTCAGCATTGTGCTCAAGGATAGGTCGACACGCAGCCAGGGGGAGCCAAGCTGAGCTACAGCCGCCCAAACGAATAACTACATTCTACAACAGGCATTAATGCATTTGTTTAATACATTTGTGTGAGGAGAACCTAAATAACTAAGCAGTCGAATAGCTAGGGTTGCAGCCGTTTTGGGTTCCCACCACATTTACAAAGTCTTTTTCGTTATTTTTTTTTTAAATATACATTGAAAGAAAAAAAAAAGAAGAATGCAACAAATCAAGGAAACTGATCCCGACTGAGCCCGAACACAAACTCACCTTCAGCTTCCGCAACTTGCTCATCAACCCCTCGATTGTGTGGAAAATCTCATCCACATTTTTGATCACATGGCTCTGGTTCCCAACTTGCAACTGGCCCGTTTCTTCTACTTCTTCTTCCAGTTGCATAGCCACCAATTGGTCGGGCTCAGGAGCGCAGGCTAGCGCGTCCCCGTCCGGCTTAGTCTGTGTTGACATCACTTCCTCCAGAGGCTGAGGGAAGTGGCTGGCGGTGGGGGTGGGCGGGTCGTTGGGGTCGTCTGTGAAGCTCTCTCCCTGCTCTGTAGGCATTACTAAGTAGAAAGTGTTCCCTGAAGGGCAGAAATGCAAAAGCAAACAGAAAGTTTGCCGGTGAGTAAAATTAACTTAACAACTCTAATTGTAGATGATATTCTTTATCTATAATCTTTATTACCCTGCTCAGTGGCCTTGCCTCTCGGCTTGGATGATTGGTCGGAGGGGAGGGTGACATCATCAGTGATGTCGTCAGGGACAGAGGAAGAAGAAGAAGGACCCGCAACCACAGCTATGCACAGAAGATAGACGTGTGATAGAGAAAAAAGTGTTTTGTACGTGAATGAAAAAGTAGTGAAAAAGGGTGAGGGAGATGTGGATCAGTGTGTCGTCGTGTTGTGAGGAGCAAGCAGACAAAAGAAGAGGAGAAAAAGTCTAAGAAAACAAAATAATGCTTCACCGAGTGTAGAAAAACATGCAAAGAAAAGTCAGCCATCAAAGACACCCAGATGAAATCCAAAAACAGTGAGCACGGTGAGCTGAATTCACTCCAAGTTCAACCAATCACACCAAATACTCACCTCCAGTGAAACGGCGTTATGCTTGATTACTTTAAAATTTGCATTTGAGAATTGCATGACCTCAGAGTGACCAGCCAGCCCTGCTGAAGAGTCAAAGAGGACTATTTAAAAGCTTTTCTTAATCTGATCCGTTACCTTTCCTCACGACCTGGACACTGGGCCGCTCAGCTTCAGGTGGCAGGACCTCCTCAGGCTCTGCCTCCCATTCGTCGGCGCTGAAGTTGGGGCCCGTCTCCAGAGGCTCATGCTGTTGTCTTTCGGTGAACGAGCTCCTCTCATTGGCCGTCTCATTAGTGGGCGTGTCGTCTGAATCGTGGCTCCAACCATCTTCTTCCAAGTCCCTCAATATGAGCTGCCTCAGTGTTTCAACTGTGGAGGCATGAAAACAACAAAATGAAAAAAGATTAGGCCGGTTACGGTTAAAAGATTGTATAAACTTACACCAAGATAAAATACAAAAAGACAAAATAAGATAAAATAAGTTAGATAATGGTTAATGTATGCTCCTTGATCGAAAGTATTGACACCAAGTATAAAATTCAACAGTTTGTGGTTCCTTCTCACCGTCTTGTAACGCGGCCTCTGCCACGCCTGCTGCTTTTCTTTCCGATTGGTCCGAAGGAGAGTTGGCTGAGAGCACAATGTCGTCGTTGGAGGAATGAGTCTCCATGGAGTCCGACTGCTCCGTCAACGAGTTATCTGGAAGATTTGGAACAGTTGAAGGGTAAAAAAAAATAAATAATAAAAATCAAAGCCTTTGTTTTGCCACAGCCAGTAAGATTGTCAAATATTTGTCAAACAAAATAGAATAGGGTTAAATTAGTAGATTCTGGACATTATAATGATTATTACCTGCATATGTATTACTGCCAGTTGACACTGGAGACGCACTGCGTAGACTGGGCGACCTACAAATAATACACACACAACACACATTAAGCATATGCAAGGTGACTAAAATAAACGTTTAAAAAGAAGAAAAGAAGCAAATGAAAAGACATGTAATAGTATAATACACAACATGTCTTCAATGTTAACAAATTCCATCATTCTTTTATTCATAGACAAAAGATTTACTAACGATATAGGCATGGATCCGTGATTGATCAGGGGTGATGAGCCACCTGCCGACGAGATGGTCTTTTCAAGTAAATCTTTCCAGCTGTGAAACAAAAAATCAACAGTCAGCTGTTTGAAGAGCAGAAATCTCATCGAGTGACTGAGTTCAGGGTAAACAGTAAGGTTCAAGCACTTTTAAAACTAAACCAAAAATGTCCCAACTGCTGAAGTCTTTATCATCACATCTAAAGTTTTAAAAATGCAACTGCAAAAATAAAGTCTACTGAATTCCCATATAGCCACAGCAATCAATGTATAAATCAATGTACAAATAAATTAAATTAAATTCTAGTTTATATGAGTGATTGTGTAGATAAAACACCAGAATGTGCTGAAAATGAAGCATTTTTTAAGAATTATATTCAAAGTCAAGCAAATTTCAAAACCTACAACACTTACAAACGCTGAGAGGTGGAAACTGTCCCAGTTTTAGAAAAGAGCTTACGTGTTTTTCTCGGATGACGACCCGGCCACCAGCTCGTAGATCTGCCTCTCTGTGGTGCTGATGATGTAGAGGGCTTTGTTGTCTGGAGTGAAATCACAAGATCAGCGCCACAAAAAGAGCTACGTTTTTAAAAATCTGCTTTATTTAAAAAGGTAACCGCAGTATTACCTGTAGCTACTGAGCGGACCAGCAGCGAGTCCAGCTTCACCAGAGGGCTGAAGGAGGTCTTGCTGTCCCCGCCTCCTCCGCCGCCTCCACCCAGCCAGCGGGATGGATATCTGAGCTGCAGCCGGTCGTCGGGGCCCCTCTGCAGAAGGACCAAGCAGTCCGACAGCAGCAGCGCTTGAATCTCTGACGGAGGGAAACGGAGAGGCGAGGTTAAAAGGGGTACCAAACCAAACTGATTGCACAGTAGATGATCCAGCATCATTATAGTGAACAGAAACTTAACGAAAACCAAAAACTAGGTGTGAAAAAAGTAAGAATTATTTATTTGTCAAGATATCTATATTTTTTCCACATTCTAATTTAAAGATCATTGCTCTTCGACAGAGTGTACTAACATTATTATCAATATATCAGTGGCAAAAATGTACTTAAAATGACAAAACCTTGTTTATCTCAGTTATTTCATAGACAACACGTCATCCATTAAAAACCCGTTATTGTCTACATGATGTGATTAATGCATTTTCTGAACTTGTTGGTAAGCTAAAGACCTTTAAAAACAATGAAAACTCAACTGAAAGGAGAAAATGGAAACTAAATTCAATTGAAACCTAAATTTAAAAACTAAAGAAAAAGACGAAACTATAATAATTCTGATGTGTCCTGAGATCAGGTACTGACCTATCTGCTTATCTTTGTTGACTTTCCACGTGAGAGGACCTTCATGAATCATTCTCTTAGTGGACAAGTCCAGATTCTGTGAGAGAAGGAAAAGCCTGTGTTTAACATGGTTCTGTAGCTTTCATTACATTATGAGCAAAGCGAACAAGGAAGAAAAAGAGTCACCAGAAAAAAAGCTTTCGACTACCTTGAATTGAGGGGCAGCGTCCAGCCTGCGTTGGTATTGGCTGAGGCGTTGCCGGTGTTCTGTTTCCCTGACGACTTCGTTGACGGCCTGCAGTATCCCTCGGCAGCACGCCTGGGCGCGCTGGAGCGAGGGGAGGTCCGACGTACCGGCTGAATGAGAAAATAAAGAAACAACATCTTAAAAAATTGCTTTCTTTTTTTTGGCACATTGCCTCGTGTTCACACGATCTCCACGACTCCTCACCCTCTGTGTGTTTGATGATGTTGTCCAGCAGCAGCGGGTACTTGGTGAGTCGCTGCATCTCTGACACCAGCAGGTCTTTGAGCTGCAGCCTCCGACAGTGAGGACTAGCTTCGCACTCCTGAACAAACGTGACACAAGTGAGCACGTAAAGGCGACAAGTGCTAATACATCCACAAGTGTGAGTGCTTGTGTGTGTATGCGTGTGAGTACCTGGATGATGTGAGCGAAGCGAGGGTCTTTGCGTTGCTTGTTCTTGATGAGCTCCAGGGCCTGAGACTGCTGGCTGCACAGCTGGGACGCCTGTTCCTGAAACTCCTCACCGGCTGCACCTTCAAACTAAGAAATGCACACTGCTGTTAAACACACTACATTCAGCAAACGCCTCACAAATTACAGCAGAAATCAGATGATGGAAACGGAGACAAAACTATGTCGGCGATTATCTCACTCACCCTGGCCAGCATGACATCCCCGATGTCCTGAACGATGGGAGTTTCTCGTCGCTTCTTCATCGCCTCGCACAGGCTCGCTGCAACATGAAGGCCGACAAATACAAATGATTTCAAACAGTAGCAATAACTGAATCCATTGATCCAGAGAATCATATGGTAGAAAAAAAAAAATTGCTATTCGAGTGTGGCAACTATTTAACACCATATACTTCCATGTTCTAAATTAAAGCCCGGAGCACATATTGACTCAGACTGAGATTGCATTCAACAGTTACGACCTTCGCCTGGTATGTGCTTCACTAATTATTATTTGCCTGGCAGAAGAGAGGCCTGAATATGTGTTGACTCAAAGTACAACTCAATTTAATGTGCAAACAGAAACAGTTATCCAAGTCACCTGTAGTGTTCATCTGCTGTGTTCTTATAGCTTCATGTTTGATTTGAAAACAGCCTTAAATAATATTCATTGACATTGCTTTCCTTTGCATTCAAAAACATTCATCTTTACCTGCAATTACGGTGTAAAGAACAGCATATTAACAACCCTGACACGCACACACACACACACACACACTCTCTCTCACAGAAAAAAAGCACACAGACTGACCGTGGAGTTCGTAGACCTCGGGCAGCTTTGGGAAGATGCAGGTCAGCTCATCGTGGTTCAGCACCGACCTCATCTTCTGGAAAAAGACCTGGTCCAGGACCCTCAAGGTCCGCAGGTGAGACGCCTCGGTGGTGAACAGCTCTGATGACGGAGGAGCGAACGCGGGTAATGAACATCAGTGAGCGACCGCGAGATACCTGTGACCTATTATTAGCGACAAACACTAGTTATCGGCTCCTACCGTATATGACGGCCTGTCTGTCCACCTCCCTCGGACTGAGTGTGGCGAGCAGCTGAGGAGGAACTGTGTCCTGCCAGTTCTGACCGTCGCCGACCTCCTCCTCCAGCGACGCGGCGTCCGGCAGCAGCGCCAATGGCGAGTCAACACTCCTGCAGGGTCACAAGCACACATATGAACACGGGTAGATTGACCAACGTGGACAGATAGGGGGATGGACGGGACAGGATGGATTAAAAAAACAAACAATTTTGAACACAAACGTGGCTATTATAAAAAAAAAAACTTTCTTTCATGTACACCAAACCTTCAGTTTTGCATGTGGGAAAGAAGCCAGCCATCTTTATTTAAAAGCTCCTGTCAGACAATTGGTTAAACTGGTCATCAATCGTCTGGGGGGGGGGGGTGACACGGAAACTCACCTGCGTCTAGACCGAGGGGTGTATGGGGGTGTAGGGTTCTCTAGAGACCTGAGTGTGAGAGAGAGTGGAGAGAGAGATGGCGTGAGGTCCGGGGTGTTTAGGATGTAAAGCGCTCATTAAAAGGGGGAGAGGGTTTGATTCCTTGAAGCTCATTCTGTTGTTTGTAAAGTTGGATTTCACCACTCAACACTCAAAGCAGTCCATTCAGTTAGGGATATTTTCAGTTACAATACCTTGGTAATAAAAAAAGATTCTGAAAGAACAAGGAACCCTGAAGTGCAGTATCAAAAATATTCATGTTTGCATAAAGAATTGAATCAAACGTCATCAGAGGACATCTAATCGTTACCGTGCAGAGCTGCTGGAGGCGGACGACGAGGCGCTGTGCTGCAGCGGCCTGAGGCCCGGCCCCTCCCTCTCCTCCCCGCAGTCCTCCATGTCCACGTCGCTACGAGAGCGAGGGACGGACTCCGTCCCCGAGACGACGCCCCGCCGACGGCCTTCTCCCTGAGCCTTCAACGACTCGCTACGTGCCAGACGCACTGAGACCGTTGGGCTGCGTGACAGAAAAAGATATTGAATGAAATCATTAAGCGCCAAAGACTTTGAAAGCTGATGTTGAGTTTCTACTCCAGTTGGATTTCAGGGGTACCTGTCCATGCCGTCTTCTCCCAGGCTGCTGGAGGAGAGCCTCTGGGCGTCGGCAGCGTCTCCTCCCTCCTCTCCCACGGAGTCGCCGTTATTCTCAAACTGCTGAATGATGTTCTTCACACTGCCGGGACGGACTGCACACACAGACGATTACACGGTGTGATAAAACAGCACAGACACACACACACACACACACACACACACACACACACACACACACACACACAATCAGCAGAAAGGGCTGATGTGTAAGAAAAGAGCTGGAATCTTCAAACTACACTCGATTTATGAAAAACAACTTGTATGTTTGGAGAAAGGAACAACATTTAACCAAAGAATAAAAGCAACAAAAAAAAAATTGCAATGATATGAAAATAAATACCTTCGGTGGGTGACAACGGGACATGGAATGCTACAAAATCAAAAAAATGAACCAAACAGAAACAATGAAATCAGAACAACGGGACACAGCGAAAAATCCAGAAATCAATAAATAAACCTGTAAAACAATAAAAAAGCAAACAGAGGGCAGAAAGAAATCAATATCGAGTGAGAGAAACAACGAGTGACAGTGTCACGTGTCTGTGTTAGCGTGTGTGTGTGTGTGTGTGTGTGTGTGTGTGCCAGTGTACCGATACTGTCAGCTCTCGACGAACCTCAACAAACTCTATGTATGAATGCGTGTGTGTGTGTGTGTGTGTGTGTGTGTGTGTGTGTGTGTGTGTGTGTGTGTGTGTATTTACTGGACTGGGATGTGTTCCGGGGTTTGCCGATGTACTTCAGGATGGGATTTCTCTTTTTGTCCTCTCCATCTTTCTCTTTCTTCATACCACTCAGCTGTGGAGAGAGGATCCAGGAAGTCATATAATCAATGCGTGAACCGTGACTTCCATCCGCTCCTTCTTCATTAATTCACTATTACGATACATTTTCATCACAGTGTTCCCTTCAACAGGAGAAACGACGCGAGGGCAGCTGCCACTCTTACCTTTTTCGTCTTTAAGAAAGCCAGCCACTTCTCCTTCTCGGTGCTCAGACCGGGGAACACCTTGGAGTCTCTCAGCTTGATGCCGGAGTGACGCAGGTAGAGGTGCACGGCGGACGCCAGAGGAGAACTGAGCGAGAGGGTGGAGAGAGAGAGAGAGGGAGGACAAACAAAGAAAAGGTGTTGAGGAAGCATTCGATCTCTCAGACGTGCTGCTGTTAAATTGTATTTCACTCCGACGGAGCAGACAAGTCGCTTCTTTTTTTTTTTTTTACCTTCTGTCCTCTTCGTGCTTTGATCTGCAGCGGGAACACAAGGAGAGACATAAAAACGCGGTTAACTCTCTCAAACGGCGATGCAAGAAACAGACGGTAAGCGCGACAGTCATGTGACGGGAATCAGCCCGTGTGTGTGTGTATAAAGTCAAAGAAGTAAATGTCATGTGGTTTGGAGGTTTTGCCGCTGTGGTAATGACCTTTGTTATGAGCTCCTTCTGTTGCTTTGTAATAACTATTTTATTGGGCACTGAACATCTGACCCTGTTGCTAGGCAAACACGGTCCCTTCAGTCTTAGTGTGGGTGTCATTATATTCGCTTCAGGAGCAGTGCCACATGTTGAAGCAGACCAGTAAATGTGATTTTATTTGGAACTTGCAGTTGTGTCATACATTTGGACATAAAACATGTAATAAGCTCTAAAGAAACAAAGAAACACAGCATGATCCTCTCTAATTTGACGTCATATCGATGAAGTTGTATCACCTCGTATCAACTCGCAGTGAACCGGAACCTTGTTGCAATTTTACAAATTTTAGTGATGCAACAGCTTTATCTGACGAAGGCACACACTCACAGTATTTCCCAGAGGGCGGTGACCTGTCTGTCCACCACCTGTTTCTCCTTCACCGGGTCTCCATCCAGCTGCTGCAGGTCTCCTTCTCCAAACAGAGAGCCGAGACCCATCATCTGCTTGTTCCTATGAAACACACGTTTACACGTTATTGAGAACCCTTTAATACAGCGGTTCTGTCAAAACGTGTGTGTCTTTGTGGTCATTATTCTACCTAAACAGAGATGTTACACATTATCTCAGATAATGTACCTGTAGTCCTGGATCTGGTCCTGGATGTCCGGCAGCACCTGCTGCTGCAGCTCTGACAGAGGTCCTCTGATGTCCTCCTGAGCATGAAGTCGATTTTCTGAAGGGAAGATGGACACAACAGAATGTCAAGTATCTATAGATATTATACACTTTCATTTAATGCTTTTTATTAGAGCTTTCTGAGATGAATTTTGACCAAATCTACTGATTTTTAGGACAATCATCCTTTTCTTAATCTAGTATTGCAGGTATGTATAAAGGTATGCAGTATACATGTGGTCCCATGCAGTGGTTGGGTTGAACCATTCGACGAATATGGTTTTTAAAGTGAGTTACCTTAATCTACTCTTTGCTAACAGTTAAATGACACTGTGAGGATCAAATGTAAGACTATTAAATGACTTTCAAGGCTTGATGTTCATTATAGTGATGTGCTTCTTGTTACCACTGAATTAATCAGTCATAGATCAAAATTTCCACCTGATTGTTTTTAGTGTCATATGAAAGAAGACCTTGCAAATCTTTGAAGATATGAATTAACCGAGTGAGCCCACAACTCAACTGGCTTTTAGTCGTCTTACCTATATCAGTGAGATACTCCTCTCTTACTTTGATTTTCAGAGGCTACAAGGGAAAAAAGAAACAGCATTGTTTTTATGTTACAGTAATAAGAACAGATGCAGAACATTAATATTTAAATGTTTTGCATGTTAAATGGTATTCAGTGAAGTGGTTATCATTTAACGCCAAGTGCAAGTGCTTCCAACACTGTTATATAAAAGATAAACAAATGGAAGTAAAAAATCATGAAGGCATGTTGGCACGTACAGCATCTGGGTCCAGGAAGTGGGAGCAGATCTGAGGTGCAAGTGCTCGGGCGTCTTTCGGACTAGAGCCCAGGTAGGCCTCCACCGTCAGGTAAAACAGCTGTGGAAGACAGATGTTACTGTGATTAGGACCAAGCAACCCCACAACCGTATAAGCAAGAGTGTGTTGATTTAAACTGGCTATAGACAAACTTCTATGTTTCAACATGTTCTTTTTAAAATTTTCTGGAAACTGTTAAAATTTGCACAACATTTCCATGGAAACCTAGCTTCAGAGACTTAAAGAACATTTGTTAACACATGACGTAATGACTGACCAGCGGGTTCGGGTCTAGAAGCTGGGTGAAGACGTATCTCATGAACACGGCCATGTGTGCCGGCCGTGACTTCAACAACTCGATGTCCTGGAACGGACCGTCCATCTGAGAGGAAGACGGAGACATACTGTGTGAATACTTGTACCGATGGAGATCAACCAGCGTCTGCTGGATCCACATCTCACCTCATTGAATGCGTAGCCATCATTCTCTTCATCCTCTTCCTCGGGGCCGATGATCTGGGCCTTTCCGCCCTTTGAACACAGACGCACGAACACACGCAGATTTCAAGAAGTGAAAGCACGAGGACGCACACTCGAGGGATTGTGAAAGCAGATCCAAACACTGTTTTTGCTGTTTTTATTCATAAACTAGAGTCTGGTGACGAGACGAATGAAAGGTTGTGGTGATAAATTGCCTTCAGTGTCTCTACTTGTCTCGTACATTTGAAAACAGCTATGAACACACAGTGATGCAAGACAGAAACAGAGAGGAATAGATGAAGAGGAAAAAACAGCTACAGTACACGGTAAAGAAGTAAATGAATTAACACCACAAGTATGCAGCAGGTGATTCAGACCTCGTCCTTGCAACTAAAAGTGTGTTAGCGTTCCTGTATTTTCAGTATAACCTCGGCAGATGGGCGCTTGTGTTTACGCTACATGTGAGCTACTGCCAACGGCCTTGACGTGAAAGCAAGCGAGTGTGTCCATCTCACCAAGTCAGACAGGGTGTGTGTGTCGGAGTTCTGCCGTCGGTGTTGGGGGGTCCTGAAGGAGGATGAGGGGGAGGAGTGGGGACTCTCAAAGGCCTGGGGAAGGAGGAGGAGGAGGAGGAGGAGGAAGGGAGGGAGGGAGGACGAGGGGACGGGATGAGTGGGATCGTCTCATACACAAACACACACAGACGATCTCGTGAAAACACAAGATGGTGCGGCTTACCTCCATGTCTCCTTCGCTTGAGTCCATCGACAGTCGACCTGCAGGAGCACAGAGGAGATCGACGCCAATTATAAAACCATTTACAACACGACGTATGACACATTTTGCGTGTATATGGCTTTAAGACACAAAGGGCTGTATCAATTTGGGCCGACCACTTATGAGTTTCACTTTCAAATCACAGTATGTAGGATATCGAGGGGTGCAATAAACGTGCAATATGCAACTTTTTTACAGGCCTATAAACAGACAGAGCTCTTGATACAATGAATGGTGGTTTCCAAGAGCTAACATGAGATTTAGATGCACTTTAAAGCCTCATGTTTACAGTTTTCTCTATATACATTAGAACATTAGGATATTTGAGTTATGGTGGGGTGAGAACACAAAGAATATAGAAGTCCTAGAGTTCAGCAGTCGTTCAAAAAGTTCCACAGTGCACCTTTAGATCAAATGTGAATCATCAAGCACTGACAGATTTAATCAAAGAGGCAACGTATCAGGAGATACAAACCTTCTCCTGCTATGACGTAGCTCGTGACAGACTCCGATCGCGTTCCCTCCTGGAGAAACAAAAAAAAGGCAAATGGTCATTTTTAAAAGCAAATTATGAATGTCATCATCAATGCGAAAATAATAGAGCTTTGAGCTTTCTTAACACATTATGTAAATGATCGTAAACCCCAACATCACCTTTTCTCACACTAAGCTATAATTATCTGGCCACACAGAACGCAGAATGAAATTTGTAAACATGCTTTTATTTGAGTTCTTCATCACTGCACAGCCTGATGTCTAAGAGAAACCTCTCTGAAATACTTGAAAATCATTTCCTGTGCTCTATGCTAGTAAAAAGTTTTGAGTGCGCCTTAAAAATATTGATGATACAGTGACGTCTTCTCACCAGATCTTGCTGAATCTTCACCCTGACTTGGTGAGCTCTCCTCTTGGCACTTTCGATCCGCTCCTCCAGTGACGGCGACGGGTTCTTCGACTGCTCCTCCATCAAGTCCTGTGAAGTGAATTGGTCACGTCTGGTTATCAGATCAGATATCACAGCTGAACTGAGGGATCTTTGTATATAAACAGGAGGAAGCGTGCAGGGTTTCAGTTCTGGGTTATTTGTTGAAGTGTGAGTGTGTACCTGCAGCTCAGCTTCTTCCTGCTCCAGCATTTTCCTGAGTATCTGAGTGGCATGTTTCTGTACTTCTGGGTCCTGAAACACACGTTTACAACAAATATTGTAAATAAATATGACAATCTTTATGTTGCCACAGATCTGTTTCACTTAGTTCTGATGAAAAATAACAGTATCTGGGAATATAATGTCATTCACCTGTAGTGGTTTAGGTCCAGTGATTCTTTGGGAAGGGGTGCTGCTCAGCCCAGAGGGCAAGGGTGGAGGCGGTGGCGGTGGAGCCTCCCCACCAAGAGACGTTCTTTGATTGGGCGAGATGTCGGTGGGGAGGGGCTCTAAGGGCAAGGCAGCGGTTGAAGGCGGCGGTCCTTGTAGTGTCAGGGCTACGTACGTTCCAGCTGAAAGAAGAATAAAAATGGAATCAGTTAAACGTCAAGATAAGACACGAGCAGTTTTTGCAACAATTACAGAGAAACTAATTTGTCCTACTCACATTTGATGAGCTTTACCACCTCCTGATGGGACATGGAGGACACCAGCGAGCCGTTCACCTGAGAGAGAGAAAGACGGAAGAGCCGGGTTAAAAACAGGAAGTGAGCAGTGACTCTCAGATTCAGTGTGATAGAAAGTCAAACAAACCTTTATGATTCGGTCCCCTTCTTGGACCCCGGCCTTCACTGCTGCGCCGCCTGTAAAAATGAAGACGGGCGTTTTAAAGTGCGCTTCTACAAACAACGTATTCATTCAAGTTCAAACAACCGATCTCGTAACTGCCTTTTTTAGCACCTCTTTGGCTAAAATAAAATTAAACCTCAGCTGTGTCCACGCGTCTCACCTGGTCGGACGTTCTGCACTAGCTTGACTCTCTCTCCACACACTGTGAAGCCGAAACCGAGCTGGTCCTTCTGCACGACCACGCATCTCTGGACAAGACCAGGACCTGGGAGGATGAGGATGGAAGGATGTAAAGGTTGTTTTCTGGATATTCAATGATAGAAAAAAAAAACCATTAACCAGCTTGGGATGTTGCGATTACCGGTGGTCTCAGCATGGATGTCGGCCGTGGGCTCCCTCTGCTGGGTGGCAGAGGATTTGCGCTCCGAGTCCCCGATGGTCAGACTGCTGAGCCTGGGTTTGAGAGACGGGAGAAGAGAGACGTTTGGCGTGGAACGACACCAATCGAAATAGTTCAGAAAACGCTCAGGGAGGGGCTGATTGGACTGGGAAAAGGGAGGGATTTGAAAGGAATAAATGAAAAGAGGAAGAAAGTGAGATAAACAAAAGATTGATGGAACAGGCCAACGAGAGAAGGGGGGAAAGTTTAAAACGCAAGAGGGGCGACGAGAAAAAGCAGTCGACGGGGAAACTCACCAAGCAGCAAAGGGGCTGAAAGCGAAGCATGACAGAAAAGAAGGAAGAAGCAGATAAAGGGGGGAAAAGGGAGGGAAAAGAGAAAAGAGAGAAGAATTTCAGAAGAATTTCAGAATGAAGACCAACCCTAATGTAAGAGGAAACAGAGTTCAAATCACTCCCGCGCCCTCTCTACTTGTACACATTGTAAACACTGAGAGCAGCCTTCGCTTCCAAGAAGATATTTATTTAAGGGTGTGTGACGCATGGACACGGAGCAAACACTGATGTGATTTGGTATTATTCCAGAGGTCCAGTGACTTGTTGGCTTAAAGGGACAACTGAGAGCAAAATGTTAAAGTTATTAACCTATTAAGACGGATTAGTTATGATTTATTAAGAGCTGGAAAAACACTGTAGAGCCAGTGAGCGCTGAAACAGTCAGTCAGTTAGAGGCAAGAAAACTAATAAACAACAAATTACATACTTTAGGAATTTCTCGTAAAAGAGAGATGCGTACAAAGTCACTAACTTCTTGGGTGTGATGGTTTGCTCTTCATATTATGAACTACTCCTTTGGTTTGGAATTTTTGGGAGGACAACACAAACAATATCAATAATTTAAAGGTGCAATGTGGAGATTTTGTGAAGAAATTTCAATCAGAAGAGAAAAATCTTCAGTGACAGATTTTTTCTTTTATGCCTAATCAAAACCTTGTCTTTCTAAAATGGAGGCGTAATATTCCTCCTTTTCCAATAGCCGCCACTGGGGTAGGCGTAAACATGTGACGTGGCGTGAAGCACGAAGTTGGGCTGTGAACAGTGACAACGAATCTGTTTTCAAAATAAGAGCTTTACATTGCACCCCATTGGAGTTTAGAGCTGGGTTCTTAGCGGGGGGCTTTTAATCTGAAAGTAGCGACCGTTCGTAGCTTGCCACTACAACAACAAGCAGATACAACCAAACAGCTACAGAGACCGAGGAGAAGCTAGCATCTCCTGGATCTCAGCGGCTGTTTCACTTTGTTTATATGTGGCGGACCCTGCCACCTTTCTAGCTTCGAACAATGTTCTGAAGACCTTATTTTCCCTTCAAAAATGCTTATTTATTCCTTAATTTTCATGTATGGTCGGTTAATTTAATCTTATTCAACGGGGACGGCGCACATTAATAAACACTGTAACGAGTAGTTGATCCAAAGAAAATTATTAACCAGCTACTCTAATAACCGACTGATTGTTTAAGTTGTTTTTACAAGCAAAAAATGTCAAACATTAGCTGGTTCAAGCCTCATACATGTGACGATTTACTGCTTTTCTTTGACATGTATGGCAGTAAATGAAGAGTCTTGGGGTTTTGGACTGTTAGTTGGACAAAAGAAGCGATCTGAAGACGTCCCTTTGGGCTCAGCTAGTCTTGCCAAATCTTAATTTATTGAACCAGAACTATTTGAATGGGCTGATTTAATCTGGAGTAGGTGGAGGTAGGTGGAGTCAGCAGTGAATATAAAAGTACCAACTGGGGTTAAATCAAGCCAATCCACCAAATCAGCAACATAATGCCTGTCAATACTGACATAATTGGACAAAATTCAGTGTTCAATTATGATTTACATGCCAGGGATATTAACTGGTGCAATCCAATGAGCTACAATCCAATTTGAGCAACTGAAATGCCTGTTATGTGTAAGTGAAACCTGCTGAGTGCCTGTTGCTAACTCCACCTCCACCGCTACGTCGAGCCCAAGCCTCCTGAAAAGTGCTGCCGCAGCGACAGCCTGCAATCTGTATCATTAACCCCAAACCCTGACATGAGCCCCTCACAGGACAGCTGTCCTACCTGAACAGGTGGGCGTTTTTCTTATTGGCTGCCCTGCTGTCACATGACACACACAGACACAGCAGTGGGCACGTGCACAAGAACACACACAGGAGGGGGGAAAAAGGAGGTTGACAGCGGGAGAAACAGGAGAAAGACACATGATCAAGACACAGATGCATCTACAGAGACGACCACAGAGACACAGTGTTGGGCTACGTGGTGACGACAAACAGGATGAACATCGAGTCTTAGCAGAGGCAGAGCTACAGCTGGTAGAGAGGTATAACAACAAACACACATTCAAAAGTGAGGGATGTGACAAAACATCAGACCAACATCATTATCTGCGGACAGCCGCCTTGTTGACCGCTACTGGTCAATCAGCAAATAAGATGCTTTTCACCACCGAATAACAATCTTGGTGCCTTATATGTTCGGTCCTCTAGTTTACATGGCTTGGCAGTCAAAGTCTGGTTAACAGCCCCTAAACTCGAAACAACAACTCTTACATTTGGAAAAGATTACGGTACGCGAGTTGACGTCATATGACGCTGAAACATGCCGGATGAATGTAAGTGAATGTGGATGATGGTAAGAAACGTTTACAAAAGTCACGTACTGCCTGTCAATTTTGGCTCACACGTAATCTGCAATGTGGTATTTTAGTTGAAACGTCTATGGCGATTACATGCATCACTCCCATGTTGCTCCCATGTTCAGACACGACGCACATGAACACATCAGAGTGAGAAGACTGACCTCCCAACATGGGAGGAGCACATGAACGCAGCATCCTTCGTCTTGAAGTCTGAATTAACGATGGTATTTCGGGGAGCATGTCGCAACAGTTTTGAGGTACTTTACTTGTGTATTTCCTTTGCTTTTTAGATTTCCTCTTAACTACATTTATTTGATACATTTAGTTACTGTGCAGATTCGTGCTTTGTTTTTTCATTGTTTATTGGCTGTTAATTGTGATCAGAGAGTGCTGGAGGCGGGGTACAAATCATTGGGAATCAAACGATTTGAATCACTGAATCTGCACTTTATTCATGCTTTTACTCCACTGCAGTCCGTAGTAATGCAATATGAAACATAGCTGGCAGTTCGGCGGACTGTTGATGATGATGGCGGTCACTTTATGACCCATCAGGAAAATGCAAATGACCATGTGAGTGTGAGGCTGAAGCTTTTTTTTATTACCAAAATAATGCTTGTTCTGTCTGGTGAAAATATAGAGATGAAACTGTAATTTTAAGACCAACACCGCTGGTTCTATATCATTATTGTCACCCGGCTCTGGCTGATGGGGAACAAAATATCCCCAAAAGACGACACTTTCTTTAAAGAAAGCCAATTATTACGCTTTTAAATTCAAAGGTGTGACCTCTGAAGCTGGCCTTTATGAACAAACTGTCTAAACGTGATTGGCATCTTTTGTTTAAAGCTTGATTTGTCATGCATACAGTACTCTCCTTCACCTCCCAGTTACCAGCCTGTCTGGCAGGTATTTCCAGTGGCCAGACTGGACCTCAGCCAACCAAAGCCGCCTCAGACTGATCTGGGAGCACCGCATTTTTTTGTGGTGTATCCTTAACCACGGAAAAATTGACACTGTCTAGCCGTAGCGGGTGTTCGAGGCTCGTACCTGTCCAGCGTGGAGGTGGGTTGGCGGAGACTCATGTCTGCGGCCTTGTGACACTCCTCTGCTTCCTGGTGCGGGATGAACACTGTCACTGGGCCTCTTTTATCATCATCATCCCCATCATCTCTTTCCTTGTCAAGCCTTTCACGGCCACACAATGGGGGGGCTCTTATGTTGTGCTTTTTTGATCAGATCTTCGAGCTGCTTGGAAGCTGGTTCAGGTCAGACAGAGTGCTCCTCATGATCCCATCCAAAACACCCCCCCTAGTAGTTCCAGTCAGGTAGCAGCTGCGCTTCAAAAAAACCCAAAGTCCTCAGTCTCCTTTTTTCCAATGCGTTGCAGTAGTGGTTCGAAAAATAAAAGCTACGATTATAAAAGGCTGTTAGTGGCTTGATATGAGTTCAGCTGTAGTGGCAGATGAATAAAAAAAAGGGGGACAGTCTGCTTCCTCAAAGGTCATCAATCATGAATGAATGGCTGATGTGTCTCGCTCTGCTACAGGAGGTCAACAACTCCCGAGCCCCTCAGTTGTCTTTGTAAAGCTAATTCCTGGAAGATATATGTTGATTCACCGAGCACACCTGAAGTCCAGGTGACAGAACAGCATTGTTTGCGGGTGATACCTGCGATAAAAACGGCTTACGACGAGCTTACACGCAGGCAGACTTGTTTACATGTGTGTCTCTCGGGTGCTGTGCCAACTTTGATAATCCCAAACAGGCTAAAGACTTGCCTCAGTGTCGCTCGTTGCATAGGTTATGTTAAAAAAATAAAAAATAAAGCATGAATGCCCTGTTTGATTGTGTTAGCGATATTATCTCAACTGGTGTGATATGTGGCTAGCTACTGCTATCTGACGTACCTCAGTTTTATATGGGGGTGGGGGGGATAAAGCTAAATAGCACGGCAGTCTAACGCGTTTTCAAACTGACTGTAAGTGGAAGATATGTATATGCTAGCACACTGTAAACAACAAACAGCCCAGACGCTACGCCGGCTTCACATTTCTGGCTAACGAACTAGCTAGCTAATTAGCAGATTAGCCGGCATTAGCTAACGCTGCCGCTGGGCTTCTGAAAATGAAAGCGCCGTGCAGAGTGAAAGTTTCTCCCCTACTTCGAGCTGTGACTTATGTAATGAGTGGACTGCGGGATGTGGACGACCACCTGAAGCGGCCTGCTGTATCCAGCTAGCGTTAGCTTCCTGAAGTTAGCTCTACGTAAAGGCCGCTTTCAATCCGCGGCATCGCGTTGGTCCTCCGGCCGGTCGAAAGCGCCGCGAGCTCGGCCCCAGCTGCGCCAACGGAGTGGGTCCTTTAGCGGGGGCTAGCTAACCTGCTATGTCTGCAAGACGGAGGGGCAACCATGACTTTCGACCACATGCGGATAGCTGGATGTTAAAGTGTCCGAGATAGTGGCAGTCCATGCGAAATTCCAGCTCGATATGTCCCGTTTTCGTGCAAATTGAAACACTAATGCTGCATGTTAGCCAGCTAGCTGGAAAGGCAAGTCGATTCCAGCAAAGCTCCACCTCAGGTCTTCTCAAAGTCACAGTGGTACAATCCGGATTTGCTTCTCTCTGTCTCTTGATCTGCCAGAAGTCTCGGAGGTTAATCACAGCCGTTGCATGTATTTATTCTCTCCTTTAAAACTCACAGTTGTTAAAATTGTGATCTCTGCTGTGTTGTTATCCTGCTGTCTTGACTGGCTGCTGATCCACCACCATATTCTCAACGATCACTCGCGCAAACAGGGAACAACAGCGCCCCCGTACAGGCGGAGAGCGGTACTGCAGGCGCTCTGACGTTAAAGGGGCGTAATGTAGTTTGGGGAAATTAAAAATTTTAAACACAGGATTTTGTACATTTAAAAATATCGATGTGGTAACTTTCCGTAACTGAATAAACAGGCTGTTCTCAGACGTAAGTTTGAGTTGTTTGAAGCTAGAAAAGTGGCAGGGTCTGCCACATAAAACAAAGTAGAACCGTATGAAATCGTATTGTCTTTTAAGATCAGTTTGTTATTCAGTTAATCAGTCATGGAAAAAAGAGGGGTGTATTTAGTTAAAAAAAACAATCAATGAAGATCCTTCCCTATTCTTCACCAAAACTACATAGTGCACCTTTAATATTTAGGAGTGGTTCGTTAGCTATGAAAGCCCGTTTCTGCCAGTTCAAAAAAAAAAAAAAGATAAAATCTCAGCCTTGATTAATAAAAAAATATCATCATTAGGAGATAAAAAAGTAAATATTCTGAGAAACAAGTGATAATTTTTGGATTAAAAGTCATATTTGTGAGTTAACAAGTCGAACTAGCAATTCAAATTCAAATTAAAAAACACTTTCAGTATCTCTGCTGGGAATTTAGCACAAGCTTATAGTTTGTTTGTTTTTTCTTTATAAATATGACCGGGGCCGGCCCAAGCAATAAGCCAACTAAGCAGTTGCTTTCGGGGCCCCAAAGAGCTCTTGAAATGTCACACATGACCGGTTGATAAATATGTAAAGTGTGTGTGATGTTATATTAGTGGTAATCATACCAAAGAAAAACAACATGTTTTGTTATTATATCAGACAGACAAGTTCTTGGTTTAATCAAGTTTCATTTCACCCAGTTCATTTTATTAACCTCTTAGCGAACCCCCACATTTTAAGGTTCTTTTTCCAAAATGACATACCGAAATCAAAAGCATGACAGCTCCCACATAGTTTTAGACTCAGGGATGTGCATTGGAAAGGTAACACCCTCATGTTTTTTCTAGAAGTGTAAGTGTGATTCTATGACATACTGACACAGAGTTACAGAGGTTGGAACAAAGGTTTTGGTTTCTGTCCAAACACAAGGGTGTTCCTATGTTCCTAAAGGGGTTAAACTGTTTCATTTATTTAATATTGTTGTGTACCTTTTTTTTTTCGTAATATTTATAAACATAAAATGGCTCCATACAGCTCATCAGTTGTAATCCAACTCTCCTAAGGGCCCAAAGATCCCAAATTGATTTGAAAAGACGTTATTTACATTGTTTTTAAAGCCAAAATCTTCAACCTAGCTGCTAAGCTAAAAGCGTTAGCACGCACCTCGTCTGAAGTGAGTGGAAATGTCTTTTCCTGTTAGTGTCTTTTCAAGTCAATTTGTGATCCCGGGCTTCCAGGGACTTGAACATAAGCCATTTTTATGCAAATGAACAAAAAACCAAAACAAAAATTTCATAATATTTGCACTTTAATTGCATATTTATTATTTTTGTGGGGAAAAAAATTCTTTGCAGTTGGCTGTTTTGCACTTTTGTTAAAAAAGATAATTTGTTTACAGTAAATGCATTGTCTGCTGGTTTATTTTGTTACTTTCCAGCTCACCTGTGAGCCATGATAATGGTTGATAACAGTTAGATGTAAAACGGACAAAGATGGAGCATGGACAATATTGGGGTGCTGAGGTATGTGGTGCGTTGGGCTGGGAGCGAAAGGGGGGGGCAAATCAGATTGTGCTTTGGGCCCTATAAAGCCTTTGGCCGGCTCTGATTAAGCATTATGAAACACTTGAGAAGAGGAATCGCTATGACCTAACCGAGGCTCGGAGAGGAGGTTTCAACACTTTACCAAATATGGCCTGTGCGGGGCGTGGGACCCAGTTGCTGGATGAGGGAGAGGGGATGCGCCGCCGAGTGCGCACGCTGTTCCAGGAACTTTACGCTCCGAACAAAAAAACCTAAAAGGACAACTCCGAGCCTAGAGATCGGTAAGAACCTCAGATTTGTTCTTTTTTTCTCTCTCAAAGAGTAGGAGTTGGCAGCTGGCGTTATCGTGGTGTATTTGTGGACTCCGCCACAGCACGGGGCGCGGTATGTCCGCTATTCGCTATGTGATCCGGAAAAACCTCCTCTTTACGCTTAATACGCCACTCATAACACGTCTATTTCACAGAGCATCACTTTAAAAGGTGAATTTATCTAATCTGGGTGTCTCTAAATTGCTCTTGTGTCTGCGTAAAGCCGGAAATAATGTAAGAGAGCGCGTAAAGGTGACAAATCTGCTGTTTTTTAAGAAGCTTTCTCTGTCCCAGTCTAAACAATCATCGGCGCCGGTGTCAGCTCGGTACTGTGGGCAGCATCCAGCTTAGTTCAGCCTATATTAAGAACCAACTTTCAGGCACGCATGGTATGCATATCACCAAAGCTTAAAAAAAAGAAAGAAAAAAAAAAGGCAAACCAAAGTCTGGTTTCCTGTCAGCAGCCAGAGGTATGAGATCACACACACCACAACCACATCTTTCTCAGTATGCTTCATCAGGGTTGGGTTTCCTCATTTAGCCCTACATGTGAACCCAGATCTGTCTCAGTGAAGGTAATCCAGTGGTTTCTTTTGTATCTTAGCTGCATTTTGTGACTCCTGACTGCAGGCCTGGCTCTCATTCTGTCTGATTAAGTGTGATTAGTGGTTGATTGTGTGGCGGACGTGCTCATCAGCACTGCTTCCTGTGCATGGAGTCTCACCCAAGCAAGAACAGGAAGTTGGATTGAAGACTAATGGAGTTACACATGATAAGGTTTTGCCTCGGCGGAGAGCATGGACGATGACTCCCGGGGCCTGTGGAGTAGCAGCAATCCACAGGTTAAAGCTGCTCTGAGCGATGTGTTTTTTTTTTTTTAAAGAAGAGTTAAATAGCTCTATAATACAACAGTCATCAGTGTAATCATGTCTCACCTCCTCCTGCTTGCATCCTAAAAGAGACAATAAATGTTTCTGGTATCCCTGCCCACTTTATCCAATCAGGACAGAGGTCTCCCTAACAAGCAGGATCCTCACTGTTGCGGCCGCCTCTTGTGGTTACCGCTCGGAGCTCGCGTGGTGACGTAAAGAGGAGGGAATTTGTAAAGCAGACAGAAAGTGAGCTCAAAGGACGGCAGCCCTTACAGCAGCTTTAAAGGAAAATGTCACACAAAAATGAAAATTCAGTCATTGCCTACTTGCCGATAGAAAAGTCAAGCGGTTTTGCAGTCCACAATTCATTCCCAGAGCGTGAAACAACTGAAGTAGATGGGGAACCAAACAGAAAAACACAAAATGGCTCCATACAGCTCATCAGTTGTAATCCAACTCTCCTAAGGGCCCAAAGATCCCAAATTGATTTGAAAAGACGTTATTTACATTGTTTTTAAAGCCAAAATCTTCACTGTAGCTGCTAAGCTAAAAGCGTTAGCACGCACCTCGTCTGAAGTGAGTGCAAATGGCTTTTCCTGGTAGTGTCTTTTCAAGTGAATTTGCGATCCCAGGCTTCCAGAGACTTGGACTTTAGCCATTTTTATTCAAATGAACAAGAAAATTGTTCATTTGCATAAAATTGATCAGAAAAATGCAGCAACACCGTTTCACTGTGATGCTCCAGAAAACTTTTTTTTTGGACCACGACACTTCCTCCAACAGTCCATCTGGGAGTAGATATTGACCGGAAATGTTTTTATTCGGGTTAACTCCTCCTTTAAGTTAAGAGTTGAACACCAGATTACTGTGTCAAACGGCAGCAATACACTTTCAAAATGTTTTATTTCTGCATGTTTTGATACATTTTTGGAGGAGGACTCAAAACTACACCTCCACACCTCAATGTATCCTGTGGAAGCAAACATAATTGTTACTATGTGTAAGAAAAAGCCACCTCCTCCTCCCAGAGTGCATTAAACCTGTAGAGATCCCTCCCCTGTTGCTCTTCAGCAAGTCTTTCCACCTCTTTTCCTCTGTAAAGGCAGTTTTTTCTTATCACACACCATCATCTGCTGCAAAGACACAAGTATCTTCCAACAGCAGGTGGAGCTACAGGCGCATATTTCTGTCTTGAGGACTGGAAAGTGATTGTACACTCACGCATCATGTCTGTTCATGATGCTCCAACTTAAATTGTGCTTCTGGTTTTGTCACATGATCATCTCACACATGTTGGGATCTGGATTTCAACGAGAGCACCGGGTTGATTAAAGGTTATATACACAGAGCTGATGTGTTTCAGGGGTCTAGAGGGTCGCAAATGATCTACAGATTGTAAAATGTAAGTTGGTCATTAGTTATTTTGTGTTGCATGATTGAAAATGAACTGGAGCTGAATTAAAAACCAGCACAGTTTGGACACCAGAGGGCATCAATATCAAGCAGTTCACAGACTGGAGTTTCGTTGAGTTCGTCTTCCTGTATACTTCCATGCACAGGTCACAGCTTGACCGAGGTTCCTCACACATTCCTCAGTCTTTACACAACTTTAGTTTGACTCCTGGCCTGCCAGTCAGGGATGAACCACTGACTAATGATCGAATTAGCAGCTGATGTTGCAGTTTCTCCTAATTTCTTTGTCGTTTGAACAAATAAATTGTGCTTTAACTAGCTTACAGACGACCACGCATAATTACGTGATGCCATATTTCAAGACTTCAGTTAAGACTTCTTCCCCACAGGCTGTTCAGACTTTTAATGATGCCTTATTACACAGTCTCAGTTTAATGCTGATCCCTCTATATGAGCAAAAAGAGATCATCAGCGAGAACACTGATGTTAGTATATATTTATTCCTGATGCCTGTCACTGTCTGTAGTCTGGTGGTACACGACTAGAATAAAGTTTTGTTCTCCGTTGTACCGAGGGGACGCCAAAATAAACACACAGAAAAGTTCCTCGTAGCAGCTTTAACTTTGGACTACTTTGTTTCAAAGAAAGAATATGGTGAGAGCTCCACTTAAAGGGAAAGTTCACCCAAAAATGGAAATTCAGCCAGGGTCTACTCTGGACAGTCAGGTGAAGTTTCATATTCCACAAAACATTTCTGGAGCTTCACAGCAAAACAGCGTGGCACCGTTCTCCTAAACAACTGAAGCAGAAGGGGACTTGTCTTAAAACGTAAAAACAACCGAATAAATGACTTTAAAATTTAAGAGAACTAGTGACAAGAAACATAGAATGGCTCCAAACAGCTAGTCCAGGGGGATCCAAGTCCTTTGAAGCCCAAAATCTTCACTGTAACTTCTATGCTAGAAGCATTAGCACACACCAGTTGGACTTTGAGGGTGTAAATCACTGTCTGTTTCAGTAGTCTAGGAGAGAACTGTGATGCTGTTGATGTGCTGCACAGTACCTGTCTTGCATTATCTTCTCACCAAACGTTTCCTCAGCTTATTCTGATCACTCTTTTCTTTGATTATCTTCCTGCAGAGTATGTGACAAACGCAGACAGAGTGTGACAACATCTCCGAAAGAAGATCACACATTCAGTATTGAAGACTCATCTTAATCCTCGCCGGACTTCAGAGGCCACTTTCCCCTCCAGATTTGTCACAATTTCCCATCATGCCAGTATTCGTGTTTCCCACCTCCCAGCTGCTGTGGGTGCGTTTAGCTGCCCTTATCTTCACCTGCGTGGCGTTCAGTGTCGCGGCACACGAGGGCCCACCGCATGGAAGCATGGCTGACTGGTGCATCTTCTGCTGGGCATTCAGCTTCGCCTGCACCCTGCTGGTCCTGCTGGTGGAGCAGTGTGGCCTTCAGGCCCGAATCCCGGTGTCCTGGACCAATTTCCCCATCACCATCGCATGTTACGCCGCCCTCTTCTGCCTCTCCGCCTCTATCATCTTCCCACTGTTTTACATCAAGGGCCAGAATCTATACGGCGACGCTCGCGCCCAGCGCATCGTCTCCACCGTCTTCTCCTGCCTGGCAACAGTAGCCTACATGGGGGAGGTGAGCCTGACTAAAGCGAGGCCAGGAGAGGTGGCAGGTTACATGGCCACGGCTCCAGGCCTGCTGAAGGTGTGCCAGACCTTCGTGGCCTGTATCATCTTCATCCTGGTCAGCCACCCTGTGTTGTACAACCAGCATCCAGCACTCGAGTGGTGCATGGCCGTATACTGCATCTGCTTCATCCTCTCCATGGCCGTGGTGGTGCTGTGTGTGGGCGAGTGCACCGGCTGTCTGCCCATCCCCTTCTCCAAGTTCCTGTCAGCGTACGGGCTCCTGGCGGTTATCATGTACCTGAGCGCGACCATCATCTGGCCCGTCTTCCAGTTTGACAAACGGTACTCGAGCTACAATAGGAGCAATCTGATCACTGTGGCGGTGCTCACTGCCCTCAACTTCCTGCTTTACCTCGCTGACCTGGTCTATACTGCCAGACTGGTGTTTGTCACTGCCTGAGAAGAAAAAAAGGGAGGCATGCTGAGTGGATGCGAGCTTGAGTGGCTTTGCAGGGAAGTGTAGCAGCTGTTGAAATCCTGACCAAAAAAAAAAAAAAAACATGGCTCTTCCCTTTAGGGGTCTAAGTGTAAAATGCTGAAATGCAAATGTCATGTTGATGCAAGGAAAGCCCCTGAAAAAAAACCTCACTTACAGTATGTAGGTATATTTAAAATGCCTGGAGATGTGCAGCCTTTAAAGGCACAGTTCACCCAAAAAGGAAAATTCAGTCATTATCCTCTCACCCCGATACTGATGGAAAGTCGGGTGAAGTTTTGTAGTCTGCTAAACATTTCCGGAGCTTCACAGCAAAACAGCGTTGCAGCATTCTCAAGAACTACTGAAGTACATGGGGACTTGTTTGAAAACATTCAAGTTGCAATACGTAAGAATGGACCTCCTCCAGACAAATGGGGGGGGGGTCACCGCTGACTGCTGGTAACTGTAGCTGCCGCTAGCTAGTTAGCCGTGCAGCTAGCGGCTGCACAGGGACCAGGGGAGTGTTAGTGTTTACACTGCAAGGAGGATTTTTGTACTAGGGCGGACCAGGGCTAACTGGTTAGCATGCGAACTTCAGTGGACATCTCTGCAGCTCTACATAACATCATCATTTCAACGCAGCCATTTCTTCACATTCTGTTGTTGAGTATTTAAGTTCATATTTTCAACTAAAACTTTTAAGTGTCCAAATCTCAATTTTATGTTTTCTGTGGCTTTACGTTTTCAAACAAGTCCCCGTCTACTTCAGTTGTTGGGGAGAATGTTACAATGCTGTTTTTCCGCGACGCTCCAGAAATGTTTTGTGAACTACAAAAACTTCATCCGACTTTCCATCAGCAAAGGGGGCGAGTAGATAATGACTGAATTTTCATTTTTGGGTGAACTGTCCCTTTAACTTCAAATGTGAACTGACCTGTGTGAAATGTGCATGGAAAAAAAAGTGGATTTTACACAATGGTGGGACAAAAACAAGTTCACCTTGTATTTGTGTTAAAATAAAATGGAGTCAACACACTGGAACACAGGTGAACAGCAGAAGAGAAGTTATTTTTAAGGGGGAATAAATGTGTTTACTGTATCTGAGGAGCAGACATTATAACCTGATAAAGTCTTGTTTTATATCCTTCTGATTATGTTTTGTTCATAAGGTTTTTTTTTATTACGTCAGCTGTCAAATATCAGTATTGAATCTTTTTAAGAGAATGTCATTTGAGTGAATAAAGTTGGTGAACCAATACATTTTGGAAGTTTCTAGCGTGAGAGCTGAATTGAGCTTTGTCCTCGGGTTGTGGTTCTACAATGTGTTGTCACTTTTATAACGCAGTGATGAAGACAAAGAGCATCGGGCCTTTGTTGACCCTCTATCACTGAAGGGTAGAGTCCAGTGTCAAAGACGACAGGAAACATACGCACAGTCAGCAGTTTTTGAACTCAGAGCTAATATGTAAACAGTCCAGAGAATGTTCCCTTCATGTGCTGGTAAAACAACCTACTGTGTGGTTAACAAGTGAATGTGAAGCAGGAGCTGTGCTGGTTTGACAAAGACTGCCTCTGATAGAAAGACAACTCACTCCTGTAGACGCAGCAGCTGGTTAGCTTTAGTTAAAGCCTCTGTGTGGTCTGATCACATTTGATTGTCAGCAGCAACCTGAGTGAAAAGGCCCAGATTTATGTTCATGTACTGTAACTCATCAGAACAAACCTCTTTAAGCAACCTTGGACATTTACATTGTCACTCCTGCCACTCAGACCAGAGCTGTCATATCTTATTACTGATGGCATTCATGTAAAAGTGAATTCATGGTTTTTGCAGATGTGATAAATATCTTTTTCTGCCAAATGACGCATTTGGAAATCCTGCCAGCCAAGTACCAAATAAGGTTTAAGATGACCTTTGTTTTGTCCATGGTCGTGTGACAGGACAGGGAGAAGTTTACACTTCACTTTCTTCTTATTTTCACTTGACCCGAAAGGCTCTTAAAATCTGAAAACATGGACGGTAAGTAATCTTTGTCAGTCATGTTTTGTTTCTGTTTTACAAAAGGTGGAAATGGATGCTGTCGAGCGTAAAAGTCGATCCTAATGGATTTAATGAACTCCAGAACATCGAGCAACCCTGCAGCACCTTAAAGTGAACATGGGCCACAAATCCACTGTTAAGCAGTGTAGTGTCACCACAATCCTTCACACCAGTGTTCACTGCATTAACTGAAACAACAATGACAAACGTTCGTCAACTTTTTTCACTGACTAAGAAGAGAGATGACGAGCTAAGAATCTGTCACCATAAAAACTATGAGGAAATGATTTGTTTTCAATGACAACAAAGGACGCGGCTAAAATGTCAGTGATGGGCTGTCGGACATTTATGATGCGTGGTATTTTCCCCCAATTTAGTTCATCTGTTGAAATGTAATGTTTCCCTGTTCCCGACCCTGAACACAGATCTGCGTGTGAGACACCCAGCGCTGCAGGCTGATTAAGGGACCGTCGATAAATTACCCTACTGTTTATTTGAATTAGATAAAAACAATGTTTTTTCATGCTGACTGGATGATACCAGTGAAAATTATGAAGAAAAAAAATAATAAAATACTAAACTGATTTTATGTAGCACACTTATTTTGCGTTTTATATTTATTTTGCAGAAATATTTTTAAAAGAAAATGCCTTTTTTTTTCAATAGCTTCCATGTCATGTGACCCAGTGACTCCAAATCAATTCTGAATTGTATTAGTAAATGGGACAAATGAGACACGCTTGTTTTTATCACATTTATTGCTTCTTCTATTTTATATGAATATTTATCATGAAAATTCAGAATTTCTCTTCAATAGCTTCCACGTCATGTGACCCAGTGACTCTAAACCACAACATGGGGATGTTTGTTTATTTTCGGTAGAATAATGAAGAAGAAACAAATACAACTAAAATTCAAAATATTCGTATAAAATAGACTGTCAGCAGTATAATCTATTAAAAAGAGGTGTGTCCTATGTGACCTGTGTAGTGATACAATCTGATATTGTTTTGGAGTCACTGGGTCACATCACATAGAAGCTATTACACAGAGTATATTGCTTTCCCCTTTGCCATCGGGATTTTAAACCACTGAGGATTTGTGTTGTAACTGTGCTGTTACTTCTGTATCTTATTGTAAATGAAAACCAAAAGACAAATATACAGTATTATTGATGGACATGATTTTTTTCAGTGTCAAACGAGAGGAGAATTGTCATCTTGGGAAAAGCTGGAGCTGGGAAAAGCAGCCTGGCTAACACCATTTTTGGAGAAGATGTGTTCAAGATCAGCCACACTTACAACTCTGGAACAAGTCAATGTGAAGTGGAAACCAGATCTGTCAATGGAAGAAGATTCAGTATGGTCAAACCTCCTAGTTTCTCTGACACAGACAGATCTGAGGAGGAGATGAAGCCTGAGATAGTGAGCTGTATCACAGAGTGTGCTCCTGGACTTCATGCTTTTCTCATTGTGCTCAAAGTGGAGAAATTCACAGATCAGGAGCAGGAAGTCATCAACACAATACAAGAGTACTTGTCTGAAGAAGCTTTCAAATATGCAACAGTTGTCTTCACTCATGGTGACGATCTCCCAGAGGGAGAGACGATTGAAGAACTGGTCAGAAAAGTTAAGCCTCTGGATGATCTGGTGAAGAAGTGTGGAGGACGGTGCCACGTCATTGACAATAAATACTGGAAAGACAAACCAATGAATGAATACAGGAGCAACAAGTTCCAGGTGGAGGAGCTGCTCAAGACGATAGACAAGATGGTGATGGAAAACAATGGAGGCTGCTACACCAATGAGATGCTGCAAGCAGTGGAGCAAATGATAAAACAGGAGGAGGAAAACAGTAGACAGTCAGCAAGAAACATGACAGAAGAAGAGATCAGAGGGAAGGCTAAGGTCAGAGTTTTTGACAGGCTCTTGATCAGACTGGTAGGTGTTGGAACAGGTGGATTGGTAGGGGCTTTCTTGGGTGTAGCAGGTTTGGGTGGATTAGTTGTCACAGGTTTGAAAACTATGAAACCATTAGCAAAGTTGGTCACTGCAGCAGCAACAGCTGCAAAAGAATTTGGAGCAGCAGCTGGAGGAGGAGCAGAAGGAGCAGCAGTTGGAGGAGCAGCAGCTGGAGGAGCAGCAGCAGAAGGAGGAGCAGCAGCAGAAGGAGGAGCAGCAGTTGGAGGAGCAGCAGCAGAAGGAGGAGCAGCAGTTGGAGGAGTTGCAGTTGGAGGAGCAGCAGCAGTTGGAGGAGCAGCAGCAAGCGGAGTAGCAGCAAGAGGAGCAGCAGCAGCAGCAGGAATTATCAGCATTGCAAAGAAATCTGCAGTTGCAGGAGCAGTGATAGGAGGTGTTACAGGGTTTGTTGCAGCTGAGGGAGCAGAAACACCCCAGGAGGCAGCAAAGAGGGCAGCAGAGGCCGTCAAGAGTGAAGCTCTACATGTCTTGGATTTGGCGAATGATCTTGTGGAAAAAATATTACCATCAAAGTGAAAATCCAGTTAAAACTCTAATGAACTGTGACTCTTGAGGAAAGGGGAGAGAATCTGTTATAAAAAAGCTTTATCTCCCAGAAGAAGGGTTAGAAGATTACAATGTTTATCAAAACAATATTTAACCACTGAGCTGAGGATTTTTATTTGTATGTAATAATCAGTTGTCCTTCTTGTCTGAGCTTCACACTTTAGTCGCTTATTCCTCTTTCACACACACAGCTAACCGAAGAGAGCTTTATTAAAATAACAAAACGTTTCTTTGGAGAGTTGACCATTGAGGTTGTTTAAACTAAACCAGTGTACGCTGTTGGTTGTATTTCTGTTTTTAGCCTTATGATATTGCTCACTGTTTCCTGTTGCTAACCATAAAACATCACTTATTTGCAGCATAAGTTTGTTAGACAGGCTTTTCTGATGCTCACGCTAGAAGTGTGTTGTTTCTTTGTGGATTACAATGTACCATCAAATGTGAAGAATCAATAAAATTAAACTTTTATTTCCGCAAATATAGTGTTTTACTTATAAGGTCTTCAAAGTGTAAATGGTGCATTGGAATGATTAAAAGAATTGCACAACAGAGTATTCCAAACATGTTTATCAGAGATTATTATAGAGTGAAACAAGTCCATGCTAGCTGCTCTGTAATGCTGTACAAATGTTCAGCTTGTGTCCGCTTGTTAACCACCTCACAGTGACAATGATACCATACTGGTGTTTAGTATGTGTAATGGTAAGTACAGTGAAGCTTGATGTCATTGGTCGGACATATACAGTGGTGTGAAAAACAATTAAATGTTTCAGATCATCAAACAAATGTACATATAAGACAAAGATAACACACACAAAAAAAACACAAAATGCAGTTTCTGAATTAAGGTTTTTATTATTAAGGGGAGAAAAAAAAAATCAAAACCTAAATGGCCCTGTGTGAAAAAGTGTTAGAACCCCCTGTTAAAATCTAACTTAACTGTGGTTTATCACAGCTGAGTTAAATTTCTCTAGTCACACCCAGGCCTGATTACTACCAGACCTGTTCTCAATCAAGAAATCACTTAAATAGGACCTGCCTGACAAAGTGAAGTAGACCACAAGATCCTCAAAAGCTAGACATCATGCAGTGATCCAAAGAAATTCAGGAACAAATGAGAAAGAAAGTGATTGAGATCCATCAGTCTGGAAAATGATATAAAGCCATTTCTGAAGCTTTGGGACTCCAGCAAACCCCAGTGAGAGCCATTATCCAAAAATGGCGAAAAGTGGTGACCGTCTGACCAAAATCACCGCAAGAGCGCAGGTGTGATGGCCTGTCATTTTAATTTCCCCTTTTAAGTTGATTACTGAAATAAATGAACTTTTGCTCGATATTCTAATTTTTTCGATTTTCACCTGTATATCAGTTTTTATATACATTTATTTTTATAAATTGTGTACCTCTTGTAATTATTTATTCTTAGAGTTTTTTTCATTCTTTATTCTCAAATGGGTTGTTGCAGGATATACACTCCCTTTTCTCTTTTGTCTTAAGACAAAACTAAGGCCAAATAGCCCTTAGTGGTATTTCATGGTTTTACATGTTATACATGTTCCACAGTAAATTGACATTACTGTATTATTTGTTTTTGCAATATCAGTTGACACTTAAATGCACTAAATGGCTAAGTTGCAATAAATGGGCTTAGTTTTGGCGCCAAGAGTTGGAGTTGAAATAGATACCTGTATGTTTTTTTTCAGGATTAAAAACCAGTTGCTTGGTCTATTTAACAGGCCTGTCATTTTTGTTATGCATTATTTGGTATTGCTGTTTAATAATGCAAAATTATTCTTTATTAGATTACTCGATTAATTGATGGGATAACCGGATAAGACTCGATTCTGAAAAGATCCGATAGCTGCAGCCCTACTGTCTAATGCTCCAAATTCTTTTGCAGCTGTTGCTGCTGCATTGACCAACTTTGCAAATGGTTTCATTTTTTCAAAACTAGGAGAGCTACAACAGCCACTGCTACACCCAAGAAAGCCCTTAGCAATCCACCTGTTCCAACACCTTTCAGTCCGTTCATGAGCCTGTCAAAAACGCTGTCCTTAGCCTTCCCTCTGATCTCTTCTTCTGTCATGTTTCCTGATGACTGTCTGATGGTTTCCACCTCTTTTTTAATCATTTGCTCCACTTTTAGCAGCATCTCATTGGTGTAGCAGCCTCCTTTGTTTTCCGTCACCATCTTGTCTAACGTCTTAAGCAGCTCCTCCACCTGGAACTGGTTGCTCCTGTATTCATTCTTTGGTTTGTCTTTCCAGTACTTATTGTCGATGACGTGGCACCGTCCTCCACACTTCTTCACCAGGTCATCCACAGGCTTATTCTCAGATACCAACTTCTCAATCGTCTCTTCCTCAGGGAGATCGTCACCATGAGTGAAGAGAACTGTGGCATATTTGAAAGCTTCTTCAGAAAAGTACTCTTGTATTGTGTTGATGACTTCCTGCTCGTGCTTTGTGAATCTCTCCACTTTGAGCACAATGAGAAAAGCATGAGGCCCAGGAGCACACTCTGTGATACAGCTCACTATCTCAGGCTTCAGCTCCTCCTCAGATCTGTCTGTGTCAAAGAGACCAGGAGTGTCGATCAGAGTGATGCTTCTTCCATTGATAGACTTGGTTTCTGCTTTGCATTTTTTTGTTCCAGATTTTAAATTGTGGTAGATCGTGAATGCATCTTCTCCAAATATGGTGTTAGCCAGGCTGCTTTTCCCGGCCCCAGTTTTTCCCAAGACGGCAATTCTCATTGTGTTTGACACTGAAAGAAAATAATGTCCATTATTAATATTTTACAAGATACACATGCTGAACAACCTAAATTACAAAAGTTTATACTGGTCAAAAATCAAAGCTACCATGATACCATATCATCATGATATAAAATTAATACATTCCAGTATTTTAACATTATTCAATATAATAATAATTCGGATACATTTTGTTATTACTTTTTACTTGAGGTCCTTCTATAGTGAAATGTACTACAGCCCTGAGTACAGACTTCTACTTGCAGCCTGTGTTATACAAGTGCCACCCTGTGGTGTTCAGAGGATGATGCTCTAAAGGACTACAGTTCATGCTGGTACATAAAATATTCAGATTTTTAAAAAATAATTAAAGTGTCAAAGCGTTTGCAGCCAGCTGAGCTAATGCTGCTCGCTTTACATACATGATATAACACATTCTTTTGGAGCAGTAAACAGGCAGTTTCACTGGGACTACTTGAGGAGCTCCAGAGGTGTCTGGATATCAAAATGTAATTCACACTCTGCAGCCAATCACAGTCGAGTATTCATCCAGACCATGGTACACTTTTGTGTGTCTGATGTACGATCAGTCAGAGTACGAGCCAACATTTAGGTTTCTAAATGAATTATTAGCTAATGTGTATCTGACACATTGAGATAACAGCTGTGAACTACTATCATTTAA
Organism: Sparus aurata; assembly: GCF_900880675.1. Classification (NCBI taxonomy): domain Eukaryota; kingdom Metazoa; phylum Chordata; class Actinopteri; order Spariformes; family Sparidae; genus Sparus; species Sparus aurata. Next base: position 16,341,766 of record NC_044196.1, on the reverse strand, counting down.
AACTTATACTTCACAATGTCTTTTCTTGTCTTTTAAAGGACAACAGGTAACCGTATCTCAGCGTCAATGTAGAAAACAGTGCATGATGACAGTCACCTGAATCTACTACATCTGTGTCTGTACGTTTCCAATTGTCTTTGATACTTCAACGTATTTCTGCCAGTCATTTCATCTCCTTATAAGGTGATGGAGCGAACACTGTGAAAGTCACAGCACATTACATACCTTGAAAACACCTCAGTACCTACGGTGAACTGATAAGTGTGAGCGATTTCTTCCTACTTAAAAAATAAACTTCTGTTTTGCTGCTGACACGTGTTCAGTGTGTTGACTTTTTATTTTATTTTTAATAGCATTACAGGTTTACTTTGCTTTTGTCACACTATCATGTCAAATCCCACTTTAGATGGTTCAAATTACATTGAATTTTAGTTGTATTTGTGTCAAAGCTATTGGAAGCTATTGAAAAGAAATGCTGAATTTTCATGATAAATATTCATAGAAAATAGAAGAAAGTACTAAAAATGTGATAAAAACATGTGTGTCTTATTTTTCCCATTGACTAATACATTTTAGAATTGATTTGTCACTGGGTTACATGACATGGAAGCTTATTCTTTTAATCATAATTTTCACTGATATTATCCAGTCCACCATGCATACTGGAAAGTGACAAACTTACATTTTGCCCTCTAAATGACATAATCAAATAATTGCCATCAGTAAACTGGACACTGTCTGACTCTCTTACTTTGCGGGGACGGAGGCTGTTTTCTGGGGGAAAGTCAACTGAAGTCTGGGTTGGGAGGGCTGAACGTCACTGTGATTTTTTTCCAACACAAACACATGGTGAGTTTTTTGCCGGTGACAGACGCTGTTTTTCACGCAGAAATGTGACGAAGAGTCAGTTGGACAGGCGGGAGAACAGGCAGGAGGACAGTCACTCCGCATACAGCTGCAGTATTTTTTTCCTCACATAAGTTGCCAAAGAAGGTTACAGTTACTATGTTACTTTTGTTTGGTCCTGTTGTGGGGCACCGCGAAGTTGTACATGCTAAAATAATCAGCAACTCGTTGCCACATTTAGCAACAAACCACCTTAAAAAACATACGTCAATTTTAAAATGTTACTTTTGACCAGATTTATAGCAATATTTGTGAACATTGTGATATTTACTTCTCTTGTAAAAATATGTCAATTTTAAATCCAAATAAAAAATCTAAATCTAAATGTTGAATGTTAAATCTAAATGTTGAATGTCAAATCTAAATCTAAAAGTTAAATTTAAATCTAAATGCTAAATGTTAAATCTAAATGTCACGGGTGAAACAAATCATTTAGCTAATATGCAAATTCACACTGCCTGTCACTAGAAGTACCAAAATAAAAGCTCAATGATGCGAACAAGCGCTATTCGTGGTCTTCTTCGGGTATCTATAAATATAAATGTTAAATGTTCAATATAAATTTATATTGAACATTTAACATTTATATTTATATTTAACATTAAGATTTAGGTTTAACGTTTAGATTTAACATATAACATTTAGATTTAAATTTAGATTTTTTTATTTAGAAAAGTCCTTTTGTGACATTATATTTTTACAAGAGAAGTAAATATCACAAAGTTTACAAATACTGCTGTAAATCTGGTCAAAAGTAATATTTTAAAATTCACATGTTTCTTAAAGGTGGTTTGTTGCTAAATGTGGCGAAAAGTTGCTTGCGCTACATTACAATCGGTGCCCCATATCCTTTAATGTATTGAGTTGAGAGTTGTAGTTATCAGACTGTCCAATCAAAACGCCCTTGCAATGCAATGCTGGCTTATCCATTCACACTGGTGTAGTTCGCCAATGCTGCACCTCTGATACTACCTCCAGAGGTGGAGCGAAATTTCACCCATCCCTGCTGAGACATTCACACAGAGGAGAAGGTGGAGAATGGGGCTATTGTTTTTGTCTAAATCAAACAAACAGTAGGGTAATTTATCAACGGTCCCTAATTCAGTCTGCAGCGCTGGGTGTCTCACACTAAGATCTGTGTTCAGGGTCGGGAACAGGGAAATATTACATTTAAACAGATGAACTAAATGCACAAATCGGGGGAAAATATGACGCATTTGAAATGTCCGACAGCCAATCACTCACATTTTAGTCGCGTCCTTTGTCGCTGGAAACAAATAATTTCCTCTTAGTTTTGTTTATCGTGACAGATCTATTCTTAGCTCGGCACCTCTCTTCTTAGTCATGGAAAAATGTTGACGATCGTTTGTCATTGTTGTTTTAGTTAGCGCAATGAACACTGGCGTGAGGGAATTTGGTGACACTACACTGCGTAACATTGGATTTTTGGCACATGTTCATTTTGCGGTGCTGCAGGGTAGCTGTTGTTGTAGCTGTCAACATGGCCTCGGTGTTGCTCGAGGTTGTAGAGTTCGATGAAAAGATCAGATCAGATTTAATCTGCTCTACCTTACCCCTTACCGATCCACAGGATCGATTTTTACGCACGATAGCGTCCATTTATACCTTTTGTAAAACAGAAACAAAACATGTCTGAGAACGATTACTTACCGTCCATGTTTTCAGATGTGAAGTGTCTGTCGGGTCAAAGTGAAAGTAAGAAGAAAGTGAAGTGTAAACTTCTCCCTGCCCTGTCACACGCCCATGGACCAAAACAAATTTCACCATAAACCTTATTTGGTACTTGGCTGGCATGATTTCCAAATGCGTCATTATGGCAGAAAAATATATTTATCAGATCTGCAAAGACCACGAGATGACTTTTACATGAATGCCATCAGTAATAAAACGTGACAGCTCGGGTCTGAGTGGCAGCCCTGCTGGAAGAACCAGCATGATTTCCCTGTTTCGGTGGTGGTTTAGCTGATGGACCAGCATGATGAAGCTGGTCCACCAGTAAGGTCTCATTAATGATGCTGGGCCGAGCATCAGTGATATTGGTGAGGTGTCTACACAGAGCCCACAGGATATTAACAGCCTGTTCACCCTGGTTCACCTCATCCTACAGGCTTGTTCCTATGGCCTTGTTTTAATGTGTTGTTCTATAATTTCCAAATGTTCAGCACTTTGGCCTGTTGGATTTTAGTTTTGGGGGAACATTGTCATTGTGTCATTAATAATTTGTCATTTTTAAATTACTTTTACTTTCACCTTACCTAACCTTATATTGTTTTTGTTTTCTTGGCATACATGAAATAAAAACGCATATTTTTCATTTAATGTGCTATGACGTTTATCAACTTCCCATGCAACAGAACACAACATATGCTGGTCTATGCTGATTTTTCCAGCAGGGAGGAGTGACAGTGGTGAGTATAAACGTCCAAGGTTGCTTAAAGAGGCTTGTTTGGATAACTTACATGAACATAAATCTGGGACTTTTCGCTTAGATGACTGCTGACAATCAGCAGAGAGGAAAATTATGTTATTATTATCTCGCCTCCACAATGATGGAAAGTTGGGTGAAGTTTCGAAGTCCACAAAACCCTTCTGGAGCTTCACAGCAAAGCAGCATCAATAGTCTCCTAAACAACCCTTGATGCAAAGTCGAACTGGTGTGCTCTTCTAGTGTAGTAGTTACAGTGAAGATTTTGGCTTTAATAAAGGGTGTAAATAACTTCTTTCCAAATCCATTTGGGCTTTAGAGGACTTGGACCACTATGGACACGCTGTTTTGAGCCATTCTATGTTTATTGTCACTCATCATTTTCTGGGTTGTTTTTACATTTTAAGACAAGTCCCCATCTGCTTTAGTTGTGGAGAACGCCGCCATGCTGTTTTATCGTGAAGCTCCATAAATGTTTTGTGGACTCTAAAACTTCACCCGACTGTCCAGAGTAGATCCTGACCGAACTTTAACTTTAAGTGGAGATCTGATAATATTCTTTCTTTGAAACAACGTAGTCCAAACTTAAGGCTGCTGCAAGGAACTGTTAAGTTTTTGTTTATTTTGGCGCCCCCCAGGCATCAAGAATAACTATACAATGTCAATGTTCTCACTGATGATCCCTTTTGCTCATTCAGAGGCATCTGTATTAAACTGAGACTGTGTAATAAAGCATCCTAAAAGTCGTCCAGCGCCCAGTTTTAACAGAAGGCCTGAAATATGGTGTCACATAACTTTGCGTGGCTGTCCAAAGCTAAATAAAGCACATTTTATAGTTTAAATGACAAACAAATGAGAACTGCAACATCAGCTGCTAATTCAATCATTAATGAGCGGTTCATCCCCGACTGGCAGGCCTGGGCTCAAACTAAACTTGTGTAAAGACTGAAAAATGTGTGAGAAGGCTCAGTTTAATGGTTCAATTCATAACTCCAGTCTGTGGACGGCTTGATACTGATGCCCTCTGGTGTCCAAACTGTGCTGGTTTTTAGTTCAGCTCCAGTTAATTTTTAGTCAGGCAACACAACATAACCAATGACTAGCTTCGACCCTCTAGACCCCTGAAACACATAAGCTCTGTTTATATAACCCTTATTCAACCAAGTTTCTCTTTGAGATCCAGATCCTAACATGTGTGAGATGATCCTGTGATAAAACACAAAGCACAATGATGAACTGCATCAGGTTGTTTTTAGTTGGAGCATCGTGAAGAGATGTGACGCGCGAGTGTACAATCATTTTCCAGTCCTCAAGAAGAAATATTCTCTATTTCAGTATCAGAAGCCAATTTTTATCTTTAGTTTCTTCACAGCGTATGATGGTGTGGGAAAAGGAAAAACTACCTTCACGGGAGCTGAGGGACCTGCTGTTTCACACATGAAAAAAACAAACAAACATTAATGTAATTTTATGCCCCAGTAAAGCACTTTGAGTTGCCTTGTGTCTGGATTGTGTTATACAAATAAACCTGCCTTGCCTAAATTCCTGGTTACTCTGCAAATCACATTGCTGCATCAGAGCAAAAGGAGTTGGACGATTTTGGTGGTGTTTATTATATTGTAACATTCGCTTTTGTCGAAAGGACCGAAACAGGAAGTAGTTTAGGCGGAAGTCACGGCCGTTCCGGTGGACCCCATAGGACCTTACTTCACAGAAACTTTGTTTGGAAGTCAATGATAAGACACAAATCATTTTTTGATCCTATTTGAATTGTACCATTGTTCCCATCATTAAAAGATAATTTTCCAAATCAACAAAGTTGCAATTCGTTGTAAAATACCATCTATGTTGTGCTGATGTCATTCTTAAGATCAGCTTTGATTTTAAGTCTGTTTTATGATTGAGGCCCAACCACCAAGATGGTATGAGGGTCAGTCATTGCGCGCGGTTGGTGGCATGCACATAAAATCAGAACAACCTTCAGTCAGTGTGTGGAGTGTGAGCGGCCAGAGTGGGAAAGAGAAAAAGAAGAGCTGAGAAGGAGGGTATGATGTGGAGTAAAGCCAACAATATCCATCCATAATTTAGCTCCACCGGCAGGTCAAAGTTTCACTTGTCCAGTGAAATATCTCAACATCTACTCAATGAATGGGCACAAAATCTAAAACATCCCAACAATTATCAAATGCTCGCAATGTACAGACGTGTATGGCTCACAGACAATAAATGCTTCTGACTTTGGGGATCGCCTCACATTTCATGTACCACCATCATCAGCTCAAAATGTTGTTTGATTTATTACCAAATCAATGACAGTCAACCAATGACATCAGCCTCAACTCCACTTGGTGTCTTGTGCTAATTATCATCGTGCTAACATGCTAAACTGAAGATTACACACACCATCAGCATGTTAGTGTGGCTGTAGACATTTAGTCTTGTTTCACTCTTTAGACTGTCGTAATACTTTATGAATATTTAAAATAAACATGTTAGGGTTCTCTATGAAATTGTTTTAATTATCCTGCTTCACCATTCATAAATGAATTACCTTACCAAGAAAGATCATATTAAATAAGTATTACATAGGGTTTTATTGACTCTTCATATGTGATGATACATTTTATTCCCAAAGGAACCACAACTTTTACAGGAGCATTAGAAGAATGTCAGATATTATGTACATACATCACTCTGGTCAGTGTTTGAAAGAGGAAACACTGATCAATGTTTAACAGCGACAGAAATACAACTGACACGTACACTGGTTTGATTACAATATCTTTAAAGTTCTTTTCTATGAATATTGTTAGAAATGTTTGATCTTTGTGATTAGGGTTTACAGAACTGACAGCTGTGGTTAGCTCGTAAAACAGGAATAAGAAAAATAAATGTTTGGTGCTCAGACAAAGTACAACCTATAACATACAACATCTGAATCAACATAATAAGATTAATGGTTAATGATTTAAATCTGATCAGAGATTGTTCATGAAGAATTCTCTCCAGCTCTCTCACATCTCATGGCTCATTACAGGTTTCAAAAATGTTTAAACTTTGGCTGTGAGGAATTTGCTTCATATCAAACTGATTCTTCATTCTTCATTCTTGCGACCGCAGCTTCCTGTGGTGTGTCTGCTCATTTACCTACAAAATATCCTGTAACACCTCCTATCACTGCTCCTACTACACCAACTGCAACTGTAACTCTGCTGAATGACACTTGAAATCCAGAACTTCCTGTGACACCAACAGCGCCTCCTAACAATGCGCCTATTCCAATGACTACCAATCTGATCAACAGCCTCCTAAATTCTCTGCTCTTAGCCCGCTTTCTGAGCAGCATCTTATTGGTGTAGCAGCCTCCATTGTTTTCCATCACAATCTTGTCTATCGTCTTGAGCAGCTCCTCCACCTGGACCTTGTTGCTCCTGTATTCATTCTTTGGTTTTTCTCTCCAGTATTTGTTGTCAACAACGTGGCACCGTCCTCCACACTTCTTCACCAGGTCACTCAAAAACCTATTATTGTGGACAAATGTCTCAATTGTCTCTCCCTCAGGGAGCTGGTCACCATGAGTGAAGACAGCTGTGGAATATTTAAAGACGTCTTCAGAAAAGTATTCTTCTATTATGTTTATTCCAACCTGCTCCTGATCTGTGAATACACCCACTTTGAGCACAATGAGAAAAGCATGAGGCCCAGGAGCACACTCTGTGATACACCTCACTATCTCACGCTTCAGCTCCTCCTCAGATCTGTCTGTGTCAAAGAAACCAGGAGTGTCGACCAGGGTGATGCTTCTTCCACTGACAGATCTGTTTTCTGCTCGACATTTGGTTGTTTCAGAGCTGAAAGTGTGGTTGACATTAAAGAGCTTTTCTCCAAATATGGTGTTCGCCAGGCTGCTTCTCCCAGCTCCAGTTTCTCCCAAGATGACAATTCTCATTGTGTTCGACACTGAAAAAGAATAATGTCCATCAATAATACTGTTTATTTGAGTTTTGGTTGTTTTTATATATTAAAAGATTCCATTCAATACCATAGAAACCCATGTTAGACATTTTTGGCTGCTCTGATTCTAAAAGGTAAGTTAAGTTACATATGCACACACACACACACACACACACACACACACACACATATATATATATAACATATATAACACACATATAAACGTATTTACATAGATACATATATATGTTAGTTCTTTTTATCTTTTTATTAATAACACTTCCACTGAACTCTTGTTCAGTGTGTTCAGTTTTTTATTTTATTTTAACATCTTTACAGGTTTACTTTACTTTTGTCACACTATCATATACTAAATACTCACATAAAATAGAAGAAGCCGTAAAATGTGACAAAACAAGTGTGTCTTATTTGTCCCATTCACTATTACAATCTGGAATTTAATTTGGAGTCACTGGGTAACACAACATGGAAGCTAATGAAAAAAAACAAGCCATTTTTGCAAAATAAATATATAACAAAAAATAAGTGTGCTACATGAGATCTAGTATCATTATCATAATTATCAATGGTATCATCCAGTCAGCATGAAGAAACATTGTTTTTATCTAAATCAAATAAACAGTAGGGTAATTTATCAACGGTCCCTTAGTCGGCCTGCAGCGCTGGGTGTCTCACACACAGACCTGTGTTCAGGGTCGGGAACAGGGAAACATTACATTTTAACAGATGAACTAAATGCACAATTGGGGGGAAATATCACGCACTTTAAATGTCCGACAGCCCATCACTCACATTTTAGTCGCGTCCTTTGTCGTCATTGAAAACAAATCATTTCCTCATAGTTTTGATCGAGACAGATCTATTCTTAGCTCGTCATCTCTCTTCTTCGTCAGTGAAAAAAGTTAACGAACGTTTGTCATTGTTGTTTCAGTTAACGCAATGAACACTGGTGTGAAGGATTGTGGCGACACCGCACTACGTAACAGTGGATTTGTGACCCATGTTCACTTTGCGGTGCTGCAGGGTAGATGTTGTTGTTGTCAACATGGCCGCTGTGTTGCGCGATGTTCTGGGTTTCAGTAAAAAAAAAAGATCAGATCAGATTTAATCTACCTCTCACTGATCCACTAGGATCGACTTTTACGCACGACAGCGTCCATTTTCACCTTTTGTTAAATAGAAACAAGACACGACTGAGAACGATTACTTACCGTCCATGTTCTCAGATGTGAAGCGCCTGTCGGCTCAAAGTGAAAGTAAGAAGAAAGTGAAGTGTAAACTTCTCCCTGTCCAGTAACACACGCCCATGGACAAAACACATGTCACCTTGACCCTTATTTGGTACTTGGCTGGCAGGATTTTTAAATGCGTCACTATGGCAGAAATTGATATTTACCACATTTGCAAAAAACACGAGATCACTTTAACATGAATTTTTAAACTAATGCTAACCAGCTGCTGCTTCTATAAGAATGATTTATCTTTATTCACATTTTCACACACATTTATTCCCCCTTAAAAATAACTTCTCTTCTGCTGTTCACCTGTGTTCCAGTGTGTTGACTTCATTTTATTTGAACACAGATACAATGTTCAATGTTCAATGAATGACCTTGCTCTCCATTCCCTGCTTCGTGTACGCTTTTGGGTCCTACAACCTACAACCGAGTGTAACAAGCCAGGCTGCTTCTCCCAGCTCCAGTTTGTTCGTTTAAACTGTTCGTTTGTCATTCGGTTGTGTTTGTATGGAAGAAATTACACATGAGCTTTGTCATAAAAGTCCTCACTAGTCATACATCTATGGAAGCCCTAGGGGACAGGGAGACATTTTTTTTATTTTTAGGTTTATTCTTTTTGCTCCTCTCAACAGATGAAAAAAAAAATAGAACTTAGAAAATGGAGCACCAAAAAAAAAGAAGAAAACATTTTCCCTTAGTCCTCAGGACTTCAAAACTGGGGTGAGTAGATCATGACTGAATTTTTATTTTTAGGTGACCACCAGTCACCAGAAATACAGTTTTAAAATGTTTTATTTCTGCATGTTTTGATGCAATTTTGAAGGGGGACTCAAAACTACACCTCCACACCTCATTGTATCCTGTGGAAGCAAACATAACTGTTACTATGTATGTTACTATGCACTCCCAGAGTGCATTCAACCTGTGGAGATCCCTCCCCTGTTGCTCTTCTGCAGGTCTCTCCACCCCTTTTTCTCTGTAAAGGCAGTTTTCCCTTATCACACAGCATTATAGGCTGCAAAGACACGAGTATCTTCCAACAGCAGGTGGAGCTACAGGCGCAGAAACTGAAGATAAAAATGGGCTTCTGACACTGGAGTAGAGCATATTTCTGTCTTGAGGACTGGAAAATGATTGTACACTCACATGTCATGTCTGTTCACGATGCTCCAACTTAACACAGGATCTTCATCTCACACATGTTGGGATCTGGATCTCAATGAGAAACCTGGTTCAATAAAGGTTATATACACAGAGCTGATGTGTTTCAGGGGTCTAGAGGGTCACAAATGTTCTACAGATTGTAAAATGTAAGTTGGTCATTAGTTATTATGTGTTGCATAATTAAAAATGAACTGGAGCTGAACTGGAAACCAGCACAGTTTGGACACCAGAGGGCATCAGTATAGTTTAACAGATGAACAGACTGGAGTTATGAACTGAACGACCAAACTGAGCCTCCTCACACATTCCTCAGTCGTTACACAACTTCAGGGATGAACAACTGATTGATGATTAAATTAACACAATTATGTGACAGCATATTTCAAGCCTTCAGTTAAGACTGGGCGCTGGACAACTTCTTCACCACACGCTGTTCAGACTTTAATGATGCTTTATGTCACAGTCTCAAAAAAAAAAAAGCTCGTCCAGAGTGATCCAAGTCCGGCACAAGAAGACTCATCTGAATCCTCGCTGGACTTTAGAAGCCACTTTCCACTCCAGATCTGTCATTTGAGTGAATAACGTTGGTGAACCAATACATTTTGGAAGTTTAAAGCGCGAGAGCTGAAATGAGCTTTGTCCTCGGGTTGTGGTTCTACAATGTGTTGTCACTTTCATAACGCAGTGATGAAGACAAGAGCAACGGGCCTTTATCGAACCTCTATCACTAAAGGATAGAGTCAAGTGTTGGAAATCATGCCAGCTAAAGTAGCACCGTGTGGCTGACACCGCCAATTTCAGAGGGAAAGAAAACATTTTGAGATACAAAAGTATTTTTTTTCACTTCAATTATTTTTGTCATAGTGTGGCCTGCTTTGTAGTTGAACACATCAAACTTAAATCATAGTTTTTTGTGTGTCTATGTAGATATCGTTCATGCAAGTCCTTTGTCCTAATGTTTTAGCTGTTAGCTGTAAGGTAAGCTAGTTCACGACTATAAGAGTCTGGGGTTAGTTGTAACAACCATGAAAATGTTACAACCTACCCTAAGCAAAATTTAATTTGCATTTATATGTTTTCTTTGAATTTCAGTATGTCTAGGTGTTGGACACAACAAGTTTGAGAGAGAGCATCAAATAATGTAAAAAAAGCAGGGAAAGTCCATCAGATCTGTGGCAAAATATGTATGGCATATGCCACGTCACACTGTACAGATTTTTTTAAAGAGAGGAAGAAGTTAGAAGAGAAGGGATGAAGCGAACTTCCGTGTGTAGGCTACCGCAGTGGAAAGAAGGTCTTCACTGATGAACAGGAGAAAGAGCTGACAGAATATCTGATGAGGGCTGCTGATGCATTTTATGGACTGTGTCGATTGTGAGGTAAGCAGAGCTGGTAAAGCATGAGGCAGGGGAAAGTTAGCAATTTATATTGGTGGCAATGTAAAATATAATGGATAGGGGAATATTGAACATTTATTACTATGCGATTAAAATTACAGGTAAGAGAACTTGCACATCAGCTTGCAGTGAAATATGGGTGCAAACATCCAAAGTCATGGGCAGACTGGTTTTCAGCCTACATGAAAAGAAACCCAACTCTGTCCGTTAGGAGTGCGGTGGAACACACACACACACACACACTAATGTTCATTTGTGGAAGCTGGTGTTCAAATGTTGTGTGTAAGACATGTAGGCTACTCTGTGGGCCCATGCAGCCTGCTGTTTGTCTGTCACCACTGTGACTGAAGGTGCAAGACAAACAAGCAGAAATACACAAACACACACACACACACACACACACACACACCCGGACTACGGGGTTAATTGTAACAATTAAATCCTTGTGTGTGGGTCTATACCATACATTTTCTGTTTTGTCCATGGGCGTGTTACAGGACAGGGAGAAGTTTACATTTGACTTTCTTCTTACTTTCACTTTGACCCGACAGACACTTCACATCTGAAAACATGGACGGTAAGTAATCTTTCTCAGTCATGTTTTGTTTCTGTTTTACAAAAGGTGTAAATAGATGCTGTCGTGCGTAAAAGTTCCTAGTGGATCGGTAAGAGGTAAAGTAGAGCAGATTAAATCTGATCTGATCTTTTCTTTACTGAACTCCAGAACATCGAGCAACAACAACAACAGCAACAGCAGCTACCCTGCAGCACCGAAAAGTGAACATGGGACACAAATCCACTGTTACGCAGTGTAGTGTCACCACAATCCTTCACACCAGTGTTCACTGCGTTAACTAAAACAAAAACGACAAACGTTCGTCAACTTTTTTCCATTACTAAGAAGAGAAATGGCGAAGAATCGGTCACGATAAAAACTATGAGGAAATGATTTGTTTTCAACGACGAAGGAAGCGACTAAAATGTGAGTGATGGGCTGTCGGACATTTAAAATGCGTGATATTTTCCCCCAGTTGTGCATTTAGTTCATCTGTTAGAATGACATTTCCCTGTTCCTGATCATGAACACAGATCTGTGCGTGAGACACTCAGCGCTGCAGGCTGACTTAGGGACCGTCGATAAATTACCCTACTGTTTGTCTGATTTAGATAAAAACAATGTTTCTTCATGCTGACTGGATGATATCAGTGAAAAGTACGATTACAAAAATAATATTACTAAACTGATTTCATGTAGCACACTTATTTTGTGTTGTATAATTATTTTGCAGAAATATCTTTAAAATACAATGGCTTGTTTTTTTTTTTTTTCATTAGCATTCATGTTGTGTGACCCAGTGACTCCAAATCAATTCTGAATTGTATTAGTAAATGGGACAAATACGACACACTGGTTTTTATCACATTCTACCGATTCTTCTGTTTTATATGAATATTTATTATGAAAATTAAGCATTTCTCTTCAATAGCTTCCAAATCATGTGACCCAGTGACTGTAAACCACAACATTGGTATGTTTGTTTTCAGTTAAATTATGAAGAAGAAACAAACTTCAACAGCTTCACAATATTCGTATAAAATAGACAAAGCAGTACAATCTATTAAAAAGAGGTGTGTCCTATGTGACCTGTGTAGTGATACAATCTGGTATTGCTTTGGAGTCACTGGGTCACATGATATAGAAGCTATTAAGCAGAAATGCTGAATTTTCAAATCCAAATATTGCTTTACCCTTTGCCATTGAGATATTGAACCAATGAGGATTTTTATTGTAACTGTGCCGTTACTTCTGTATCTTATTATAAATGAAAACAACCAAAAGACAAACAGTATTATTGAAGGACATCATTCTTTTTCAGTGTCAGACAGAAGGAGAATTGTCATCTTGGGAAAAACTGGAGCTGGGAAAAGCAGCCTGGCTAATACCATATTTGGAGAAGATGCGTTCAAGATCTACCACAATTTAAAATCTGGAACAAGAGAATGTGGAGCAGAAACCAGATCTGTCAGTGGAAGAAGCATCACTCTGATCGACACTCCTGGTTTCTTTGACACAGACAGATCTGAGGAGGAGATGAAGCCTGAGATAGTAAGGTGTATCACAGAGTGTGCTCCTGGGCCTCATGCTTTTCTCATTGTGCTCAAAGTGGAGAGATTCACAGATCAGGAGCAGGAAGTCATCAACAAAATACATGAATACTTCTCTGAAGAAGCTTTCAAATATGCCACAATTGTCTTCACTCATGGTGACCAGCTCCTAGAGGGAGAGACGATTGAAGAACTGGTCACGAAAGTTAAGCCTGTGGATGACCTGGTGAAGAAGTGTGGAGGACGATGCCACGTCGTTGACAATAAATACTGGAAAGACAAACCAAAGCATGAATACAGGAGCAACAAGTTCCAGGTGGAGGAGCTGCTCAAGACGATAGACAAGATGGTGATGGAAAACAAAGGAGGCTGCTACACCAATGAGATGCTGCAAGCAGTGAAGCAAATGATAAAACAGGAGGAGGAAAACATTAGACAGTCACCAGGAAACATGACACAGGAAGAGATCAGAGAGAAGGCTAAGGGTGGTGCTTTTGACAGGCTCTTGATCAGACTGGTAGGTGTTGGAACAGGTGCATTGCTAGGTGCTTTCTTGGGTGTAGTAGTGTTGGGTGGATTAGTTGTCATAGGATTGAAAACTATAACACCATTAGCAAGTTTGGTCACTGCAGCATCAACAGCTGCAAAGGCGTTAGGAGCAGCAGCAGGAGGAGCAGCAGCTGGAGGAGCAGCAGCAGGAGGAGGAGCAGCAGCAGGAGGAGCAGCAGCTGGAGGAGCAGCAGCAGGAGGAGCAGCAGCTGGAGGAGCAGCAGCAGGTGGAGGAGCAGCAGCAGGAGGAACATTAGCTGCAGGAATTATCAGCATTGCAAAGACATCTGCAGTTGCAGGAGCAGTGATAGGAGGTGGTACAGGATATCTTGCAGCTGAGGGAGCAGAAACACCCCAGGAGGCAGCAAAGATGGCAGCAGAGGCCGTCAAGAATGAAGCTCTATATGTCTTAGATTTAGCAAATGAAGTTGTGGAAAAAATATTCAAATAGTCAAAGTGAAAATACAGTTAAACGTCTAATGAACTAAATAATAAAATAATAAAAAGCTCTATCTCCCAGAAGAATTGATTACAATATTTATCAAAACAATATTTAACAACTGAGCAAACCAAAGAGAGTTTGATTAAAATATTGAATTGTTTTTGGACATATGACTGTTAAGGTTGTTTAAAGCAAACCAGTGTACACTGTTGGTTGTATTTCTGTATTTAGCCTTGTGATATTGGTCACTGTTTCCTGTTGCTAACCATAAAATATCACTTATTTGCAGCAAACGTTTGTTAGACAGGCTTTTCTGATGCTCACGCTAGTACAGTGTTGTTTCATTGTGGATTACAATGTACCATCAAATGTGAACAATCAATAAAATGAGACTTTTATTTCTGCAAATATAGTGTTTTACTTGTAAAGTCTCCAGAGTATAAATGGTGCATTGGAATGATGGAAACAATTGCACAAATGAGTACTCCAAACATGTTTTTTTGAGATCATTATAGAGTGAAACAAGTCCATGCTAGCAGCTCTGTAACACTGTGCAAATGCACAGCTAGTGTCCGCTTGTTAACAACCTCACAGTGACAATGATACCATACTGGTGTTTAGTATGTGTAATGGTAATCACATTCATCATGAAAATTAGGAGAAAGTACAGTGAAGCCTGACGTCATTGGTCGGACATATATCAACCCAGCAGACAAAGTAGCTACAAGGTTCCCCGTCTTTAGTGACTTCAACATTAAAGTGATGGCAACGCATTAATGCATTTTTGCCTTTTGGTAATTTAAGTATATATTCATGCAATACTTTTCTACTTTCTCTTAAAGACTACCTCTATTTGTAGCTTCAGCAACAGCATCAATCAAGGTCTAATTCCTGGTTAAAATAGGTTAAAAGCGGTTAAAAACAGATGTGGTTTAAAAATGGACACCCCCCCATATATATATGTTTTATTTTATCATGACAGGGTGCTTCTATTTTTTTACTTTAACGAGTGAGCGATGTGTCAAAAAGCCCAGGTATTTTCGATCCATGCGATGATTCTTCCACTGACAGATCTGGTTTCTGCTCGACATTTGCTCATTCCTGATTGAGGTGAATTGTATACCTTGAACACAGTCTGTCCAAAGATGGTGTTGGCGAGGCTGCTCTTTCCAGCTCCAGTTTTTCCCAAGACCACAATCCTCCTTGTTGCTGCTATATGACAATACAGCCTCTGAATCAGTTATTTACAGTACATGTTAATCTGTTTTGTCCTGATGTTGCAGGAGAGAAAAAGAAGCTCAACAACTGTGAAACTTTGCTCACACACACAAATTTAAAAAACACACATAAACCTCCTATGAATTTTGATTAATAACTTTCTGTGTGTGTAGAATAACTTACCATTCATGCTTCCAAAATTAGAAATCAGTGCAGAGGATGTTACAACTGCCTCTTTTCTTCTGTCTTACTTCGGTTTGCCTCTCACTTTCCCTTTTCTACCTCCCTGACTTGTTTCCTGGCAGCAGGCTAATGGAGCTTATCACACAATGCACTTCTATTTTTAGACATGTGTGAGAACTAATCATAAGCTGCAGCTCTTTTGTCAATGTCCAAAGATTGAAGAAACACATACAAAACAAAAAAAAATCAAGCAATTCAAACACTCAAACTGTCAGTTACACAGCCACACCTATGTTTATCTACACTGTAAACCCGAACGTTCAAAGTAATTAAATAGATTAAGTGGTGTATACTCAAAGTTTTAGAAAAGTTCTACTAACTTAATTATGTCAAGTTGGTGTAACATGTTCTTCCTTTTTGAGTAATTTTAACCAATAATTCTTGATTTAATGGAACTATTTTATGTATAAGTAAGCACAACTTAAAAACATCATTTAAGTACAACTTAACAGAATTAAGCGCATGCAAAGAATGTCCTGTTATTTTTATTGTTTTAAATAGGCATGATTTAAAAATACTTACTTTATATAGCACATGCTAAAATACAATAACATCTCAAAGTGTTTCCTGAAATAAATACAATCGATCATAACAAATAAATTGCAATCATAGCCTAAAATGTGATTGGAGCAAATGGTCTGAAATGCATTTTGGAAGACAACATGTATCTATTTTATTAAATTTTGGGTATTTTTATTGGCATCAGTTTAATGTAGCCTATATATTATTCATATGTGTTGAGCAGCTCAGGGATATTTTTTTATTCTGTGTTAATCTCTGATTCACCCTCCGAAGCAGAGTGCGGCGCTAATGCGTTTACTACACTGATTCCTTACCGCTCTTTGAAACACAGAAGAAAAGTTTAAATGTTTGGTTGGCGGCCGGAAGCAAGTTCGACCTACGTGTCAGCAGCCGAGACTTACAGTAAGTTTTGAATGTTAATATTTAAGCACTTTTACTTATTTAACACCATGGATTGTGATAAAGTTAGTTTACTAGTGATGGCAAGATGAAGCTTCATGAAGCATTGAAGCTTTCCATCCAATTGGTTCACACATGGGCCGAAGCTTCATGGTGCTTCATTTGCTCTACTGTGCCACAGTGGCGGTTCTAGACCAGGTTTAATAGGGGGCCAGGTTGGGACCGGCTTTTTTGTTGGGGGCCACATACAACCCAGGAAAAACAGACAAATCCCTCATTCAGACAAGGGATAAATGGAACTTAAAACAGTGTTAATTTCAACAATTTTGATTGGGTAGTAAACTGCTGATACACTTTATTCCTGTCTTTCCCTTCAGTTCAAAATCATTGCAAGAAATCTGTCATTGTATTATTGATGCAGACTCCCTGTCAGGGGGGGCCACAGGGGGGTCTGGACTCAGAGTCGGACTTACTCGGATTTTAGGTTTTTTGTGTGTGATATGTTTGGGGAAAAACCTTACCAGTGATGCTTTAGTTTGTAGAAATGGCATTATTGTTAATGCAGTAAAGTTCAAGTGCTGCTGCTTTTCTTTACAGTAATGTTAATTTTGCCTGATGGCTTTAGTAGCTTGACACTTGATCAAATGAAAAGATCAGGGAAAGTTTTTAGAATTTGACACTCTTTGAATGCTTTAAAGCCTAATTGTTCAGTTGCTGATCAGTTTATGCCTTTGCATCCCTCTGTTCCAGTTGCATGAAGTTAAAACAGAGTTAAGAAGATAACTGGAGATCAGATAAAGATACCAGGTAATCCAATGAATGAATTCTTCTATCAACCACCCCTCCCCTCCCTTTAATACCAATAAGTTTTTTTTTTTTTCTCAGACAATGTTTAAGTGTGGTAACCCTAAATCATACACACCCCCACATACACATATCATTGTTTATTCTACTTGCCAGTTTGATCAAAATAAAACTTTTTGCCTTATTCAATTCATGAATGTGTTCTGTTCATAAATACCATCTTCCTAATTGATATATAACCTTTGGCACTGTACAGATCATATTTTACTCAACTTTGTATTTGCTTGCATAAAAGAAAGATGATTTGTCTAAAATTAAGTCCAAAATTTCATTCAAGAATTGCCTTAAAAACATGCTAAAAACTAATAAGTTTACTTGAGCTATTTTCCATCTATAGATGTTATATTAAACAAATTCTTTTGAGGAAAACATGTTGTCATTTTAAAGCATAATTCTGTTTTAAAAGTTTTAGATGGTGGTCTAAAATTTGTAATTCTTTTCTTTGCCTTTTAGGTTGCTGGTTCCAAAATTATGTGGGCGTGTAAGTTGTGCACAGCTCCTTTCACGTCCAGAATACAGTTATTTAAACACTACAGATTGCGGCACAGCCACTTTTCCAGAATCAGCCCTCTTCCATGTCTCTACACTGATTGCATTTGTACATTTCAGACATTTAATGCACTGAGTACTCATTTGTCAAGATATCACACAGCACAGCCTAGCAGTTGTACAGAGCAGAGTCAGGGGCCTGTGTTATTTAAATGCCCTTTATGCACATTTCAGCAACCCTTTTCTGAATCAGCCGTTTTCAGTCATCTCAGAAAGCATTTGAAAAGTCATGAAACTGTGACATGCCCATATAAGGATTGTAGCTATAGCACAAATGTGTACTCGTTGTTTAATTCTCATAAAAGTAGAGTGCACCAAGCAAGTCTTGCATCAGACTTTCAAACTGATATTGTCACTGAGGATTCCCATAATCGTCAAGCCAGTATTTCTGAAGTAACCAATGATTTGCATGAAGAATGTCCAGGCCAGAGCACAGAACTAGGGAATGGTGATCAGTGTGACACTGGGAGTCTAAGAAATCAGCTGAAAAAAAATTGATCTTCCTTATTCCTAAAGATGCAGGCTATCCTCCATGTCTCAAACACAGCTACTCAGGAAATAGTAGACCACTTGAATCAGATCTTCTCCTTATCTGAGCCACTGATCAAAGAAGCAATTAATGACATACTGCAAAGAAATGGTCACACTATTGCAGAACCTACACTGAGTGAAGTTGTTGCCGCTGTCATGGACTGCAATGTTCTCTCTACATCAACCTCTAAAGGTGCAGAGTTGAGTTCATCCAAGCGCAGAAAAACCTTTATTGAGCACAACTATCCGTGTGTTATGCCAGTGGAGTATCAGTTGGAGCAACCTGGACATACCAGCATGTATGTTCCTATCCTGTCAATGATTCAAGAGTTGTTTAAAAACACAGACATTCTTGACAAGATCACTGAAACAAATACTGCATCTGGTCAATATGTATCATGCTCCAATGGCTCTCATTTCCTTGAAAATGAGTTACTGTCAACAGGGGATCTCATCCTACCACTCCAGCTATATATAGATGACCTTGAAATTGCTAATCCGCTTGGCACATCACGCGAAATTCACAAATTTTGCGCTGTATGTTGGGTCCTCGCTAATGTGCTACCAAAATACAGATCAGCATTACATGCTATACAGCTAGCAATACTGGTAAAAGTGACAGACCTCCATAAGTGTGGATATGCAGCTGTACTTGCTCCATTGCTGCATGATCTTCATACTCTGGAAAAAGACGGTGTCTTCATCGAAAGAGTTGGTCAGAATGTCAGAGGCACTGTCTTTTGTGTTTCTGCTGACAATTTGGCTGCTCATGGATAAGGTGGCTTTGTAGAGTCATTTAAAGCAGGCCATGTTTGCAGATTCTGTTTGGGCTCAGTTGAACAGTTTCAAGTTACTGAAGTCAGAGAGGGAAAGTTCCAAGAAAGAACCAAAGCCAGCCATGACCTACATGTACAAACTGTTCAAGAAAGTGACACTTTGAGCATCCACTTTGGTGTTAAAGGTGGCTGTGTCTTGCGTGAGTCCCTGGATTACTTCCATACAATCACAGGGTTTCCTCCTGATATACTCCATGATCTTCTGGAAGGTATCGTTCCCATGGAGCTTGCTCTTTGTGTTAAAGAGATGATCCGGCTGAAGTACTTCACTTTGGAGTATTTGAACAACAAGATTACATCATTCCCATATCAACACACTGATAAAGTGGATAGACCTCAGCCACTTCCTAAAACGTTTCTTTCTCGAGGAACGATAGGAGGTAACGGACATGAAAATGCCACTCTGCTCCGACTTCTTCCATTGCTTGTTGGCAGTGTAGTACCAGAGGGGGATGGGACATGGGCAGTTTTGATGGAGCTGAAAGAGGTGGTAGAGTTAGCATTGTGCCCATTCTTTACTGATGAAACCTTAGACTACTTTGTGTGCAAAATCAGTGATCATAGACAGGCACTGCTAGAGGTTTTCCCTGAGGTTAAGCTCCGCCCTAAACATCATTATGTGGAGCATTATCCTGCTCTAGTCAAGTGCTTTGGGCCCCTGCTGCACGTTTGGACCATGCGGTTTGAGGCCAAGCACCGCTTTTTCAAAAGAGTGGTGCATGACGCTCAAAACTTCAAAAATATTTTGAAGACGATGGCAGTCAGACACCAACACATGATGGCATATCATCTTGCTTCACCATCATTTTTCAAGCCAAAAACTCAGGCATCCAGGGTTGACTCTGTTCTGGTTTCAGCGCTACCAGAGGTTGCTCAAGTACACATTAGACAGCAAACAACTAGTGACACAATCTATGAGACATCAAATGTAACCATTGATGGCACAGACTATGTCTGTGGAATGTTTCTGTCTGTAGGAGTTAGCGGTGGACTGTCTAAATTCAGCAAAATAGAACAGATCTTCCTTGTGAATCACAACGTATCTTTTCTGTGTTGGGATTATGGCTCGTGGTATGTAGAACATATACGGTCCTATGAGCTGTCAACTGCAGAGACAAGCCTGTCAATCCACCTGCATTCTGGTCTGAATGATACAGTCCCTCTCTCAGCATACAAGATAGATGGCTTGCTGCTGCTGACCCCCAAGCGGTTCATTCAAGTGAGACAGAACTGAGTTCAGGTAATAATGAAGTGTTCTTTTATTTAACAGTTATTGTGTCTGTATTCACTCTCTGTTTAATTAAGGAATTTATAAGCTGTATATGGTACTCTTTAACAACCTGATATTGTCTTTTCATTAGCACAATGGCAGCTGCATCCCCACAACCAATGATTCTGCGTGTTGTTGAGCCAGACAAGGCTAGAAAATTAAAACTCAGCTCACGACCTGCCTCTGTTGATGCACTGATCAACACTATAAAAGAACAACTGGAAATTGACCTTGACTTCAATTTGCTTTATGAAGATCCAGACTTTGATGGGAAACTTACTTCCCTTACAGACATTGGGAATTGCCACAAAAAGCTGTTGTGCACATCTCACGTCCACAAGCCTCCACCTCTATTGCATCTACTGCTTTACTTTCAGATGTGTTATCTCCAGAGCGTTTCAGCAGGTGGCCTCCAAGTCCTTTTCCAGTTCCCACATTTGCATTTGATGTTGAACTGAAACTTAGAAATGGAAATGCAGAATATGAGAAGAACAACACAAGCCTTAAGTTGACAAGAGACCTAAAGCACGACATTTTAGAAAGGCTTGCATCTACTTTATATGGTTTTAAGGCTTACCCAAGTGATAAAGAGATTGCAGTGGCTGCTGAGGCTCTTGTAGCCAAACATCCCTGCTTGAAGGAAGCAGGATCTGAGACTGGCTGGTATGGATGGAAAAACAGCATAAAGTTTAAGATGGGCAATTTCAGGAACAAGATGAGAGGGGCTGGATGTCAGGAGGTCATGGTAAATGCTGGAAAAAGAAGTAGAAGTCATCCTGAAAATGAACCTTCACATTCTAACATTAAAAGACCCAGGCGTGCAGAAGTCAACTTCCTACCCAACTTTCCCCAAGGAAAGGATCCTTCAAGCCTTGAGCAGTTGAGGCAGACAATTGTTGAAGAGATGAAGAAGACTGAGAAGGACCTCCCCCTCATTAGAAAGATGATGGAGACCACATTTCCGCTACGCCGACAGACCATTGTAATATCATGCCCAGCAGTGAAGGAGCTCATGGACCTCTGGCCTGCTCTCAAAATGGAATCTGAGGTAATATGGATCAGCTCTCTCTTTTAAAGTGAAAATTGTGATTCTTACTCATTTGGCCGCTATTTTCTGCTTCATAAATGTGTGCTAGATCCTTCGAATTGAACTGTTTTTAAGTGTTGTTGCTGTATTCTCCTGCTGTTATTTCAATGTAGTTGTATGCAGTGTTCCATCGTATTACCAATCAGAACCTGCCTAACACGTTCTATGCTGAACTTGACCACCGTCTTCCTCGACTGATGTCCATATTCAGATAGAAGGCATCCAAAACTGGGAAGATAGCAAATGCTCTTGCTGAAATTTTAAAAATCCACGATGAACAGGTAAATTAATTATTACAGATTTCATAGGTGGAACCAGTGCAGCATTGATTCAAATGAGCTTTGTAAATTTAGCAATTAGTCCACTTTTTGTTTGCCATTTGTCTGATTGATTGCATTAAAAATGTGAACAGGTTAGTTGTGGACATATGTTCTGATTAGACTGTTTAAAATCAGCTTTGTTCAATAAACTCTTCAGCCTATACAATTCTGTTTTTATCTGAATAGGAAATTCATGACATTCACACCGAGTGCACTACTGTACTCCGGGCCCTTCCTGTGTATCTGCATGAGGATGTTTCTGGATTTTTCAGAACCTGCACAGTGAGTCTCCTTAAGTCACTAACAGATCCATCCATCCATCCATCCATTCATCCATCCATCCATCCATCCACTCATCCATCCATTCACTGTGTCTGGGATCTTATTCTTTCAAAAAGTTCTTTCCAAAGTTCATGACCATAGGTGAGGATAGGAACGTAGATTGACCGGTAAATTGAGAGCTTCAGCTTTCAGCTCAGCTCTTTCTTCACCACGACAGACCGATACAACGACTGCATTACTGCGGCCGCTGCACCGATCCGCCTGTCAATCTCACGCATCCTTCCCTCACTCGTGAACAAGACCCCAAGATACTTCTACCTCCACTCTCCCCCAACCTGGAAGGAGCCTTACAGATTCTACTGTGTATTATGTATCTCCCCCCTCTCTCTCTCATCCCATTTCCTGTCATATCTTCAGCTGTACTATCAATAAAGCCGATAAAAGGCCAAAAAGAATATTAAAAAAGAGAAGATACTAACACATTTTAGGATTTACCTTTGTTTAGTCTACCCATCCAGGAGAGACACGCAGCAAAGGGCACTCAGGCTGGGACTCGAACCCGGGGCCACCGCAACAAGGACAGAGTCTCTGCACATGGGGCACCCGCTCTACCAACTGAGCTAAACGGCACCCCAATATGTTTGTATTTTGATGAACTGTTTACATAATACACAGTAGAATCTGTAAGGCTCCCTCCAGGTTGGTGGAGAGCTCCTGCCTCAAGTGGAGCAGTTTTTGTCTGTTTTCTTCCTCCTCACTACAAGGGAACTGTATTGGTGTTCACACTTCCCTGTAAATGTCCTTTAGCTTGATTTTAGTCTCGCACACCAGATTCTCTGGTAATTTGTGAGGATTTGATTCATGTGTGCAAAACATGGATCTTGTGTTTTTAGCCTCTTCCAATGAGACCCAGGTCTCCCTTGTAAAAGAGTTATTGGATTTCAATGGGACTTGGTTAAAGAAAGATAAATGATATGTTATCTGTTCTGTTCCATGTGTTAGTTTGTGATTAGTATCTCTTTTTCATTCATTCAGGACGAGTCCGATGAGCCAGAGCTTGGTGGGATTGCAGTGGGCCTCCTTACTGTGATCAGTGACCATAACACAAGACCAATTCACTACGACCCTGTGAGAGTCTCAGTTGTCATTGAAAGCGATGCCCTTGTCAGCCTCCCCAGCCTCGACAATGCCTTCCTGGTAGTCTTTGGACTGATATACGCGCTACACCTCAGCTATCCCAAAGCACTGACCAACACTTTTGATTTCACTCAAAAGATTTTACTTGGTCTACAAAGTGATAAACTGTCACCCAGGTTGCAGACCCTCAAGAATGACTTGATGATTTAAAAACTCATCTGAAAGAAATTGCTGCCCTGTTGCCTTATTCAGGAATTAGCCAGCAAGCCAAAAGCACAGGGTTTATTCTTTTATAGCTGATAACGAAAGATCATTTCATTTGTGTATTTATTATTATTTATTATTGTTTTTGATTATTTTCTTTACTATCTGATTATTTGTTTGGTCAACTGTTTAAGAGGTTTTCTTCTTAAAGAAAGTAAGTTTGTAAGAAACTGTGTTTTTTAAGTTTGCCTCAATAACATTGAGTTTAACAATGGAGTTTGGAGTTTGGAGTCACATGACAACACAAACTAATAAACCTTGATTTTGGTTAACATAAAATGGTGTGGTTGTGTACTTATTTTTTAAAGTTCTGTGAACTTATTCCAGTGTTTTTGAAAACTGGAAACTTTAAGTCATATTAACTGCAAATAATTGAGTTGCCTAAACAGAAAACTTTAAGTCATATTAACTGCAAAGTTTTGAGTTGAGCTTAATGAGCACTTTAATTTAACAGTTATCAAAAGGTACAAGTAGCAAGTCATCCAACCTTTTAAGTTCTGGAAAATGTTGACTTTTGAGTTCATCAACTCAAAACAATTGAGGCAATCGATTGCCTCAAACATTTTAAGTTTGGAGTCACATGTTTTTAAGTAAACAAACTCAATATATTGGACAAATGTGTACTTAAAAACAATAACAACACAAACTAATTAACTTTGAGTTTGGTTAACACAAAAATGGTGTGGTTGTGAACTTATTATTTTTAAGTTCCGTGAACTCATTCCAGTGGATTTGAAAACTGGAAACTTTAAGTCATATAACTGAAAATAATTGAGTTGCCTAAACAGAAAACTTTAAGTCATATTAACTGCAAATTTTTGAGTTGAGCTAAATGAGGACTTTAATTTAACAGTTATCAAAAGGTACAAGTGGCAAGTCATCCAACCTTTCAAGTTCTGGAAAATTTTGACTTTTGAGTTCATCAACTCAAAAGAATTGAGGCAATCGATTGCCTCAATTCTTTTGAGTTCTGGTAACTTATGCGGGTTTACAGTGTAGTGCTAATGAAAATACTAAAACATTGTTGAAAATTAATCATAGACTTTCATGGATGTGTTTTTCCTGAACCTCTTCATCATGTAGTTTCCCTACTTCTTCAGTGTCTTCTTCAGCTAATGTTTCTCTGTGCTTCCCTCTAGATGTTGTTGAAATAGAGTGCAATGATACACCACACAGGTTCAGTTCAGTATCTACCTCACCCTCTCTCTCGGGCCCTCCTTGTAATTTGTCCTTTGTACTAGAGGGCTGCATTGGGATTGGGTCCCGCCGGGTGCCGCGGGACCCAACCCAAATCTCGCAGGAGCAGGCGGTTTGAACTTTACTGCTGACGGGAACTGGCGGCTAAAACAAACACTGCGGGAGCGACAAGATGATGGAGTCAACAAATTAAGTAGAAAAAAAGCTAAAACAAGGGATTGTGTTCTCATTATTGTTTCTTATTCAGGTCTGTCTTAGAAAATAGACCTTAACCTCAATCAGTGCGTGATATTACAAAGGTAGAAAAATAAATAAAATACAGAGGAGGAGAATAGAATATGAAACAGCCTTTATTTAATTAAAAACTAAATGAAAACAACGAAATAGGAGCGCTATTCCTGACCAGTGCTTCAAAAGACACGCAGCTCAGGGAAACGAAACAAACAACCCCATGAGTCTCTTTATTAATAGCCTATAAAATGACGTGTTTTCTCCTGCGGGACAGGAGAAGACACAAAACAATGCATCTCTATTATTGTGCGGGCATAAATTCTCAGAGTTTTGCAGGTGCGGGCGGGAGTGGACATACACATTGCGGGAGCAGGCGGGAGTGTAACACACACGTTGCGGGTGCGGGCTGTAATGGTCAGAAATTCGGCGGGAGTGGGCAGGAGCGGGATGAATAAAACAGTCCCACGCAGGGCTCTACTTTGTACCAACATTTATGGTTTCAGAACGTGAATGCTGCTGACTTTATGACTCCCTGTCATGTCTCACAGCACGATTTATCCAATAATATTCATTCTGACCAAATAGCTGCAAATCTAACAACATCCGACTAATGACATCTGCCATGACTGTATTTTATCTTGTGTTAATAATCAAATGCTAATATGCTAAACTATGTGATTATCATGGTAATCGTCAGACCTACTAGACATCAGCATATTAGCTTTATCATTGTGAGGATGTTAGCATGCTGACATTAGCTGTGCCTACATACATCCTCATATAGTCTTGTTTTGCTCTTTACAGTTACTGTATCTTTGATTAACATGTTTGGTTTACTCTGTATGGAGTTGATGAAGTTTCCTCAATGCACCACTCTGAAATTGATTACCTTACCAAGTAAAAACTAAGAATTGACATTTTTTCATAGGTTTTATTTTATTGATTGTTCATATTGATAATACAATGGAATCCATAAAGAAACAAAGCTGTTTTAGCACAAGCATCAGAATCCTGTCTAACTAACTGATTTTATACATATACATTAAGTGATATTTTCTGGTTAGTTTTTGCAAAAAAAAAGCAGACAGAAATACAGCCAACAGTGTACACTGGTTTGATTTAAATCAGCAATAGAACAATTAAAAGAACATATCAAACCAAGACTGAGGTCAGCTCGTAAATCAGAAATAAGTGCCTCAAGTTTAAACACACAGGTGAATGAACATATTTAGAGAGAGAATGCCGATTTGTCATTGAATATACAGGCAATATATAAGTATATAGAAAATGTTATTCAGATTGTGTGTTTTCATCTTTGTGTTAAATAAAATACTTTTGAACCTTCATTTGTCTATTTAATATTGTACAAGAGTTTTTTTTATTTTATTTAACCTTTATTTATCCAGGAAAATCCCATTGAGATTAAAAACCTCTTTTTCAAGGGAGTCCTGACCAATTGGCTAAACATAACATAGTTAATGTTGGCTAAACATAACCCAAGCGCTGCACATTCTTTATTTTACTATAGTCAGATTGGGTGTCATTCAGGGCTTCGTAATGGGCTTCCTGATGGCCTCTACTGTCCTCGTTGCTGCCTCCCATATTGTGTCTGCTTCAGCAGCTGCATGATATCCTATAGCACCTCCTAACACTGCTCCTACTGGTCCTGGTACTACTACTGCTGCTGTTGCTCCTGACTTTAATGACGAAATCCCTAACGCCGATGAAGCTTTTTTAACCATCACCTTTACCCCAAAAAAAGCTCCCATGAACACACCTGTTCCAATACCTGTTAATGTGATTAAACCCTTATAAACACCACCCTTAGCCTTCTTTCTGATCTCTTCCTCCGTCATGTTTCCTGATGACTGTCTAATTTTTTCCACTTTTTGTTTTATCATTTGCTCCACTTTTTGCAGCATTTCATTGGTGTAGCAGCCTCCATTGTTTTCCATCACCATCTTGTCTAACGTCTTGAGCAGCTCCTCCACCTGGAACTGGTTGCTCCTGTATTCGTGCTTTGGGGTATTTTTCCAGTATTTATTGTCGATGGCGTGGCACCGTCCTCCACACTTTTTCACCAGATCATCCAAAGGCTCACTCACCCGGACCGAATCTTCAATTGTCTCTCCCTCTGGGAGCTGGTCACCATGAGTGAAGAGAACTGTGGCATATTTGAAAGCTTCTTCAGAGAAGTATTCTTGTATTTTGTTGATGACAGCCTGCTCCTGTTCTGTGAATTTCTCCACTTTGAGCACAATGAGAAAAGCATGAGGCCCAGGAGCACACTCTGTGATACAGCTCACTATCTCAGGTTTCATCTCCTCCTCAGATCTGTCTGTGTCAAAGAGACCAGGAGTGTCGATTAGAGTGATGCTTCTTCCATTGACAGATCTGGTTTCTGACTGACATTCTTTTGTTCCAGATTTGAACCTGTGGTAGATCTTGAACGCATCTTCTCCAAATATGGTGTTAGCCAGGCTGCTTTTCCCAGCTCCAGTTTTTCCAAATACGGCAATTCTCATTGTGCTCGACACTGAAAGAAAATAACATCCATCATTAATATTTTACATTTGTGTTTCAGTGATTTTCATGTATAGGAATATACACATGCTAAACAAGCTACATTACTAAAGTTTTTATTGGTCACAAATCACAGCTACCAAAAAGTCATGATACTATATCTTCATGATATATAGTTTTTAAAATGTATACACTTTATTGTTTTGACATTATTCAAAATAATGCAAATAATTTGGGTACTATTTGTTATTACTTTTAACATGAGGTCCTTCTATAGTGAAATGTACTACAGCCCTGAGAACAGGCTTCTTCTTGCAGCTTGTGTGTTACAAGGGATGATGCTCTAAAGGACTACAATTTGTGTTAGTCCATAAAATATATATATTTTTTATTATTAATTAATTTAAAGTGTCAAAGCGTTTGCAGCCAGCTGAAGCTAATGCTGCTCGCTTTAGATACATATAGCACATGCAGTGAACGGGCAGTTTCACTGGAACTACTTGAGGAGCTCCAGAGGTGTCTGTATATCAAAATGTAATTCACACTCTGCAGCCAATCACAATCGAGTATTCACCCAGACCATGGTACACTATTGTGTGTCTGATGCATATTCAGAGTCAGTGTACAATCCAACATTTAGCTTTCTAAATCAATTATTAGCTAATGTGTATCTGACACATTGTGATAACAGCTGTAAACTACGTTCATTTAAAACTTCTACTTCACAATGTCTTTTCTTGTCTTTTAGAGGACAACAGGTAACCTTATCTCACAGTCAATGTAGAAAACAGTGCATGATGACAGTCACTTGAATCCACTACATCTGTGCCTGTACGTTTCCTGTTGTCTCTGACACCTCAATGTATTTCTGCCAGACATTTCATCTTCTTATAAGGAGATGGAGCGAACACTGTGAAAGTCACAGCACATTACAGTACTTACAGTGAACTTATTAGTGTCCTGAGAACAGAACGTCTATTCTGGACCAACGCAGTTCCCTTAAATTAGCCGAGGTCACTGCTCACCCCACAAGTTCAGCCTCAGGTCACATCATAACTTACACATATTCTCAGGTGTAATAATATGTAAGGTCAAAAGAGAGTGTCAGTATGTACGACGAGGCATGGCTATGCAAGGTGAAAATGTAACGATCATATGTGAGGTTAAAGGTAATGATACAGTTTGAATGGCAATTATACATTTTTGAATTTTAGTTGTATTTGTGTCAAAGCTATTGAAAGCTATTAAAAGGAAATGCTGAATTTTCATATTAAATATTCTAGAGCTGAAAAGAGTACTCGAGTAACTCGAATAAGCAAAATCTTTGCCTCGAGGCTTTGTTTAATTCCTAACACCTGCGTTATGTGGCCTGCTTAGCCCAGGTATCATTTTTCCACATGGACACACTGCTACATTCAGTATTGAGTTGGCACGATGGTGGAGAGCCAAGAAACTGTCTGTAAAAGAATGTCGAAAGTTTAGGATCATTTTATACTTAAAAAAGAAGACAACAAAGTGCAATGTGTCTATTGCAAAGCAGAACTGGCGTACCACAACATCACGTCAACAATGATTCAATATCTTAACCAAAAGCATCCAGTCGTTAGCACCAGCTCACCAAGCGTTGCTGACACAAGCTAAAGTAAACATTGATGTTAGCTAATTTAACGTAACCTACCATCGCTAGTTAAAACGTACGGTATTTGTAGAGGCTTTAGCCTGATGTCATAGCATGTTAAGATGTGGAAACTATAATTTGTGTTAAATTGCAAGAGAGTAATAGCCAAATAACTCCTTTCCACACACACACACACACACACACTCATCTCGTCTCACTCACTCTTCCTCAAGCACGCGTGCACACACAAACACACACCCTTACTCCCGGTGTTAAGAATAGTTGGAATAAATACACATATGTTTTTTTCAGGAATAAAATCCAATTGCTTGGTCTATTTGACAGGCCTGTCATTTTTGTTATGCATTATTTGCTCGATTACTCGATTAATCAATGGGATAATCGGTAGAATACTTGATTCTAAACATATTCGATAGCTGCAGCCCTAAAATATTCATATAAAATAGAAGAAGCAGTAAAGTGTGATTAAAAAAAACAAAAAAAAAACAAGTGTGTCTTATTTGTCCCACTTAATACAATTCAGAATTGATTTGGAGTCCCTGGGTCACACGACATGGAAGCTAATGGAAAAACAAGCCACTGTCTTTTAAAAATATTTCTGCAAAATAAATATATAACACAAAATAAGTGTGCTACATGAAATCACTTCAGTATTATTATTATTATTATTGTATTATAATTTTCACTGGTATCATCCAGTCAGCGTGAACAAGCATTGTTTTTGTCTAAATCAAACAAACAGTAGGGTAATTTATCGACGGTCCCTAAGTCAGCCTGCAGCGCTGGGTGTCTCACACACAGATCTGTGTTCAGGGTCGGGAACAGGGAAACATTACATTTGAACAGATGAACTAAATGCACAACCAGGGGAAAATATCACGCATTTTAAATGTCCGACATCACTCACATTTTAGTCGCGTCCTTCGTCGTCATTGAAAACAAATCATTTCCTCATAGTTTTTATCGTGACAGATCTATTTTTAGCTCGTCATCTCTCTTCTTAGTCATGGAAAAAAGTTAACGAACGTTTGTCATTGTTGTTTTAGTTAACGCAATGAACACTGGTTTGAAGGATTGCGTAACAGTGGATTTGTGGCCCGTGTTCACTTTCCGGTGCTGGAGGGTAGCTGTTGTTGTTAACATGGCCTCGGTGTTGCTCGATGTTCTGGAGTCCAGCAAGAGAAGATCAGATCAGATTTAATCTGCTCTACTTTACCTCTTACCGATCCAATTGGATCGACTTTAACACACCACAACATCCATCTTCACCTTTTGTAAAACAGAAACAAAACATAACTGAGAAAGATTACTTACCGTCCACGTTTTCAGATGTGAAGTGTCTGTCGGGTCAAAGTGAAAGTAAGAAGAAAGTCAAATGTAAACTACTCCCTGCCCTGTAACGCACAATATGGGGCGTCGATTGTAAACCCTGCTGGGAAACACAGCTTAGTCCAGCATCAAAACTCAACATATGCTTGTCTTGCTAGTGACTGGTCACCAGCAAGACCAGCATATGTAACTTTGTGATATTTACTGCTCTTGTAAAAATATGACAATGTTAAATCTAAGTGTTAAATCTAAATGTTAAATGTAAATGTTAAATGTTAGATATAATATAAATGTTACATTTGAATATAAATATAAATGTTAAATATAAATATAAATGTTAAATATAAATATAGATGTTAAATATAAATATGAATATAAATATA
Organism: Sparus aurata; assembly: GCF_900880675.1. Taxonomy (NCBI): domain Eukaryota; kingdom Metazoa; phylum Chordata; class Actinopteri; order Spariformes; family Sparidae; genus Sparus; species Sparus aurata. The sequence continues at coordinate 16,310,719 of NC_044196.1, read as the reverse complement.
AATGCTAAATGTTAAATCTAAACAGATGAAACTAAATATTTAGCTAATATGCAAATCTACACTGCCTGTCACCAGAAGAACCAAAATAAAAGCCCATTAGCCGTTTTTAGACAGGGCAGCAAGCCGCCAATTTGCCCATCCTTTTGGCGGCTCGGTCCGCGGTTTTAGACAGAGGCTGGCAAATTGGGGGTCTGTTTTGGTCCGACGATTTTCCGCCTCGGAGGGTACACTTATTTCAGCCTCGCCTGCTGTAGCTACACCGCTCCAATTAAATAATGGCCAGGATTCATACAGATGTCTTTTCAAGGTTTATTTGCTCCTTCTCTCTCTCTGTCTCAGCAGACACCCAGACACCAGCCACCGTGAAAACTACAACGAAAATAAAGGACATAAAAGTTTCATAAATCACATACAGATTTCACTCACTGTCAAAGTCTTACAAGCCAGTGTCCATTAAACAGTCGGAAACACATTAGCGTAACTGAAATGTGTTGAGGTAAAATAAAACAACTTAAAATGCACCACTGACGTCCATACAAAGGTGTATTAACAATATCACACAGAAGCATTAAACATATGAAGAAAATTAACGTGTGCGCCTCTTGGACCACATGTAGAATAACTTTACTCTGGAGTTGCTTCTTCCTTATTCACAGCCGCGCTGTTCTAACCCATAATGCCACTGAAGTGACCTCATCATATGACATCACATTTCCCAAAATCCTACTCACCTAAACAGGCGTTACATTCTGCAGTATTCTTGTACAGATGTTTTTAAGTATCTTTTAGACACATATATTATACATTTTTAATGACTTTATGAACTTAAATGATAACGCACTTATAACAGAAACATACACAATAAACACAGCAATTAAACTGTCTCTCAGACGGTTACACCTGATATCTAAAAACGAGGCGGCAATGTGCCGGCCTATGCGTGAGCTGGGCGGAGGTGTCGATGACCTGCACCGTTGTGCGACCCACACCTGGGGAGTTTAAAACCAAGAAACAGCTGATCACAGCAGTCAGTCCATCACTTCATCCGCGGACATTAAGATGAGCAACTGGACAGCCGCTGAGATCCAGGAGATGCTAGCATCTTCTCGGTCTCTGTAGCTGTTTGTTTGTGTTACCTTGTTGTTGTGTCGGCAAGCTACGAACGGTCACTACTTTCAAATTAAAAGCCCCCGCTAAGAACCCAGTTCTTAACTCCAATGGGGTGAAATGCAAAGCTCTTATTTTAAAGTCATATTCGTTGTCACTGTTCACAGCCCAACTTTGAGCTTCACGTCACGTCACATGTTTACGCCTACCCCAGAGGCGGCTTTTGGAAAAGGAGGAATATTACGCCTCTGTTTTAGAAAGACAGGCCGGCACATTGCCGCCCTTACCTTGGAGCAAATGTGTAGCCTTTTCCAGTGGCGCCGCCAGGATTCAATTTCAAAGTACGCACAGAAACGGCAATTACAACAAATGGAAAAATACTTTAAGACAAAATCTAATGCTTTCGGTATCAGTAAAATAACAGATTGCAGCGCCCACATGATCTGTGAGACTGTGGTTATTCTGACACGAGTTAAATGGCTGCTGTGTGGAAAACCACGCTGTGGTCCGTAATCGCGGTGCAGACGAGTGAGTTTGGAGCTGACCAGAGGAGAGAAAAAAAAGAGAACGATATGAAGCCGCCATGATACGACGACGTCGCCCCCGCTGATGAGGAACTATGAAGAACTCAGCTGTGATGGAACAGCACCTAAACTGAGTGGAGTAGAGCTGAGCTGTATTGTGTAGTGGAGAAGGGGCAACACACGCTATGCGCAACTGCGCACACACGCGCGATCATCCTCTGAGATGCGGCTGCGTCTCTCCAGGTCATTGTGTGAGAGAAAGAACAGCTCTGACTTGCTTGTGCAGACGTTGTTTGGTGTCACCCGCTGATTTGCATAATTTAAATATCTAGCCCACCGAACCTTCCAATCCGTCCCGGTTCAGCACCTGGACAGTGCACTGCAGACCTGCAGCATTTGTTTTCATCCAAACTTTGCAAACGTGGTCGGGATTTGTAGAAGTGGCGTAAGTATCGGCGGTGCAACCGGTGCAGCTGCACTGGGGCCCAGTCGCCGTCAGGTCCCATGAAGGAAGAAAGAAAGAAAAAAAACAAATAGCTGTCCAGAATTGCCACAGGCCCTGTTTTTGTGAATGAAATATCTGGGGGCGGGTCGGTAAGGTAACGCTGAGTGGCCTTGATGCCTGTCAGTCATGATGAGTCGCGTCTCGTCACCTCTCCGCTGTGTCTGCAGCTGAGCACTGTGATGTGTCTCTCTCCCCGGCCGGGAGAGTTATCATACCGTAAAATACCAAATAATAGTCAGGGCGTTTATTTGTTTCAATCACTGAACAGACCAGGCGTTTATTTGGGGACCAGGCGGCAATTTGGGACAGGCGTTTAATTCCTCCCTCTCAAAAATCCGGGATGAAAATGTCACAAACTTCTCCAGCTTCTCGGTGAAATCTCTGGCATCCTGCTGGGCAATAGTTGTCTTCTGCAGGTGAAGTTGTTGCGGTGGAGGAAACGATTCAGCCAACCAGCACTCGCTGCAAACTCCTCATCTCTGCTGTCACTCACGGTGGCGGACATTTGTTTCTCCATCGTCCTGATCATTTTGCGGGACACTCTCTCGTGGCGTGCCCGTCTGCTGATCACCCATCCCCGCATGTTTATCTCAGGCTCCTCGCTGGCCTTCTTCCTCCCTCCAGCAGGCAGCCTGGCCCTGTTGCTGTCCTCCTCGGACAGACGCTGAAGCTCAGTTTGATTTTTCGCCGATCTCTCCCTCTCTTGGGGTCGACAGAGAAACATCTAGGAGCAGCAGAATAAATAAATAAATAGATAAAATAAAAAACGGCCGTCCATCGGCCCATTATTGATCCCGGTACAGCCAGTCCAGCCCTGCATTAGCAGTTCTCTCGAGTGGCTGTGCGTGAGTCCAAGCCCGCGCCTGTGTTTAAAAATGTTATGTTAAAAGTGTTTCAAAAAATATTTGCACCGGGGCCTATCACCATGATGTTACGCTACTGAGAAGACATATGCATGGTGCTCACTAGCCTCTGCTGTTCCTATAAATAAATGCATCTCTGTGCAGAGAGGGATACAGGCAATGAAAAAGTGATTCCAAGTCCCCGCTTTCCCGCTAAGCAGAGGGAGGGAGAAATTACACAGAATACAAATTGCTTGAATTTTTAATTATTTTTTTTTTTTCACCTTCAAAAAAAGTACGCACAGTGCGTACAGGATTCCGGCTGGCGGCGCCACTGGCCTTTTCTATCTAAAAAGGGCTATTGACACGAACAAGCACTATCCACAGTCTTCTTTGGGTGAGTGATTGCGCTGCACTGTTAGTCACTTCTCCTCACCGTGCTCTCATGTTGCCTGTCACCATGTTCAGCGACTTAGCTGGAAACCTTGGAGGGGCCATTTTTGCGGAAATACAGAGTTTCTGCAATGACAGCAACAGTAGTAGTAACAGTTCACACAGAGACAAGCTGTTTGATGTTTGATGGGTCAGGATCTCAATCCCAACACAGTATAACAGCATCCATATGATTCTAAACTGTCAGCAGGTTCATATTTAGATTTACAGGAGGACACCTTGGGAAACAGCTCGTAAAAAACACACACAGAGGTACAGAGTGTACCGTCACGCCTCTTTAGGATCCACAGCGCCAGCTTTCTGCGTAAAGCACAGCGGTTCGTCTTCACGGCGGAGCTGCTTTGCTCTGTGTTAACAAACAACAGCAGAGAATTGGCGAACCTCCTCTTCGCTGATGATGTTTCGACTCTGTGAAAAGAGCTATTGACAGCTACAGCAGTCACCACAGTAGAGGCACCACAGCACTCGGTAGCTTTTATTTTGGTACTTCCAGTGACAGACAGTGTGAATTTGCATATTAGCTAAATATTTAGTATCACCCGTGACATTTAGATTTAACATTTAGCATTTATATTTAACATTTTTATTTATATTAAACATTTACCATTTCATATTTAGATTTAGATTTTTTGTTTAGATTTAACATTGACATTATATTTTTACAAGAGAAGTAAAAATCACAAAGTTGACAAATATTGCTGTCAATCTGGTCAAAAGTAACAGAAAAATTCATATCTGATTTTTTATTGGGATTTGTTGCTAAATGTGGCAGAAGTTGCTGTTATTTTAGCGTGCTCAACTTTACAATCATGCCCCATAGCCCATGGACAAAACAAATGTCACCTTAAACCTTATTTGGTACTTGGCTGGCAGGATTGCCAAATGTGTCACTATGGCAGAAAATGATATTCACCACATCTGCAAAAACCATGAGATCACTTTTACATGAATGTTTTAACTACTGCTAACCAGCTGCTGCGTCTACAGGAGTGATTTGTCTTTCTATCAGAGGCAGTCTTTTTCAAACCAAGCACAGCTCCTGCTTCACATTTACGTGTTAACCATATAATAGGTTGTTTTATCAGTTCATGAAGGGAACATTCTATGGACAGTTGGAGTTCAAAAACTGCTGACAGTGAGTATATTTGCTTGACAAGACTTTACTTTACACCATTTACTTTATGTAAATCTGCCTTTAAAGAGGAAAAGAGGTGTAGAGACCTGTTCTATTTACATATGAAAAAAAAAAGTCTTCCTTGCCCTCCAGGGCTTCCATAGTTTGCAACTGCCTTTCATTAACGGAATTTGAAGTCTTTAAACTGAACTGTGTCTTTTATTCTTCTTCTATTTTAGCTTCTTTTAACTTGTTTCAATGTCTTGTTTCTTAATGACTGCCTGCTTGTTCTTACTGTCTTTAAGGGGGAGTAAATGTGTTTACTGTATGTGAGGAACAATCGTCATAACCTGATTAAGCCTTGTCAAAGGAAACATACTCACAGTCAGCGGTTTTTGAACTCAGAGCTAATATGTAAACAGTCCAGAGAATGTTCCCTTCATGTGCTGATAAAACAACCTACTGTGTGGTTAACAAGTGAATGTGAAGCAGGAGCTGTGCTTGGTTTGACAAAGACTGCCTCTGATAGAAAGACAAATCACTCCTGTAGAAACAGAAACTGGTTAGAATTAGTTAAAACATTCATGTAAAAGTGATCTCATGGTTTTTGCAGATGTGATAAATATAGTTTTCTGCCAAAGTGACGCATTTGGAAATCCTGCCAGCCAAGTACCAAATAAGGTTTAAGGTGACATGTGTTTGTCTATGGGCGTGTGACAGGACAGGGAGAAGTTTACACTTGACTTTTTTGATACTTTTACTTTGAGCCGACAGACACTTAACATTTGAAAACATGGACGGTAAGTAATCTTTATCAGGTTATGATAATTGTTCCTCAGATAGAGTAAACACATTCATTCCCCCTTAAAAATAACTTCTCTCCTGCTGTTCACCTGTGTTCCAGTGTGTTGACTTTTTTTTCTTTTAACACAAATACAAGCTGAACTTGTTTTTGTCACACCATTGAGTAAAATCCCACTTTTTCAGTGCACATTTCACACAATGTTACACATAAGAATTAAATATATAGAGAATGACGTAGAATAACTTTACTCTGGAGTTGCTTCTTCTCCATTCACAACCGCGCTGTTCTGACCCATAATACCACAGAAGCGACCTCATGATTTGACATCACATTTCCTAAAATGCTACTCAACTAAACTGTCGTTACATTACATTACATTACAATATATTCTTAAACAGATGTGTTTATGCACCTTTTAGACACATTTATTATCATTTTCAGGGACTTTGTGAACTTAGATGATGATACACTTATAACAGAAACATACACAATAAATACATCAATTAATCTGTCTCTGAGACAGTTGCAGCTTTGTTTCTATAAGGAAATCCTCACTTAAAGATGAAAATTCTGTCATTATTATCTTGCCTCCACGCTGATGGAAAGGTGGGTGAAGTTTCGTAGTCCACAAATCCTTTCTGGAGCTTCACAGCAAAACGGCGTCACAGTTCTCTCCTAAACAACTGAAGCAGACGGTGAATTTACACCCTCCATGCAAAGTCGAACTTGTGTGCACTTATGCTTCTAGTGTAGTAGTTGTGAAGTGAACATTTTGGCTTTAATAAAGGGAGTAAATAATGTCTTTCCAAATCAATTTGGGCCTCAGAGGTCTTGATCACTCTGGATGAGCTGTTTGGAGCCATTCTATATTTTTTGTCAATGGTTTTCTTAAGTTTTAAAGGCATTTTTTGGGTTGTTTGTTTATGCTTTAAGACGAGTTCCATCTGCTTCAGTTGTTTAGTGGAGAATGCTGACATTCGTTTTTATTGTGAAGCTCCAGAAATGTTTTGTGGACTCTGAAACTTCACCCGACTGTCCAGAGTAGATCTTAACAGAATTATCTAAGTGGAGATCTCATCAGATTCTTTGACACAAAGCAGTCTAAACTCAAAGCTGCTGCAAGAAACTTTTATGTTTTTGTTTATTTTGGCGTGCTCCCGGTACAACAGAGAACAACGTTTTATTTCAGTCGTGTACCACCAGACTTCAGACCCAGTAACAGGCGTCAAGAATAACTATATAATGTCAATGTTCTCGCTGATGATCTCTTTTGCTCATTCAGAGGCATCTGTATTAAACTGAGACTGTGTAATAAAACATCATAAAAGTCTGAACAGCTTGTGGTGAAGAAGTTGTCCAGCACCCAGTCTTAACCGAAGTCTTGAAATATGGTGTCATGTAATTTTGCGTGGTTGTCAAAGCATCATGTATGGTTTAAATGACAAACAAATGAGGAGAAAGCTGCTATTTCAATCATTAATGAGGAGTTCATCCCTGACTGGCAGGCCTGGGCTCAAACTAAACTTGTGTAAAGACTGAGGAATATGTGAGGAGGCTCAGTTTGGTGGTTCAATTCATAACTCCAGTATGTGAACGGCTTGATATTGCTCCCCTCTGGTGTTCAAACTGTGTTTTTTATTTTTATTTCCCAGTCCTCATGATAGAAATATGCTCTACTCCAGTGTCAGAAGCCCATTTTTATTTTTAGTTTCTGTGCCTGTAGCTCCACCTGCTGTTGGAAGATACTCGTGTCTTCAGAGCATATGATGGTGTGGGATAAGGAAAATCTGCCTTTAAAGAGGAAAAGGGGTGTAGAGACCTGTTCTATTTACATATTCACATTTGCCCTCCAGGGCTTCCATAGTTTGCCACTGCCTTTCACTGACAGAATTTGAAGTCTTTAAACTGAACTGTGTCTTTTATTCTTCTTCTTTTTTAGCTTCTTTGAAATTTTTTCAATGTCTTGTTTCTTAATGACTGCCAGCTTGTTTTTAACGTCTTTTAAGGGGGAGTAAATGTGTTTACTGAAACATACTCACAGTCAGTGGTTTTTGAACTCAGAGCTAATATGTAAACAGTCCAGAGAATGTTCCCTTCATGTGCTGATAAAACAACCTACTGTGTGGTTAACAAGTGAATGTGAAGCAGGAGCTGTGCTTGGTTTAACAAATACTGCATCTGATAGAAAGACAAATCACTGCCGTAGAAGCAGCAGCTGGTTAGCATTATAGTTAAAACATTCATGTAAAAGTGATCTCGTGGTTTTTGCAGATGTGATACATATAGTTTTCTGCCAAAGTGACGCATTTGGAAATCCTGCCAGCCAAGTACCAAATAAGGTTTAAGGTGACATGTGTTTGTCCATGGGCGTGTTACAGGACAGGGAGAAGTTTACACTTCACTTTTTTGATACTTTTACTTTGAGCCGACAAACACTTAACATTTGAAAACATGGACGGTAAGTTATCTTTCTCAGTCATGGTTTGTTTGTTTTACAAAATGTGTAAATAGATGCTATCGTGCATAGACGTCGATCTAGTGGATAGGTAAGGGGTAAAGTAGAGCAGATTAAATGTGATCTGATCTCTACTTTACAAACTCCATAACATCGAGCAACAACAAAACAACAGCAGCTACCCTGCAGAACCGGAAAGTGAACATGGGCCACAAATCCACTGTTACGCAGTGTAGTGTCACCACAGTCCTTCACAACAGTGTTCATTGCGTTAATTAAAAACAAAAATGACAAACGATCGTCAACTTTTTTCCATGACTAAGAAGAGAAATTACGAGCTATGAATAGATCTGTCACGATAAAAACTACGAGGAAATGATTTGTTTTCAACGACGAAGGGCGTGTGAGTGATGGGCTGTCGGACATTTAAAATGCGTCATATTTTCCTCCGATTTTTGCATTTAGTTCATCTGTTAAAATGTAATGTTTCCCTGTTGCCGACCCTGAACACTGATCTGTGTGTGAGACACCCAGCGCTGCAGGCTGATTAAGGGACCGTCGATAAATTACCCTACTGTTTGTCTGATTTAGATAAAAAACAATGTTTCTTCATGCTGACTGGATGATACCAGTGAAAAGTTCGATTAAAAAAATAATAATTAACTGAGTTGATGTAGCACACTTATTTTTTGTAATATATTGATTTTGCAGAAATATTTTGAAAAAACAATGGCATGTTTTTTTTTTTTTTCATTAGAGTTCATGTCGTGTGACCCAGTGACTACAGATCAATTCTAAATTGTATTAAGTGGGACGAATAATACACACTTGTTTTTTTGTTGTTGCTTTTTTTTTTTTACCACATTTTTCTTCTTCTATTTTTTATGAATATTCATCATGAAAATTCAGAATTTCTTTACAATACCTTCCAATAGCTTTGACACAAGGTATGTAATGTTCGCTCCATCACCTTATAAGGAGATGAAATGACTGGCTGAAATATGTTGAGGTGTCAAAGACAACTGGAAACGTAGGGGCACAGATGTAGTTGATTCAGGTGACTGTCATCATGCACTGTTTTCTACACTCAGTGCGTTTACATGCACAGCTTAGTCAGATTACAGCCATATTTCGACTATGCTGCTCAATCGGACAACTGCAATTATCCGAGTATACATGCCAGTGAGAAAATCGAATTACTGGCCGTAAGCATGTCATACCCCGGTACGCTAGGTGGCGCTGTACCCATTTCAACTAGTGTTAACGGCGCACCTCCGGCTGACCTCTTGACGTCACCAGCTGCCTCGGCATTCAAGAAAGATGGCGTACGAAGAGCGAGACGAAGCTACATCTTTGTACACTTCGTATATGGTGTACATGATAATTACACAAACTAGGTGCACTCTGGCGCTCTTTCTTGTGTGATTTCGGAGGAAAGCCGCCGCCGCCACCGCCATCGCCGTCCGTCTACTTCCGGCTCACGGCCCCGGGGAAAAATCTCGCGCCTGCGCAGAACGCAAAATCCGATCCGATGGAAACGTATACATGCAGGAGTTAATGCGACTTTCAATCGAATAATCTACGTGGTGTAATTCGACTATGAGAAATCCGATCCGGTCCGACTTTAGTCAGACTAAGGTGTATACATGCATCTTAAAGATCCGTTCATAGTCAGACTAATGCAGTAATTCGGTTTTCTTGAGTGTCATGTAAACGCACTGACTGACAGTGTGGACTGTGAGATATGGTTACCTGTTGTCCTCTAAAAGACAAGAAAAGACATTGTTAAGTACAAAAAAAAAAGGGAAAATAAGAAAGAAAGCTAAATGTTGGATCGTTCTCTGACTCATCATACATCAGACACTGAATAGTGTACCATGGTCTGGGTGAATACTTGATTGTGATTGGCTGCAGAGTGAATAACATTTTGATATCCAGACACCTCTGGAGCTCCTCAAGTAGTTCCAGTGAAACTGCCTGTTTACTGCTCCAAAAGAATGTGCTATATCATGTATCTAAAGCAAGCAGCATTAGCATCAGCTGGCTGCAAATGCTTTGACACTTTAAATTAATTCATTTTAAGAAATCTGAATATTTTATGTACCAGCACAAACTGTAGTCCTTTAGAGCATCAGCCTCTGAACACCACAGGGTGGCGCTTGAAACACACAAGCTGCAGGAAGAAGCCTGTACTCTGTAGTACATTTCACTTTAGAAGGACCTCAAGTAAAAAGTAATAACAAATTGTATCCAAATCATTATTGCTATTTTAAATAATGTTAAAAAATTAAATGTTTTAATTTTTAAAACTATATATCATGAAGAAATGGTATCATGTAGCTATAGCCACATAGCTATATAGCTGTGAATGTTGACCAATACAAATCTCTGTAATTTAATTTGTTCAGCACTTGTATCTTGTAAAATTGTGGACGTTATTTTCGTTCAGTGTCAAACACAAAGCGAATTGCCTTCATTGGAAGAACTGGAGCTGGGAAAAGCAGCCTGGCTAACACCATATTTGGAGAAGATGTATTCAAGGTCGACCGCACTTTCAAGTCAGGAACAAGTAAATGTCAAGCAGAAACCAGATCTGTCGATGAAAGAAGCATCACTCTGATCGACACTCCTGGTCTCTTTGACACAGACATATCTGAGGAGGAGATGAAGCCTGAGATAGTGAGCTGTATCACAGAGTGTGCTCCTGGGCTTCATGCTTTTCTCATTGTGCTCAGGGTGGAGAGATTCACAGAGCTGGAGGAGGTTGTCATCAACAAAATACAAGAATACTTCCCTGAAGAAGCTTTCAAATATGCTGCTGTCGTCTTCACTCATGGTGACGATCTCCCTGAAGGAGAGACAATTGAAGAACTGTTCAGAGAAGTTAAGCCTCTGGATGACCTGGTGAAGAAGTGTGGAGGACGGTGCCACGTTGTCGACAATAAATACTGGAAAGATAAAACAAAGAATGAATACAGGAGCAACCAGTTCCAGGTGGAGGAGCTGCTCAAGACGATAGACAAGATGGTGATGGGAAACAATGGAGGTTGCTACACCAATAAGATGCTGCAAGCAGCGGAGCAAATGATAAAACAGGAGGAGGAAAAAATTAGACAGTCAGCAGGAATCATGACAGAGGAAGAGATCAGAGAGGAGGCTAAGGTCAGAGTTTTTGACAGGTTCTTGGCAGGTGTTGGAACAGGTACCTCACAAGGGACTTTCTTGGGTGCAGTAGTGGGCGGCGTTTATAAGGGTTTGATCAGATTAACAGGTATTTTCATGGGAGCAGGTGAAAAAGTAATCAAGAATGAGTCTGACAGCCAGTCAGCTGGGAACCAAAGGATGCTAAAAGAAGACACACGCCCTGAGGTTGAAGGAGGAGGTGCACAAGAAACAGTGTCAGGTAAAAAGTGACCAATTTTAAATCAAAAGCATCTTTGTGCCATTGTTCCAACAAGTCAGCAAATTTTGAAGAACCAAAGAGAATTAAAGAGAATATTATTAATTACATTTTCCATTAGGAGGTGCGTTGTTCTGCAAAGTAAAAGCAAAAGAATTTAACCCAAAAGACGCAACAAGAAATTAATTCTGCCAGCGACTTCATAATTTACCAAACCAAATAGAAACATGTTGATGACGGTTCTCGGTCATCCAGGTCGTGGTAATTCTGACTGACGTATCGTAGGCATCTGGACGTGTTTCTGCTTTTTGAACACGTTTCACCTCGCATTCAAGAACTGAAGAAGCCTCTTCGAGCATAAACAGGATCCAAGTTGTAGTAGTAGAAGTCCAAATTTAATCATGTTTGCAAATGAGCCATTGACTGAAGTGCAACTGCTGCCAGTCAATCAGTAAATCTGACAAACAACCATAAAACACAGTTTTGGTTTTAGATTACCTCTGAACCTGTATCAATGTCCTCCTTATGATATCACCCATAGTAGGCTCGATAAATCTCTGCAGGCCTGGTCTAAAGAAGCCCATGCATGAGAAATTGATATTCTCAACTCACATTATTCTTCATAAATACCAATTTATATTCAGGAAGCTGTGTATGGATTGTTTTTGTGCATGTCTACCTCTGGCTCCTCTGTTTAAAATTCAGACTATTTATCTTCAGATGCTTTATTTTCACCCTCTGTGGTGAAATGGAAGCTTCAAATATTGACCAAAAGCGCCTTTCTTTCACAGTGAACACTTTACTGCTCAATATGCTTCAGTATTACAAAGAGGAAAGTAAACATATGCAGGCAGATCGGACATTTTGCATATGACTTCTTGTGTTCTTGCCATCATTACTAAAGCTGGGAGACACAACAGATAATTTCCTTGCACTTTTAAAAAAAAAATGCTTGAATTTCTACGAACGGTATCGACAATGCTGAATTATAATTATCTGCAAGTAACATTATTTTGTGCATTTATAACACTCTACTTTTCTCGCAGTCACTGTAAATAGTGTAGCGCTTGTAACGCACAAGCTGCAAGAAGAAGCCTGTACTCAGGGCTGTAGTACATTTCACTATAGAAGGACTTCAAGTAAAAAGTAAAACTTGTTATAATGATAAAATGTATTAATTTAAAACACTATATATCATGATGATATGGTATCATGACTTGTTGGTAGCTGTGGTTTTTGACCAATGAAAACTTTAGTAATTTAGCTTGTTTAGCACGTGTATCTTCTTACACATGAAAATCACTGAAAAGCAATTGTACAATATTAATGGTGGACATTATTTTCTTTCAGTGTCGAACACAATAAGAATGGCCATCTTTGGAAAACCTGGAGCCGGGAAAAGCAGCCTGGCTAACACCATATTTGGAGAAGATGCGTTCAAGAGCTACCACAGTTTAAAAACTGCAACAAGAAAATGTCAAGCAGAAACCAGATCTATCAATGGAAGAAGCATCACTCTGGTCGACACTCCTGATCTCTTTGACACAGACAGATCTGAGGAGGAGACTGATGAGGAGATAGCGAGGTGTATGACAGAGTGTGCTCCTGGGCCTCATGCTTTTCTCATTGTGCTCAAAGTGGAGAGATTCACAGAGCTGGAGCAGGTTGTCATCGACACAATACACAAATACTTCTCTGAAGAAGCTTTCAATTACGCCACCGTCGTCTTCACTCATGGTGACGAGCTTCCTGAAGGAGAGACAATTGAAGAACTGGTCAGAGAAGTTAAGCCTCTGGATGACCTGGTGAAGAAGTGTGGAGGACGGTGCCACGTTGTCGACAATAAATACTGGAAAGATAAAACAAAGAATGAATACAGGAGCAACCAGTTCCAGGTGGAGGAGCTGCTCAAGACGATAGACAAGATGGTGATGGGAAACAATGGAGGTTGCTACACCAATGAGATGCTGCAAGAAGTGGAGCAAATGATTAAACAGGAGGAGGAAAATATTAGACAGTCAGCAGGAATCATGACAGAGGAAGAGATCAGAGAGAAGGCTAAGGCCAGAGTTTTTGACAGGCTCTTGGCAGATGTTGGAACAGGTGCATCACTAAGGACTTTCTTGGGTACAGTAGTGGGCGGAGTTTATAAGGGTTTGATCAGATTAACAGGTATTTTCATGGGAGCAGGTAAAAAAGTAATCAAGAAAGAGTGTGACAGCCAGTCAGCTGGAAACCAAAGGATGCCAAAAGAAGACACACGCCCTGAGGTTGAAGGAGGAGGTGCAGAAGAAACAGTGTCAGGTAAAAAGTGACCAATTTTAAATCAAAAGCATGTTTGTGCCATTGTCCCAACAAGTCAGCAAATTTTGAAGTACCAAAGAGAATATAATGAATTACATTTTCCATCAGGAGGTGTGTTTTTCTGCAGAGTAAAAGCAAAATAATTTAACCCAAAAGACGCAACAAGAAATGAATTCTGCCGGCGACTTCATAATTTACTAAACCAAATAGAAACATGTTGATGACGGTTCTCGGTCATCCAGGTCGTGGTAATTCTGACTGACGTATCGTAGGCATCTGGACGTGTTTCTGCTTTTTGAACACGTTTCACCTCGCATTCAAGAACTGAAGAAGCCTCTCCGAGCATAAACAGGATCCAAGTTGTAGTAGTAGAAGTCCAAATTTAATCATGTTTGCAAATGAGCCATTGACTGAAGTGCAACTGCTGCCAGTCAATCAGTAAATCTGACAAACAACCATGAAACACAGTTTTGGTTTTAGATTACCTCTGAACCTGTATCAATGTCCTTCTTATGATATCACCCAAAGTAGGCTCGATAAATCTCTGCAGGCCTGGTCTAAAGAAGCCCATGCATGAGATCTTCATATTCTCACCTCACATTATTCTTCATAAATACCAATTTATATTCAGGAAGCTGTGTATGGATTGTTTTTGTGCATGTCTACCTCTGGCTCCAATGTTTAAAATTCAGACTATTTATCTTCAGATGTTTTATTTTGACCCTCTGTGGTGAAATGGAAGCTTCAAATATTGACCAAAATTGCCTTTCTTTCACAGTGAACACTTTACTGCTCAATGTGCTGCAGTTTTACAAAGAGAAAAGTAAACAAACGCAGGCATGACAGACATTTTGCAAATGACTTCTTGTGTTCTTGCCATCATAACTAAAGCTGGGAGACACGACAGATAATTTCGTTGCACTTTAAAAAAAAAAAATGCTTGAATTTCCTACGAACAGTATTGACAAGTTATCCTGTGGTTTACTCTGCTCAGCTTCTGCCCATACTTGAAAAATGGCCTGGCCAACCATAAAAGATTCAATAGGACAACTCTTTTCCTCTTCTCAATTTTATTTTCTTATTGGAGGAGCTATTAGGTTGAAAACCTTAAAACAGAAACAGAAATGTACAACCATCATTACTTTCAAACAAACACATATCTTAAATGTTTTAGTCATTTTTAAAGTAATTTATTATTCAAATTATAATTATTATTAATTTAATCTTTACAATATTTGATAACTATGTACGTCTAATTTATCAGTCATCAAATATTATTTCTTAATTATCGTTGACATTGAAGCATGACATCAATTTGTAACAGCAAAGAGACAAACAAAACCCAGCAGGCTGCTTCACTGCTGCTCAACATGAATAGGCTTGCTGTCTATCCTAATCATGCAAAAAACCAAACTTCTGCTTTCAGCAACAAAACAAACATTTCTTATCAATATAATTTCGGTTCATCCATACCAGTAGCTCCTTCATGGTTTGACCCAAGCTGAACAGTCCTGAACTCCTCTGTTGTCTGAATCCACACTGGAGTGCTGAGTGATCCTGCTGAAAGACTGCAGGCAGGTGCCCTCAGTCAGCTAATCAGCTGGTGTTAGTTTGGGGATTTTCCTCTCCTCAACAGGGAGGCAATGCACTGCTCCACTTGTCATACAGGTGTCATGATTTCTTTGACTTTAACTGATTTGACTTTTGACTCAACAGTGATACATCATCATCTGCAAGTAACATTATTTTGTGTATTTATATTAAACACAAGTGTAAAATATTAATGATGGACATTATTTTCTTTCAGTGTCATACACAGTGAGAATTGCCGTCTTTGGAAAAACTGGAGCTGGGAAAAGCAGCCTGGCTAACACCATATTTGGAGGAGATGCATTCAAGATCTACCACAATTTAAAATCTGGAACAAAAGAATGCCAATCAGAAACCAAGTCCGTCAGTGGAAGAAGCATCACTCTGATCGACACTCCTGGTTTCTTTGACACAGACAGGTCTGAAGAGGAGCTGAAGCCTGAGATAGTGAGGTGTATCACAGAGTGTGCTCCTGGGCCTCATGCTTTTCTCATTGTGCTCAAAGTGGAGAAATTCACAGAACAGGAGCAGGAAGTCATCAACAAAATACAAGAGTACTTTTCTGAAGAAGCTTTAAAATATGCCACAGTTCTCTTCACTCATGGTGACCAGCTCCCCGAGGGAGGGACGATTGAGAAGTTGGTGTCTGAGAATAAGCCACTGGATGATCTGGTGAAGAAGTGTGGAGGACGGTGCCACGTCATTGACAATAAATACTGGAAAGACAAACCAATGAATGAATACAGGAGCAACCAGTTCCAGGTGGAGGAGCTGCTCAAGACGATAGACAAGATGGTGACGGAAAACAATGGAGGCTGCTACACCAATGAGATGCTGCAAGAAGTGGAGGAAAAAATACAGCAAGAGGTGGAAAATATTAGACAGTCAGCAGGAAACATGACAGAGGTAGAGGTCAGAGAGGAGGCTAAGGTCAGAGTTTTTGACTGGCTCTTGAGCAGACTGAAAAGTGTTGGAATAGGTGAATTGCTAGGGACTTTCTTGGGTGTAGTAGTGATGGGTGTATTCATTCTTTTTAAAAAATGATCAAAAATGAAACCATTAGCAAAGTTGGTCAATGCAACAGCTGCAAAGGCATTCGGAGCATTAGACAGTAGGGCTGCAGCTATCGAATATTTTCGAGTGGCGTCTTCTACTGGTTATCCCATCGATTAATCGAGTAATCTACTATAAAATAATTTTGCATCATTAAACAACAAACAAAGCATAACGAAAATGACAGGCTATGGAGAGAATTTTGTTCCTTTATTATTCAATCAAATAGAATAGATTTGAAACCAAAAAAGAGATTTGAGAGCAAAAAAGAGTAAGTGGCAATGACATTTTTTTTTTTTGAGATCGAAACAGAACAAGTTGCAATTGATAAAAAAAATAAGAGAGAACATATTTCTTCAACTTCGATCAAAACTAATGTTTGTAAGTAAAAACATATGACTATTTTGCTTATAAATCAGTCCTCTTTGCTTGTGAGTCATAAAGTTTTGTTTGCAAATCAGTCCTCTTTGCTTGCAAATTCTAAAGTTTTGCTTGCAAATTCAACTGCACTTGATGGGCGGGGCCTACGCTGGTGGATGAGAGAAGAGTTTCTATTGGTTGACTTGACCTGGCTCCAGCATCAGCTACGTCTTCCGCATTCCCTTGTGCTGTGCTGCTTGGAGGCAAGCCTGTCGCTCTTGAAACGTTTCCCATATGTAATGAATTGCGCTATATATTGTTGGCTACAGCCTGTCGTACATTCACAACAACAACAACAACAAGTAATGTATTATAATGCCCTGCTGCTGCAAGCACACTGATTAGCAGCAACAGGGTTGTCTCTGCTAGTCACAGCCTGAGCAGAGTAGCCTAATGAGTGAGTGAATTACAGGGAGGCGTATCCAACGTAGGGCTGTGATTTAAACATTTAGTGTTGCATGGTACTCGCGGTGCCAAAACGTCACGGTTCTTACACAACACTACTGTCAGCCGGGGGATGGGCGGACGGAGAAGACCGCGGCAGCCCACAAACACTCGCTATAAAGCAGCTAGCTAGCAGCGCCAAAATAGTCGTATGTTTTTACTTACAAACATTAGTTTTGATTGAAGTTGAAGAAAAATGTTCTCTCATATTTTTTTTTTCAATTGCAACTTGTTCTGTTTCGATCTCAAAAAAAAAAACATTTGATTGCCACTTACTCTTTTTTGCCCTCAAATCTCTTTTTTGTTTTCAAATCTATTCTGTTTGATCGAATAATAAAGGAACAAAATTCTCTCCATAACAGGCCTGTTAAATAGACCAAGCAATTGTTTTTTTATTCCTGAAAAAAACATACAGGTATCTATTCCCACTCCAACTCTTGGCTCCAAAACTAAGCCCATCTATGTAACTTAGCCATTTAGTGCATTTAAGTGTCAACTAATATTGCAGAAACAAATAACAACACGGTAATGTCAACTTACTGTGGAACATGTATAACATGTAAAACTATGAAATACATCTAAAGGCTATTTGGCCTTAGTTTTGTCTTCTTAAGACACAAAAGAAAAAGGATCAAATATCCTGCAACAACCCATTTGAGAATAAAGAATGAACAAAAATGTAAGAATAAAAAATGTAGCAAAAGTATTATATATGAAATCAATTAAAAAAAGGATTAAAAACACAGAAATGTTGGCACTCTGAAAAGGATAATCATGCATATGGGCTCAGTGCTTGGTTTGGGCCCCTTTTGCATGAATTACTGCCTCAGTGCAGGGTAGCATGGATGCTATCAGCCTGTGGCACTGCTGAGGTGTTATGGCAGACCAGGATGCTTCAATAGCGGCCTTCAGCTCCTCTGCATTGTTCGTTCTCACCTCTGTCATCTGTCTCTTGGCAATGTTTGCTGGCCAATCAAGCGCAGTCACCTCATGGTCATTGAACTAGGTTTTGGTACTTTTGGCAGTGTGGGAAGGTGCCAATTCCTGCTGGAAAATGAAGTCAGCTTCTCCATAAAGCTTGTCTGCTGAAGGAAGCATGAAGTGCTCTAAAATGTCCTGGTAGACGGCTGCGTTGACTCTGGACTTCATAAAGCACAGTGATGACACCAGCAGATGACATGGCTCCCCAAATCAACACAGACTGTTGAAACTTCACACTGAACTTCAAGCATCGTGGATTGTGTGCCTCTCCATTCTCCAATCTTCCTCCAGACTCTGAGACCTTGGTTTCCAAATAAGATGCAACATTTTCTCTAATCAGAAAAGACCAGTTCCTTTTTTTCTTTAGCCCAGGTAAGACGCTTCTGACGTCTGACGTTTGTTGTTCAGGAGAGGCTTGACAAGAGGAATACGACATTTGAAGCCCATGTCCAGGATCCATCTCTGCTGCTTGTGCACCTTTTTCTTTCACATTTTTCTCTTCCACTTAACGTTAAACTCTCGCCAAAAAGCAACCAAGGCTTCATTTGTAATTGAATATGAGTCAAACCTTCGTGTAAATGCATAAATACGACGCTACCGTCATGGCAGGCAAAAAGTGTCAATCCTGAGAGCGACCTGACAGGCAGGAGAGTAATGGTGGACCGCTCCTCAAGCCTGCCTGTTAGGTAGTACTCAGGGATCAACACTTTTTGTCTGCCATGACGGCAGCGCGCTGGAGTTGCTACTGCTAATGTGAGTTGTCCAAAAACCTTCTTTTTAGCAAACTCTGTGTACATAAACAATGTTCACAGTGCTCGTGTTCATGTGTAGAGACCCTGGTGGTACTGCGAGCAAAGTTTCATGTTGTGTCGAGCCTTCTTAGTGTTTTAAAAATAGCAATTTTGATGCTAGCGCTAATTTTCTCCTAGCACTCCCATTGAAAATTAGCTCGCCCGAAAACGAAACTATGGTAAATCTTAAAAGTGCCTCTTTGGTCGTAATTATGCTTTTACACGAAGGTTTGACTCATATTCAATCACAAATAAAGCCTTGGTTGCTTTTTGGCGAGAGTTTCACTTTAACTTTCGATTAAAGTGCTTTGCTACAGCACTTTGAGAACATCCCTTTGTAGGTGTTTTGGATTAATTAGCTGCTTAGAGTGTGACACTTTGACAATATACAATATTGAACCTTTTCACAATATTCAAAATTTCTGTGATTTTGAATTTGGGGTTTTCATAAGCTGTAAGCCATAATCATCAAAAGTATAACAAATAAAGGCTTGAAATATCTCACTTAGCATGTAATGAGTCTATATAATATATCAGTTTTCACCTTTTAAGTTGAAATAATTACATGATATTCAGATTTTTTGTTTCAGCTGTTTACAGCTACAAAGGCCATTTGGCCTTAGTAGCTGTAATCACAAAACAAACTTCCAGAGGTACCTAGATGAGGTAGGTAGGGCTGTGTGAGTGTGTGTGTGTGTGTGTGTGTGTGTGTGTGTGTGTGTGAGAGAGAGAGAGTGTGTTTGTTTGTTTGTTTGTTTGTGTGTGAACCTGTGCGTGAGGGAGACTGATAGACAAGATGAGTGTGTGTGTGTGTGCAATTGTCTTGCAATTTAACACAAATTAGTTTCCACGTCTTAACATGCTATCTGGTCATACCGACATCAGGCTACAGCCTCTACAAATACCATACGTTCTAACTAGTGATGGTAGGCTACGTTAAATTAGCTAACATCAATGTTTACCTTACCTTGTGTCGGGCGACGCTTGGTGAGCTGGTGCTAACAACTATGCTTTCAATTCAGATGTTGAATCATTGTTGACGTGCTGTTGTGGTACTCCAGTTCTGCTTTGCACTAGACACATTGCACTTTGTTATCTTCTTTTTTATGTGTGAAATGATCCCAAACTTTGGACAGTCTCTGTCTTTTTATGGACTGTTTCTCGGCTCTCCACCATCGCGCCAACTCAATTCTGAACATAGTGGTGTGTGTCCGCAATAACAGTCTGTGTGGAAAAATGATCCCTGAGCTAAGCAGGCCACATAACGCAGGTGATAGGATTTAAACGGAGCCTCGTGGCAAAGATTTTGCTTCGACCATTTTTTGTAATCGAATTATTCAAGTTACTCAAGTAATCGTTTCAGCTCTATTAGACAGTCATCAGGAAACATGACAGAGGAAGAGATCAGAGAGAAGGCTAAGGACAGTGTTTGTAAGGTTACAAGCGGAACTTTTTTTGTCAAACCATTGTATATATTGTGTAAAATCCCACTTTTTCCGTGCACAGTCCACTCGGGTCAGTTCACATTTGAAGTTAAAGGGAAAGTTAACCCAAAAAAGAAAATTCAGTCTTTATCTACTCGCCCCCATTGCTGATGGAAAGTCGGGCAAAGTTTTTGTAGTCCACAGACATTTGGCGAGAAGATGATGCAAGGCAGGTACTGTGCAGTACATCATTGACATCACAAACATCCCGTGGTGCTTTGTTTCTGAAAGGAAGTGCTCACCTAAAGATGAAAATTCTGACATTAGTATCTCGCCTCCAAGCTGATGGAAAGTCAGATGAAGTTTCGTAGTCCACAAAACCTTTCTGGAGATTCACAGCAAAACAACGTCACAGTATTCTCAAAACAACTGAAGCAGACGGTGATTTACGCCCTCCATGCAAAGTTAAACTGGTGTGCACTAATGCTTCTGACGTAGTAGTTAGAGTGAAGATTTTGGTTGTAATGAAGGGAGAAAATAACGTCATTCCAAATCCACTTGGGCTTCAGGTGACTTAGGTCACTCTGGACGAGCTGTTTGGAGCCATTCTATGTTTCTTGTCACTAGTTTTAAAGTCAGTTTTTTGGGTTGTTTTTTATGTTTTAAGACAAGTCCCCATCTGCTTCAGTTGTTTAGTGGAGAACGCGGCCACCCTGTTTTATTGTGAAGCTCTAGAAATGTTTTGTGGACTGGGAAATTCCCCTGACTCCCAGAGTAGATCCTGTTTGAACTTTCCCTTTAACATGTTAGGGTTTTCTATAAAGTTGTTTTAATTATCCCACTGCACCATTCATAAATTAATTACTTTACCAAGTGAAAACATATTAAATAGTTTTTGAGAGGGTTTTATTGACTGTTCATATGTAAAGATGCATTTTTTTTCCAACGGAACCAAAACGTTAAAAAGATCATTCCAAACATGTCACAAATATCATGTAAATACATCACTCTGGTCAGTGTTAGAACACTGACCAGTGTTTTAATGGAGACAGAAATACAACTGACACCGTACACTGGTTTGATGACAATATCTTTAAAGTTCTTATCTATGAATATTGTTAAAAATGTTCGATCTTTGTGATTAGAGTTTACTGAACTGACAGCCTGGTGCTGTGGTTAGCTTGTAAAACAGGAATAAAAAAAATAAAAGTTTTTCTATGAATGCAATTAAAAAATGATTGTGATTAGAGTTTACAGCCCTGACAGCCTGCTGCTATAGTTAGCCTGTGAAAATAAGCCACTTAAAGTTTGAAGAGTACAATCTATAACATATCATATCTGAATAAACATATTTAGATCAATGGTTAAAGATTTCAATCTGATCAGAGATTGTTCATGAAGAATTCTCTCCAGCTCTCTCACATCTCACGGCTCATTACAGGTTTCAACAATGTTTAAACTTTGGCTGTGATGAATTTGCTTCATCAAAAACAGATTCTTCATTCTTCATTCTTGACTGCGGAGGACCAAACCTGACATAAGTATAAATAAATGCATAAATGCATAAATGCATGAATAAATACATAAATAAATACATAAATAAATGCTGAAATGAATAAATAAATGTATAAATAATTAAATGCATAAATAAATAAATACCTAAATAAATGAATGAATAAATAAATGCTGAAATAAATGTATAAATAAATAAATAAAAGTATAAATAAAAGAATAAATGCTTTTTTATTTATTTCTACATTTCTGTTCACCTACATTTATTTATTTCTGTATTTCTGTGTCCATATGTAAATGAGGAGGTAGGAGGTCCTAACCTCAGTCAAGAGCATGATTGGTTACAGGAGTGTGCTTGATGAGGGTCTACTACTTCTGTCTTACTAGTGGTGCTGAGTCCTGTACACTGTACACAGGAATGTGGCTGGCTACCAGAAAGCCCGCTCAGATAACTGTCAGCTGCAGTTGTTGACATTTGTTCATGTAGCTCTGGTTTAGTTGTGAAATTTGACTGGCATTCATTTTAACTTGTGAGGGTCCCAGGTGTGCTGGTGGTGTGGTTTGAGAATCCCGTCTGGAGAGAGAGGGGTCCTCAGCCATGTCCGCTAACCAGGAAAAACATTCTGCTCATTGGTCCAAGTATCCATGTGTCCATGTATATGTGTGTTCCAGACGAGCGCTACAGAGCACAAATCGTCCAAAAGTGCTGAATGAAAAATACCCGATGGTAACCGGCGTCACAAGGTAACCTGGACGCTGCGCTACAGCGAGCAGCTAACATAAGAGCTAACCGGGGTCTCCACGCCGCTTGTCGTGAACAAATGCTTAATACTGTGCCACCCATGAGTTGGTTGAGAGTACAGAGATTCACGACAAAGATATGAGACCGACAACATGCACTTTTGGACGATTTGTGCTCTGTAGCGCTCGTCTAACAGTGGTTTGCTAGTCGTAGCCCCGGCATCTCCGTGTGGGTAGAAGTGTTCAAGCCACATCAAAACGAACACACATATACATGACTTGGAGTGATGAGCAGAATGTTTTTTCCGATTTGACCAATCATGCTCTTGACTGAGGTTAGGACCTCCTACCTCCTCACTTACATATGGACACAGAAATACAGAAATAAATAAATGTAGGTGAACAGAAATACAGAAATAAATAAATGTAGGTGCACAGAAATACAGAAATAAATAAATGTAGGTGCACAGAAATACAGAAATAAATAAATGTAGGAGAACAGAAATGTAGAAATAAATAAAAGTGCATTTATTCTTTTATTTATACGTTTATTTATTTATTTATTTATACATTTATTTCAGCATTTATTTATTTATGCATTTATTTATTTATACATTTATTTATTTATTTATGCATTTATTTATTTATTTATGTATTTATTTATGCATTTATGCATTAGGTTTGGTCCTCCATACTTGACAACCGCAGCTTCCTGTGGTGTGTCTGCTCATTTACCTATTAAATATGCTGTAACACTTCCTATCATGGCTTCTACTACAACAACTGCAACTGTGCTGAATGACACCGGAAATCCAGAAGTTACTGCGACACCAACAGCACCTCCTAAAAATGCGCCTATTAACTATTGACATAATGACTACCAATCTGATCAAAAGCCTCCTAAATACTCTGCTCTTAGTCTGCTTTCTGAGCAGCATCTCATTGGTGTAGCAGCCTCCATTGTTTTCTGTCACCATCTTGTCTATCGTCTTGAGCAGCTCCTCCACCTGGAACTGGTTGCTCCTGTATTTATACTTTAGTTTTTCCCTCCAGTATTTATTGTCAACGACGTGGCACCGTCCTCCACACTTCTTTACCAGGTCACTCAAAATCTTACTGTTGCCGTAAAAGTCCCCAATTGTCTCTCCCTCAGGGAACTGGTCACCATGAGTGAAGACAACTGTGGCATATTTAAAGACGTCATCAGAAAAGTATTCTTGTATTTTGTTCATTCCAACCTGCTCCTGATCTGTGAATATGTCCACTTTGAGCACAATGAGAAAAGCATGAGGCCCAGGAGCACACTTTGTGATACACCTCACTATCTCAGGCTTCATCTCCTCCTCAGATCTGTCTGTGTCAAAGAGACCAGGAGTGTCGATCAGAGTGATGCTTCTTCCATTGACAGATCTGGTTTCTGACTGATATTTGGTTGTTTCAGAGCTAAAAGTGTGGTTGACCTTAAAGAGGTTCTCTCCAAATATGGTGTTAGCCAGGCTGCTTCTCCAGTTTCTCCCAAGATGACAATTCTCATTGTGTTCGACACTGAAAAAGACTAATGTCCATCAATAAATCTGTATATTTGAGTTTTTGTTGTTTTCATGTATTAAAAGATTCCATTCAATACCATCAAAGCCCTCATTGGACATTTTGGGCTGCTCTGATTCTAAAATGTAAGTTCACACACACATACACATATATGGATAACTAAAAGTGCCATAATTAAATGAATAAATACACCATTAAATAATTAATGAAATGTGTCATTAATTAATTAAATCTGTCATTAATTCATTAAAATACCAACTCATTATCCAAAAAAACATATAGAATTATTTCACTATTTAATTAATTATTTAATGGTCCTGTCTTGCAGCACTTCATGAATTTATTTTATCTGTCAAGCTAACCCATCAAAGTCAGTGGGCAGATCCTAACACCTGATTGGTTACCCTGCACATCAAGCCAAGGCAAATTGATTCCAGATAATGGATTGATACAATCAAACAAAACTTTATTGGCAACCGCTAAAAATCAAGTGGAAGGTTAGGTCCCATGCTGGCCCCAATGTTGATACAGCCTGCAAGGTGCAGGACAAAAATGTCAAAAACTTGCCCACACTAGAAAGTTCATGGGGATCCTCCATCAACATTGATGTTTTGAAAGACTTCTTCTTCTTCTTTCAGTTTCAAGACTTCCAACCAAAGCAATGGCTTAGACTAACTTCACATTAGACTGACCCACTGACTGATGGGCGAGTTTGACATCAAATAAATTCATGAAGCACTGCAACACAGGACCATGAAATAACTAATTAAACAGTGAAATAATTATATATGTTTTCAATGAATTGTTATTTTAACGTTTAATGACACATAATTCCAATTTAAATAATTAATGACACATTAAATGAATGAATGACACAATCAAACAAGTATTTAATGGCGTATTTATTCATTTAATTATGGCACTTTTAGTCCTCCATACTTCTCTACCTATGATGCTGCGTGATAAGGTAAAACTGCCTTGACAGAGGAAAAGTGTTGGAGAGACCTGCTGAAGAGCAACAGTGGAGGGATCTCCACAGGTGTAATGCACTCTGGGAGGAGGAGGTGGCTTTTTCTCACAGATCTCCCAAATTTCTGTTCACCTAACTCATTGAAACAAGCCTCTATAAGCAACCCTGGACGTTTACACTCACCACTGTCACTCCTGCCACTCAGACCAGAGCTGTCAAGTTTTATTACCGATAGCATTCATGTAAAAGTGATCTCATGGTTTTTGCAGATGTTATAAATATTTTTTTCTGCCATAGTGATGCATTTGGAAATCCTGCCAGCCAAGTACCAAATAAGGTTTAAGATGACATTTGTTTTGTCCATAGGCGTGTGAGAGGGCAGGGAGAAGTTTACACTTCAGTTTCTTCTTACTTTCACTTTGAGCCGACAGACACTTGACATCTGACAACATGGACGGTAAGTAATAGTTCTCAGTCATGTTTTATTTCTGTTTTACAAAAGGTGTAAATGGATGCTGTCGTGCGTAAAAGTCGATCCTAATGGATTTAATGAACTCCAGAACATCGAGCAAAACCGCGGCCATGTTGACAACAACAGCAGCTACCCTGCAACACCGAGAAGTGAACACGGGCCACAAATCCACTGTTACGCAGTGTAGTGTCACCACAATCCTTCACATCAGTGTTCATTGCGCCAATTAAAACAACGATGAAAAACGTTCGTCAACTTTCTTCCATGACTAAGAAGAGAGATGACGAGCCAAGAATAAATCTGTCACTGTCACGATAAAAACTATGAGGAAATGATTTTTTTTTTCAGCGACGAAGGACGCGACTAAAATGTGAGTGATGGGCTGTCGGACATTAAAATGCGTCATATTTCCCCCCAGTTGTGCATTTAGTTCATCTATTCAAATGTAATGATTCCCGGTTCCCGACTCTGAACACAGATCTGTGTGTGAGACACTGTTTGTTTGTATGTTGTTATTGTGAGTTATAGTTTACTTTGTTTCACATTTCTTCGATCACAACATCAAAGAGTGTCTACTACCGAGGTGACGTGAGTTTTGTGACCTTCGATAGACGTTCACTCAGTAGACACCCAGCGCTGCAGACTGACTTAGGGACCGTCGATAAATTACCCTACTGTTTGTTTGCTTTAGACAAAAACAATGTTTCTTAATAACTGTATGATACCAGTGAAAATTATAATAAAAAAAGAATAATAATACTGAACTGATTTCATGTAGCACGCTTATTTTGTGTTATATAAGACAATGGCTTGTTTTGTTTGTTTTATTTTTCATTTTTTTTTTCATTCATTGTAATTTGAACCATCTAAAGTTGGATTTGACACGATAGTGTGACAAAAGCAAAATAAACCTGTAATGCTGTTGAAATGAAATAAGAAAGTCAACACACTGAACACGTGTCAGCAGCAGAACAGAAGTTTATTTTTTAAGTAGGAAGAAATGTATTAAGTGTATCTGAGACATGTCGTGACAAAATGTGTCATTACCTTTAATCTATTGTTTACTTAAAAACATCTGCTGCACAGGTAGACAAATCTTTCATTATGGCATTGTAAGGAAGTTGTTGTTGTTAAACATGGCTGTGATATTATTGTTGCCCTTTAACCATAATGTTAAGTGATTTGATGGATGATAAAGAAGGAAAAACATTCATCGGTTGGTTCTTGAAAGAAAAAAAAAAACTAACATAATTTTACAGTTGTTCAATTTTATATATGTCTCTACATATTCATATATATATATGTATGTATGTATGTATGGAGGACTAAAAGTGCCATAATTAAATGAATAAATACACCATTAAATCAACATTGGGGCTAGCAGGAAATTAAGGTTATATTCACAGAGCTGATGTGTTTCAGGGGTAGTTATTGAAAATGAACTGGAGCTGAACTGAAAACCAGCACAGTTTGGACAACAGAGGGCATCAACATCAAGCCGTTCACAGACTGGAGACCCCAAGCACAAAAAGCGGCCTTTTGCTTAAGTTGCCTCCGTTCAGATTTGAGTGGGTGTGTTTTGCTTGAAAGACTTGTGTGTTGTCTCACAGTGACACGTGGAACATAGATTTGTTTTGCTGGGTATCGTCACTTGAGATAATTGACAAGAGTGCAATTTGTCTGTGAGTTTTCATAAAGGGGCAAACCAGCGTTTGGATGTGGCCTTGGACTGTTGTCTGCATGTAAGGGACATCTGAAGAAGAGATAAATACAAATGACAGCTATCAAAACTAAATGTCAGCTGTCGCATACTCTATTAAAAGACTGGGAATTAACTGGGAAGAGTCCAGAACTAGTAGTTGAAAAACAGCTGGGGGATTATAAGAACAACCTAAAGCAGGGGGGCTGTTACATTTTAGAGTCTGCTGACTTATCTGTTGTGTTTCATGAACGATATGTGACATAAATCAGCAAAATCTGCAGCAGATTAGATAAGAAGTCCAACATTCTGTGTTTTCCTCAAACAGATTATCAACAAACAGAGAAAACGTGATGGAGTGTTTCTGTTCAGTGGTGGTCGAGAGAAATGCAGAATGGACGTGCGTGTAAACACGTAGTCTGCAGGGTGCTTTTCTACGCACGTTGTATGTTCAGGAAGTGAAAGCCAAACTCAGAGAGGACACAGGAAACACATTCACATACACACCAACAGTCTTGTCACTAATTGTCGCTCCACATGTACCTTACTTTCAAAAACATAGACAGTAATTCAGACATTCAATGAGCAGCTGTTTTGTATCAAATCATTTCCAAAAATAATTCCAGTAAATCAGTTGATTCTATCCATTTCACTTGATAAAGAAAGGTGTAGGCAGATTCTCATTTTTAGGCAGTGCTGATCGTTGCATGTCATAAACCTGGTTGTTGTTGGGCTTGTTTGCTCTCTGCAAGCTTGTGTCTGTCTGCCAAAGATTGTGTGCGAGAATCACAAGTGTGATTAAGCCTTAACATTCTCCAGTGTGCATGCTCTGTGTGCAGCTCTAACAGGAATGAAAGGGTCTCCACCTCTAGCCAGTGCACACCTTGTTCCAGCTCAGCTCCCCTCAGTATAGCTCTCTGGTTCTTCTGCTTGTTTGGAGAAGATGATTGAAGATGAAGATCATTGTGTCATCAGTAGTTTACTTTGCAACTTACAAAGTTTTTCCTTTGTGTATCTTTTATTAGGCCCCTCGCCATCAGTGCGAGGACCATATTGCTTCTAGTTCAAAGTGTTTGTCTCCAAGAAGAAGCGCATGTTTGGTGGCCTAAACATACTCCAAAACCCACCAAACTCTGCGCACACATCACATCTGGTGAAAATGTTTATGATACAACATGATTGGGTGTGGGTGTGGCCAGGGGACTCCACAGCGCCCCCTAATGCCGAGTCAAGTTACCAAAAAACGTCTTTGATTGGGGAAGAGATTGGCTGGACTGTCTAGGAACCAGGGGGGTTGAGACTCAGAATTGTGGTATGACTCGATGGGTGCACACCTTGGTTGGCATGGCTTCATCATCCCCCAAAAGGTATTACTGGGTTATGTGAGGACTTGTCTCTGGTGTGCGTACGATAGGATGGGTTCGTAAGGGCTTAGGTATGAGTTTAGTCGGAAGAAGAAGATGGGATGAGAGAGGCTGAAGTGGTGGGTCTTGATCTGTTTGAGGTTGAATCGAAGCGTGTCTTGTGAGCGGCTTTGTTGATGATGCCGACGGCGGTGAGGTTGTCTGTGTGGATGAGGATGACTTTTCTGGACCATTCGTGCCCCCAGATAAGTGCGATGATCAGGGCGGAGTGGAGGTAACTACAGATGGAGGAGATTTGGAGATGACGCAACAATCGTCGTAAAAAATTGCGACCAGAAGTACTGTAATTTCCGGACCATTGAGCGCACCTGTATATAAGCTGCACCAAATAATTTTAAAAGAAAAAATACATAGGCCGCATGTGTCTATAAGCCGCAGGTTTTACTTTTTGATTAGATAAATGCTATTTTCCGAAGAGTGCCTGTAACACGGCAGTAAAACGAAAGTAAAACGGCAGTAACACGGCTGGTAAAAAAAATAACCATTGATGCCAAGCTGACATGCAGCAGCTCTATTTCCTATTTTTGTGCATGATGCGCAAAATGACTGTTCAAAACACAATCAAACTAGCGTCGTCCTCGCCGCATTATCGCTTCCACCTGTCTGTCTCGCTCTCGCACTTCCTGCCAGAGCGCCCCCTGGAGGCCGTTAGCCCGTAAAAATCTATAGATTAGCCACATCACTGTTTAGGCCGCAGGGTTCAAACCGTGTGAAAAAAAGTAGCGTCTTATAGTCCGGAAATTATCGTACTAAGAAACAGCTCTTGGTTCATCAGGAGGGTGGCAAGGTGTTTTTTCATTTTTCACAAACATTTTTAATGGCACTCACAGAAAAGACCTTTAACGACATTTGAATCAAACCAGTGTATGATGTCAGCTGTATTTCTGTCTCCATTAAAACATTGATCAGTGTTTCCTCTCCCTTGCTGTAAAAGTTGTGGTTCACCTGGGACTAAAATGTATCATCACATATGAACAGTCAATAGAAACCTATGAAAAACATATTTAAGCATTTTTTTCACTTGGTAAGGTAATCAATTTATGAATGGTGCCTTGGGATAATCAAAACAATTTCATAGAAAACCCTAACATGTTCATTTGAAATGTTCATATATGATTTTAAAGATCTGAAGAGTGAAACATGCTGATGGTCAGTGTGTGTAATGTTTATCAGTTCAGCATGTTAGCAGGAAGATAATTAGCACAAAACACAAAGTGAAGTTTAAGCTGATGTCATCAGTTGAATGTTATTAGTTTGGTAAAACCAGATAAAGATAAAGATTAAGTGGGCCTGTATTGTTTTGCCTCTCTTCTACCTTGTGATCAATGGTCAATCATTTCATGCAGGCATCTAATAAAGGCAGGTAGTGGTTTTTTAAAACCAGTTACGTGTGATTTTGTAGATCACCCTGTTGGGGACCGTCTCCCTTTCCTCAGACTGGACTATCGCTGCTGTTAGGTTCAGCCATAGTGTGCGCTGTGATATTATCATGTGGTGTGTAGAAAACTAAATGGTTGTTTTCGTTTCATGAATTTGCTCATAGTGGCGGAATAAGCTCCATAGTCTCTCTTCTGCTTCCCTCCCTGGGCTCACAGGCATGGTTGCTACTGGCAGGGCCACTTGCGGCCCGCGGGATGCCAGTTACCCAACACTGATATCACTCCGAAGCTGAGAACCATCTCGCCACATCTCGTTCCCACCCCTTAACAATGCCTGGCCACATGTTAATAGGCAATAATATTTGTTGTCACCATAGGGGCTCTACAGTAGGAGCGTGAGTGGGGCATATTTCAGCTACTTTGTCCCTGAGTGTCAGTTTGTAATCTCTGTGGCTGACGTTTTTGTTCCTGGATTACTATTGTTTTTGGCCTTGGGGAATTGTTTGGGACAGTAACTCTTCATTTAGTTTTTGTTTAATTTTGAACTGCCTCGCTGCCTCTCTCACATCATTAATATGGTTTTGTGTAGTTGATTCCGCTTATTTTCTTTATCTCATTTCTTTTGTTATTTTTGCTGGTACATTACACTTCAAGCGGTCCGTCATTCACCACGGGCAGCAGGCCTATTTTTCTGTTATAGCTACTAACCAGCATTTAGTGTTTCAGCCTTTAGTCAGCGCTATACAGTGTTTGGTTTGTTTGTATGAGTGACGCACCACTAATTGTATCTCGTCCCCTTTTATGGGGACTGTAACTATATCTACCAACCTCTCATGTTATTTTGCTTGAAAAGTTCATGGATGCATCACAGGAAATCAGTATGAATGCAGTGTACTTGCTCTCCTTGTCACTGTATTGTTCTGTTTGAACAGCAGAGGGTGCAATTATACTGCTCAAATACACAGATTGGTTCATACCCACCTTCCTTGGCTTAGTTGCTCAAATTCTTGACTCAAACCTTTAGCTGACAAAAACATAAATGTCCTTTATTTCACTATAGAAGGAGCTCAAGTAAAAAGTGACATCATTATCATTGTTATTGATATTATTATTATTATTATCATTATTGTTATTATTGTTATTATTGTTATTATTATTGTTATTATTATTATTATTGTTGTTGTTGTTGTTGTTGTTGTTATTATTATTATTATTATTATTATTATTATTATTATTATTATTATTATTATTATTATTATTATTATTGGTAGTAGTAGTAGTAGTAGTAGTAGTAGTAGACGTAGTAGTAGTAGTCATAACTGTTAAAAGTATTGTAGTGTATCATGATCACATTGTACCAGGAATTTTCTTAGCTGCGATTTTTGACCAAGAAAAACTTTCGTGATTTATCTTGTTGAGCATGTGTATCTCCTTACACATGAAAATCATCGAAACACAGATGTAAAATATTGTTAATGGCTATTATTTTCTTTCAGTGTTAAACACGAGGAGAATTGTCATCTTGGGAAAAACTGGAGCTGGGAAAAGCAGCCTGGCTAACACCATATTTGGAGAAGATGAGTTCAAGATCTACCACACTCTCAGCTCTGGCACAACCAAATGTCAAGCAAACACCAGATCTGTCAATGGAAGAAGAATCACTCTTATCGACACTCCTGGTTTCTTCGACACACACAGATCTGAGGAGGAGCTGAAGCCTGAGATGGTGAGGTGTATCACAGAGTGTGCTCCTGGGCCTCATGCTTTTCTCATTGTGCTCAAAGTGGAGAGATTCACAGAGCATGAGCAGGAAGTCATCAAGAAAATACAAGAAAACTTCTCTGAAGATGCACTAAAATATGCAGTGATCGTCTTCACTCACGGTGACCAGCTGCCTGAAGGAGAGACGATTGAGAACTTTGTCAGCCAGAATAAAAATCTGCGTGATCTGGTAGAGAAGTGTGGAGGCCGGTGCCACGTCGTTGATAATAGATACTGGAAGCACAATGAAGAAGACGACTACAGAAGTAACCGGTTCCAGGTGGAGGAGCTGCTCAACACACTGGACAAGATGACTGAGGCAAACCAAGGACGCTGCTACACCAATGAGATGCTGCAAGCAGTGAAAAGAGCAGTGGAGAGAGAGGAGGAGCACGTGAGACAGTCAGCAGGAAACTTGTCACAGGAGGAGGTTGTAAATGAGGCTAAAAAGAGTTTTATTGACAACTTTTTGATCAGATCAGCAGGTGTTGCAACAGGTGCATTGTTAGGCGCTTTGCTTGGTCTGGCAGAGCTGGCTACATCAAATGTTAGAAGTGTTCAGGACCTTACAGAGTTCTTCCGAAGAGCGACAGTAGCATATGCAGCTTTAGAAAGTGGAGTAAAGGGAGGTCAGACAGGATATGCTGCAGCTGAAAGAGCAGAGACGACATTGGAGGCCGTGCAGAAGGCAGCGAGCGCTGTCTGGAGCCAATCAGGGTTTGCAGCAGATAGAATCACACAATGAAGCATCGACAGTAAACAGAGTGGAGCAGCTGGTGGACTAGGAAACAATGAGCTGTGTGTTGGGTATCAGTGGGATTATTGTTTTAGAAATACAGGGTAAATAATTAGTATATATCTGAGAAACTATTGTAGATGAAATGTAATAATGAGTCGAGACAGTCTGAAGACATTAATTATGAATCATGACATTATCAGACTCTCATGTGATTACTTTTATCATAAGACGAAAGTGATTAATAATCTCAAACTGTAACTAATTCTTTTACACTGTCAAGATCCTGAATAATGTTTTTGTTTCCATCAGTTGATTTTTTTTCTTGATGAGCTTTGGCTTTTTTCTGCTTGTGATCCAACTGCAGCTGTGTGTTGAACTTTTCTTTTCAGCCTCTCTTTTATGTTGTGCCATCTACAATAAGTTCTGCAGACGACGAATGATAACTTCATGAACTCTAAATTGTAATTATTCCTTTGGTTAATCATAACCCGTCTGGGAAAGATGAAGGACATTTATTATGATATCTAAATGGAATTAGTGTTTTTAAAACATTTAAAGGGGCAGTGTGTAGTTTTAGAGAGGACAGTATTACAATACAATATTAATAAGTTAATATTACAAACTATTTTGTACTAATATTTTCATTACCATAAGTGAATAAACAAGCTGTTTTTAGAAGAAAATAAGGTTTCCAGATTTCAACGGTTACCTCGAAACATGACAGAGAAAGAGATCACAAAGAAGGCTAAGTGAGTATATACGTTTTGGATCTAAGCAGCAGGTGTTGTTAGGAGCTTTCTTGGTTTAGTAGTGATGGGTGGATTAAGTGTCATAGGTGTAAATAATGTGGTATCATTAGTAAAAACCGTAGCATCTGCTGCAAAAACATTTTGGAGCAACTAGGAGGAGTAGCAGTTGGCAGAACAGCAGCATTAGCTGCAGGAAAGATCAGCTGTGCAAAGTCATCTGGAGGTGCTGGAGCAGAGATAGGAGGAGTTAAAGGATTTGTTGCAGCTGAGGGAGCAGACACACCATGAGAGGCAGTAGAGAGGGCAGCAGAGGCCGTCAAAAAAGATGATCCATCTGTCTTGGAATTAACAAATGATTTTAGTGAGGAAATATTCCTGTCCAAGTGAAAATACAGTTAAACCTCTAATGAACTGTGACTCTTGAGGAAAGGGGAGAAAAATAACAAACAACAAACAAAATCATAAGAAAAGCTTCATCTCCCAGAAGACAAACGTTTTTCAAAACTATATTTAACCACTGAGCTGAGGATCTTTATTCATATGTAACATGTCATAGGTTGTACTTCTTGTCTTAACTCTAAACAGTGTCTCTCAAAAGTTGTGGTTCCATTTGTATTACAATGTATCATCACATATGAACAGTCAATAAATCAGTATGAAAAACGTATTTAAGATGTTTTCACTCCATAAGGTAATTACTGTATGAATGGTGCAGTGGGTTAATTAAAACAATTTCATAGAGATTCCTAACATATTTTTTTTTACATTTTTCCAAAAGCTTCCAAAGATCTAAACAGTGATACAAGACTAAGAGTCTACAGCCACACTAACATGCGGATGATTAGTGTTTGTAATGTTTATCAAGTTAGCATGTTAGCACAATGATAATTAGCACAAAACACAAAATGCGGTCAAGGCTGATGTCATTGGTTGAATGTAGTGGTTTGCACAGACTGTTTGAAGGGCAGAGGCAAAAGAAGGGCACTTTAGCATGCGCTTTGGCTCCCAAGAGGGCACTGTAGCGCATGTTTTGGTTCCAAAGAGGGCGCGTGTTTTTGCCACCCAAGGGAGCAGTTTAGTGTGTTTTGCAAACCAAGACGGCACTTTAGCGCGCGTTTTTCAACAATTGGGCCATGAGTGGGGGCGACTGACCCCCCCCACTGGTTGAATGTCATTAGTTTGGTTATAAACAAAACAACATATTGACCTTATGATGGTGTTTAGTGAAAATGTCAGGTGATTACACCAAAGTCAGTAGCAATTATCATTTTAGAACGATAAATATTTGTTCAGCATTTTAAGCATATGCATTAATTGTTTGGATATTTCAGATTGTTTTCTTGCCACACTGGCCACTCACACTCCACACACTGACTGAACATTGTTATGATTTGTATGTGCATGCCACCAAATGCGTGTAATCCTGACCATTAGGTTGTTGATCTTAAGAATTACATCATCACAACAGATACTGTATTTTACTTAATTTACAACAAATTGCAACTCTCTTAATTTGGAATTTTTTCTTTTAAATGTACTAACGTCATATGCGCCGTCCATGGTACAATTCAAATGGGATCAAAAAATGATTTGTGTCTCACCATCGACTACCAATCAAAGTTTCTGTGAAGTAAGGTCCTATTGGGGGATTTGAAAAGACGTAGTTTACACCTTTCATTAAAGCCAAAGTTTTCGCTGTAACTACTACGTTATAAGCATTAGCACACAACAGTTCGACCTTGCATCAAGGGTGTAAATGACTGTCTGCTTAAGTTGTTTAGAAGAATACTGTGACACTGTTTTACTGCATCTGCTTCATCCTCTCCATGGCCGTGGTGGTGCTGTGTGTGGGTGAGTGCACCGGCTGTCTGCCCATCCCCTTCTCCAAGTTCCTGTCAGCTTACGGGCTCCTGGTGGTTATCATGTACCTGAGCGCGACCATCATCTGGCCAGTCTTCCAGTTTGACAAACGGTGCACACACTACAATACTGCCCTCAACTTCCTGCCTTACCTCGCTGACCTGGTCTATACTGCTAGACTGGTGTTTGTCACTGCCTGAGATGAAAAAAAGGAGGCACGCTGAGTGGATGCGAGCTTGAGTGACTTTGCAGGAAAGTGTAGCAGCTGTTGAAATCCTGACAAAAAAATACATGATTCTTCGCTTTAGGTGTCTAATTGTAAAATGCTGAAATGCAAATGTCATGTTGATGCAAGGAAAGCCCTTGAAAAAACCTCACTTACAGTATGCAGGTATATTTAAAATGCCTGGAGATGTGCAGCCTTTAAAGGAACAGTTCACCCACAAAGGAAGATTCAGTCAATATCCTTTTACCCCGATGCTGATGGAAAGTTGGGTGAAGTTTTGTAGTCCGCTAAACATTTCCGGAGCTTCACAGCAAAACAGCGTTGCAGCATTCATTCAAGAACAGCTGAAGTACATCGGGACTTGTTTGAAAACATTAAAGGTGCAATATGTAAGAATGGACCTCCTCCAGACTAATAGGAGGCGGAATATCACTTGAGTTACCGCTGACTGCTGGTAAATATAGCTGCCGCTACATAGCGGTTCAGACTGCTAAGGGGAGTGTTTACACCGCTAGTAGGTTTTTGGACTAGAGCGGACCAGGGCTAACTGGTTCACATGCTAGCTTCAATGGACATCTCTGCAGCTTTAAATAGACGTCATAATTTCCAGGCAGCTATTTCTTCACATTCTGTTGTTGAGAATTTAAGTTCATTCAATGTTTTACGTATTGCCCCTCTAAAACACACCAAAAGAATAACCAAAACATGAAATGGCTCCATACAGCTCACCAGGCATCATCCAAATCTCAATTTTGTTTTCTGTAGCGTTAAGTTTTCAAACAAGTCCCCGTCTACTTCAGTTGTTGAGGAGAATGTTACAATGCCGTTTTGCTGTGAAGCTCCAGAAATGTTTTGTGAACTACAAAAACTTCACCCGACTTTCCATGGACAACGGGGGAGAGTAGATAATGACTTCTTTACATTTTTGAGTCAACTTTTGCACTTTTTCAAAAGGCCGTTTTGGTCCCCTGCAGTTTTTACCGTCCAAAAACCAATTACGCTTTATTTAACAGAGACACGTCAAGCACTAGGACCAAGCAGAAAACGGCTGCTCAAGCTGAAGCCCGTTTCCCTGAGTCTAGACCCGCCCACAAGCTCCTCGATTGGCTCTGCCATTTCTTGTGTGATTGGCTGTCCCCGCTGTCGCTCCATCTTGCTAGCACACCAGTCTGCTAGTTGCCCAGAAGTCCTTATTAATCTGCCATTGTAAGTTGGGCGTTTGTTCTGGCTGGATCACATCCGCGAGAAAGATTGTAATATCAGAGGTTTCATTTACATTAACGTTTGAATCGGTGTCCATGTGAGTATGTGCGTACGTGATTGCGGGTGTGTGTATGTGTGCTTGGTAATTAGGCGCAGCCAGGATGTAAATTACCAAATAATAGCCGGGGCGTTTATTTGTTTCAATCACTCAACAGACCAGGCGTTTATTAGGGAACAGGGGGGCAGTTTGGGACAGGCGTTTAATTCAATAGTTGTGCGTCTTCTGCAAGTGAAGTTGTTGTGGCAGAGGAAACGATTCAGCCAACCAGCACTTGCGGCAGACTGGCCCTGTTGCTGTCCTCTTCGGACAGACGCTGATGCTCAGTTTTATTTTTTCACCAATCTCTCACTCTCTTGGGGTTGACAGAGAAACGTCTAGCGGCTGCTTCTCCTGAGTTTTCCTCAGCATATTTTACAAAGAAATTTTAAATTTCAAGTCGTACTTTTTATTGTTTTGCTGCACCGGAGCCATGGCGATCATCAATGTGATAGTGACTGACAGAAAGCAAGCACAACACGTGAAAAAGGTGAAGAAGAAAAACTTGCAGCATCTTCTTCCTTGATTGAAAAAAATAAAAAAATTAGACAAAAAATATGAAAATATACACCTGCACCCGGCGTTTAAAGGGGACCCTGCGCATAATTGAAACCCGGCTATTATTTTGTAATTTACGGTACTCAAAGAAATACGTTACACCCATCCTGCAACACCTTCACTGGCTCCCAATAAAGCAGCATATCCACTTCAAGATCCTCCTCATCAATTACAAAGCTCTCAATAATCAAAGTGTCTTCGAGTTTTATTGAAACTTTTTTGCTTTTATTGCTGATAAATAAAATGTAATATTATTATGATTATTATTATGATGATGATGATGATTATTATTATAACTGTAGAGCCTCAACAATGCAAATATTAAAAAAAGCTTATATTTAATGTCAAATAGATACACTTATTTTCATGTATTATTTTTATGTTGAAAGGCTGCAACTGTTTAAAAAAAACACCAAACATGAAAGATTTAGGGAAAAATACAATAAAACCTCGGATTACAAATGTAATTTTATACATCAAACTCATGAGAATTGTGAAACTACGTTTTTTCCTCTATAAAATGAGGTCTGTTTACCATATAGTCCAAAAACAAGTATAAAATTGGTGGTGCTGAGTTGGAGTGAAGTTGACTAACAAGGTGAAAGACAAAATTGGGTGATCATGTTTTGCCACATGCTTCACAACCAGTCAAACCAAAAAAGGGAACAGTACACTTAAAAGTAGCAATAGAAAACTAGAAGAACAACTAGAAAACACAGTGAACTGAAAGAGTTGGAGTTTTATTAAAAATACTTGTGTCCCCCCCACCTCTGAAATCAAAATTTCATCCTTGAGTGTGGCTGTATACTCTCAGACTACTACTCTTTAAGACTGTTGGAATGCTTTATAAATATTCAAAATAAACATGTTGTTTCTATGAAATTGTTTTAATTATCCTGCTGCACCATTCATAAATTAATTACCTTACCAAGAAAGAATATATTAAATAAGTTTTTCATAGGGTTTTATTGACTGCTCATATGTAAATGATACATTTTATTCCCAAAGGAACCACAAGTTCTGCAGTAGCATCAAAAGCATGTCACAGATATTATGTACATACATCACTCTGGTCAGTGTTTGCAAGAGGAAACACAGTTTAATGTTTTAACGGAGACAGAAATACAACTGACACCGTACTCTGGTTTGATTACAATATCTTTAAAGTTCTTTTCTATGAATATTGTTAAAAATGTTTGATCTTTGTGATTAGAGTTTAAAGAAATGACAGCTCAGTGCTGTGGTTAGTTTGTGAAACAGGAACAAGCAAATAAAAGTTTGTTGCTCAAAAAAGTACAACCTATAACATACAACATCTGAATCAACATAATCATATCAATGGTTAAAGATTTAAATCTGATCAGAGATTGTTCATGAAGAATTCTCTCCAGCTCTCTCACATCTCACAGCTCATTACAGGTTTCAACGATGGTTAAACTTCAGCTGTGATGAATTTGCTTCATACCAAACTGATTCTTCATTCTTCATTCTTGACAACCGCAGTTACCTGTGGTGTGTCTGCTCCTTTACATACAAAATATCCTGTAACACCTCCTATCACAGCTCCTACTGCAACTACAACTTTGCTGAACGACTGGAAATCCAGAAGTTCCTGTGACACCAACAGCACCTAACAATGCGCCTATTCCAATGACTACCAATCTGATCAAAAGCCTCCTAAATACTCTGCTGTTAGCCCGCTTTCTGAGCAGCATCTCATTGGTGTAGCAGCCTCCATTGTTTTCCATCACAATCTTGTCAATCGTCTTGAGCAGCTGCTCCACCTGGAACTGGTTGCTCCTGTATTCATTCTTTGGTTTTTCTCTCCAGTATTTGTTGTCAACAACGTGGCACCGTCCTCCACACTTCTTCACCAGGTCACTCAGAAACCTATTATTGTGGACAAATTTCTCAATTGTCTGTCCCTCAGGGAGCTGGTCACCATGAGTGAAGACAGCTGTTGCATATTTAAAGATGTCATCAGAAAAGTATTCTTCTATTATGTTTATTCCAACCTGCTCCTGATCTGTGAATACACCCACTTTGAGCACAATGAGAAAAGCATGAGGCCCAGGAGGACACTCTGTGATACAGCTCACTATCTCAGGCTTCAGCTCCTCCTCAGATCTGTCTGTGTCAAAGAAACCAGGAGTGTCGACCAGAGTGACGCTTCTTCCATTGACAGATCTGGTTTCTGCTCGACATTTGGTTGTTTCAGAGCTGAAAGTGTGGTTGACATTAAAGAGCTTTTCTCCAAATATGGTGTTAGCCAGGCTGCTTCTCCCGGCTCCAGTTTCTCCCAAGATGACAATTCTCCTTGTGTTTGACACTGAAAAAGAATAATGTCCATCAATAATACTGTATATTTGATTTTTCATTGTTTTTATATATTAAAGGTTCCATTCAATACCATGAAAACCCTCATTGCACAGTTTTGGCTGCTCTGATTCTAAATGGTAAGTTAAGTCATACACACACACACACACACACACACACACACACACACACACACATATACATTGTGTTTTCACAATATATCCTTTTGCCATCACAATGCTGATGTTGTTCAAGTTTTTCCTTCTTCATCATCCATAAATAACTTAACATTACGCTTAAAGGGCAACAATAATATCCCAGCCATGTTTAACAACAACAACTTCCTTAAAATGCCACAATGAAAGATTTGTCTATCTGTGCAGCAGATGTTTTTGAGTAAGATTAAAGGTAAAGATACATTTTGTTACGACATGTCTCAGACACACTTAATACATTTCCTCCTACTTAAAAAATAAACTTCTGGTCTGCTGCTGACACTTGTTCAGTGTGTTGAACTGTTGTTTATTCTATTTTAACAGCATTATAGGTTTACTTTGCTTTTGTCACACTATCATATACTAAATACTCATATACAATAGAAGAAGCAGTAACATGTGACAAAACAAGTATCACTTATTTGTCCCATTCACTAATACAATTTGGAATTGATTTGGAGTCACTGGGTCACACGACATGGAGGCTAACAAAAAAAACAAGCCATTTCTGCAAAATAAATATATAACAAAAAAATAAGTGTGCTACATGAAATCAGTTTAGTATTATAGTTTTTTATCATCCAGTCAGCATGAAGAAACATTGTTTTTGTCTAAAGCAAAAAAACTGTGGGGTAATTTATCGACGGTCCATAAATCAGCCTGCAGTGCTCGGTGACTAACACTGAGATCTGTGTTCAGGGTCGGGAACAGGGAAACATTACATTTTAACAGATGAACTAAGTGCACAACTGGGGGAAAATATCACGCATTTTAAATGTCCGACAGCCCATCACTCACATAGCCTATAAGTCGCGTCCTTTGCCGTCGTTGAAAACATAATCATTTCCTCATAGTTTTTATCGTGACAGATCTATTCTTTGCTCAGTCACCTCTCTTCTTAGTCATGGAAAATAGTTGATGATCGTTTGCCATTGTTGTTTAAGTTAACGCCGTGAACACTGGTGTGAAGGATTGTGGTGACACTACACTGCGTAACAGTGGATTTGTGGCCCATGTTCACTTTATGGTCCTGCAGGGCAGCTGTTGTTGTTGTTGTTTTTGTTGCTCGATGTTCTGGAGTTCAGTAAAGAAAAGGTCAGATCAGATTTAACCTGCTCTACTTTACCTCTTACCGATCCACTAGGATCAACTTTTACTTTGGACAGCATCCATTTACACCTTTTGTTAAAAAGAAACAAAACATGACTGAGAAAGATTACTTACCGTCCATGTTTTCAGATGAGAAGTTTCTGTCGGGTCAAAGTGAAAGTAAGAAGAACGTGAAGTGTAAACTTCTCCCTGCCCTGTAACACGCCCATAGACAAACACATGTCACCTTAAACCTTATTTGGTACTTGGCTGGCACGATTTCCAAATGCGTCACTATGGCAGAAAAAGATATTTATCAAATCTGCAAAAACCATGAGATCACTTTTACATGAATGTTTTAACTAAAGCTAACCAGCTGCTGCTTCTACAGGAGTGATTTGTCTTCATTCACATTTTCACACACATTTATTCGCCCTAAAAAAGATAACTTCTCTTCTGCTGTTCACCTGTGTTCCAGTGTGTTGACTTCATTGTATCTGAACATAGAGACAAGCTGTGTTTTTTGTTTGTTTATTTTTTTGCTCCTCTCAACAGATGAAAAAGAAATCGAACTTAGAAAATGGAGCACCAAAGAAAAAAAAGAAATTCTCCCTCAGTTCTCAGGACTTCAATATGTGGGTGAGAAGGTCATTACTGAATTTTCATTTTTGGGTCAACCACCGGATTACTGTGGCAATGACCAGAAATACAGTTTTAAAATGTTTTATTTCTGCATGTTTTGATACAATTTTGAAGGGGGACTACATTTTGCCACCTCAATATATCCCGTGGAAGCAAATATAATTATTAACATGTGTAAGAAGAAGCCACCTCCTCCTCCCAGAGTGCATCAAACCTCCCCTGTTGCTCTTCAGCAGGTCTCTCCACCCCCTTTCCTCTGTAAAGGTAGTTTATTTCTTATCATGCCATTATATGCTGCAAAGACACGAGTATCTTCCAACAGCAGGTGGAGCTACTGGCACAGAAACTGAAAATAAAATGGGCTTCTGATACTGGAGTAGACCTGGTTCAATAAAGGTTATATAGACAGAGCTGATGTGTATCAGGGGTCTAGAGGGTCACAAATGTTCTACAGATTGTAAAATGTAAGTTGGTCATTAGTTATTTTGTGTTGCATATTTAAAAATGAACTGGAGCTGAACTGAAAACCAGCACAGTTTGGACACCAGAGGGCATCAATATCAAGCCGTTCACAGCCTGGAGTTATGAACTGAACCACCAAACTGAGCCTCCTCACACATTCTTCAGTCTTTACACAACTTTAGTTTGAGCCCGGGCCTGCCAGTCAGGGATGAACCACTGATTAATGATTAAATGAACAAAATGATATGACACCATATGTCAAGCCTTCGGTTAAGACTGGGCGCTGGACAACTTCTTCATCACAGGCTGTTCAGACTATATGACTATAATGATCCTTTATTACACAGTCTAAAAAAAAAAAAGCTAGTCCAGAGTGAACCAAGTCTGACACAAGATCACACGTTCAGTGACTCATTTTAATCCTCGCTGGACTTTAGAAGCCACTTTCCCCTCCAGACCTGTCGTAATCCTGCTGATGGAGCAGTGCGGCCTTCAGGCCTCAACCCCGGTGTCCTGGACCAATTTCCCATCATAATCACCTGCTGCACCGCCCTCCTCTGCCTCACCGCCTTTATCATCTTCCCACTGTTTTACATCAATAAACAGCATTCAGTTCTGTGGACTACAAAGACTTCACCCGACTTTCCATCAGCAAAGATGAAGAGTAGATGAAGACTGAATCTTCATTTTTATTTTTCATTCTTTTGTTCATTTTTAAATTCAAATGTGACCTGTGTGGAATGTGCACGGAAAAAAGTGGGATTTTACAAAAATAAGTTCAGCTTGAATTTGTGTTTAAATATAATGAAGTCAACACACTGGAACAGCAGAAGTTATTTTTTAATTGGGAATAAATGTGTTTACTACTGTGTTTTTATTACTTCAGCTGTCTAATATCAGTTGAATCTTTTTAAGAGAATGTCATTTGAGTGAATAAAGTTGGTGAACCAATAGGGGAGACCGGGGATGGTTGAAACAAAGGGATAGTTGTAACAGCATCACTTTCACCAATAAGGGATAACATAAGAGTCATCTCATCAATTTCATGTATAACCCCTCCCTCCCTGATACTGCATGTGAATTTGCATGGCTGTGAGACAAAGTGTGCAGATTTTAGAGGCAAAACATACATTTTCAGGTAACAAAGTAATTTTTTGGACCAAGTCTATATTTTGAGTAGTACTGATACTGTTGCTGTTTGAATTAGGTAACTTGTCTTAGTTTAAAGAGTAGGTTCTTAGGTAAAATATGAGTCATTTCATCTATGCTAATTTCAAACAACCATGCTGATACAGCTAGCTAAACAATAGCTGACAGGGGTGGGGATGATTGTAACACCTTATAAGAAAATGTTACAACATCCCTGAATCACAATTCATATATTTTCTCTATCCTACTCCTTTTACTCCTACTGCTTTAGTGTTGGCACATACACAGTAAACCTATATAGATGCATATTTTGTGGTGTGGTCTCAGTTTTTAGTTATTCAATCTTACTGTTACAATTGAACCCAGGTTGTGTTACAACACACCTTGGTAGTGGGGTAGGTTGTAACAATGGCACTCCTTGCATTTGACATCAAATAATGAATTATGTGATGTAGTTGGAGAAGTGAACAACATTGCTTTTTGTAATAGACAAACTAGGGTACTTTGTGTCAAAATTTGAGCACCGTACTCCAAACATTCTGCAAATTACAGGAGCTGAGACAAAAAGTGGAAGTTTAAAGCGTGAGAGCTGAAATGAGCTGTGTCCTCGGGTTGTGGTTCTACAATATGTTGTCACTTTTATGACGCAGTGATGAAGACAAAAGCGACGGGCTGATAAAACAACCTACTGCATGGTTAACAGGTGGATGTGAAGCAGGAGCTGTGCTTGGTTTGACAAAGACTGCCTCTGATAGAGAGACAAATCACTCTCATAGAAGCAGCAGCTGGATAGCATCGTTAAGACATTCATGTAAAAGTCCTGCCAGCCAAGTACCATAATACAGTTTAAGCAGACATTTGTTTGTCTATAGGCCTGTTACAGGGCGAAGTTTACACTTCCCTTTCTTCTTACTTTCACTTTGAGCTGACGGACACTTCACATCTGAAAACATGGACGGTAAGTAATCTTTCTCAGTCATGTTTTGTTTCTGTTTTACAAAAGGTGAAAATGGATGCTGTCGTGCGTAAAAGTCGATCCTAGTGGATCGGTAAGAGGAAAAGTAATCTGATCTGATCTTTTTTTTTTTTTTACTGAACTACAGATCATCATTTTTTGTCTCCGAAATCCTTCACACCAGTGTTTATTGCGTTAAAAAATGGGATGACGTGATAAGAATAAAACTGTCGAGATAAAAACTATGAGGAAATGATTTGTTTTCTACGACAAAGGACAGGACTAAAATGTGAGTGATGGGCTGTCAGACATTTAAAATGCGTCATAGTTCCCCCCAGTTGTGCATTTAGTTAACCATTGAGGCACCTTTAAAATCAACGTACAAGTTTAACCTTGGGCCCCAAAATGGTCCCTTATAAAAGTGTAATAAAAATGTCGTATATAAAAACATTTTTTTCACTTTCACCGCATCAAATCTTTTCAACAACTTCAGATCTAACCATAGATATAAAGTTTTTATGATTTTGTTATGTTTTTTATGTTTATATGCCCTTTTTATCATAAAAAGATTTTTCTCAATGAGAAAAACAGAAAATTTGAATATTTCCAAAAAATAAGGTTCAAAGTGGAATACTCAGGATGAGGTTATTAGAGCCTTGACTATGTCAATAATTGATAACAACATTGATTTTGATGTTTTTTTTTTAATATTTATTATTTTTCTAATGTTTTTATGCCCTTTTTGTCATAAAAACACCAGATTCTATCAATGAGAAAAACACAAAATATGAATATTTTCCAAAAATAAAGTGCAAAGTGGAATATTCAGGATGAGGTTATTACAGCCTTGACTAGGTCAATAATTGATAACAACATTGATTTTGATGTATAATTATTTTTGGCGCAATGAGAGTTATTTCAACAAACTTACAAGT
Source organism: Sparus aurata (assembly GCF_900880675.1). Lineage (NCBI taxonomy): Eukaryota > Metazoa > Chordata > Actinopteri > Spariformes > Sparidae > Sparus > Sparus aurata. Next base: position 16,265,806 of record NC_044196.1, on the reverse strand, counting down.
TTTAACCTTGGGACCCAATATGGTCCCTCATTAAATTGTAGTAAAAATGTCATATATAAATATTTTTTTTCACTTTCACCGCATCAAATCTTTTCAACAACTTCAAACCTAACCATAGATACAAAGTTTTTTATATTTTTTAATTTAAATTTTTTTTAAAATGTTTTTATGCCCTTTTTGTCTTAAAACACCTGATTTTCTCAATGGGAAAAACACAAAATGTGAATATTTTCCAAAAATAAAGTGCAAAGTGGAATATTTAGGATGAGCTCATTAAAGTCTTGACTAGGTCCATAATTGATAACAACACTGATTTTGATACATTATTATTTTTGGTCTAGGTGGTCCACAGCCCCTTTGCATCTGTTGTAATCCAGGATGATCTGAGGTTTTCATTTTCCAGATTCCTGGACTTCTGGCTCTCGATGTCTTGAGCTCAGGACAAGAACATTCTTGCCTTTCTTCAGGACATAAGAAACAGCAGTCCTGTTGCGCGTGGATGCAAACACAGAGTAAAGCACCTCTCTGTGTCTGATGTTGAGCAGCTGCGGGGGGAGCTCAGGCTTATTGGACCTAAGTATCCCCACCATGGCCATCCTCCTCTAGTGTAACTCGTCAGTGAGAGGAAAAGATGTAAAAAAAAATTGTGAGTGGTGACTGTGTGGCCCTCAAGCTCATCAGTGAGTTGAAGTACCACCCACATCCCTTGGTTGTGCTCTCTACATGTTGAGGCAGACTTCCCTGTATATACACTTGGAGCCTCCAAGCATACGTGGTCTGCACGTCACAGAGAGCCCAAATCTTCGACCCATACTTTGCAGGTTTGGAGGGCATATACTGTCTGAATGAACAGCGGCACCTAAAAGGGACCAGCTGTTCATCAATGCATATGTCCCTCCCTGGGTTAAACAGCTCAGGGAGGTGGATGCTCCATCTGCTCCACAGGTCCTTGATCAGGGCCAGCTTGTCTCTCGTGCAGCGGTCAGGGCAGGACAGTCTGTCATCGAACCACACGTCTGATCTGCAAAAAAATCTTCTGGGACATTGTTGCAACAAAAATTGCCCGTCCCGTCTCATTGTCTCATTGGTTGACTCGTGCTGTGACCTGAACATGCCTGCCAATATCAGCAGTCCCAGGTAGGCCTGCAACTCCTCTTCAATCAAATCTATCCATTCATGCACTGACCTCCTCCCCTGCAGGTTGTGAAGTGCAGAATTAGCTGCAGGATGTCCTCAGTTAAAAAAAAGGTCAAATGCAGTCTCAGTGCTGCACATTCTGGCAGGTGCGTAGTACGTCGGCCCTGCAGTCAAGATAGGAGGGGGAAAGAACGGCAGAGACTCTTTATGTGTGGGAAACCACAGGAGTTTCCCATGTTTGGTTCTCCATCGGGAAGTGTCAGCCTCCATTGCCTCTTCCTCCTCTTCTTCCTCCTCCTCCACCTCCACCTTTTCATCCTCTTGCTCCTCCCTCGTCTCAGCCTCACACTTAAACGGAAGTATGTTGCAGTCATCACATTCTTGTTGTCAGAGGACACTTCACCTGTCTTTATATTACATGAGGACTGGACCTGCACACGGCTGCTGTTGGGCCTGTCGGTCAGTTTCCTCTCTGCAGCTCAGTCTGATCTTCATCACGAAATGAAGACGGAGCAGCTGAGGGTTTTAACTCGACTTCCTCCTTGTGTCAGTGTTCAGCTCAGTGGTTTGTTCGTGTGCCAGAGAGTGAAACATGAGCCCGGAGAGATATAGGAAGTGAGACACGATGAAGTGGATCAGAGCGATACACACAACAAACTTTAAAACTCGTCTCCTCCAACGACTACCTGCAGGTCTCATGTCTCTGGGTGACGACTGGCTGATCGGCACAGACGATGATGTTCAGAGATGCTTTCAGCCCTCCTACTCCTCCTCCTCCTCCTCCTCCTCCTCTTGCTCCCCCCCCCCCCCCCTCGCCGCAGACCTCAAACCAGCAAAGAGGAAGCGGTAAATCTTTGGCCTCTGTGTTTCTTCACCGTCTTTGAGTGCTGACAGTCGGAGGAAACACATCTCAGTCTTCATCCTCCATCATGTCTCCGTCAGTCCTCCTCGTCCTCCTCCTCGGCCTGCGGAGCTCCACAGGCTCGCTGCCTTCTCCACGGACCACCTACCTCCTCAGTGAGTTCACTAAACGTTTCTGATTGGTTACTGATCAATGGTCATATTGATTCACTGATCTGTGCTTTGATGAACTGTTCAATCATTATCTTACCTTGTTCATCGTGTCATTCAGCAGGTTGAAAATGACATTTTTTACGTTTTTATATTTTTGGGAGGCTGAAATGAATGATTTGATTATTGATCCTTGTTGTTTCAGTACAATGTCAGTGTGATGTTAGAAATCCAAAGCTGTTCAGTGAACATTCAGTCAGATGATGTGAAGATCTTTGATAACGTTCAGATCAATGTGAGATTGTGTTGGGACAGAAACGAGCTGAGAAAGTAAACTTCACTCAGAGTCAGGACGTTCCCTCATCTCAGCGTCTGCAGCTGCTCAGAGACACAGTCTGATTCTGTATGAACAGTTTGAACAAAGTCGTCACAGCTCACCAGATCCTCTCCTCCCTCCACGTGTCAGCATGTGGTCGAGCTCAGTGAAGACTTCACGTTGATAAAGGTGTAAATCTGGTCTGGGATCAGGTTGTGATGTGGTCTCTGAGGCTGCTATTTATCAAAGACACTTTAAGTCTGTAAATGCTGTGATAGAAGTGCGAACATACGAGTGGATACAATTGTTGGGGGGGAGTTATGCTCTGTGGGGTCGATGTGAAGTCTGAGTGAAGTCTACATCAGCCGGCCCGCTGATGTAGAACAGTGCAATGCTCTCTCTGGGCCGTGTGGTCTGACCAGGGTTTGGAGGTAGACGGGGGCAGTTCTGTTGACAGCCTTGAAGACCAGCACCATCGTCTGGAATCAGATGTGGGCCGCAACAGGAAGTCAGTGGAGGTCACGGAGGAGGCGGGTCACATGGGAGAATTTGGGAAGATTGTAAACGAGGTGCCACAGTGTTCTGGATACACTTAAACGGTCACAGAGGCTGAGAGTCCAACCAAGAGGGAGTTACTGTAGTCCAGGCGGGAGATGGCCAGCGCTTGGACCAGGAGTTGTGTTGTCTCCTTTGAGGAAAGTCCGGGTTCCTGCAGATGTTGTAGAGGGTAAATCTGCAGGATCCGGCCACAGCAGTGATGTTGGGGGTGCAGGACAGTCAGTCATCGAGGATTACGCCCAGGTTCCTCGCCGTCAATAAAGGCGATACCGTGACGTCCTGGACAGTGACTGACAGGTCCATGTGAGGGCAGTCTGTCACCGGGATGAAGAGGAGTTCAGGTTTACTCAGGCTGAGTTTGAGGTGATGAGCAGCTGAGCAGCAGAGATGTCTGCAGACATTCAGAGATGAGCGTCACAACGTGGCTGTTGGAGGAGGATGTGGGGAAAGAAAGGAACAGTTGGTGTCGTCAGCAGAACAGTGGTCAGAGAATCCATGTGATGTGACTGCAGAGCCTCGTGATCTAGTGTTAGTGGAAACAGAACCGGTCCTGATACTGAGCCTTGAGGGACACCAGTTTGCAGAAAGCTCCAGAACTGTTCTGTGGACTACGACACCTGACTTTATATCACCAGGAGAGGATGACTGAGGTTACTGACTATAATTACTGATCTTTACACATCTGAATGTTGCTGTGACACAAACACTCTAAATATGAACATAATTAACACTTTAAGTTAGAATCAGTAACGTTGCATCAGATGAGCTTCACTCATCGATCTGTGTGTGTTTTGTTGTCCAGATGTTTCACTCTGCAGATGTGAGACAGTCTTGAACAGTGGTCTGTGGCTGGACAGCTGACAAGAAAGTCATGACAGTCGACTCATCAACATGTAATCTGAACATAATATTATTATTTCATGCATATTAATTTAAGGTATTTGTGCTCGTGCACACTGCCGACATGTTATTGTGGAGACTTGGCAGGTAAACTGTGAGCAGCAGAGACGTGACATCAGGTGGACGTTCAAGAAAAGCTCTTTAGTCTGAAAATGATTGAATTCTGTCCCGACCCGTCTGTCTCAGGCTGGTTCTGGAGCTCAGTTCTGTGTGAAATGTTGTCTTGCGTGCCACTCAGGGACAGTCAGCGTTACCGTGGTATAGGGGTTGCACAGACTAGTCGACTTTAAGAGCTACAATAACGTTTTGCGTGTGACGTTGACTAGTTGGCGATCATGTGACTTTGCCAGTACAACATGGACGCCTCAGAGAAAACAACAGGTGAGGAGGCAAGTGTGTGGAAATATTTCACCAAAGATGAGACCAGGAGCACCGTCACTTGCAAAATAAGCAAGTCTGTACTCAAATACAACAAAAGTACGAGTGCTATTACGGGCTTCGGCCGCACTATCACAGTGGACGGAGAGCTGGTCATCAGTGCACTGCAGAGGAAGAGGTCCGTGATTATTTGCAAACACTGCAAATTCCCACCATGCAAAACCCGCTGCAGTGGTGGGCCGTGGTAACAGACAACCAGTCATGGCTCCGACTGTTAACGAGAAGTGACTCTTCCTCAGCGTTAACCACACAAACTCACTCTGGTTCTGAGTTCTGGTAGTCAGGTTATGACTGATACTCATTACTTTGTCGTCAGAAGCTAAATGTTTCTGGTCTCTGTTCGTTGTTACGTCACGGCGGTGCAGAGAGTCCACAACAAATTCCCCCTGTGATGTCATCACTCATTTGCATATCGGTGACGTCGTTGCAGGTTGATTTTCATGAAGCTTCGGGTCGGGTCAGACACACTGAGGAACTGTTCTTGTTGTAAGAGCTTGAAATGTAAAAGGTCTAACAGAAGCTCCTCTCTACCACATACTCCACCGCCCCTGAACGCCTCGTCAGTAGTCCCACCTTTAATTCTGCAACCTTATGATATTACATTATGTCACCATGTCACACAGGTGCACTGATTTATGCCCAGTGGTGAGTCCGGCACGCCAGAATTAATTTAGCACAGCTGCTCTGTAGCTGTTAGCGGTGCTGGCTCAGGCATGTGCAGGCTTGGGGAGTAACGGACTACATGTAACGGCGTTACGTATTTAGGATACAAAAAAACAGTAACTGTATTCCGTTACAGTTACAGAAAAAAAGACGTAATCAGATTACAGATACATCTGGAAAAAAATTGGATTATTAGTTGGATTACAATTAAAATATATCATGATGAATGATGAATAAATGTGAATGAATGAATTAATCTAATGCTTGCCAATGCTGCAATGCCATATGCACGCGCGCACACATTACTACAGTTCACGACAAGTCAGTCACAACGACGCTCTGCTCTCAGGTGAAGCCAGACGGCTCATTATGGCCTCGAGCGCTAGAGAAAAAAATGCTTTTACTGCGTGGAAATTTTGCCATTACTTTGTTTCTAAAGAGGAAAGGGGGAACAACATCACTGCACAGTGCAAGCTATGCCTCCCAGCTGTGCACACACTGCCATCGTCCAAGGACTCCACATCTAATTTAAAGAAACATTTAATGGTAAGCGAAACTGCGAACGTTAGCTAGCTACACAGAAATTATGTTAGCTAAAGTTAACATTAGTTAGCCTGCTAACCAGGGTCGGGCTGTCATTGTTACTACTACTGCTACTGCTGCTGCTGCTTCTACTAGGTACTACTACTGGGTCTGTGGGTGGTGCTGCTGGTGACCGGGATGGTACGTGTTTAGGTTTTTTGGTAGTTTTGAAGTCTCGTTTTGGTTCGCTCCCGGTTGTCCTGTTAAAATGAAGACATTACATTGTTAATACAAACTCAACACTTCCAGTGTCCGTCTCAAATTAAAAGTCCTCTAGTATAAACAGCTCGGTAGGCTTTTATTGTGAAACATTTGCACGGACTTCATCGTGGAAAACTCGTTGACCTGCGAGGGCCCCATAGGCACTTGAAATGTAGCTACTGCCACCTTGTGAGGCTTGTACGTTACAAAATTGCCTGAAACACTTGCAGTGACTGAAATGGGTCACTAACACTTTAGATCACAACAAGGTATTAAAATAGCATGATTATATTAGGAAATTGTATGGGTAATTTTGGGGGACAAATAAGTGACACACATCCTATATATGGGGGTGTTTTACAACTGCTATTACTAGAAATAGGCCTAGTAGTTACAATAACACTAATGATAATTGTTACCATTATTATTATTATTATTATTATCATTATTATTATTATTATTATTGTAATATGTGATGTAATTCTTGAATACAGCTGAATAGTTCCTACTCAATGAATAAAACTGAATAAATCTAACATACCCTACAATTAATTAAATTTTTAACTTGCTTTATGTGTTCCTCAGAGGAAGTCTTTATTTGCATGTGTATTGAGGTAATCCAAAAGTAACTTAAAGTAATCAAGTTACATTACTTTAATATTGTGGTACTTGGATTACGTTACTGACTACATTTTTTAACAGGTAATTAGTAACTGTATCGGACTACATTTTCAAAGTAACCCTCCCAACCCTGGGCATGTGTGAGTGGATCAGTCAGAGCAGGCTGGGTGTTCAGGAGGCGGGGCTTCATAAAGACAGGAGCGTTAGAGGATGTAAACACGTTTTCTTAATACAGGGTTCGCACGGGTGCTTGAAATCCTTGAAAGTGCTTGAATTTCAATGTTGTGTTTTCAAGGTCTGAAAAGTGCTTGGATTTTAGTTTAAGTGCTTGAAAGTGCTTGACATTATAAATCTGTGTCTTGGCAACATTGGGATCAGACTGTATAGTTTTTTTATTACAAGGAGAAATAAAACCTGTGTGTGTGCGTGTGTGTGTATCATCACACATGCGGCCTGGTAACTATAGAGAAGGATGGCTGAGGAGAAGGTGAATTTGATGCAATTTGGACTGATGACACGTTCAATATTAATAAACTTTGATGAATAGGCGAAAAGCTTATTAAAGTTTATGTCAAAAAAGAAAATTACAGGGTGCTCTCATGTCTCTCTTTGTCCCGGTGCAAGTGTACCTGAAGAACGCCAAGTGGCTTCCCTTTTTTTGGATAAAACTTTGTGTTTTCCTTTAATTTCTAAAGTTTTTGCTATCATGAAACATCATTTTAGATGTTTACAGCATAATACAATGTACATAATTGTGATTAAAAAGTGAAAAAAATAATCATGAGTATATATAATCCTGTTGATATATATTTTACCCCAGCAATAAGGTGCTGGAAAATTTTGTAAATGACCCTTAAAAGTGCTTGAAAAGTGCTTGAATTTGACCTTGAAAAATGTGTACAAACCCTGTTAATAACTCAAAATACAGTTATGAGCATGATGTCGTCTTTACAGAAATCTTAGCCAAATAATCACAAACTCACTATTTTGTTTATTTGATACCAAAACATTAAAAAGACAGAGATAAAATGAACTCGGAGAGAATAAACAACATTATATTCTATCTGAACATGTTTCTGTCTCTGATGGTCTCACAGCAAGTGTTTCCTGACCTCCTTTCAGTATAAAACACCTCCTTCAGTATCTTGATCTACTTTGGATGGATTTGACCTGATTTGTCACTTCAGACAAAAGCAAGTCGATGAGCTCCATGGAACAAAGACGCGAGCGAGTCTTCAGCCCTTCACATGAAACGGCTGCAGACGTTCTGCTCATGCTGTTGTTGCATGCCGCTGTTGTTCAATTAGCGTGTTTCAAAACGAGTTTCTCTGTAGCTCGACCACATCCTCTCCCAACCTGATCCCACATGGCCTCAGAAACAGGATGTGGTGCTGACTCTGAGCTGGTCAGCTGACTGCTGAGACAGAAGACGTTCTGTTGCTGTTATTTATTGCTCTGAGCTCTCACCTCTGTGTCTCAGTCAGTTTCACACCTCGCTGTTTAATTATAGTGAGGTCTTTGTTTTGTGATGAGCTGGTCAGCGGGTGAAACCCACGAGACATAACAGCAAGCTATTCCCACACATGCTGAGAACAGGTGCATGATGGGAAGGCTGAGGCCTCTGACTAACTGACACTCAGTTATTGTAACTCCCGACCAGTTATTGTTCACGACTGAATGATGTTTATTTAGACACTGATTTGTTTTATTAAATCCTTTGATTCAGCTGAGAGCCAGAACTCCTGACTGACTGTTAAAGTGCTCTGAGTCAAACCTTCCAGGCAGGAGTTCCCCGAGCCCCTGGGGACTGGACTGCACTGGACTGGACTGGACTTGACTGGACTTCTTCTATCAGGCCTCACTGTATACAACAATAACATCAGCTATGCAGATGATACTCAGATTTACCACCAAGGGAGTAGAAACAAACACGGCTGGTTCAAAAAATAACCATCGATGCCAAGCTGACATGCAACAGCTCCTTCTTCGACAGACAGATAGATTGCCTTTAAAGGAGAACTTTGGTCGATTTCAACATGCAGCTTTATCGCTCAAGCTACCCTTGACTAGCCAGTACCGAAAACTCGAACACATTTGGTCCAACCATTACAGAGCTCCTTGAACGGAGAGTTAGCATTGACAGCTAACAGCATGGGGTCAGAACTTTACACTGTGTTTTAAGCGTCTTAACATGCTCCACATCTCACCCCAAAAGGTATGCAGCATGAGCAGACACCTAAGAACACAGCACTGTAGCGTTTATGACTCACAATGAATCAAAAAGTGGTTAAAACAGTGTGTTTGTGCAAGCAGCTACATACCGTTTGTTGACATCCGTGTCGTAGACCAAACTAGTCGATCCGTCGAGCGTGCGCTTACTCCCTCACTGGCAGCGACGGAAACTTGAATTTTGCAGACAGAAACGTATTCCAGCATTTTCGTTTTTCTGTTCATAATGTACATGTTCATGTTACAGCCTGTCATGAGCCATTAACCTACAATAGCCTGTTATGAGTCTATTCGCTCTGCACCGAGAGCTAGCTTGTCTGCTCATGCTAATGGTTCTTACAGAGAGCAGAGCAGGTCTGCAAGTCTTTCATTAATGAGACAACATGCTCATTGTCTTGTGGTACTGACAAAGTTCTCAGCAATGAAGTTGCAGATTGTTGAAGGCTATCTATTGTTCTGTCCAATAGTTATTTAGTGCAAGTTACACTCCTGTGAACATCACTTAAAGTTGCATTTTAAGCAAGTGTTCGAAAAAGATGAAAACTGATGCAAGCTGAGCAGGATAGGCAACGTTGCATAACCAGTAAAACTTGAAGAACTTGTCCAAAGCACAGGTTAAGTTGTCATCATGCAGTGGAATTGTGACTGTCATTTCTGGCAACGATGACATACTGTCGTGCTGTGTTCGTCAGATGGCTGATGCAGACAAGTTCTGCCTGTGTCCTTAAGATCCCTCATCAAAACTGCAAAGGGAGGAGATGCTGGTCCCATGCTGTAAGAAAGAAAAATGTACAAATTTATTATAGACATAATCCTGAGCTGGAGCCTATTGTTATGTGCTTTCATGTTGCACACATATACAACATACCGGCACGAAGTTGATGAGGAAAGAAATGGCTGACGCAGTTGGTGGAAGCAGGTGGGTCAGAATCTGAAGGACATAAGCAAATGGTTTTGTCAAATTATGTTTACACAAAAACTAGGAGCAAAGCATTCATAAAATGTAAGTTGTTTACCATCATTCTGGTCTCCAGCCTGATCAAGTAAGGAGGACACGACTCCATTCTCCAGAGCAGCAATCTTCCTCAGTTTGGGGATGAATGATGACTCCCACCTCCTTATGAACAGCTCTGCCTTCCCCTCTAACATTTTAACAAACTCTGCATCCAGCTGATAGAGGAAACAAGAGGAAACAAGGGAAGGCACCTTTAATTGTATAGTGCATTTTCCAAAATTGGCTCAAACCGGCCCAGCGCAGGGAAAAAAAAAAGACGTTGACGCCCTATTTAGCTTAAACTTCCAAAGACAAGTCGACAATAAAATGCTTTAATTCATTACAGTGACATTGTAATAGACTTTACCCATTTTACTAGCATTTTAAACATTAGCTAGCTCTTTAGGGAGCAGCAAACATAACCAGTGCATTAACGTTGAGTCGCATTATGTCAGGCCATGACTTGGCTAAAATTAGCTTGATAGCTTCGTTAGCTATGTAAAGGCCTTAAACTGGCTGGTGCCAATATTAATTAAGTTAACGTGTACATTAACGTTAGCCAAAAAAGAGAGACTCACTCCCACATTCCTGTCTATAGAGTCTATATTAAAGTCAATTACTAGGCGTGCTCACACAGCTAATGCTAATACATTAACATTTAGCCACTTTAGCTTTGTGGCTTTCTGGCACCTGACGTGACTTCGACATTAATTAGACCGCTTCAACCCTACGATAATACGTCGAGTTTGAATGAAAACATCTCGTCAGCCAACCATTTAACCTAACTACAGCAGTTAAGTCACGTCGCCATTATGACGGGTGGTCAACAGTTCGAAGCGACCGTGAATGTGAACCAGACGTATTATCGCCATCCAAGCATTCGGTTGGAGAAAATAACGGCCGAGGTAACTTAACGTCACCTGTGACAAAGCGGTGGAAACCTCGGTGCAAACCAGGGGAAGTCTAACTTTTGATTTATTGTGCACATGTCTTTGTGTTGTAGAGGTTACAGCATGCAACACATTATTTGCAGAAATTGACGCAACATGTGTTATTTGGCTTTCTACACATTAATTGTGTAAGAAAACAACACATTCTTTCTAAAGGGGCGTTCGGACCGAAAGCGATAGACACGAATGGAGCGGCAACTCTACATTGAAAATCAATGTAAATGGCGCGATGACACATGATTCAGGTGACGGCGGCGCAAATGTAGCGTCTGGCGCGGCGCGAATGAAGCGTCTGAAGCCTCTGGAGCGTCTGAAGCGTCTGAAGCATCTGGGGCGTCTGGCGTTTCTGGGACTTGTACAGCAGGTACAGTGCAGCAACGGTGGTGATATCAGCCATGACGCCTCGACGTGGAAAGAGAGCGGGTTGAGAAATATCGGTTCAAAAGTGAGCGGGCAAGCGCGTCGTCTTTTTTTCCCCTGAGCGTCAAGCGCGAATGACGCGAATAGTCCAAAGTGATCAAGCGGCACGATAGAAGCGTCTGAAGCGATTGTATTCGCGTCTGTCGCGTTCTGTCTGAATGCCCCAAAAGAGTGTAGCAGGAAGATAATTAGCACAAAACACAAAGTGAAGTTTAAGCTGATGTCATCGGTTGAATGTTATTAGTGGGCCCGTATTGTTTCGCTTCTCTTCTACCTTGTGATCAATGGTCAATCATTTCATGCAGGCATCTTATAAAGGCAGGTAGTGGTTCTCTTGGCTCTGTATTTTATAAATTTGCTCATAGTGTCGGAATAAGCTCCATAGTCTCTCGTCTGCTTCCCTCCCTGGACTCACAGGCATGGTTGCTACTGGCAGGGCCACTTGCGGCCCGCGGGCTGCCAGTTGCCCATCACTGATATCACTCCGAAGCTGAGAACCATCTCGCCACATCTCGTTCCCACCCCTTAACAATGCCTGGCCACGCGCTAATAGGCAATAATATTTGTTGTCACCATAAGGGCTCTGACGGAGTGTGAGTATATTTACAAAAACAAAGGCATCTCTCTTCACAGATGTCTTTACTCCATATTATCAGGCTGCAGCTCACAGGCCAGTGTCCCGCGTGCGTGCGTGTAGTGCTTGTGTTTTGGGCTGGGGTGGGGGGCACAAAACAAATATTTGCACCGGTGCCTATCACCATGATGTTACGCTACGGGATACAAGAACTGTTGGAGACATAACATGTACAGATTTGCTAAAAATAAAATGTTAGTGTGATGTAATATGATTAAATCCAACGATCTTCAATTCTTAAATGTGAAATAATGAGGAACAAACCTTTGCAAGAGAGATGAACTCTGGACAGGAAATGTAAAGGTGTCAAAGGATGCTGTGGTCAACGTCACTGCAGTTGTTTGTGTGAAAGGGAAGAAAGAACAGAGTGAGAACTGCACTCAGACGAGGAAGTTGATGAAAAACTCTCAGATTTATAAGAAAGTGCCGACAGTGTGGGTGCTGGATGTGAAGATGGGGCACACTCTGCTCGGTGTGCTCGGGTTATTCTGTGAGTACATCTGTGACTTTCTATGTGATGTTCAGTATTTATATCAGTGTAGTAGTTGTGTACACATGACCTTTGTTGCTGATTTGTCTTGGTTCAGATTGGAGGATTATGTTAAGTATATTACTCAGCTAGTTACTTTTGCACTAGTTTTTGCTCACATACCTGGACAATGCATGTACAGTATATGATCTAAGGTATTATGTATATAGCTGTGGAATTACATATATTGCTTATTTTACTCGGCCTCTACATATTGCAGAGTTTTAAATGTGTTTCCCACCTCTGTAGCTGTGTAGCAGAATATCATCACAGAAATGTGTGATACTGTTGATTGATAAACAATAGTTGCCACTGATGAAACTCCACCTGGATTTTGTATTTGATTCTGGTCTAATGAAGTTTGAATCTTTATTTTAGTGCTGAATACACTCCTGTACGGACATGCTGAAGGTGAATAGTTATCTTTTCTGTATTGACTGATTATGTTTGTCCTATATGTCTCCTACTGTATCACTCTTGATTACTTGTTTTTGCAGTTGTGTTTTTCCATATATGTTTCATTTTACTCAGTGCACATTATGAAATGACTGGATTAGTGCTCAGTTGTTAATGGAAGCTACTTGGAAAGTGTAGCTCTGCATGATACCACTGACTTCACGCTGGAATAAGTTTAGTGACTGTAAAGCTGCTTTAGTTTGGTTCACTAAAGCTATGTAGAAAAAGCTGCACCTGCACATATGGATTGTATGATTTATCAAAGCCTGTAACCAAGTCAGTGGCCATTTTTAAACAGGGCACCAAGCTGCCAATTTGCCCGTCCTTTTGGCTCGGTCCGCGGCAATAATATTGGTTGTCACCCTAGGGGCTCTACAGTAGGAGCGTGAGTGGGGCATATTTCAGCTACTTTGTCCCTGAGTGTCAGTTTGTATTCTCTGTGGCCGACGTTAGTTCCGGGATTACTATTGTTTTTGGCCTTGGGGAATTGTTTGGGACAGTAACTCTTCATTTAATTTTGAACTGCCTCACTGCCTCTCTCACATCATTAATATGGTTTTGTGTAGTTGATTCCGCTTATTTTCTTTATCAAATTTCTTTTGTTATTTTTGCTGGTACATTACACTTCAAGCGGTCCGTCATTCACCACGGGCAGCAGGCCTATTTTTCTGTTATAGCTACTAACCAGCATTTAGTGTTTCAGCCTTTAGTCAGCGCTATACGGTGTTTGGTTTATTTGTATGAGTGACGCACCACTAACTGTATCTCGTCCCCTTTCTGGGGACTGTGACTATATCTACCAACCTCTCATGTTGTTTTGCTTGTAAAGTTCACGGATGCATCTCAGGAAAGCAATACACATGCAGTGTACTTGCTCTCCTTGTCACTGTTTGAACAGCAGAGGGTGCAATTATACTGCTCAAATACACAGATTGGTTCATACCCACCTTCCTTGGCTTAGTTGCTCAAATTCTTGACTCAAACCTTTAGCTGACAAAAATGTATAGTTACACCATTGTTATTATTATTATTATTATTATTATTATTATTATTATTATAGTATATTATTATTATTATAGTATATTATTATTATTATTATTATTATTGTTATTATTATTATTATTATTATTATTAGTAGTAGTAGTCATAACTATTAAAAGTACTGTGGTGTATATCATGATCATATTGTACCATGAATTTTTCTTGGCTGCGATTTTTGACCACCAAAAACTTTCATGATTTATCTTGTTGAGCATGTGTGTCTCCTTACATGTGAAAATCATCGAAACACAGATGTAAAATATTGTTAATGGCTTTTATTTTCTTTCAGTATCAAACACGAGGACAATTGTCGTCTTTGGAAAAACAGACAGATCTGAGGAGGAGATGAAGAGATTCACAGATCAGGAGCAGGAAGTCATCAACAAAATACAAGAATACTTCTCTGAAGATGCACTAAAATATGCAGTGATCGTCTTCACTCACGGTGACCAGCTGCCTGAAGGAGAGACAATTGAGAACTTTGTCAGCCAGAATAAAAATCTGCGTGATCTGGTAGAGAAGTGTGGAGGCCGGTGCCACGTCGTTGATAATAGATACTGGAAGCACAATGAAGAAGACGACTACAGAAGTAACAAGTTCCAGGTGGAGGAGCTGCTCAACACACTGGACAAGATGACTGAGGCAAACCAAGGGCGCTACTACACCAATGAGATGCTGCAAGTAGTGAAAAGAGAAACAGAGAGAGAGGAGGAGCACGTGAAACAGTCAGCAAGAAACTTGTCACAGGAGGAGGTTGTAAATGAGGCTAAAAAGAGTTTTATTGACAGACTTTTGATCAGATCAGCAGGTGTTGCAACGGGTGCATTGTTAGGCGCTTTCCTCGGTGTGGCAGAGATGGTTACATCAAATGTTAGAAGTGTTCAGGACCTTACAGAGTTCTTCCAAAGAGCGACAGTAGCAAGTGCAGCTTTAGAAAGTGTAGTAAAGGGAGGTCAGACAGGATATGCTGCAGCTGAAGGAGCAGAGACGACATTGGAGGCCGTGCAGAAGGCAGCGAGCGCTGTCTGGAGCCAATCAGGGTTTGCAGCAGATAGAAACAACCAATGAAGCATCGACAGTAGTGGAGCAGCTGGTTGACTAGGAAACAATGGGCTGCATGTTGAGTATCAGTGGGATTATTGTTTTAGAAATACAGGGTAAATAATTAGTATATATCTGAGAAACTATTGTAGATGAAATGTAATAATGAGTCAAGACAGTTTGAAGACATTTATTATGAATCATGACATTATTAGACTCTCATGAGATTACTTTTATTATAAGATGAAAGTGATTAATAATCTCAAACTGTAACTAATTCTTTTACACTGTCAAGATCCTGAATAATGTTTTTGTTTCCATCAGTTGATTTTTTTTCTTGATGAGTTTTGGCTTTTTTTTCTGTTTGTGTGATCCAACAGCAGCTGTGTGTTGAACTTTTCTTTTCACCCTCTCTTTTATGTTGTGCCATCTACAATAAGTTCTGCAGACGACGAATGATAACTTCATGAACTCTAAATTGTAATTATTCCTTTGGTTAATCATAACCTGTCTGGGAAAGATGAAGGACATTTATGATGATATCTAAATGGAATTAGTGTTTTTAAAACATTTAAAGGGGCAGTGTGTAGTTTTAGAGAGGACAGTATTACAATACAATATTAATAAGTTAATAATGCAAACTATTTTGTACTAATATTTTCATTACCATAGGGGTGGGCGGATCGATCCAAATATCGATTGTATCGATACCAAGGTGAGTATTGGTATCGGATCGATATTAGCGTGATGAGATTGATATTTTTGTTGTAGTTTCTCTTCTATAAATTCAGCAAAGCACTCGTATTTCTTCACAGAGTTTGTGTGAGCGCAGCGCTCCTCTTCACTTCTCTCACTCTCTCACTCAGGTTCACTAACTGGAACTCAAAAATATATACTTATATTGATATAGAGCCTACCTCAAACCTGAAGTTTGAGTATGGCAGAATGTAATAACCCTTTTGTGAATCTGTTGAAGGAACATCAGTATTTCTATTTAGGCTACATGCAGATAGGTTATAGATTTAATTACGTTAAATATAATTTCATCATTTGGCTAAAATCTTTGTCCTGTGTTTTATCGTTATCATAAGCATGGTCAACTAATTAAAGGCAAAAGTACTAAATCACTCAATGATCAGGAATTCAGAAGTAAAAAGTATCAGTATCGGTATTGGTATCGGCAATACTGGCCCTGTAATTACTTGGTATCAGATCGATACCAAAATTTGCAGTATCGCCCACCCTAAGTGAATAAACAAGCTGTTTTAGAAGAAAATAAGGTTTCCAGATTTTAACGGTTACCTCGAAACATGACAGAGAAAGAGATCACAAAGAAGGCTAAGTGAGTATATACGTTTTGGATCAAAGCAGCAGGTGTTGTTAGGAGCTTTCTTGGGTTTAGTAGTGATGGGTGGATTAGGTTTCATAGGTTTAAAAAATGTGGTATCATTAGTAAAAACCGTAGCATCTGCTGCAAAAAACATTTGGAGCAACTAGGAGGAGTAGCAGTTGGCAGAACAGCAGCATTAGCTGCAGGAATGATCATCTGTGCAGAGACATCTGGAGGTGCAGCTCTAAATAGACATAATTTCCAGGCAGCTATTTCTTCACATTCTGTTGTTGAGAATTTAAGTTCATTCAATGTTTTCGACAAAATTTTTTACGTTGACCCTCTAAAACACACCAAAAGAAAAACCAAAACATGAAATGGCTCCATACAGCTCACCAGGCATCATCCAAATCTCAATTTTGTTTACTGTAGCTTTAAGTTTTCAAACAAGTCCCCGTCTACTTCAGTTGTTGAGGAGAATGTTACAGTGCCGTTTTGCTGTGAAGCTCCAGAAATGTTTTGTGAACTACAAAAACTTCACCCGACTTTCCATGGACAACAGGGGAGAGTAGATAATGACTTCTTTACATTTTTGGGTCAACTTTTCCTTTAACTTCAAATGTGAACTGACCTGTGTGGAATGTGCACGGAAAACAAGTGGTATTACAAAAACAAGTTCAGCTTGTATTTGTCTTCAAATGAAATGGAGTCAACACACAGGTGAACAGCAGAAGAGAAGTTATTTTTAAGGGGAAAAAAAATGTGTTAACTGTATCTGAGGAACCGTCATCATAACCTGATAAATACTTGTTTTATATCCTTCTTATGTTTTGTTAATAAGGTTTTTTTTGACTTCAGCTGTAAAATATCAGTTTTGAATCTTTTTAAGAGAATGTCATTTATGTGAATGAAGTTGTTGAACCAATAAATATTTGAAGTTTAAAGCTTGAGAGCTGAAATGAGCTTTGTCCTCGGGTTGTGGTTCTACAATGTGTTGTCACTTTCATAATGCAGTGATGAAGACAAGAGCAACAGGTCTTTGTTGACCCTCTATCACTGAATGATAGAGTTGAGTGTCAAAGACGACAGGAAACATACTCACAGTCAGCAGTTTTTGAACTCAGAGCTAATATGTTATCTGTCCAGATAATGTTCCCTTCATGTGATGATAAAACAACCTACTGTATAGTTAACAAGTGAATGTGAAGCAGGAGCTGTGCTTGGTTTGACAAAGACTGCCTCTGATAGAAAGACAACTCACTCCTGTAGACGCAGCAGCTGGTTAGCATTAGTTAAAGCCTCTGTGAAGTCTGACAAGATTTGATTGTCAGCAGCAACCTGAGTGAAAAGGCCCAGATTTCTGTTCATGCAACTCATCAAAACAAGCCTCTTTAAGCAACCTTGGACGTTTACACTGTCACTCCTACCCACAGACGTAATTTTTTTTTTGGGGGGGGGACACAGGGGACATGTCCCCTGCACTTTTTTAAAAGGCTGTTTTGGTCCCCTGCAGTTTTTACCGTCCAAAAACCATGTTACGCTTTATTTAACAGAGACACATCAAGCACTAGGACCAAGCAGAAAACGGCCGCTCAAGCTGAAGCCCGTTTCCCTGAGTCTAGACCCGCCCACAAGCTCCTCGATTGGCTCTGCCGTTTCTTGTGTGATTGGCCGTCCCCGCTGTCACTCCTGCTTGCTTGCACACCAGTCTGCTAGTTGCCCAGAGGGGTATTGCACAAAAGTAGAATAAAGATATCCAGGATAACTGAGCAAGCGCGGCTTGATCTAGTCTGCTCGGCGCATCCTGGTTTAATTGGTTGCATGTTTGCCGAGCCAGGATGAAAAGGTGCGGCTATGTCAAGCCAGGTGTGGATAGTCAGGATAAGTGCGTGTTCACGGCATACTTAAATAGACCTCATGATCGCTCACAGAATCACCGATGGAAACATGGACAAAAGTCGTGCGTCTTATTTTACGGCCGCCGAGCAAGAGCTCCTTATGGAGTTTTGCGAGGATGTGAAAGACATTATAAGGAAAAAAGGCAATACAAGTGCCATAAATAAAGAACGAGAGAAAGCCTGGCAGACAATAGTGGACCGGCTTAATGCGTAAGTAGTTCAAAACTGTACAATTAATAAACAGTGCTCCACTGGAACTGTCATAATAAGGCTACAATTAAAGGACTAAAGGAGTTACTTTAAAAGTCCACTAATCAACTGTTGTACACTTTGCTTTAAATTTGGCAAGTAGAAGTGCATGTTACTCATGTTGAAATGTAAAGTATGATTAAGTGCAAACGATTTAATCTATTTTTCTCATGTTACGTTTTAATCTATTTTATCTCCCTCTCCTTCATAAAGAACAAACTTGTCTGGCTATAAAATAACCTGCCAACAAGATTAAATACAAGAACATTTTGCAGGCCGGTAAGTGACTTTAAAGTCCGTGTAAAGCGGCAAAAAAATTGTGTTATGAGTTTGTCACACCAAAGAAACATGTATCATTGACCACTGAGCCAAATTTGAAAGATTAAAAAAATTGTTAAGTATATAAAATTAGGTCTCTAAATCATGGAAAAACAAGCACTTCTTTCTGCTGTGAAACGCTGGGGGCGTGTCAGTTAGAGGCGCTGGAACCACGCCCATGCGGCGGGGGCTACACGTCATGTTAATGACGTCGGTGTCTCCCCAGGTGTTCCCCAGGTGTTCCCCTTGTCTATCTAAACCCGCGGACAGTTTATAATCATATAGATGCTGTTATAACATGTATTGATTGAGATCCTGACCCACTAAACATCCTGGAAAGTGACGGAGTGAAGTTTTTCGCGCTAAATTACATAATTATACATAATCACCATCAGTAAACAGGACGCTGTCTGACTCTGTCACTCGCGGGGACGGAGGCTGTTTTCTGGGGGACAGTTTCCTTAAGTCTCGGTCAGGAGGGCTGGCGGTCGCGGTGATTTATTTTCGTCAAACACTCTGTGAGTTAAACACTCTTGTGACAAGCGTGACAGACGCTGTTTTGTGAGCAGAAATGTGAGGAAGAGTCGGGAGGACAGGGAGGGGACGGACAGGAGGACAGACGCTTCTCCACATACAGCTGTGGTATTTGTTTTCCTCATATAAGTTGCTAAAGACAGTTATAGTTACTACGTTACTTTTGTTCGGTCATGTAACGCTGCTTTCTCTGTATTTAGTTGAGTGAAGGACCTGTGCAGTTAGACTGTCAGACTGACACGCCCTCGCTCCACGCCTCCGGATTATCCGTTCACACTGGGACGGCTCACCAATAATGCGGCCCTGATACTACCGCCACATACCGCCGGTGGGACCCGCTGTCAGCGGGACGGAGAGGGTCGGCTGCGGCGCGGCCACATCATGCCGGTGGGACCCGCCGTTAGCGGGACGGAGGGCCGGCTGCGGCGCGGCCACATCATGCCGGTGGGACCCGCCGTCAGCGGGACGGAGGGCTGGCTGCGGCGCGGCCACATCATGCCGGTGGGACCCGCCGTTAGCGGGACGGAGGGCTGGCTGCGGCGCGGCCACATCATGCCGGTGGGACCCGCCGTCAGCAGGACGGAGAGTGTCAGCGGCGGTCACATCTCCTCGTTGGCGGAGGAGAGGATGCAAGCCGGGGACGGAGTTGACCAGCGTCAATGGACTCCCCCGTTTCCTTACGTTTCATCCGAAGGAAACTTAAATAAGCTAACAGCGCAGTCACCCTGCACACTGTGGCATCCAGGAAAGATGCAGAGCGATGTGGAGGAGACATGGCTGGTTAGCTGACTGGTTGGCTGGTTAGCTAGCTGCAAACTATTGTAAGCAATGCAATCCGAAACTGGAGAGTGAGTGGGAGAACCGCTGAAGCCGATGCGCTGAACGTATTTATACCACTTCCGCAGCAGGGCGGGGTTTATGCAAATCATATGGCCGCGTTACCTAACGCGGCCATGATTTGCATGATTTCTGACCCGCCCATTAAATCCTGAACACAGAAATGTTGAAAAACAGTTTGTGAGCCTAGCTCCAAAATTAAATTCTACATGGCCGAATGGCTTTTACATGTTTTAAGTAAACACATTTATGACCCGTTTAATGTGTTTAGAAGAAAATGGCTGATTTTGGTTTACACGGACTTTAAAGTAGATAACAGTGAACAACTGAGGTGAATAGATTAGGTGTCTGCTGACATGTTGACCGTCTGTATGATTGTAGCAGTTAAATGGCACAGGGGGCGGCCCAAACCAGGATACAACCCCAGCAGAGGAGCTGGCACTCCATTTGAATAAAGGGAGGCCAGTGATGGAGGGGGTCCAGAGAGGGACAGTAACAGACTCTGTCCCAGCCGCAGAAACTGTCCACTTCATCCAAGGTACATACTGCACATGGTACACAATCAGATAAATATATTATACTGTCTAACTTTGGATTTCCTTACAGTGTCTGGGAACACGGTTACTCTTTTGGAGCCACCAGAAGATGATCCGGTTAGTACATTGTATTGAAATCACAGATGTGGTATGTCCTGTGAAATCTTAATTCAAGTTCTCTCAATACATGTATGTATATGGCAGGGGGAAGGCACATCTGCAGCTGCAGAATGTACTTCTACAGATGAGGAGACTGTGTCACTGGACTCCAGAAGGCTTGAGGTATGTCAATTTTATGGAAATATCCGGCTTATTTAGTCCAGTGACTAATCTGATCTGAAGTCAGTGATGTGGTGCTAATACAAAATATGTGTAACAGGACCCAGATGCTGCACAATCCCCCAAGCAGCCTGGTAACATTGTGAGTATTGGCTAAAGTAAATCTACATTATGCACAAATCCTGCTGTGCTAATTGACATTTCATTTACAGACTTCACAAACTGTCAGAAAACTGTATTCTAAGCACTTGGAGAAACAGATAGAGCTGGCAGACATTAAAATCAAATTAAAAAAGAGAAAGTTCCAAGAAATGGAGCTGGATCTTGAGATCAAACCCCAAACACTGAGGAAACTGCACTTGGAAATCCAGAAACTAGAAAGAGAAGTGAGTATTTCAGTGCACACAGGAACCATAACTGCAATACAGTGTTTTAATCTTTGTTGCCTCTGCTCTCTCTATTCTAGGATCCAAGCAACCAAGAAAAATGACTGCCAAATAAAAAAAAAATTCAATTAGAAAACATTGTGGTGTCCTCCCTTTTTCATTAATGTGAAGTAGAATTTAAAATAACCGCCAATGCTAAATGAAATGCGCGCACACACAGTAACTTTCAAGATATTTTATTAACTAAGGATAGGCTAGATCCAAAAACTAGGTGAAAAAACTTGCAATATATTGCTCCCTGACGAGTCTGCCATTAATGTTGTCTGGGAAGATGGGAGCATTTTCCCAGACAACATCAACAGCCACTCGGGGGGGCCTCTCCTTTCTTAGGCCTGCAATGTTATGCAGTACTGCGCATGCAGCAATTACATCACAGGCCCTGTCCGGGGAAACCCTCAGGTGGTGCAGGCACTGAAAGCGAGATTTCAGAATGCCAAAGGTCATCTCGATTCGAGCCCTTGTCTTGGTGTGTGCATGGTTGTAGGCCTGCTGTGGTGGGGTTTGGGGGTCCGCAAGGGGAGTCAAGAGGAATGATTCGCAGGCATAGCCTTTGTCTCCCAGCAGCACACCAGAGAATTCGCCTGATAATGCAAGATATCATTTAGAAAACTACACGGCAGAGTTAAACACTCATGATGTCCAATGTGCTTACAGTACAAATAAAATGTTTGGCTTACCTTGTGAAAGTCTCTGGTAAATTGGACTAGCCCGAAAGACTCTGGAGTCATGCACTGAGCCAGGCCACTTTGCCTCTAAATTGCTGACAAGGCAGTCAGCATCCCAGATCATCTGAAATGTGAAGTTGTAACCTATTAAGGTCATTTAATGCACAGAATGCATAATTTATGTAGGTCATAGTATCCACAAATCACTCTTACCTGAACATTGATGCTGTGGAAGGATTTCCTGTTAATGTAATCTCCCTCATGTTCTCCTGAGGGGCGTTTGATTCTGATGTGTGCGCAATCCACTGCACCAATGATGTTGGGGAAAGCTGTAACAAAAAATAGTGAGTATCCAACTGTGACTGATCAAAGTAGAAACTAATGGTTGCATGTTGAAATTGAAGTTACCTGCAATCTTGTAAAACTCCTCCTTGATGTGGAGGGGTCTTCTGTGGCCAGGGAAGGTGATGAATATGTTGATTAATGACTTCAGCGCCAGACAAACACGTCTTATTGTGCGGCAAATGTTTCCTTTATTGAGGTTCTCTGCATCCCCAGCAGAATAAAGGAAGCTCCCACTTGCCAAAAATCTCAATGTAACACAAACCATCTGTGGCACAGTGAGAGCATGGCTTCGTGCAGTCTGGTGTTGTATTTTTGGACTCAGCAGCCTACATAAATATCTCAGTCCATCACCTGAGAATCTGTATCTCTCAATGAGATGGTCATCGCCAAAGGCCAATGGGTCTGACCTGTCCTGGAAGACTCTTTCACGCCTAAATGCTCGTCTGAGGATTAGGGCTTCCTCATCAAGTACATCATCCAAAAAAGGGCAAGCCATTATGAAGAGGGAACAGTTGAATGGGAGTTGGACCTATATATACTATATTGCCCTCGTTACATATTTAATTGAAAACACCTTTGCAACTTCATCAGCCGTGTTTTGTAATCTCAATTTCTGCAATAAAACATATTTATGTAATCTCTGATGGCAATTTGACAAGCAGTCTTCATTAGCATAGCAATTTAATACTTGGCCCAAGTAATAATACTACCACTTGAATAAATATAAAAAGACTGTTGCAATTACAAACAGCCAACAGATTTAAATGAAATGAAAATGCAGGATAGTTAAAATGATGGAACATACTTAGAAAGACCATGGACATGCTGTAAAACACATTAATTTCTCACAGGATTGACGTTGGAAATACAGGTGAATCACTAGGATTAATCTTAGCCTGGCTGTTAGCCTGGTCTGGAGCACGCTAGCTCCACAGAATAAATCTCCATGGTAACTTATACCATAACATATCCTCCTGCCCCCTATCCTGCTTTTGTGCAACCGGATCACGGATAAATTGAGCCAGGATAACCAAGATATCCCGGCTTAATCCCTTATCCTAGTTTTGTGCAATACCCCTCAGAAGTCTTTATTAATCTGCCACTCCTGTCTGGGTCACATCAGCTAGAAGGATTGTAATATCAGAGGTTTCATTGACATTAATGTTTGAATCAGTGTCCATGTGCGTTTGTGATTGCGTGTGTGTGTGTGTTTGGTAATTAAGTGCAACCAGGATGTAAATTACCAAATAATAGTTGGGTCGTTTATTTCTTTTTTTTAGTCACTTAACAGACCAGGCGTTTAATACATGCAAACTCCTCATCTCTGCTGTCACTCACGGTGGCGGACATTTGTTTCTCCATCGCCCTGATCATTTTGCGGGACACTCTCTTGTGGCGTGCCTGTTTGCTGATAACTCATCCCCGCATGTTTATCTCAGGCTCCTCGCTGGCCTTCTTCCTCCCTCCAGCAGGCAGCCTGACCCTGCTGCTGTCCTCCTCGGACAGACGCTGAAGCTCACTTTGATTTTTTCACCAATCTCTCACTCTCTTGGGGTCGACAGAGAAACGTCTAGCGGCTGCTTCTCCCAGAGTTTTTATTAAAAATACTTGTGTCCCCCCAACCTCTGAAATCAAAATGCCGTCCTTGCTGTACGCTCACCTGAGGCTGTGTCCAAATTCAGGGGCACCATCCTTCGGAGTGCGTATTTGAAGTGCAATTACGTCACTAAGCCGCGCGAAGCCTGTCCAAATTCAAAGTGTGCTCCAAATGCTCCCCACAAATGCCTCCTTCTTTTGCCTGTTTCTGGAGGACACACCGCTACTATCCTTCGCGGCTACAAATTGCCCAAGATTCATTGCGCGCCTAAAGAGAAGAAATAAATAAATAAATAATGGCGACCTCAAGTGGCGCAGATCTCGCATTCAAGTGTAAGTATTGGGTCTATACTCCGTTTTTAGTCATTTGAGCGTCAAACGCCAGATATGTTAAACTTCAAGGGACCTTAAAACCTCAAAATATCAGTTAAAATACGTTGGTAATGCTCAGCTTAATGCCTTTTACTTTCAACCATTAGACGTTCAGAGGTTGACTTATATCGTATATCGTATTGTGACTGCGGAGATGTTATAGACTCGTTTTACTTCGTGTACATAAATGGACCAAGATGAACAGATTTAGATCAGGCTGTGATCCATGTAAAGTCTAGTTAATAACGTTGGAATAAAGAGCTATGTTTATGATTATTATCCTTATGATTATATTATTTTGCTGTATTAGAACTCTTTGGTGTGTTTCACATTTCATCGTGTTTTAGGGAGTAAACAGAGAAGCTTCATCACTGTCCGAAGTCAGAACAACATTTGTTCACAGGGCGAAACATTCCGCCGGCTAGACGGGAGTATGGCTATAATAGCCTATATAATAATGAATAATAAATAGCCGATTTGTCAGTCCTGATGTCACTTTTTGTAAATCTTTGCATCCCTGTGTTAATGTGATCTTGAGTTTACCTTTTCTCTTGCTTCGAGGAGGGAGGATGAAGAAGGACATGAGGCTGCAGAGAGGATGGAGAGGCTAATCTCTGCTCCAGAGGACAATCCTTACATTATTTCTGTTATTTAGTTAAATGTATGAGTTATTTTTAAATTATTTGTTCATAATTGTTCATTTTATATAACTCATTAAATACAATATTGTTTTATTGTTACACATTGTCTATTCCATTCGGTATTTAAAGCTTAAGTACAATTTATAACAGCAAACGGCATCAAGTGCTACTTTTCAGGGACAACAAGGGATTGAATGTTTTCTTTTATTATTAAGGTCTTAACATTTACGACTATTTACAAAATTACAGCATAAATAACTATTTACAGATTATTATTAACTATTAACAAAAATAATTATTATTAAAAACAATAGTAAAACAGTAACAGATGATGGACAGTAACAGGCTGAGCAGGAGTCCCTGCAGTGCTGCTGGGCTGGATGGTGTCAGTGGGACATCATCTGGGTCGGTACTCAGGGTGTTTGGGGGTCCAGTCTCCTCTGTCCACCACATCGTCCATCAACTGGGTCTGCAGTTCTGACTCGATCGATGGCTGTAATGTCATTAAGAATGTTTTAAGAAAGAGGCAAGAATTATAATTTCATACTCTAATTATAATAATCATAATCATAATAAATTACAACAAACAAAACTATCTACCGAACATTTTAAATACAATGCCTTTAAAATATAAATTAAAACCATATGTGGCGATCAGCAGTTTACATGTCAGCATTAACGTAATGTATCGGTATGTTAATAAGCCCATACTGTTAGCTAGCTAATAATGATAATAATGATAACATTACTGTGGGTTCAATAACAGGTTTACCTCTCCACGGTCCTCTCAGCCCGAGATAAACCAGAGCCGCTTCTACTCTTCCTCCACAAGCACGAGGATTAAAAAGGAAATCAGGAATTCCTGAAGCTCAAACAGATCCGACAGTCAAACTTTTCAAACTACTCTTCTTGTCACTTTCGCGGACCTTACCTCACCAGAAATATTGAGGTGCGGGTCGGGGCGGGAACATCTGGTGACGCAACCAGGAAATGCTGCGAAGGGTAGACCGTCCAATTTCACAACAGGCTGACGCTGCCTGCAGGTCTCTCTGAAGGACCCTGCCTTTGCTGGCGGCGAAGGATGGGTCCTTGAAGGATGCTGCCCCTGAATTTGGACACAGCCTGTGTCTCCACTCGCCCTACAATTCACCAGCGCCATCGTGAACAACCTCTCCTCCCCTTTCCACCTCGAGGACGGTGACTCAAGTCGAAGCAGGGGCGTCGAACTGGGGGGAAAAGTGGGGCTGATTACCAGGGCCCCAATGGGGGAGGGGGCCCTCGAAAGGCCTGAAATAAAAATGTTTTTATTTTAATATTCTATCCTATATCTAAGTAATTAGTGTCATAACTAACTTAAAATTGGCAGAATAAATGGGATGAGAGACTTTACTCTGTATAAAAAAAAAATAGTGGAGGCTGTCTGAGGTCCCTCTCACCCCTCACAATACATAATGGTTCAGTCCACCCCTGCAGCTGCAGGTGCAGGAAGATGCGTCTCCAAACATCTTAACGAGCGGAGTGGCTGCTGCTCATCAACATGTCTTTCCCCGAGAAAGCAAAACCTTAAATGAAAGGAAAAGGCAGAAAGGGAAAGAAAGCAAGGAGAGGAAAGACAAATCCTCGCACATTTCTTTCAAAAGAAAGGTGAGCACAGTTCAGTTCACATGAATCTAGTTTCTCAGTTTGAGCAGCAGCAGGTTCCTCATCCTCATCACATCCCTCATTAAGTGCTGACTGAAAGTTATTATTAAGTAATCATTTCCCATTGAGGTTGTGGACCTCAATGTGAAATGGAGCGATATTTAGCTCCTTTCCCAGTAAGCTAGCATGACATGTTTGATATCAGCGGATTCATTCCAAATTCAAGATTTCTATGATGCTTATGGCTTAAAAAATCCTAAAAACTGAGCCTGTGACGGCCTTCAGAAGACAGTTATGTTCATGCCAGATGATCCACCACCATTTTCAGAAGGTTAAAAGAAAGCCAAGAACTGAGGTGGAGAATAATTCCAACTTTAAGATCATGGTGATCAATGAGGCAGAGTATAATTCAAATAAACATGTCGGTCGAACAGATACGCCAAGTGCAACATCAGCAGCAGCAGCAGCAGCTGTCTGTCAGCCCCCTGTAAAATAAAAATAGTCCATAATCCATATTTATTTCAGAATTAAAACAGTTCTGAAATAAAAAGAGCATATATATGTGTATATTTAATATAGTTCAAATTCAGCTAACACTATAATAGAATGTTTGGTCAGTGGTTTGGGACTCTCACCCTTTGTGACTCAGTACAACTCTCAATACAATCAGATACATGTTTATATTTCCTGGAAATCAGAAGATTAAATCGCAACAATCATATAGCCTCATATGTATTTTTTAGAACTTAGAAAATGGAGCACCAAAAAAAAAAAAAAAGAAAAGAAATTCTCCGTTAGCCCTCGGGACTTCAATATGGGGGCTAGTAGATCATGGCTTAATTTTCATTTTTAGGTGAACCACCGGATTACTGTGTCAATCACTAGAAATACAGTTTTAAAATGTTTTATTTCTGCATGTTTTGATACAATTGGGAAAAACTACATTTCCACATCTCAATATATCCTGTGGAAGCAAGCATAATTGTTACCATGTGTAAAAAAAACCGACTAGTTTGGTCTAGCTACCGGAACACACGGATGTCAACAAACAGGTAAGTAGCTCCTTGCACAAACACACTGTTTTAACTACTTTTTTATTCATTTTGAGTCATACATGCTACAGTGCTGTTTTGTAAGGTGTCTGCTGATGTTGCATAACTTTTGGTGGGAGATGTGGAGCATGTTAAGACGCTTAAAACACAGTGTAAAGTTCTGACCCCATGCTGTTAGCGTTCAATGCTAAGTCTCCGTTCACGGAGCTCTGTAATGGCTGGACCAAATGTGTTCATGTCTTCGGTACTGGCAAGTCAAGGGTAGCTTGAGCAATGAACTGCATGTTTAAATCGACCGAAGTTCTCCTTTAAGGACTGGAAAATGATTGTACTCACTCACTCACGCATCATTTCTGTTCATGACGCTCCAACTTAAATTGTGCTTCTTGTTTTATCACAGGATCTTCATCTCACACATGTTGGGATCTGGATTCAATAAAGGTTATATACAGAGAGCTGATGCATTTCAGGGGTCTAGAGGGTCGCGAATGATCTACAGATTGAAAAAATTATGGTTATTTAGTGATGCCTAATTAAAAATGAACTTTAGCTGAACTAAAAACTATCACAGTTTGGACACCAGAGGGCATCAACATGAAACTGTTCACAGCCTGGAGTTATGAATGTGCTTTCTTTTCTTAGACTTAGGAACTTTCCAACTGCTTTAAGTTTCATCTTCCTGTAATCCTCCCTGTACAGGTCACAGCTTCAACCGCCAAACTGAGCTTCTTCATATGTTCCTCAGTCTTTACACAACTTTAGTTTGAGCCCAGGCCTGCCAGTCAGAGATGAACCACTGATCATTGATTAAATTAACAAAATCATGTGACACCATATTTCGAGCCTTCGGTTAAGACTGGGTACTGGACAACTTCTTCGTCACAGGCTGTTCAGACTTTTATGTTGCTTTATTACACAGTCTCAGTTTAATACTGATGCCTGTATATGAGCAGAAGAGATCATCATTAAGAACATTGACATTTTCTGGAGCTTCACAGCAAAGCGGCGTGGCAGCGTTCTCCTAAACAACTGAAGCAGATGGAAACTAAGAACAACCCAAAAAAATGACTTCAAAACAAGAATGGCTCCAAACAGCTCCTCCAGAGTGATCCAAGTGCCCTGAAGCCCAAATTGAATTGAAAAGACGTAGTTTACACTCTTTGTTGAAGACAAAATCTTCCCTCTAACTACTACACTAGAAGCATTAGTGCACACCAGTTCGACTTTGCATCGAGTGTGTAAATCACCGTCTGTTTCAGTTGTTTAGGAGAATGCTGTGACACTGTTTTGCAGATCAGCTCAAGAAATGTTTTGTGGACTTCGAAACTTCACCCGCCTTTCCATCAGCGTGGAGGCGAGATAATAATGACAGAATTTTCATCTTTAGCTGAGCATTTCCTTTCAGAAACAAAGCACCACGGGATGTTGCACATCCATGCACAGTACCTGTCTTGCATCATCCTCTCACCAAACGTTTCCTCAGTTTCTTCTGATCACTCTCCTCTTTGATTGTCTTCCTGCAGACTATGTGACAAACGTCGACAGAGTGTGTGACGACATCTCTGACACAAGATCACACGTTCAGTATTGAAGACTCATCTTAATCCTCGCTGAACTTCAGAAACCACTTTCCCCTCCAGACCTGTCTACAAAAACTTCACCTGACTTTCCATCAGCAATGGGAGCGAGTAGATAAAGACTGAATTTTAATTTTTGGGCGAGCTTTTCCTTTAACGTCAAATGTGAACTGACCTGTGTGGAATGTGCAGGGGAAAAGTGGTATTTTACAAAAAACAAGTTCAGCTTGTATTTGTGTTCAAATAAAATGGAGTCAACACACTGGAACACAGGTGAACAGCAGAAGAGAAGTTATTTTTGAGGGGCAATACATGTGTTTACTGTGTCTGAAAAACAGTCATCATAACCTGATTAAGTCTTGTCAAAGGAAACATACACTCAGCAGTTTTTGAACTCAGAGCTAATATGTAAACAGTCCAGAGAATGTTCCCTTCATGTGATGATAAAACAACCTACTGTGTGGTTAACAAGTGAATGTGAAGCAGGAGCTGTGCTGGTTTGACAAAGATAGAAAGACAAAACACTCCTGTAGAAGCAGCAGCTGGTTAGCATTAATTGAAACATTCATGTAAAAGTGATCTCGTGGTTTTTGCAGATTTGATAAATATATTTTCTGCCATAGTGACGCATTTGGAAATCCTGCCAGCCAAGTACCAAATAAGGTTTAAGGTGACATTTGTTTTGTCCATGGGCGTGTTACAGGACAGGGCAAAGTTTACACTTCCCTTTCTTCTTACTTTCACTTTGACCCGACAGACACTTCACATCTGAAAACATGGACGGTAAGTAATCTTTCTCAGTCATGGTTTGTTTCTGTTTTACAAAAGGTGTAAATGGATGTAAAAGTCGATCCTAGTGGATCGGTAAGAGGTGAAGTAGAGCAGATTAAATCTGATCTGATCTTTTCTTTACTGAACTCCAGAATATGGAGCAACACCGCGGCCATGTTGAGAACAACAACAACAACAGCTACCCTGCAGCATCAGAAAGTGAACACAGGCAACAAATCCACTGTTGCGCAGTGTAGTGTCACCACAGTCCTTCACAGCAGTGTTCATTGCGTTAACTAAAACAACAATGACAAACGTCATCACAGATCTCAGTGTGAGACACCCAGCGCTGCAGCCTGACTTAGGGACTGTCCTTAAATTACCCTACTGTTTGTTTGATTTATAGACAAAAACAATGTTTCGCTGACTGGATGATACCAGTGAAAATAATGATTACAAAAATAATAATAATACTAAACTGATTTCATGTAGCACACTTATTATGTGTTATATATTTATTTTGCAGAAATATTTTTAAAAGACAATGGCTTGTTTTTTTTCATTAGCTTCCATGTCGTGTGACCCAGTGACTCCAAATCAATTCTGAATTGTATTAAGTAGGACAAATAAGACATTTTCTATTACATTTTACTGCTTCCTCTATTTCATATGAATATTTATTATGCAAATTCAGCATTTCTTTTCAATAGCTTCTAATAGCTTTGACACAAATACAACTAAAATTCAAAAATGTATCATTACCAATCAAAATGTATCATTACCTTTAACCCCAATCGTTACCTTTTCACCTTGCTTGGCCATCACTCCTCTTCCATACTGACATTCTATTTTGACCTTACATATTATTACACCTGAGAATATGTGTGAGTAATGATGTGACCTGAGCGTGAACTTGTGTCAGTAACAATCTGACGTGGGGTCAGCAGTGACCTCGGCTCATTTAAGGGAACTGTGTTGGTCCAGAGTAAACTGTTCTCAGGACACTTATCAGTTCACCGTAGGTACTGAGGTGTTTTCAAGGTATGTAATGTGCTGTGACTTTCACAGTGTTCGCTCCATCACCTTATAAGGAGATGAAATGACTGGCAGAAATACGTTGAGGTGTCAAAGACAACAGGAAACGTACGGGCACAGATGTAGTGGATCCAGGTGACTGTCATCATGCACTGTTTTCTACACTGACAATGTGGACTGTGAGATATGGTTACCTGTTGTCCTCTAAAAGACATGAAAAGACATTGTGAAGTAGAAGTTTTAAATGATAGTAGTTCACAGCTGTTATCACAATGTGTCAGATACACATTAGCTAATAATTCATTTAGAAAGCTAAATGTTGGATCATACTCTGACTGATCGTACATCAGACACACAATAGTGTACCATGATCTGGGTGAATATTCGACTGTGATTGGCTGCAGACTGTGAATAACATTTTGATATACAGACACCTCTGGAGCTCCTCAAGTAGATCCAATGAAACTGCCCGTTCACTGCATGTGCTATATCATGTATCTAAAGCGAGCAGCATTAGCTTCAGCTGGCTGCAAACGCTTTGACACTTTAAATTAATTATTTTCTAAAAATCTGATGATTTTATGTATGAACAAAAGCTGTAGTCCTTCAGAGCATCATCCTCTGAACACCACAGGGTGGCGCTTGTAACACACAAGCTGCAAGGAGAAGCCTGTACACAGGGCTGTAGTACATTTCACTATAGGAGGACCTCAAGTAAAATATAATAACAAATTGTATCCAAATGATTATTGTTATTTTAAATAATCTTAAAATAATTGAAAAACTAGATATCATGAAAACTAGATATCATGATGATATGGTATCATGAGTTTTTGGTAGCTGTGATTTTTGACCAATATAAACTTTAGTAATTTAGGTTGTTCAGCACATGTATCTTGTAAAATATTAATGATGGAAATTATTTTCTTTCAGTGTCGAGCACAATAAGAATTGCCGTCTTTGGAAAAACAGGAGCTGGGAAAAGCAGCCTGGTTAACACCATATTTGGAGAAGATGCGTTCAAGATCTACCACACTTTAAAATCTCGAACAAGAAAATGTGAAGCAGAAACCAGATCTGTCAGTGGAAGAAGCATCACTCTGATCGACACTCCTGGTTTCTCTGACACAGACAGATCTGAGGAGGAGCTGAAGCCTGAGATAGTGAGGTGTATCACAGAGTGTGCTCCTGGGCCTCATGCTTTTCTCATTGTGCTCAAAGTGGAGAGATTCACAGAACAGGAGCAGGAAGTCATCAACAAAATACAAGAATACTTCTCTGAAGAAGCTTTCAAATATGCCACAGTTGTCTTCACTCATGGTGACCAGCTCCCTGAGGGAGAGACGATTGAGAAATTTGTCCAACAGAATAAGCGTGTGAGTGATCTGGTGAAGAAGTGTGGAGGACGGTGCCACTTCGTTGACAATAAATACTGGAAAGAAAAACCAAAGAATGAATACAGGAGCAATCAGTTCCAGGTGGAGGAGCTGCTCAAGACGATAGACAAGATGGTGACGGAAAACAATGGAGGCTGCTACACCAATGAGATGCTGCAAAAAGTGGAGCAAATGATAAAACAAGAGGAGGAAAACATTAGACAGTCATCAGGAAACATGACAGAGGAAGAGATCAGAGGGAAGGCTAAGGCCAGAGTTTTTGACAGGCTCTTCGCTCTTGGAACAGATGCATCACTAAGGACTTTCTTGGGTGTAGTAATGGGCGGTGTTTATAAGGGTTTGACCAGATTAACAGGTATTTTCATGGGAGCAGTTAAAAGAGTAATCAAGGAAGAGTGTGACAGCCAGTCAGCTGGAAACCAAAGGATGCTAAAAGAAGAGACCGGCCCTGAGGTTGGAGGAGGAGGTGCACAAGAAACAGCGTCAGGTAAAAAGTGACCAATTTTAAATCAAAAGCATCTTTGTGCCATTGTTCCAACAAGTCAGCACATTTTGAAGAACCAAAGAGAATTAAAGAGAATATAATTAATTACATTTACCATTAGATAGGAGGTGTGTTGTTTTGCTCCAGTTCGGATAATAGTATATTTACTGTTGGCTATTACAATGAATTAAAACATGTTTTTTAAAATAAAAACAAAACACTGCACCTGAAAACCAAATAGTGAGGATGAACAGAGTCTGGCTGGTCAGCTCTTCAGTCTTGGTGCCACTGGTCAGAGCATTCCAATAAAACATCTTAAATCACAAAATCACATGAAAAGAAACGTAAAAAAACTGCGCTCTACAAGCAGAGAAGACAACAGCAGGGGCGGATCCACATTATTTTCATGTGGGGGGCACAAAGTAAAAGCAAAAGAATTTAACCCAAAAGACGCAACAAGAAATGAATTCTGCCAGCGACTTAGTTTACTAAACTAAGTGGAAACATGTTGATGACGGTTCTCGGTCATCCAGGTCGTGGTAATTCTGACTGACGTATCGTAGGCATCTGGACGTGTTTCTGCTTTTTGAACACGTTTCACCTCGCATTCAAGAACTGAACAAGCCTCTCCGAGCATAAACAGGATCCAAGTTGTAGTAGTAGAAGACCAAATTTAATCATGTTTGCAAATGAGCCATTGACTGAAGTGTAACTTCTGCCAGTCAATCAGTAAATCTGACAAACAACCATAAAAAAAAGGTTTTGGTTTCAGATTACCTCTGAACTTGTATCAATGTCCTTCTTATGATATCACCCATAGCAGGCTTGATAAATCTGTGTGTAGGCCTGGTCTAAAGAAGCCCATGCATGAGATGTTGACATTCTCACCTCACATTATTCTTCATAAATACCAATTTATATTCTGGAAGCTGTGTATGGATTGTTTTTGTGTTCATGCACATCTACCTCTGGCTCCAATGTTTTTTTTTTAAAGTCAGACTATTTATGTCCAGATGCTTCATTTTCACCCTCTGTGGTGTAATGGAAGCTTCAAATAATGACCAAAAGTGCTTTTTTCACTCTGCTCAATATGCTGCAATATTACAAATAGGAACGTAAACAGACGCAGGCATAACGGACATTTTGCATCTGACTTAATGTGTTCTTGCCATCATTACTAAAGCTGGGAGACACAACAGATAATTTCCTTGCACGTTAAAACAAGCTTGAATTTCCAGTGATGAATTATCATCATTATCTGCAAGTAACATTATTTTGTATATTATAACACTCTACTTTTCTCGCAGTCACTGTAAATAGTGTGGCGCTTGTAACGCACAAGCTGCAAGAAGAAGCCTGTACTCAGGGCTGTAGTTCATTTCACTATAGGAAGACCTCAAGTAAAAAGTGAAAACTGTTAAACTAATAAAATGTATTAGTTTTAAAAACTATATATCATGATGATATGGTATCATGACTTGTTGGTAGCTGTGATTTTTGACCAATAAAAACTTTCGTAATTTAGCTTGTTTAGCACGTGTATCTTCTTACACATGAAAATCAATCAAACACAAATGTAAAATATTAATGATGGATGTTATTTCCTTTCAGTGTCGAACACAATGAGAATTGCCGTCTTTGGAAAAACTGGAGCTGGGAAAAGCAGCCTGGCTAACACCATATTTGGAAACGATGCGTTCAAGATCTACCACAATTTAAAATCTGGAACAAAAGAATGCCAATCAGAAACCAAGTCCGTCAGTGGAAGAAGCATCACTCTGATCGACACTCCTGGTTTCTTTGACACAGACAGATCTGAGGAGGAGCTGAAGCCTGAGATAGTGAGGTGTATCACAGAGTGTGCTCCTGGGCCTCATGCTTTTCTCATTGTGCTCAAAGTGGAGAAATACACAAAGCATGAGCAGGAAGTCATCCACAAAATACAAGAGTACTTCTCTGAAGAAGCTTTAAAATATGCCACAGTTCTCTTCACTCATGGTGACCAGCTCCCTGATGGAGAGACAATTGAGAAGTTGGTGTCTGAGAATAAGCCACTGGATGATCTGGTGAAGAAGTGTGGAGGACGGTGCCACGTCATTGACAATAAATACTGGAAAGACAAACCAAAGAATGAATACAGGAGCAACCAGTTCCAGGTGGAGGAGCTGCTCAAGACGATAGACAAGATGGTGACGGAAAACAATGGAGGCTGCTACACCAATGGGATGCTGCAAAAAGTGGAGGAAAAAATACAACAAGAGGTGGAAAACATTAGACAGTCATCAGGAAACATGACAGAGGAAGAGATCAGAGAGAAGGCTAAGAGCAGAGTTTTTGCCTGGCTCTTGAGCACACTGGCAGGTGTTGCAGCAATTGTATTGCTAGTGACTTTCTTGGGTGAAGGAGGGATGGTTGTATTAGCTGTCCTAAATTTGATAAAATGAAACCATTAGCAAAGTTGGTCAATGCAGCAGCAACAGCTGCAAATGCATTCGGAGCATTAGACAGTAGGGCTGCAGCTGTCGGATATTTTTAGAATCGAGGCTTATCTGATTATCCCATCGATTAATCGACTAATCTACTAAGAAATAATTTTGCATCATTAAGCAACAATACCAAATAATGCATAACGAAAATGACAGGCCTGTTAAATAGACCAAACAATTGTTTTTTATTCCTGAAATAAACATACAGGTATCTATTCAAACTCCAACTCTTGGCTCCAAAACTAAGCCCATTTATTGCAACTTGCAGCCTGTGGCACTGCTGAGGTGTTATGGAAGACCAAGATGCTTCAATAGCGGCCTTCAGCTCCTCTGCATTGTTCGGTCTCATGTCTCTCATCTTTCTCTTGGCAATGCCCCATAAATTCTCTATGGAGTTCAGGTCAGGCGAGTTTGCTGGCCAGTCAAGCGCAGTAATGTCATGGTCATTGAACCAGGTTTTGGTACTTTTGGCAGTGTGGGCAGGTGCCAAGTCCTGCTGGAAAATGAAGTCAGCATCTCCATAAAACTTGAAGTGCTCCAAAAATGTCCTGGTAGACGGCTGCATTGACTCTGGACTTTGCTCCCCAAATCAACACAGACTGTGGAATCTTCACACTGGACTTCAGGCATCATGGATTGTGTGTCTCTCCATTCTTCCTCCAGACTCTGGCATTTTCGTTTCCAAATGAAATGCAACATTTTGCTCTCATCAGAAAAAAGGACTTTGGACCGCTGAATAACAGACCAGTTGTTTTTTTCTTTAACCCAGGTAAGACGCTTCTGACGTCTGACGTTTGTTGTTCAGGAGAGGCTTGTCTAGAGGAATACGACATTTGAAGCCCATGTCCAGGATCCGTCTGTGTGTGGTGGCTCTTGATGCAGTAACTCCAGCTTCAGTCCTTTTCCTGACAATCCTCTCCAGTCAGCAGTCTTCCCCATGATTGTGGATTCTACTGAACCAGAGAGACCATTTAAAGGCTCAGGAACCCTTTGTAGGTGTCTTGGATTAATTAGCTGATTAGAGTGTTATACTTTGACAACATACAATATTGAACCTTTTCACAATATTCTACTTTTCTGAGATTTTGAATTTGGGGTTTTCATAAGCTGTATGCCATAATCATCAAAATTATAACAAATAAAGGCTTGAAATATCTCACTTGTAATGAGTCTATATAATATATTGGTTTCACCTTTTAAGTTGTAGAAATAAATGAACTTTTAGTTTCCACATCTTAACATGATATCTCTTCATACCAACATCAGGCTACAGCCTCTACAAATACCATACATTTTAACTAGCGATGGAAGGCTACATTAAATTAGCTAGCAGCATCAATGTCTACGTTACCTTGTGTCGGCAACCAGGGGCGGTTTTTCATATGGGATGTATGGGCATTCGTGGAGGGGCGGCATGAGCGCCAGCAAAAAAACAAAAAAAACAAAAAAAACAAAAACTTGGTGTTGGGAGGGGTTACGTGTTGATTCCCGAGCGTCAAATAAACAAATGGATAAGAAGAGGACACAGCCATCAGGTGCCCAGTTCTGGAAAAAGAGAAAAGAAGAGGAGAAACGAGCAAAAGATAAAGGTATGGAGCCATGTCAAATACTCTTCATAAGTGTGACCATGCATGTAATGAGATGAAATGACGTTAATTAGTATAAGTTAGGCTAACTCATATGTTTGTTAGCCTCTTGCTACACTGCTGGCTATTAGATGACGACAGCATCCGTTTTCAGTCCAACTGACTAGCAAACATTATATCTAATTATTTTCACCCTAATAACGTAACACAACATGACTAGCTCACATATTGTTTGTTAAACATCACGTTAGGTCCTGTGCTGCTCAGTAAAGTGAAATATCAATTCTGTAAGCTAATTCAAAAGACATATATTGCACAGATATTTCGTGATGTAGCTTTCTGAGTCATTTGGAGTATGTATGTAATAAGCCATTAACCAAGGAGGTTGTGTTTTGTTTTCTATTCATCTGTTTCCTATTCTAAAAGTTGGATACATTATGCTTAATAACAGGTTTATTTAATTGTGCTATTCCTGCATTGATCATTTATGTTGTATTTTAATGCGAATGCAGGGGACTTTTTAAATATTTTGGAGCACCCTCTGCCACTAGCCGGGATGAGGAGCCGTCTACCTCCTCAGCCACACATGTCTCCACAAATGCTGTCTGATCCTGAGGATGAAGACCCATTTACCTCTACTTCTCCCCAGCAAAACTCAAGTGAGTTTGTGTGCACGTATGTCTGTGAACATGTGTGTGTGTGTGTGTGTGTGTGTGTGTGTGTGTGTGTGTGTGTGTGTGTGTGTGTGCATCCCTGCAAAGCATTAGTTATAATGTTCACTGGGTATGTGTGATGTTCTGCACTATAAACGCTGTGAATAATGTGTGTATACTAATGCCCTTGTGCTCTCCATTAGAAATGCCTGGAACAGAATAGTCTCTTAAGGATGAGCCTCTTTGCACTGACCTGCTAACTGGCCTTCAGTTCTGACTGTGAGAACACCCAACTGGTTTCCAGGGGACCAAGTCAGGTAACATCTGGACAGCTGGAGGTGAGGTTCGCCCAGGGCATCATGAAAGCTAGGACCGCCACTGTCGGCGATGCTCGGTGACCTGGTGCTAGCAACTAGATGCTTTCAATTCAGATGTTGAATCATTGTTGATGTGCTGTTGTGGTAAGTCAGTTCTGCTTTGCACTAGACACATTGCACTTTGTTATCTTTTTTTTTAGGTGTGAAATGATCCCAAGCCCAAGGCCATTCTCTGTCTCTTAGTTTTATGGACGGTTTCTCGGCTCTCCGCCATCGCTCCAACTCAATTCTGAACATCGTGGTGTGTGTCCGCAATAACAGTCCGTGTGGAAAAATGATTCCTGAGCTAAGCAAGCTACTTAATGCGGGTGATGGGAATAAAACGAAGCCTCGAGGCAGAGATTTAGACGGTCATCAGGAAACATGACAGAGGAAGCGATCAGAGAGAAGGCTAAGGACAGAGTTTGTAAGGTCTTTAGCAATGATAGAAGACTTAATTGGATCTCATGTAACTCGGGAAGCAGACACAACATGGGAGGCAGCAAAGATGGCAGCAGAGGCCACCAAGAAGCCCTGAATGAAGCTCAATCTGACTATAGTAAAACAAAGAAGGTACAGCGCTTGGGTTAGGTTTAGCCAACATTAACTCTTGTACAATATTAAATAGACAGCATGAAGGTTTAAAAGTATTTTATTTAACACAGATGAAAACACACAATTAAAATTAACTATATACACAGGTGTGTGTGTGGCAGAACAAAGAAAAAATGGTGGTGCTCACATCATGTGCTCACCGATATCACATGTGGGTGTGATATGCGCCAGGCTTAAGGAGTGTGTGTGTGTGTATGTGTGTGTGTGCGTGACGTGATGCCACGTTATAGAAGTTGGTTAGTTACATGCAAAGACCCTGAGGGTCATAGACATTGCATGTGATATCGCTACCCATATCAATACATTGCTGTGCATCTCCATCATTGTTGAAATCCTCAAAACCCATATTTAATATTTAAATTTTCAAGTAGGTGTACTGGGAAAACACTCATCCATACAAACATACACACGCAAAAACGCCAAATACTCACACACACACAGAAGTAAACAAAAAGGCACCGAGCGTGCTCGCTCACACACATATATACACAGAAGTAGACCGGTACCATGATTGGTGATGATTTTGTGTCCCCGTCACTTCCGTTTACCCACATCATATGTCGGCCAAAGAGTACGAACTGAAACACAGAAAGATAGATCTCATCCCCCCCCCACCCCCCACACCCATCGTCCATCAGCAGGGATGTGGTAATAAATGCAAAGAATAAGCAAAAGAGAAAAGAAAAAAGTCAGATCCCCCGTTATGAGAGGAACACATCGTTTCAATCCAGGCTGGAAATTAGGTCTGATCATTCAGTGGTAATTTGCCACCCGGAATCCGAGTCCATGAAAACATAAAACTGTTAGTCTTGTTTGTGGGACGCTATGAGCATGGAAAGGCTTTTCCTACCTCCCGATTCCGGGCCCAGGTTTACAGTGAGCCTGGCTGGAAAAAGTAAGGCTGGTTTGAGATTGAGCTTGTACAGCTCTGCCATGACCTCACGATACTCCCTCCGTAATTCCACGACCTCCGGGGGGTAGTCCTCGAAGATGAGTATGGAGTGGTTTCGGAACTTTAGCTGTCCCCTCTTCAATCGGGCCTCACGGATGATCCTGTCTTTATGTTGGAATTTAAGAAGCCGTATTATGACCGGCTTCGGTCGCTGGTGAGGAGCTGGTTTAGGAGCCAGGGATCTGTGGGCCCTTTCGCATTCAGGCGGTGAACCCAGGACATCACCGAAGATTTCCCCAAGCATGTCAGAGAAAAAGTCGGTCGGTTGAGTGCCTTCACTGGTTTCTGGTAAGCCAGTGATTCTTATATTGTTTCGTCGACTGCGTGACTCGAGGTCGATTACCTTGGCAGCTAATTTAGCATTGCTTGTTGTTAGTGTGCCGGTTTTTGCTTCTAACACTGCTAGGCTTTTGTCTCGAGAGCAGCGAGGGCTTTATTAAGGTCATCAGAGATTCCTTGTCTGTGGGAGGCAAGCTTTGTCTCCAGTAAGCTGGAGAAAGACGCCAGGGTCAGGGCTTCGTCCGTATCCACTGTTTGCGCAGCTTTGGCTTTGGTTTTACTCATGGTTCTGCGAGATGAGAAAGCCCGAGAAGGAAAGTTTGGTCGGGGTTGATGAGTCTTTAGAAGATTAGACAAACATAATTCTGTGGGAACGAGGCGTCTATCTAGATACGTAGACGCGCATGGTCACGAATACAGACCTCTTAATGACACAATAACAATATTCCCTCCAAAAATACAGTCCAACAGGCAAAAATGCTGAACAATCAGAAATGATAGAACAATACAATAAAACAAGGCCATAAGAACAAGCCTACATTTTGTCACGACATGTCTCAGATACACTTAATACATTTCTTCCTAATAAACTTCTGTTCTGCTGCTGACATGCGTTCAGTGTGTTGACTTTCTTATTTTATTTTAACAGCATTACAGGTTTACGTTGCTTTTGTCACACTATCGTGTCAAATCCCACTTTAGATGGTTTAAATTACATTGAATTTTAGTTGTATTTGTGTCAAAGCTATTGGAAGTTATTGAAAAGAAATGTTGCATTTTCATAAATACTCATGTAAAATAGAAGAAGTAGCCATTGTCTTTTAATCATTTATGCAAAATAAATATATAACACAAAATAAGTGTGCTACATGAAATCAGTTCTGTATTAATTTCATTTTTGTCTTCGTAATTTTCCCTGATATCATCCGGTCAGCATGAAGAAACTTTGTTTTTGTCTAAATCAAACAAACAGTTTGATTCAGGTAATTTATCGACGGTCCCTAAGTCAGCCTGCAACACTGGGTGTGTCCAATATCCAACATAAAAATCTTCACCTCGGTATTAGTATCGCTATGGCGTTGTGATAGAAGAAACGTAAAACAAATTAAATTATTACTC
This sequence comes from Sparus aurata, assembly GCF_900880675.1. Taxonomy (NCBI): domain Eukaryota; kingdom Metazoa; phylum Chordata; class Actinopteri; order Spariformes; family Sparidae; genus Sparus; species Sparus aurata. The sequence continues at coordinate 16,225,036 of NC_044196.1, read as the reverse complement.
ACAATAACAATAACAACATACAAACAAACACAGTGTCTCACACACAGATCTGTGTTCAGGGTCGGGAACAGGTAAACAACCTGGGGGAAATAGCACGCATTTTAAATGTCCAACAGCCCATCACTCACATTTTAGTCACGTCCTTTGTCGTTGTAAACAAATAATTTCCTCATAGTTGTTTATCGAGACCGATTTATTCTTAGCACGTCATTTTCTCTTCTTAGTCGAGGAAAAAATTGGTGAATCTTTGTCATTGTTGTTTTGGTTAACGCAATGAACACTGGTGTGAAGGATTTAGGTGACACTACACTGCGTAACAGTGGATTTGTGGCCCGTGTTCACTTTCCGGTGCTGCAGGGCAGCTGTTGTTGTTGTTGTCAACATGGCCGCGGTGTTGCTCGATGTTCTGGAGTTCAGTCGATCCACTAGGATCGACTTTTACGCACGACAGCATCCATTTTCACCCTTTGTAAAACAAAAAGAAAACTTGACTGGGAAAGATTACTTACCGTCCATGTTTTCAGATTTGAAGTGCCTGTCGGGTCAAGGTGAAAGTAATAAGAAAGTGAAGTGTAAACTTCTCCCTGCCCTGTCACACGCCCATGGTAAAAATCTGGTATCACATCTGCAAAAACCATGCTATCACTTTTACATGAATGCCATCAGTAATAAAAGGTGACAGCTCTGCTCTGAGTGGCAGGACTGACAGCGATGAGTATAAACGTCCAGGGTTGCTTTGATGAGTTGCGTGAACAGACATCTGTGAGATCCCCTGTTGCTCTTCAGCAGGTCTCTCCACCCCTCTTCCTCTGTAAAGGCAGTTTACCTTATCACACAGCATCATCTGCTGCGAAGACACAAGTATCTTCAAACAGCAGGTGGAGCTACTGGCGCAGAAACTGAAGATAAAATGGGCTTCTGACACTGGAGCAGAGCATATTTCTGTCTTGAGGACTGGAAAGTGATTGTACACTCACATGTCATGTCTGTTCACGATGCTCCAACTTAAATTGTGCTTCTGGTTTTAACACAGGATCATCTCACACATGTTGGGATCTGTATCTCAATGAGAACCCCGGGTTAAATAAAGGTCATATACACACAGCTGATGTATTTCAGGGGTCTAGAGGATCGTGAATGTTCTACAGATTGAAAAACGTAGGTTGGTCATTAGTTATTGAAAATGAACTGGAGCTGAACTAAAAACCAGCACAGTTTGGACACCAGAGGGCATCAATATCAAGCCGTTCACAGACTGGAGTCCTCAGGCATAAAAAGCGGCCTTTTGTTTAAGTTCCCTCAATTCAGATATGAGTGGGTGTGTTTTGCTTAAAAGACATGTGTTATCTCATAGTGACACAAGGAACATAGATTTGATTTGCTGAGTATCGTCACTTGAGACGATTTGCAAGAGTGCAGTTTATCTGTGAGTTTTCATAAAGGGGCAAACCGACATCTGGATCTGGCCTTGGACTGCTGTCTGCCTGTAGTGGACCTCTGAGGAAGAATTAAAGAACAATGACAGCCAGCTGTCGCACACTCTATTAACAACCTAAACTCATTTTCGAGTCTGCTGACACATCTGTTATGTTTCATGAACGATACCTGATACAAACTAGCAACATCTGCAGCAGCGATACATGTGGAAATAATGCTATATAATAATGACCAGAAAAGCTTTAGCTGACAGTTGTGCTTTGGTCCATGGTATTTCTCCACATGATGCATTTTAAACTGTATGCCAAAGGGTCCAACATTCTGTGTTTTCCTCTAACAGATTATCATTAAACCAAAAACGCGTGATGGAGTCTTTCTGTTAAGTGGTGGTTACGCTGTGTCATGAGAAATGCAGAATGGTGTAAACCATAGGATGCTTTTTTTCTTTTCTTTTTTTTTTTTTTGCGCCCTGTGCTGTAAGGAAGTGAAGGTGGCTGCCAAACTCGGCGAAGATACAGGAAGCACACTCACATTTGCCCGGCCTTTGTCGCTGACTTATTGTCGCCCTGCAGCTGCTTCGCTTTTGGACGACATGGCTGGTAAGTTGATTCCCAGTCGTTTCTGTCAGAAATGAACATTAAGACATGCAACACACAGAAATGTAATTAACCAGCTGTCTTCTTTTTTTTTTTACATAATGATTAAACTCTCATACGTCGAAAGCTACTGAGGCTCTGAGTCAATCCCAGCAGCTCAGGCTTCGATGTTTTGGGCTTTTTTCTCTGCTGAACTATCCCGTCTTTGTCCGTCTCAGCCTGCTAGAGAATGCAACTCTGCTTTGTTTAGCAAAAGCTTGACCTCTACACATTATTTCATAGCAGCTGCGATTGACTCTGTCCTAAAACTGGGTCTACGAAACACATCAACTATTCTCATCTGTCCAGCAACGAGCGCACAAACATTCAGGTGGTAGCTTTCTCAGTTTCCTGCGGTGCTGATCATCACTTTCAACTTCATGATGAACTTGGTTGTTGTCGCACCTTCGCAGGTTGCGTTCTTCAGGTTCAATTTCCTTAATGTTGAATCGGTATGTTTCAACTTAAATCAGTGCGATGGTTTAAAACCAGGATGCAGTTTTTCGATCCTGAAGCGAGTGAAGAGTGAGGTATGCCGAGTTGTGTTATCTCAATGTCTCAGATACGCATTTAATCAATATTTAGGTCCAATCTGATAAGCATATCAACTTCAACTACAATATCATGCAGGGCCACATAAAAAATCGACGTTTTACAAAAGACTCCCCAGCATTTTTCATCACATCGATGATTTTATATTATTGATCTGCGATTGGAACATTAGATTCATTGTAAAGTAATATATTATGCTACAACATTGCTGTCTGCGTAGAGTAATACGTTACTTATTAAACTACTTTTGGGTGACTTTCAACAAAACGGCCCAAATAATCTATATTGAACAATTAAATAGCCGAGATCCTTGAATTAAATGGATGGCCTTGGACACAGGGATGAACAGGTAGACGAAGGATCAAAGTCTGATGTATTATGAGATGGGAGGCTCAAGGATAGACCAATAGACCAATAGACCTATAACTTCTATGACGTGGCCTATAATGACACGACGAGACCAAAATCTCTTTTTCGATCCCTTTTTTATTTTGGTCCACAGAGCGAGTAATGCATGGCGTCGTCATTAGTCCTAGGAAATACAAAACATTTAAATAGGCTCGTCTATATTGAACACGGGCACAACCTATATTTAAAAGGTCATGATGGTGCGGATGGATTCTTAAAAAAAAGCAGCAAGATAAGCCTTACTCTGCCGGTAATGCGGATTGTAAATGCATTATGTGACATAACTAGTAATATGTTGCTGAAATATTATTAGTTATATTACTCCGTTACCGCTACAGTAATACATGACTGTATGCGTTACCCCCCCGACACTGTTTATAACTACCAACTGATTTCCCTTTTCAGTGTGATTTTGAGCTCTTTTGCGTCTTCTTATATATGAAAACAAGGAAAACACAAAAGGACAGTATGACTGACGGACATTTTCCTCTTTCAGGGTCAAACGAAAGAAGAATTGTCATCTTGGGCAAAACCGGAGCAGGGAAAAGCAGCCTGGCTAACACCATATTTGGAGAGGAGCTCTTCAGCCCCGACGATACTCTCAACTCTGGAACAATTCAATGTCAGTCAGAGACCAAGTCTCTCAAAGGAAAAAGAATCACTGTGATTGACACTCCTGGTCTCTTTGACACAGACAGATCTGAGGAGGAGCTGAAGCGTGAGATAGTGAGGTGTATCACAGAGTGTGCTCCTGGGCCTCATGCTTTTCTCATTGTGCTCAAAGTGGAGAGATTCACAAAACATGAGCAGGAAGTCATCAACCAAATACAAGAGTACTTCTCTGAAGAAGCTTTCAAATATGCAACTGTTGTCTTCACTCATGGTAACCAGCTCCCTGAGGGGAAGAAAATTAAGGAATTTGTCCGCGGGAATAAGCCTATGTCTGATTTGTTTGAGAAGTGTGGAGGACGATGCAACATTATCGACAATAAGTACTGGAATGACAAACCAAAGCGTGAATACAGGAGCAACCAGTTCCAGGTGAAAGAGCTACTTAAGACAATAGACAAGATAACCAAGGCAAACAAAGGAAGCTATTATACCAATGAGATGCTTCAAAAAGTGAATGTGGAAATAAATCAAGAGGAGGCGAAAATTAGACAGTCAGCAGGTGACATGACAGAGGAAGAGATCAGAAAGAAGGCTAGGGAAAACGTACTTAAGACATTTTTGACCATGTTGAGAGTCTTCGCATTAGACGTCTTGTTAAAGATTTTTTGGGGTGTAAAAAGTTTAACAGATTTAAGCATTTAAACTATGCACTCAATACAATGAAGACGAGCTTTTGGCAAAACAGCAGCAGTGTGAGGACCCGGAGAATTAGATGGGTGTTGGAGAACATCAGCAGGTGAGCGAGCAGCCGCCACAGGAAGGAGGCGATCGAGAATGAAGCCGAGTCTGACTTCCATAAACCAAAGCATGCTTGGATAGAATACACCAACCGTGGTGAAAACAGAGTTGTTCAAAACCAGACTAGAATTTATATTAAGAGAGTGCTATCTCCCTGTAAATGATGTGAAATGTATTCGTGACTGGTGATTTTTTTGGTTCATATGTAATATCTAATATGTTGTACATCTTGTTTGAGCTTCAAACCTTTATCACTTGTTCCTTTTTCCCAAGCTCACCAGAGTGTCCCTATGATGTGATCACCACTGTATGTACTGTAAACTGTTACCACTAACCTCAGATATAGAACATTTTTAACAGCATTCTTAGGTAGGATCTTTAACAAATGTGTGTTGTTGGGTTTTTTTTTCATCAAACTAGTGTACACTGTTGACTGTTTACTATCTCTACCTATCTTGTTTTTCTGATATATTGGGTTTTAATTAGTCATTTCATGTCATTAAAAGGTGATGCCATGTCCTGACTGACAGCTGAGCCCTGCTCTGATTTGAGCTGTTGCTCCAGAAAATGACTTGGACATGTATATTAACGTATATATGTTGTGTAGATACAATGATTAAAGTGTTTCTTGAAAATCTTACCGTCTCTGGTTTGTTTTTATTTAGGGAACTACTTGTGAACTCCCGGGGAATAACTCAGTAACTACCTTACAGTAACGAGGGACCAGTGATGTGCACAAGGGGGGGGGGGGGGCAATTGCCCCCCCCCCCCCCCCCCCTTGTGGCCCAATTATAGAAAAACGCACGCTAAAGTGCCCTCCTGGGAGCCAAAGCGTGTGCTAAAGTGCCCTTCTAGGAGCCAAAACGTGTGCTAAAGTGCCCTCCTGGGAGCCAAAACGCTCGCTAAAGTGCCCTCCTGGGAGCCAAAACGTGTGCTAAAGTGCCCTCTTGGGAGCCAAAAAACCACGCCATAGTGCCCTCTTGGTTGGCAAAACACACTAAACTGCCCCCTTGGCTGGTTAAAACATGATAAACTGCCCTCTTGGGAGCCAAAACATGTGCTAAAGTGCCCTCTTGGGAGCCAAGACACACGCTAAAGTGCCCTCTTAGGAGCCAAAACGCGCGCTAAAGTGCCCTTCTTTTCGCCCCTACCCTTCAACGCCACTGCGAGGGACTGATAAGTAACCTTATTGTCTTGCTGCCAGCATGGCCGAACAGCATCTCTCCGTCATTACCTGAAATGAGACCTGTGCATCTGTAACTGGTCGACTGGAAAGTATCATTCAAAAAGAGGGAACCACATCATGAACTGGGAGGAGGTCAAGATTGTTTGTGAAGTTTCTCTTGAAGTTAGAGTTGTACTGTTGAAGCTGTCAAGCAAAGAAATTGTCGAAACAGCTGGTGGATGGAACACGTGAAGGAGTATCTCCATTCAGTGGCGGTCATACTGTGTCTTGAGAAATGCATAACGGAGGCGCATGCCAACACGTCTGCAGGATGCTTTTCTTAGCACGTTGCACGGGTCAGGAAGTGGAAGCCGAGCTCAGAGAACACACAGGAAACACATTCGCACTGCACGCCAACAGTCTTGTTGCTAACCGTCGCTCCACACTTACTTGACAACAAGGACAACATGGCCGGTAATTCAATTTCTTCTTCTTATTATTATTGTTATTCCTGTCAGGGCTGAACACTGCACGTTAAGATGCAGGATGCAGACATTTAATGAGCAGCTGTTTTGTAGTAAATCATTTCCAGAAATGATTTGATTACTAAGGTAGGTGTAGTCAGGTTCTTATTTTTAGGCAGTGCTGATCGTCACTTTCAGCTGTTTAGGACCGCTGGCATGTCATGAACCTGGTTGTTGTCAGGCTGAGTATTACAAGAGTCGTGTTCTTTTAATTAAACTTAATATCATATCCTAATCCAAACTTGTCAATTTAATAGTTTAGAACCTGGTGGAAATAAGGTGTGCCATATTCAGTCTGCAGCTGTTACTTTGATGTGTCAGATACACTTTTTAATCAGTATCTAAATAGGTGATCAGAGGCTGTTTACAAAATGATTCTCAGTGTGTTCACCACATAGTTCATCTTACTGTATATTATTGAACATTGATTGGCACTGTAAGATACATCAATAATCTGCCTTGGTCCCATTTTTATGTATTGTCTTAATTCTTTATTTTCTTATTGTGATAATGCAGATATCTCAGCTGATTTCCATGTTTCATTGTGATTTTTTCGACCAGTGAGGATTTTTTAGCATAATTTAGCCCCTTGTGTAAAAAACTACCACACAACGAACAAATAGGATTACTGATGGACATCATTCTCTTTCAGAGTCGAGTGACATGAGAATTGTCGTCTTGGGAAATACTGGAGCTGGGAAAAGCAGCATGGCTAACACCATATTTGGGCACAGAGACTTCAAGATCAGCCACACTCTCAACTCTGAGACCAAAAAATGCCAAGCAGAAACCAGATCTGTCAGTGGAAGAAGCATCACTCTGGTCGACACTCCTGGTTTCTTTGACACAGACAGATCTGAGGAGGAGCTGAAGCCTGAGATCGTCAGATGTATCACAGAGTGTGCTCCTGGGCCTCATGCTTTTCTCATTGTGCTCAAAGTGGAGAAATTCACAGATCACGAGCAGGTTGGAATGAACAAAATACAAGAGTACTTCTCTGAGGAAGCTTTCAAATATGCAACAGTTGTCTTCACTCATGGTGACGATCTCCCTGAGGGACAGACGGTTGAGGATTTTGCCGAACAGAATAAGCTGGTGAGTGATCTGGTGAAGAAGTGTGGAGGACGGTGCCACGTCATCGACAATAAATACTGGATTGACAAACCAAAGGAGGAATACAGGAGCAACCAGCGTCAGGTGGAGGAGCTGCTCAAGACGATTGTGGGGATGGTGACGAAAAATAATGGAAGCTGCTACACCAATGAGATGCTGCAAGCAACGGAGGAAATGATCAAACAAGTGAAGGAGAACATTGGACTGTCATCAAGACTATTTTCAAAACTATTTTGTAAGAAGATGTTGACTTCAACGTATGAACCCTGCAGACGCATGGCTTTTGCACAATTTGATGAAACTGACAGAGAAGTGGTGACTGCAGAGGATGAAAAGAGTGGAGCCCAACTTGTCTCTGATGAACACAATGATGTTTTGGCAGGACCATCACTAAAACAGAGTTAAAACCTATGATGGGCAGTTACTCTTAAAGAAAGGGGACAGAATTTATCATTAAAAAGTATTTTCCGTTTTAATTGAATTGAACTATTTCTTCTTAACAATGTTAAACAATTGTGCTAATTGCGTTTCTTTAGGACATAGAGGGACTGCCACTTTTAGAGGCCGTTGCTATAGAATAGAATAGAATGCTTTTATTGTCATTGCACCCATGTACAACGAAATTGGAGAGCCGCCCCAGCAAGGTGCCTCATCAATCATAAAAAAACTCATTCCACACTTCATTCACACAATACACACACCCATATCAACATCTACACAGACATGTATCCATGTTTGCAATCATAAACATCAAAACAATAAAATGTAAAGTGCTGAGTGTCAGTCAGTGCAAACCGCATCATTAAAAAATACGTTTGGCTTCATTTAAAACTGTTATTGTATTAGGAAAGAAGCTGTTCCTGAATCTACTAGTCCTTGTTTTTAGACATCGTAAGAGATGAACAAAAACAAAAAATAAGTTAGCTAGGCTCCTTGATAGCATAATGTAAGGTGAGGGCATCACTTTGCAATTTCTTTTGACAGCTCTGGGCCACCACATCTTGTGTTCAGTGGAGTCGCATGCTAATCAAAAAGAAATAAACGTTTCGACCACATATTATTGTATGATTTAATTTAGGCTAACTTTAGCATTGAGATGCTCCTCACTTTTATGCCGCCATAAAAATAAAACAATTATTTTCTGTTTGTTTGTTGCCTCCGGCAGCTTAGCAAAAATACAACCAATGGGCTGTTGGTTATGCAACTTCAGCCCGGCCTTATGCACACCTCTTTGATTTAAATATTGCTCAATTATACAACATCACCCTTTTCCAGTGAAAGCCAGATTTGTGTTCGTGAAGGACTTCATCACTCTTCACTCAAAGTAACAATCTTGAAGAAATCAGTTCAGTTTCAGTACCTTAAAATACCCTTTATTTAATGTATATTTCAGCATGTAACCGGATCTGTGCCCTGATGGAAATCACCTCACACATTCGCTGAAGATTTCCTCCTCACATTAACCCAACTAATACTCAGGTCTGAGTGGGTGGACCAAGTATAAGAATAATCTAGACTGTTCATATCTCCCGTTTAAATCGACAGCTTCTGTAGAATAAAGACGGCCAGGAAAACCCGATGTCAGCTATTTCGGAGGTGGTCAGAGTTAGAAGAGCTCAAAGGTTAAAAGCTTTCAAAGCTTAACAGCCTTGTCAACAACAACAAAAAAGGAAAACCTAACAGAAAACAGCACAAAAACAATAAACAAACAAATTACTATTTAAGCAGGGGTTGTTATGTCAATGTGCACAAAAGACATTTCCTTTTCTTACTTTCAACTCTGCTCTTTATAGAATCTGCTGACACATCTGCACTGTTTTATTATTATCATTATTATCATTATTATTATTATTAATGTTGTTTTGTTGTTGTTGTTGCTTTTTCTTATCAATCACATGTGCCTTGCAAAAGTGCTTTGCCTTGTATATTTCGGTTATATATATTGCTTTTTACATTGTTGACAACAAATGAAGAATGTCACTGTACAGAGAAATATGTTTCCTTACTGTGCATATGACAATAAACACTTTGAATCTTTGAATCTTAAATCTTGAATCTTGTTTAGTTTCTGGTATGAATCTTAATGAATGTGATGTGATATAAATCAATATTTACCACAGCAGTGCTATATTCAGGATTTGCTGACAGGGGTACTTCTAGTCCCTGGTGTTTCTTTTCATGAGCTGTTTTAAGCTGTATACCGGAAGGCCTACAGATACACTTGTTGAAATGAAATCCAACGTTCTGTGTTTTTCACTATTGGTCAATAAACACACTGGCATTCTGATTGTCACACCTCAGCTACTTTGGAAAAAAAAATAATCTCCAGTGTGCGTGCTCTGTGTGCAGCTTAAATAGGAATGAATGGGTCTCCACCTCTAGCCAGTGCACACCTTGTTCCCACTCAGCTCCACTTGGTGTATTTGCAACTAGGAAATCAATAACACACTCCCATGAATATCAGCACAATGGTGACAATGTCCAAAGTGCTCTTTTGTCAACGTGTATTTTATTGTGAGTAGTATTTGTAGTTCTGTTAAATAGCTCTCTGGTTGTTTTGCTAGTTTGGAGAACAAAATAACATCCTTTGCAATCAAATGTGTACCATGTCATTTTTACTGAATGGCTGGATTTTTTAGAAAAAAATAGGCCATAAATATTCAAGATCTAAATAATCTAATCTGAAAGCGAGCATTATCCAACAGCTTTTGCTAAATCTAGGATTCTAACATAAAGCTGCTTAAGACAGATCATCGTGACGTAAGTAATTCACTTGAAAACTTACAAAGTTGTGTGTATCTTTTATTGTTTTTATGTTTATCATAATTTTTATCCTTAAATTTCATTCAGCTGTGCAGAGATGCCTCATAAAGAGAGGGGAGTGAAAACAATAAAGAAATGAAGCCACAACCGAAGAATGTTTTACATTTTTGTCTGAAAAATGGCGTGAATGAAAAATTTTATTTTCTAAAAGGGAACATAACATTTCTATATTCTATGTTTTACCCAATTTAATACAAATTACATCTTATTAGTTTATGTGGGGTAAGTGGATGTGCATACTCTATGGGGTGCTTTTTTTTGCACTCTGTGCAGTCAGGAAATGACTGCGCTGGCGGAACTCAAAGAAGATACAGGAAACATACTCATATGCAGCCTGGCTGTCCTGTCACTCTCATAGACTCACTCACTTTGACAACATGAATGGTAAGTCGAGTTGTTATTTCTGCCTGGACTGAACACTGCAATTCATATGTAAGATGCACAAATTCAATCAACAGGTGTTTTGTATTAAATCATGTTTCACAGTACAGAGGTATTACATTAAGATGGCTGCCATAGACCAACTCCTCTCCGTTCTTCTTCTTCTTCTTCTTCTTCTTTTCTTCTTCTTCCTGCTCCTCTGTCTATTCCTTCCTGTTCTCCTTCTTATAATGTGAATTGTGATGCTCTCATAAGTACAAACTGCTGACATAGTGAGCTAATCCTTACTCAGTTCTGGCAAAAATTTAAGGTGGTCAAAATCCTGTTTTCACAACTAACTATTTGTTGTTTTGTTGTGTGTACCTCAGCCTGCTAGAGATGCAGCTCTGTCCTGTTTAATGAACACATATCCCTACACTACACGTATTTGGCACACGTGAAAAGTAGAGGATTTGATTGCCATAAATGATTTGATTGCACCTTGATTAACTTCTGAAATTAGGATCGGTCCTCTGATTGAACAACTCAGTTAATTCACCTCGATGATCTTTTCATTTACAATATACAGTGGACAGACATTCAAGTGACAGCTTGTCAATTTTTAGTTTAAAAAAATAAACCAAATTTAGAAGTCTTTTTTTTTCAGTGGTTCAGATAAAGGTTACCCTGTACTGGAAAAAAAACATCAAAAAACATTGCCATGTGTTTCTTTCCATGATATGAAAAAATAGGGGAATTAAGAAATTATTAATCACCATAAAAAAATGTATTTAAAAAAAAGCACTGCACATCTGCCAGGTTATTTATCCCACTGTAACAAACATGGGAAACAATGGCTTCGTTCTACCATGAGGTGGCAACAATGATGCAGATGTTACCTGGTTACCTAGTCCCCCACTGACCAAAAAAAACACTGTTGACTCTGAGACATAAAAGAGCCTGCATGTCACTCACTAGCAGCAGACCACACGTATCCAAAAAACAATTAATGTGAGTACATTTTGTTATATCAGACAGACTTCTATTGTAGTTGTGATAAAGTCACCTACTATTTAAGGAATTCCCATTCAGGAAATATTTCACTGGGATATGTAATGCTGACTGAGAAATGTAGAAAATGAAGAAAGGCTCTTGTTTCAACATTGTACAGGCTAAGAGGTCTCTTCAGAACAGATCCTGCAATAACAAATTCTGCTGTGCATGCCAGGAATCAGTCAACCTCCCAACCGGAGGCAGCTGCTGTACCTGCTCTGCACCTTCGTATACACCCATTCATGTTGTGCACTTTGCTTCCACCTATCAGTGCAACGTCACCCCTTCAACCCACAAATCAACAAGTTATCAAAACGATAACATAACTCTGTGTTTTGCACATGTTGATGTTGAAACCGCATTTGAGACCAGTAAAAATGAGGGCCAAAAGACGTCTTAGACGTTCAGACTGACTACTTTAACTGATATCAACGCATAAAATCCCAGTGGGTGCTCACTGGGGTAACCCTTGTGCATGTGCACAAATGGGATGTCAATGCTGAAGCATGATATATAGTGCAGCCCTAGTTCAGTTGTACAGTTAATCAGTATAGAGGTAAGAATTGGATTGGACTCAGTATCAAATACCTAATAGGGTCAAATAATACCTGATCATCACTATTCAAAGCTTTATACAAAATAATGCTCAGTGGTCTTCACCACAATAGATTATATTCTGTTTTAACATTGATTGTTACTATTACTTTTTCTAATGCTACTAGTTTATGCCTATTTTTTGTATTGACACACACACAATTGTTAACCTTCTTATAATGGTAACGCAGATGTATTCTAAATGGTGTTTTTCCTTCAAATCGTGAATTTTGACCAGTGAGGATTTTCATTTAATTGCACATGCTTAATTGGGTTCATGTGTATCGTCTTATGTATTAACAAAAAAGACATATGGGCTGGATTACTGATGGACTTTATTCTCTCTCAGTGTCAAACAGAAGGAGAATTGTCATCTTGGGAAAAACTGGCGCAGGGAAAAGCAGCCTGGCTAACACCATATGTGGAAAGAAGCTCTTCAAGCCCGATGATACTTTCAACTCTGGAACAAAAAAATGTCAAGCAAAAACGGAATCGGCCAATGGAAGAAGCATCACTCTGATCGACACTCCTGGTTTCATTGACACAGACAGATCTGAGGAGGAGCTGACGCCTGAGATAGTGAGCTGTATCACAGAGTGTGCTCCTGGGCCTCATGCTTTTCTCATTGTGCTCAAAGTGGAGAAATTCACAAAGCAGGAAGAGGATGTCATCAACCAAATACGCAACCACTTTTCTGAGGATGTCTTCAAATACGCCACGGTTGTCTTCACTCATGGTGACCAGCTCTCTGAAGTACAGACGACTGAGGAATTTGTCCGCAATAATAGGTTTGTGGATGACCTGGTGAAGAAGTGTGGAGGACGGTGCCACGTCATTGACAGTAAATACTGGAAAGAAAAACCAAAGAATGAATACAGGAGCAACCAGTTCCAGGTGGAGGAGCTGCTCAAGACCATAGACAAGATGGTGATGGCAAACAACAGAAGCTATTACACCAATGAGATGCTGCAAGCGGTGGAGGAAGAAATACATCAAGAGGAAGAGAACATTAGAAAGTCACCAGGAAACATGACGGAGGAAGAGATCAGAAAGAAGGCTAAGCGCAGCGTATTTGCGAGGCTATTGATCAGACTGGCAGGTGTTGGAACAGGTACACTGGTGGGAGCGCTCTGCGGTGTAGTTGAAATGGTTGGTCTAGTTGTCACAGCTTTAAGCGAATCTCCAAACCCAGTACAATTACGTCAAGCTGCGAGCAAAACAGCTAAATTTGCAGGAGGAGCAACAATTGGACTAGCAGGAGTAGCGGCTGTGGGGGGAGCACCAACAGTTGTGCCATTTGCAGCAGTATCTGTTGCAGCAGCAGCAGTAGGAGCAGTGAGAGGAGGGGTTGAAGGATATCGTGCAGCTAAGGGAGCAGAGACACCAAGTCAGGCGGCAGAGAGGGCAGCTGAGGCCGTCAGGAATAAAACCCAGTCCGACTTGAATAAAGCAAATGATGCTCTCAACAGACTTTCAATGTCAAAACGTGATCGTGGACCCTTGAAGAAGGGGGACAAAATGGCAGATTGAATTACAAAGATGTTCTTCTTGCGATGTGTTGTTTAGTGCATACATTGTTATTCTGATGCTCGTGCTATGCTTTGCTTGTTTGTGGATCACAATGTCTCATCAAATATGAACAATCAATAAAAAATAAAACCTATGAAATAATGTCATTTCTTAGTTTTTACCTGGTTTGGTAATCAGTTTCAGAGTGGTGCATTGAGAATGGAATGAAAACAAACGTTTCCTCAATTTCTTCTGATCACTATCCTATCAGAATCAAAGCACCACGGGATGTTTGTATTTCACTGATGCACAGTACCTGTCTTGCATCATCTTCTCACCAAACGTTCCCTCAGTTTATTCTGATCCTTCTCCTCTTTGATTGTCTTCCTGCAGACTATGAGACAAACGTTGACAGAGTGTGTGACGATATCTCCGACACAAGATCACATGTTCAGTGTTGAAGTCTCATCTTAATCCTCGCCGGACTTCAGAAGCCACTTTCCCCTCCAGACCTGTCTACAAAAACTTCACCTGACTTTCCATCAGCAATGGGAGCGAGTAGATAAAGACTGAATTTTTACTTTTGGGTGAACTTTTCGATTAACGTCAAATGTGAACTGACCTGTGTGGAATGTGCAGGGGAAAAGTGGGATTTTACGAAAAACAAGTTCAGCTTGTATTTGTGTTCAAATAAAATTGAGTCAACACACTGGAACACAGGTGAATTTTTTTTTTAAGGGGCAATACATGTGTTTACTATATCTGAGGAGCAATCATCATAACTTAAGTCTTTACAAAGGTGTGAGACACCCAGCGCTGCAGGCTGACTTAGGGACCGTCGATAAATTACCCTACTGTTTGTTTGCTTTAGACAAAAACAATGTTTCGTTTCGCTGACTGGATGATACCAGTGAAAATAATGATAATACAATAATAATAATACTGAACTGATTTCATGTAGCACACTTATTATGTGTTATATATTTATTTTGCAGAAATATTTTTAAAAGACAATGGCTTTGTTTTTTCATTTTAGATAGATGGATAGATATACTTTATTGATCCCAAGATGGGAAATTATGGTGTAGCAGCAGCATTACACGGAGACAATAACAACACAATATTAAATAGCAATAGAAACAAAAAAGTAATATATACAAAATAATGTACAAAATGTAAAAAATGTACAGAATGTAAGAAATGTACAAGAAATATTTACAAATGTAAATGTACAAGAAGTATTTACAAATGTATAAGTAAGTAGAGTGACTGTAGTGCAAGATAAAATATAAGGTGCGGTGAACAGAGTGTGTAAAAACCAAAGTGATGGTTATGACCAGAGTTTTAGCTGTTATTATTGTACAGTGTGATGGCATGTGGCAGGAAAGATTTCCTGTATCTGTCCCTTCGACAGCGGAGCCAGGGGCGCTGCCAGGGTTTTTGGGCCCCATGAAAAGAAATATTACTGGGCCCCTGTATAGCTGGCCGTGAGGCCGGCGAAAATTTGTTATGCTGTTTACATAAAACTGTGCATTTTAATGATATGTTTGACTATAATTTCCTATATGTGTGAAAAGAACAACATGACAGTTACTTGGTAGGGGAAGCACTGAACACTCAGAATACAATGGAATTTAGATTCATTGTCTGCAAGTCTGCAACGTTAATGGTTAAAATATAAAATTCTCTTGAATTAAATTACCTGAAAAATACAACATACATGAATTATATAGAATTTCCTGTAATACCATTTGAAATAACATCACCATCACCAGATTCAGGTTTCCTCCCACCATTCTGTTTTACTGTCAGTGATTTGATCAAAAATAACTAAAGAAAATGTGATTTTCACAACCAGTACCCCACTGCTCACTTACTCCCTCTTGTAGCCCTGCATTTAGGTCTGATTTATCTCCAAAATTACTATCATAGCAATACCACACAATTTCTCTTTCAAACATGCACATCACCCCCCACACACACTTGCTGCTGTCTGTATGCTGTCTTACATTATGTTTTTGTTGTTGTTTTTATTAAGTTTGTTATATCCGTTTATATTTTGTTAAAACAAATCTATTAAAATAACAATAATAATAATAATAATTTATCTCAAACTGTACGTGGTGGAATTAGAGTTAGAGTTGTTATTGTTAACGTTTCTCTGCTTGGATTGAGAGCAGTCACTTTGTCTGCAAGCACCAGAAAATTTCTCCTCTTTTCCTACTGCAAAGCAAGCGGTGAGAGTCCCAAACTACTGACCAAACATAGTATTTCAGTGAGTTTATAATTCAGTTTCAGTGATAGCTAAACATATCATGGTCTGGGTGAATACTCGACTGTGATTGGCTGCAGAGTGTGAATTACATTTTGATATCCAGACACCTCTGGAGCTCCTCAAGTAGTTCCAGTGAAACTGCCTGTTTACTGCTCCAAAAGAATGTGCTATATCATGTATCCAAAGCGAGCAGCGTTAGCTCAGCTGGCTGCAAACGCTTTGACACTTTAAATTAATTTTAAAAAATCTGAATATTTTATGTACAAACAAGAACTGTCATAGCCACAAGGTGGCACTTGTAACACACAAGCTGCAAGAAGAAGCCTGTATTTAAGGCTGTAGTCAGTGACGGACTGGGAACAAAAAACGACCCTGGCATTTCTACCCACCAGTGGCCCACCAGCGCAGTGGCGGGAGGGGGGGGATAGAACTTTTGACACACGGAAAGAACACTTTTGATGCCCCAGTGATGGTGAACGTAAACTCCCATGCTATAAACAACTGCACCAAAACATGGACAATGCACAACCCCAATGCATGAAACAAATTAATAAAAATTATCAGAGCCAGCCGCTCCATAATAAAGACATGTCTTACCATCATTCGTTATCCATGTCTACCTCTTCATCCTCCTCTTGCTCGTTTTGTTCTTCCTCTGGCTCGTATTCCTCACTGTCCTGTCTTTCTCTTTGGTGTGCTGGCTCAGCTGTGTCGCTAACATTAGTGCTAGCAGTATTAGCGTTAGTGCTAGCTGAAGCTGTACTTGATTTTAAAAACAAATCAGTCGGTTTGCAGCATTTTTCACCGTCAGCCAACAGTGCTCTCTTAGATCTCTCTCTCTTTCTCTCCGCTCCCCCTTGTGTCACTTGATGCCTCGATTCATTTTTTTTGCTAGCCTAAACTTCCAACTTCCAACAACTACGCAGATGCGGTCTACTCGATTTAGTCTTGCAATTCCCAGAAGGCATTGCATCTTTTTACCTTTTCGAACAAAAAAATGCAGGTAGATTTGTTTCATTTCAAACCATGCACATTTTTGAACATCTGAATAAGACATTTTGCTACAAAACAATGCAGACTGATGTAAAAGTTTGTGACTGTGGACTGTAAAGGGTAACCATGAGTCTGATATAGAGACTCATATGTGGCGTAATATAAATACTGATCAGATTGTTATCACAGGTGTGAAGGAATTGGAGAAGTTTGACTGTCATTTTACAGTAGAACTTTATTGATGCTTGAAAGGGGGCCGAGAGAAATACCCTTAGGGCCACATGGCTGCAACAGTTATGCCGCTCTCTGATTGGTCAGCCGACCCAAATGGCTCATAAGGGCTCTGGCATCTGCCCCAATTCCAGCTTACCAGCCTGTCGCTGCTGGTGAGCACAGGCATCCAATTTAAAGAAGCATTGTTGCCACCTACCGGACAGGAGTGTGAAACAGTAGATTAGCAGAAAAAAACCAAAAACCATCTGGTGATGACTGCGTGGCCGCTGCCGGCCATCCTGGAGTACCGGCCGTTCTGTGATTCTCCCGAACACACAGATGGCCAGTCTGCCCCTGGCTGTAGTACATTTTACTATAGAAGGACCTCATGTAAAAAGTAATAACAAATTGTATCCAAATTATTATTGTTATTTTAAATCATCTTAAAATAATAAAATGTATTGATTTTAAAAACTAGATATCATGAAGATATGGTATCATGACTTTTTGGTAGCTGTGATTTTTGACCAATATAAACTTTAGTAATTTAGGTTGTTCAGCACATGTATCTTGTAAAATATTAATGATGGATGTAATTTTCTTTCAGTGTCGAACACAGTGAGAATTGCCGTCTTGGGAAAAACTATTGCTGGGAAAAGCAGCCTGGCTAACACCATATTTGGAGAAAATGTGTTCAAGATCAGCCACACTCTCAGCTCTGGAACAATTAAATGTCAATCAGAAACCAGATCTATCAATGGAAGAAGCATCACTCTGATCGACACTCCAGGTCTCTTTGACACAGACAGATCTGAGGGGGAGATGAATCCTGAGATAGTGAGATGTATGACAGAGTGTGCTCCTGGGCCTCATGCTTTTCTCATTGTGCTCAAAGTGGAGAGATTCACAGAACAGGAGCAGGCTGTCATCAACAAAATACAAGAATACTTCTCTGAAGAAGCTTTCAAATATGCAACTGTTGTCTTCACTCATGGTGACCAGCTCCCTGAGGGAGAGACAATTGAGAAGTTGGTGTCTGAGAATAAGCCTCTGGATGACCTGGTGAAGAAGTGTGGAGGACGATGCCACGTCATCGACAATAAATACTGGAAGGACAAACCAATGAATGAATACAGGAGCAACCAGTTCCAGGTGGAGGAGCTGCTCAAGACCATAGACAAGATGATGACAGAAAACAATGGAGGCTGCTACACCAATGAGATACTGCAAAAAGTGGAGCAAATGATAAAACAGGAGGAGGAAAATATTAGACAGTCATTAGGAAACATGACAGAGGAAGAGATCAGAGAGAGAGCTAAGTACAGAGCTTTTGACTTGGCAGGTGTTGGAACAGGTGCATTGCTAAGGATTTTCTCGGGCGCAGTAGTGGGCGGTGTTTATAAGGGTTTGATCAGATTAACAGGTATTTTCATGGGAGCAGGTGAAAAAGTAATCAAGAAAGAGTCTGACAGCCAGTCAGCTGTGAACCAAAGGATGCTAAAAGAAGAGACACGCCCTGAGGTTGATGGAGGAGGTGCACAAGAAACAGCGTCAGGTAAGTAGTGATCAATTTTGAATAAAAAATATTGAAGGCAGCATCTTTGTGCCATTGTTCCAACAAGTCAGCAAATTTTGAAGATCCAAAGAGAATTAAAGAGAATATAATGAATTACATTTTCCATTAGATAGGAGTTGCGTTGTTCTGCAAAGTGAAAGCAAAACAATTTAACCCAAAAGAGACAACAAGAAATGAATTCTGCCAGCGACTTCATAATTTACGAAACCAAATGGAAACGCATTGATACCGGTTCTCGGTCATCCAGGTCGTGGTAATTCTGACTGACGTATTGTAGGCATCCGGACGTGTTTCTGCTTTTTGAACACGTTTCACCTCGCATTCAGGAACTGAAGAAGCCTCTCCAAGCATAAACAGGATCCAAGTTGTAGTAGTAGTAGTCCAAATTTAATCATGTTTGCAAATGAGCCATTGACTGAAGTGCAACTGCTGCCAGTCAATCAGTAAATCTGACAAACAACCATAAAACACAGTTTTGGTTTTAGATTACCTCTGAATTTGTATCAATGTCCTTCTTATGATATCACCCATAACAGGCTTGATAAATCTGTGTGTTGGCCTGGTCTAAAGAAGCCCATACATGAGAGCTTGATATTCTCACCTCAAATTATTCTTCATAAATACCAATTTATTTTCAGGAAGCTGTGTATGGATTGTTTTTGTGTTCATGCACGTCTACCCTAAAGTGTTTTTTTTTTTTTTTTTAATTCAGACTATTCATCTCCAAATGCTTCATTTTCACCCTCTGTGGTAAAATGGAAGCTTCAAATATTGACCAAAAGCACTTTTCTTTCACAGTGAACACTTTACTGCTCAATATGCTGCAGTATTACAAAGAAGAAAGTAAACAAACGTAGGCATAACGGACATTTTGCATATGACTTAATGTGTTCTTGCCATCATTACTAAAGCTGGGAGACACGACAGATAATTTCCTTGCACTTTACAGCTTGGATTTCCTGCAAACAGTATCGACAGTGATGAATTATCATTATCTGCAAGTAACATTATTTTGTGCATTTATAACACTCTACTTTTCTCGCAGTCACTGTAAATAGTGTGGCGCTTGTAACGCACAAGCTGCAAGAAGAAGCCTGTACTCAGGGCTGTAGTACATTTCACTATAGGAGGACCTCAAGTAAAACGTAAAAATTGTTAAAATAATAAAATTTATTAATTTTTAAACTTTATATCATGATGATAATGTATCATGGTAGCTGTGATTTTTCACGTGTGTCCTCTTACACATGAAAATCACTGAAACACAAATTTAAAATATTAATGATGGATGTTATTTTCTTTCAGTGTCGAACACAATGAGAATCGCCGTCCTGGGAAAAACTGGGGCCGGGAAAAGCAGCCTGGCTAACACCATATTTGGAGAAGATGCGTTCAAGATGTATCACACTTTAACATCTGGAACAAGTCAATGTCGAGCAGAAACCAGATCTGTCAATGGAAGAAGCATCACTCTGATCGACACTCCTGGTTTCTTTGACACAGACAGATCTGAGGAGGAGATGAAGCCTGAGTTAGTGAGGTGTATCACAGAGTGTGCTCCTGGGCCTCATGCTTTTCTCATTGTGCTCAAAGTGGAGAGATTCACAGAGCACGAGCAGGCTGTCTTCAACAAAATTCGAGAATACTTCTCTGAAGAAGCTTTCAAATATGCCACAGTTCTCTTCACTCGTGGTGACGATCTCTCTGAAGGACAGACAATTAAAGATTTGGTCCGGACGCGTAAGCCTTTGGATGACCTGGTGAAGAAGTGTGGAGGACGGTGCCACGTCATCGACAATAAATACTGGAAAGACAAACCAAAGCATGAATACAGGAGCAACCAGTTCCAGGTGAAGGAGCTGCTCAAGACGGTAGACAAGATGGTGATGGAAAACAATGGAGGCTGCTACACCAATGAGATGCTGCAAGCAGTGGAGGAAGAAATACAACAAGAGGAGGAAAACATTAGACAGTCATCAGGAAACATGACAGAGGAAGAGAGCAGAGAGAAGGCTAAGGCCAGAGTGTCTGAGTATCTCTTGATCAGACTGGCAGGCATCGCAGTAGATAAATTGGTCAAAGGTTTTTTGGGTGCCTGGCATTCAGTAGGTAGGATTTTTAAATCTCAGCAACGACGAAATAAAGATTAGCTTTAGCTAAAACAGTAGCAGTTTAAGGAGCAGGAGTATTTGAAGTAATCAGGGAAATTACCCGTGTCTTTTGAAGAAGGGGGAGATAATTAATCTTTAGAAAATCATGTCTCCAAACTTTAAACATTGAGCTGATAATGCTATATAATGGGTTGTACTTTTAAAATTGAATTACTTGTTGCTGTTTCACAATTCATTCACATTGTCAGTTTGATGTGTTCTCCACTGTATTTACTGTAAACTGTAAACATTTTAACAATGTCACAATGTATCTTTCATCAAACGAATCAAAGTACACACTGTTGACTGTACTTATGTTGCCCATTTAAATATCGATCAGTCTTTCCTGTTGCAATAGCTAGAAAATATCACTTATAACAAAAAACACTGTGTAACTTTGTCAGCTTAGAAAACAAACAGCTTCAAAGTTATTTTGTCAGACAGGCTTGTGATGTTGCTTATGATGCTTATTCCTGTTTAACAGGCTAACCACAGCACCGGGCTGTCAGTTCTGTAAACTGTAATCACAAAGATCAAACATTTTTAACATCATTCATAGATAAGAACTTTAAAGATATTGTAATCAAACCAGTGTACGGTGTCAGTTGTATTTCTGTCTCTTTTAAACACTGACCACAGTGATTTATGTACATAATATTTTTGACATGCTTCTGATGCTCCTGCAAAAGCTGTGGTTCCCTTTGTATTACAATGTATCATCACATATGAACAGTCAATAAAAACCTATGAAAAACGTATTTAGTATTTTTTTCACTTGGTAAGGTAATTAATTTTTGAATGGTGCAGTGGGATAATTAAACTTATTTCATAAAGAACCCTAACAAGTTTATTTTACATTTTGCGTAAAGGATTAAAGAGTGAAACAAGACCAAGAGTCAACAGCCACACTAACATGCTGATGGTAAGTTTGTGTAATACTTATCAGGTTAGCATGTTAGCATAATGATAATCTCTCTATAAAAGCAGGTAACCTCTGTCTGTCTGTGTGTGTGTGTGTGTATGTGTGTGTGTGTGTATTCCTCAAATATCTCTGCGGATCAGGATCACACTGACCTGAGACTTTCAACATGGCTGCTGCATGGTTCAAGGGTGTGCTATTTCGCATTTGTTTGGACTGCAATGATACCGTTAATAAATTATTTCATAAATGCTTTACAAATTCCATGAGCATTGTCCACCGGAGCCACCACAGTCACGTGCGCACCAGAGCCAATCACTGCACACCGTGGCCACGTGCGCACCAGAGCCAATCACTGCAGAGCTCAAGCCCACAACATACCTTAAGAAACAAGCGGATCTATACCTGCAGCGGCGTGAGCTGGACCGGGATTTTGCCGGCAGTTCGGTCCTGTGCTGTGCATCTAAACTGACTGTTGTGGATTAATGAGAATAAACGAGTCCAGAACGAGTCTGTTCGGGTCTGAGGATATCTGGAGACGCACGGACAACAAAGTGGAATCGGAATCTGTGGATGTTCGTGTGTAGCTAGCGGCTAGCCACTAGCTACACGGCCCACCTCCCGAGTCGACGGAACGGACGCACTGGCACGTCCAAAACTGGACTTAGGGTAAATAATGTTCAACACGCTTTTTCGCGAACATTGCCGTTACGTTTGCTTTGTGTCTGGTGCAGGAAGAAACAGTAAAAATGTGCTTTTGTCACAAACGGATTTATACCTGCAGCGGCGCAAGCTGGACTGGGACTTGGCCGGTGGTTCGGTCCCATTCTGTTTTGTTCTGTTCATCTAAACTGACTGTTGTGGATTATAATGAGATTAAACAAGTCCAGACCAAGTCTGTTGGGGTCTGAGGAGATCCGGAGACGCGCGGTCAACAAAGTGGGATTGGAATCTGTGGATGTTCGTGTGTAGCTAGCTGCTAGCCGCTAGCCGACCCACACGGCCTACCTACTGAGTTGACGGAGCGGACGCACTGGCACGTCCAAAACTGGATTTAGGGTAAATAATGTCCAACACGCTTTTTCGCGAACATTGCCGTTACGTTTGCTTTATGTCTGGTGCAGGAAGAAACAGTAAAAATGTGCTTTTGTCACGAAAGTGTCCAAGCAGCAAGTTTGGTTGTTGAGGAACAGGAAGATGTGGGAGGGACCTAGACGGATGATTGACAGCAGCAGTGATGTGTTGGAGATCGCGACAGAGATAGCGAGTTTTGAGAGTTGAGAGATTTGTGACATATAGCGTGTTTGGAGTGTATAGTTAGTATGTTATGTAGTGTTTGGTGTGGTGTGTTTAGTGAGTAGTGGAGTTGTTTTTTGTGTTGTGAGGCAAACCAAGGAGGAGACGGCTGAATGTGGGACAGGCAGGAATGAGCTGAGCCCTGAGCCTGAGGCATTGCCTGCATTTAAATGTAAATACACATGACTTTGTAAATTTCAAAAACTTATGCACCAATTTAGCAAACAACAATTTCTATTTGCATTATAACTAATGCAACTGGTTCATTAAACATATTTGTGGTTTTCACAGTAAAAAAACTAACTTTTTCTACTCTGATATTATGTTATTTTGTGATTTTAGGTCCATAGTGTTAATATAGTACCTTAAAATGAAAAAATAACTGTACAGTCACACATGTGAGGTTGTCCTCAAAATAATTACACTAAGTAAGGCAAGGTAAATAGTTTTTGAGGTGAAATATAATGGTATAATCAAAAGTAGTCAAAAACAGCCAATTATATCCCTGACGTCCCACCTTCAAACACAGCCTCATTTGGCCATCCATGAAAAAGCTACTTAACCTCCCACTTTTCTATAGGAGTACATGCTTCCTACGGGCACTGCACTAGTTAGCACTAAAACACAAAGTGGAGTTGAGGCTGATGTCATTGGTTGACTGGCATTAATTTGGTAATAAACCAAACAACATTTTGATCTGATGATGGTGTTATATGAAATGTGAGCCGATCACCAAAGTCAGAAGCATTTATCATCTTAGAGCCATAAATGTCTGTGCAGCATTTGATGTATATGCATTAATTGTTGGGATATTTCAGATTTTTTTCTTGCCACACTGGCCACTCACACTCCAAGCACTGACTGAACAGTGTGATGATTTGTATGTGGATGCCATGTGAATGACCATCAGGTTGTGGGCCAAATTAATAATACAGACAAATCTGACCATAAGAATGACTTCACAGAAGCACGTATGTAAGGGATAACGCCCGACGAGGTGTCCATGATCAGGAATTAATTCTCAACTCAACTCAACTCAACTTTATTTATAAAGCACTTTAAACAGCCACAGCTGGGACAAAGTGCTGTACATGAATAGGATGTAAAACATAAAAAAAACATAAAAGACAATATAAAAACAATAAAACAACAACAATGTTAAAACAATAAAAATAATAAAACACTTAAACAAGAGCAGAGTCTCATGCTGGGTTGAAAGCCAAAGAATAAAAATGCGTTTTAACATGAGTTTTAAAAATGGACAGTGAGGGGGGCTTGTCTGATGTGCAGCGACACGGAGGCCTTAGAACCATCCG
Organism: Sparus aurata; assembly: GCF_900880675.1. Taxonomy (NCBI): domain Eukaryota; kingdom Metazoa; phylum Chordata; class Actinopteri; order Spariformes; family Sparidae; genus Sparus; species Sparus aurata. Next base: position 16,200,715 of record NC_044196.1, on the reverse strand, counting down.
ACGCGCAGCGGAACACTTTGTTTGTTGCTCCCATTTCTCTCACAAGTTGAAGTAAACGATTTTATGAAGTTTTTCTTTTGTATGTACACAAAATAATTAATTATTTCAGATGTTGAGCGCACATTTGTTAAAATCCAATAAGATAAGCCATCCACCTGACAGGTGTGGCAAATCAAGATGCTGATTGAACAGGATTCCGGCACAGGTGTTCCTGCCAGCATGGGCAGGGAACTTCACATGCTGGTACATGGGATGCTGGTGACCAGCTTCATCAGCAACATCACCAGCAAGACTATGTTGGTAAGCCAGCATAATTAATGGGACCTTGCATAATAAAGCTGGTCCACCAGCTAAACCAGCATCAAACCAGTACTAACCAGCATAGACCAGCATGGAAGTCATGCTGGAAGACATTCACTTCTCTGAAGAAGCTTTCAAATATGCCACAGTTTTCTTCAGAGACGATTGAAGAACTGGTCAAAATAAAAATAAGCCTGTGGATGACCTGGTGAAGAAGTGCGGAGGACGGTGCCATGTCATCGACAATTAATACTGGAGAGAAAAACCGAAACATGAATACAGGAGCAACCAGTTCCAGGTGGAGGAGCTGCTCAAGACGATAGACAAGATGGTGATGGAAAACAATGGAGGCTGCTACACCAATGAGATGCTGCAAGCAGTGGAGCAAATGATACAACAGGAGGAGGAAATGATGAAACAGTGGGAGTACATGAGACAGTCAGCAGGTAAGGCCAAAGGAGGAGGTTGTAGATTAAGCTAAAGAGTTTCATTGACAGATATTTGATCGCTTGATTGGTGTGGCAGAGATGTTAAATCAGATGTAAGAAGCGTTCAGGACCTTACAGAGTTCTTCCGAAGAGCAATAGTAGCAAATGGCTTTAGAAAGTGTAGTAAAGGAAGGTCAGACAGGATATACTGCAGCTGAAGGAGCAGAGACGACATTGGAGGCCGTGCAGAAGGCAGCGAGTGCTGTCTGGAGCCAATCTGGGTTTGCAGCAGATAGAAACACACAATGAAGCATCGACAGTAAACAGAGTGGAGCAGCTGGTTGACTAGGAAACAATGAGCTGCATGTTGAGTATCAGTGGGATTATTGTTTTAGCAAGACAATAAAATATTAAATAATTAGTATAATTCTGAGAAACTATTGTAGATGAAATGTAATAACGAGTCGAGACAGTTTGAAGTCATTTATTATGAATCTTGACATTATTAGACTCTCATGTGATTATTTTTATTATAAGGTGATTAATAATCTCAAACTGTCTGTAACTAATTCTTTTACACTGTCAAGATGCTGAATGATGTTTTTATTTCCATCACTTGATTTTTTTCTTGATGAGTTTTGGCTCTTTTTTCTGCTTGTGTGATCCAAGTTCTGCAGACGACGAATGATAACTTTAGGAACTTTGTAATTATTCCTTTGGTTAATCAGTACCCATCTGGGAAAAATGAAGGACATTAAGTATGATATTTAAATGGAATTAGTGTTTATAAACAATTAAAGGGGCACTGTGTAGCTTCAGAGAGGACACTATTACAAGGCATTATTAATGAGGTAATAATACAAACACAGAAATATTTATTTTTTAATTACTGAATAAACAAGCTGTTCTCAGGGGAAAATAAGGTCCCCAGAACACTGTCTGAAGCTAGAAAGTTGGCAGGGTCTGCCACATTTAAACAAAACAGTATGAAATTATGTTGTCCTCCAAGTTAGTTTGTTTATTTAGGCATGTACAAAAATCAGTAGATAAAGATCTTTCTCTACTGATTAAAATGTCTTCCCCAAAAGTACAAAGTGCACTTTTAAGTCTTTATTCTATATTTGATTGTTTCATTTTAAACTTTTGTGATGTTTGGATGTTTACAGAAGCTTTTCAGATTTTTTTTCTCCAATATTTCCATATTTTATTATTAAAGTTATTGTTTGTGATATACATACATGTATGTTATCTAAACAATTAAATATCTGCTGGCTCACATTTGTTTCTCAGTCTCTATTTTGTTGTGCTATCATAAACTCAAACTTTCATTTCATACTGTTGACATTTCCCATGAGCTGATGGAGTTTTTAATCAGAATTTCTAAGTTTTCTAAGGCAACTTGGAGCCTCATTACAAGCGACAATGTTTAGTGCTCATATTGTCTTAAAGGTAGCTTCAAAGAAAGGGAAAAATCCTAACTTTGTGTTACAGAGATCCCTGGACTCATGGCTGTGCCCTTTCCTATCTCAACACCACATGTCTTATGAAAAGCAGTCCACTGGTTTCTCATTGCTCTCTCTCAACCCAACAAAGCCACCATGTCCTGCCTGACGTGTCTGACATCTGTTGAATTTTTCTTACTGGGTTTCCATCATCCGTTGTTTATAGATGAGCATAAAGGCCACAGAACAGTGTCAGCTGCAGCAGAGAGGGCTGAGGAACAGGTAGAAGCAAACACACAGATGAACTAGTGATCATGAAACTGTAAACTGTAGACTTTTATTACCACCTGTGACTGAAATAATAGGACAAGTGCTGATTGTATCAACAAAACTATTTACTGTTATTTCAGAAACAGCTGACTGTGAGTCAAAAGAAAGTCCATCAGAGAGAAAAGGAGCGAGAAAAGGAGCTGAATCAGCTGATCCAAGCTCTGAAGGAGTACAAGGTGTGGTTGTTAGACTTCAGTATTTGATCCTGTGTCTTCATTGATCACAATAGGTCTATACTATAAGTCTTGTCCAGGTTTTGATGTCTTGCAAGGTGTGTTCATCAAAAAACAAATCAGAAGTTTACCACAGAGATAATCTTCATGTTTGTCTTAGCAAGATCACCAAGCTGAGGAGGAGGGACTCTGAACTGGAACAGCTTTCTCATGTGGACGACAACATCCACTTCATTCATGTACCAGAGGAACTGTACAGGACCAGTGAGAAGGTTTGGGGATTTTTTTGTATTTCATTACTCTGTATAATTTTTATTTTGTGTTAATCCCGACTGATGAAACAAACCAAAGCATTCACTCATCCTCTGTAACTGTAGAAGCTTAAAACATCAACACTCTGTAACAAAGCTCAGCTGAATACATGAAGCAAAGGTGACATCTGCTGTTCAAATCTGACATTGCAACACATGACAACATTATCGTAGACAGCAAGTTTTATTACAGCTTTAGTCTGAGTGAACCACAAGTTATCGATTGTACTTTGGACCAAATGTCACACAAATGTGGAAAAAGTGCAAGTTCCCTCGTCATATTGTATTTTAATGGAATTCACATTGACTACATTGTGTTTTAGAATACAGTGAATATTTATGTATTTATGTAATTTCATTTTTTATTTCATTTCAGACTTTCAAGTCCCTCTCCACCTCCTGTGAAAATCCAGATGTGCGTGCTGGTCCTTTAGCCTGTCCTAAACATTCATTCAAAGCTGTGACTGACGGTGCAGTGGCACAGAGCTCGGAGAGCAGACCAGAGCGCTGCTGTCTGCGCTGCAGCCCCGGCTCAGAGCAACAGGCTGATCTACTAAGTTATGCTAACTGTGGCTAATGCTCCGTGCTCGGCGCCCCGGTACTACTACCACACTCCATACGCATATAGGAGCGGGGCTCGGGTGCTCCGGGACAGAACCAGATACACAGAGACTTGGACACATCAGGAGAGAGCTTGAAGAAAAGTCTGCGAGGTAGTTGGGCTCTGTGTTGCCCAGAGACAGCCGGCTACAACTGTATTATGGCTGGACCGTCCAGCCCCGCCTTCCCGCAGGCCGCTGCCATCACCTTCTCAAATGATATGCAAACCACGCTCTACTTGCCCCTCCCCTCAGGCCCCTCCCTCTTGACGCCAAAACAGTGACACAAAGTTGAAACTGAAAATCAGTGACACTGAAAAAAAACTGACATTGTAAAAAAAATCTGTCACTGAAAAAAAAGTGACATGAAGAAAAAATCTGAAGATTGTCATTGAAAAATAAAAAAAAATCGAAAAATGATAAGATTTTTGGATTTGAATTATTTGAATTACTTTCTTTTTTCAGTGCCAATACTTGTTTCAATGCCAATACAACTGTTTTCAATACAAATGTTTCAATGTCAATGTTTCTTTTTTCAGTACCGGTTTTGTTTTCAATGCCAATTTTTTTTTTGGATGCCAAATTTTAAAGTCACCGTTCTGGCTCCATAGTTAGCCCCCACAAGGAAGTTATGTTAATGATTTATAACTCACAAAGGCTCAAGTCGCTCCACTGTCACGTCTCATCTACGTGCGTGGTGGAGTTCATGATGAAGCAGCGGCTTCTCTCTCTCTCTCGCTCTCTCCCTCTCTCTCTCTCTTCAAAATAAGAGCTTTACATTGCACCCCATTGGAGTTTAGAACTGGGTTCTTAGCGGGGGGCTTTTAATTTGAAAGTAGCGACCGTTTGCAGAGAGGCAGAGCAGAGCCGCAGCGGACAGAGAAGTGGCTTTATAGGCTCAACACACTCACAGCACCATATTACTTCGAAATTCGTACGGTAGATTTTTTTTGACATCCCTATGCACAACAGGATTTTATTTATTCATTTAAAAAACACACAAAAAGGGCACTTTATAATAGGAGGTAAAAAGGGCAGGGGCTCAAGCACCCCTTGGGCCCATCATTTATTATCATATATTTTAATTGTAATCCAACTAATAATCCCAATTTTTTTCCAAATGTATCTGTAATCTGATTACGTCTTTTTTTTCTGTAACTGTAACGGAATACAGTTACTGTTTTTTTGTATCCTAATTACGTAACGCCGTTACATGTAGTCCGTTACTCCCCAAGCCTGTTGTTGAGCCACATGGAGAGGATCTTGACAGCATGACCGACTGCATCACAGAATACATCAGGTTCTGTGAACACACCACCATGCCAACCCGGACTGTACGCTGCTTCCCTAATAATAAGCCGTGGATCACCAATGACCTGAAAGCCCTTCTTAACAAGAAGAAGAGGGCGTTCAGGTCTGGAGACAGGGAAGAACTGAGGAGAGTGCAGCATGAACTAAGGGATATGCTGAGGGCCTGTAAAGACGCCTACAGGAGGAAGCTGGAGGCCAAACTCCAGCAGAACAATGGGCCTCATTCATGAACCGTTCTTACGAACAAATTTGTTCTTAAGTCCCACTTACGAAGATTTTACGAAGATTGTGGCATTCATGAATTTTTTCTCATCTAGGATTTTTTCTTAGGCAAGAACAAATCCTACGAACACTCAGGAGTACTCTTACGCACATTTCAGTGCCGAAATGTTGGCATGGTTGTTTTCTTCTCTTGTGTAGTTCAACAAAATGCGATATTACAGTGATAATTCTGTCATATTTATTCATTTAGTTATTTATTTATTTCATATTTTTGGTAATTCACAAATAATTTAAATTCTAAAATAAATTAAATGTGCCAATGATTTAAGATAAATCAAGTAAATTGGAAACATGCCATCAATTAGTAACCCCCCCACCCTATTTATATGTGGCATTTCTCCATCCAAGGCCCGCAAAACAATGGCATATATATTGCTCCTGCGGCTTTCATCAATATAAGAACACAGCTGCGAACAATTCTGAGGCTTACGAACGAGTTGGTGAATCTGACGTAGGGTTTTCTTAAGGAACCTCTTAAGAACAACTTAAGAAAGAATCTAAGAAGATTCTTAAGAAGATATTGGTGAATGAGGCCCAATGTGAGGGATGTGTGGACTGGTATGAAGCAGATCACTGGGTGTAAGGTGAGCGGCAGACAGTCATCGGGCAGCCTGGAGAGGGCAAACGAGCTGAACAGATTCTTCAATAGGTTCAGCTCACAGCATTCTGTCGTCTCCCTGACACCTCCAGACCCCCACACACCCTCACTGCCCCAAATGCTTCCTCCCCTCCCCCCTCACTCCCCTGCTGTGAGCTCTCCTGTGCAGCACCTCTCCTCCTCCTCCTCCTCCACCTTCACGTCCTCCTCCACCTCCTCGTCCTCCACTGAAGACACCAGCAGCCTCCCCCGCATGACTGTGACTGCAGGCCAGGTTAGGAGACAGCTGGAGAGACTCCACCAGCAGAAGGCTGCAGGCCCTGACGGTATCAGCCCCAGGATCCTGAAGACATGTGCCAGCCAGCTGTCTCCTGTCCTACAACACCTCTACAACCTGAGCCTTGGTCAGGAGAGAATACCGGTGCTTTGGAAGACTTCCTGCCTGGTTCCTGTTCCAAAGAAGTCGACACCATCAGACCTCAATGACTATCGACCAGTGGCCCTCACATCTTACGTCATGAAGGTGCTGGAGAGACTGGTTTTGGCCAACCTGAGGCCGCAGGTGAGAGCCCTGCTAGACCCTCTGCAATTTGCTTACCAGCCCCACTTGGGAGTTGATGACGCTGTCATCTACCTGCTGCAACGAGCCCATTCGCACCTGGATGGTGGAGGAGGCACTGTGAGAATCACATTCTTTGATTTCTCTAGTGCTTTTAACACCATTCAGCCACTGCTACTGGGGGAGAAGCTGCGGGTGATGGGTGTAGATGACACAATGATCTCCTGGATTACTGACTACCTGACAGGCAGGCCACAGTTTGTCAGTATGGGCAGTGTTCTGTCTGATGCGGTGGCTAGTGATACAGGAGCCACTGACTTTCAGTACAACACCGGGTCGTGTCACCTGCAAAAGTTTTCTGACGACTCGGCTGTTGTTGGGTGTATAAGTGAGGGACAGGAGGAGGCGTACAGGGCACTGGTAGACAACTTTGTGGAGTGGACTGGACAGAATCACCTGCGGCTGAACATCAGCAAGACCAGAGAGATGGTGATAGATTTCAGGAAGAAGAGGAAGACGGCTTTCCAACCTCTGTGCATTCTGGGAAAGGATGTGGAGGTGGTCGAGGATTACAAGTACCTGGGTGTTACCATCAACCACAGACTGGACTGGAGATCTAACACTGAAGCTGTTTACAAGAAGGGGATGAGCAGACTTTACTTCCTGAGGAAGCTGAGATCCTTCAACGTGTGCAGCAAGATGTTGGAGATCTTTTATCAGTCTATGGTGGCCAGTGTACTTTTCTTTGCTGTGGTTTGTTGGGGAAGCAGCATCGGAGCCAGCGACACCAACAGACTCAACAAACTGATCGGGAGGGTTGGCTCTGTGATTGGCTGCAAACAGGACACTCTGGAGGCTGTGGTGGAGAGGAGGACACTGAAAAAACTGTTATCCATCATGGATAATCCTCTCCACCCTCTCCAACTCACACTGGTCAGACAGTGGAGCACCTTCTCCGGAAGGCTGCTTCAGCTTCGCTGTCGTAGCAATAGATACAGGAAATCTTTCCTGCCACAATCCATCACTTTATACAACAACTCTCTCACCTCTGCCTGACAGAGAACTCTGGTCTCCCTACTGTTTTGTTGTATATATTATTATTGTTATAGTATATTTTGCATATTTTGTTTTGTTGTATATATTATTATTGTTTACTGTTTATAGCACACTGTGCATTGTATGTATATATTGGATTCTATTTATGTTATGTACAAAGTGTTTTATTTGCGGACCCACTACTGCTGTAACAAAATAATTTCCCAGTCTGGGATCATTAAAGTAATTCTGTCTATCTATCTATCTATCTATCTATCTATCTATCTATCTATCTATCTATCTATCTATCTATCTGTCTAATCAAAGATACAGTAACTGTGAAGAGTAAACAAGACTATATAAGACTGTATGTAGGCACAGCTAATGTCATCAGGCTAACATCCTCACAATGATAAAGCTAATATGCTGATGTCTAGTAGGTCTGATGTTTACCATGATCCTCATCTTAGTTTAGCATATTAGCATTTGATTATTAGCACAAGATAAAATACAGTTAAGACAGATGTCATTGGTCGGATATCGAATACTTGGACTAGCAGTGGGAGGAGCTGTGGGAGGAGCACCAGCAGCTGTGCCAGCTGAAGTGCAGTCCTTCCAGAAAAACGCAAAGTTTTTTTGTGATTGTTGCGGGCAAAAATCCTTGATTATGCGGCACGTTTTCTTAAAAAATGCGATGGAATATGTGGGATATTTATGCAATTTTATGCGATGAAATTGCGGGAACTTGCAAAAATCGCAGGAACGTGCAAAAATCACTGGAACTTGCAAAAATTGCGGGAACTTGCAAAAACTGCAGTTTGATGAAAAAGAGAAAAAAAAGTGATTCCCCCAACACCCTGTTCTCACTAGGCTACTATCTTAATGTAACCAGTCATTTCTTATTACTTCCTATGATAAGCAGCATACTACATCACAGAAAGTGCTGGGAATATTTAAGTTCTCAGCTTCTTTTATTTCAGAACTGTATAAACACATGGCTCAAACTTACAAAACATTGATGAGTCAAACAAGTTCTGTAGCTTTACAAAAGGAATATGCAACAACTTCTGTAAAAATGAATAAATAAAATATAATACAATAAAATGTGTGCTCCCTGTTTTGCAGAGGTAGTTATACAAAACAGACATCTTATGTTAAAATAAGTGCAATCTCTTACTGTAACGTAAATTTACATACTAATAAATATACTTACAACTGTAAGGTTTTTGAAACTAGTATGATTTTTTGTTGGCAAATGAGACTGATTTGCGGGCTTCATCATGGCTTCATCACGGGGTCTGCAGCTTTTCGACGATGTTCACGTTGTGTAATTACATCACTTCATAACGTTCCCATGGCAACAGGGGAAAATGGCTGCTCTTGTGTGAAGTAAACGCAACATTTTTCAACTTTCTGCTAAGATATATGTGACTTTTTTGCGATGAAAATGCAGGGATTATGAAATCATGCAAGCCCCGCATATTTTGCGTGGAAATCGGCAATTTATGCGGCGAAAGTGCGGCGTATTTGAAAAAATGCAGCCCCCGCATAAATATGCAGACTTTGCCTGATTATGCATTGAATTATGCGATCGCATAATCACGTTTTTCTGGAGGGACTGGTAGTGGTATCTGGAGCAGCAGCAGCACTGGGAGCAGTGAGAGGAGGGTGTTAGATCCAGGAGGCACTTGACCAGCTCTCTCCGTTTAAAGGGCTAGATCCCTAAACCTACAAGAGGTTGCTTAAAAACAGGGAATTTAAATAGGGATTTCTTAAGCTGGTGGTGAGGAGACTCGCCTAGCCTCTAACTGCCTAAATCCGAACATCTACCCTGTTTCCTCTGGTTTGGCACCTGACATGAATAGCCCTTGAGTCAGATATGGCCACCAGCCACGCCCATTATGGCAGCTCTCCTCTAAATGATCTGTGCACTTGGTATGGTGCTAGTTTGGATTTTAAGGGCTTTTGGTAAACCCTAAGGCACTGTTTCAATTTGGTTGGCTAGAGTAACCTTTAAGAACCTTTAAGATATTATACACGCTTAACACCTGACTTTTACTTCCATCAAAGAGACATAAGCTCAATGTCCACAACTTAACTATATTATGTAGGTTTTATTGCATAGATTTTAGCAAGGGCAAAGCACACAGCGTAATACTTATTTCAATTACAAATCACAACCCCAGCCGAGATCTCTCGATTTCCCCAAAGTCCAAACTTCATGTCAGCAGAGTGAACAAAAGTACTCCAATATCCAAATTGTAATCCACAGCATGTTGGCAAAAATGGTTAATCTGCTGTGCTCCTATTTCCTTGGTCTGTTTCTGCTGAAGATTTCTTGAAGTCCTTTCTGCGATGTTTAGGCTGCTCACATTATCCTTCTCAGGTGTTTCTTCTAGGCTTGAGGGAGTGGAAGAATGAACTTTTGCTTTGGACAGTGGCTTGGTTTTATGTCTTTATTAGGACATTTTCCCAGCCATCTCTCCGTTCAATGACTAACAGTCCCTTGATGACGCTTAAAGATTTTGTAATGATCTAACACGCCTCGGTCAGTCTGTGCCTGTGCCCAAAGCATGATCCGTTTTTGACACTTCCTTTTGGCCTCATGTTGACCAAATTGGTTCTTTAACACTTTCTCATGTCCTCAGCTCCACATAGTTTCTTTACTGATTTTCATTAGATTTCTAAACTTCAACACTGTCCTAGGTTAGAGGGGAGAGCCCAGGTCCTATGACCCTTTGTGGGCTGGCCTGGGTGTCTCTCCTTCCTTTTGTTTCTTTTTTCTTGCCAGCTCACCAAGCCTTTTTTGGTTACTAAATGTTTCCCTTGTCAATAAATGGGCTGATCATTGTGACCTTATTGTTTATTTGATTATGTTGGGCCCTCTGGGGACAAGCTACACTTGGGGGTCGTAACAAACACATTGTTTTCAATCATGGTTACACCTTACACCTCCTTCTACTTTGCAAAGTTAATACTTAATTCTTTGTGACAATAAGACAGAGACAGAGTGACAGACAGAGCCTTGAGTGTAATACTTCCTCTTTTTCACAAACACAGTGTCATCATTTCCTCTTCACTTCTTCCTCCAACACCCCCTTAATATAATGGTTTAACACTTTTTAATGAACTTATGGCAAACGCAACGCAGCAGGCAATGCTTTAATATGTTTCAGAATTATTTCAGGACTATTTATAATGTCCCTTTCGTGTATTTGTGTCTGGCAGGAGTGTATGCAACTTTTCTGACACCGTCTCCGTGTGTGTGTACATACTGGTATTTATAACACAACTTGAACAGGTGATGATGTAGGGTTGGTATAGTATAGTACTGGTACTTCAGTGTAGATACATTGAGGACAATTAGAATATGGGGAACAAATGAGTGACAAGGACATTTAAAAGCAAAGGAGAAAGAAATAAATTTATCTTAACCAGGGTTTGGGCTGATCCTCTTGACATCATATCAATAAAGTATATCAGCTAAGTAGTTTTTTAGGTGTAGATTCTGGGCTTCTCTTCTCAAAGGTGTCGGCGTGTAGTTTGATCATAAATGATTCTGCGGAGGCAGGGCTGGGTGGAGGGATGAAGCAATCTTTATTAAAACAGAATCTAGCGCCTTGAGTCCGGATCAGAAGCAGCCGCATTATGATATTATCAAATCTGTGGACAAAACGATGCCAAAATGCTTTGCCCTCTGCCCCATCAAAACCTCAGCCTTTGCTCTTAGGACGTTTACCAAGTGCCACCCTCCCGTCTCTACTCATAGGAGCCTTCTTAAAGTCCCTTGGGCTGTACCTGCCTACTCCTAATTGGTCACTGTGGTGGGTTGAGGGTCCATCTATCCAATCGACATGTAAAGGAGGTGGTCTATCTCCCTGCTCATCTCCCCTAAATGGCTAAATCTGTTACTGTCCCTCCTTGGGTCTTGTACTCCAAATTTACCTAAATGATTTCTCTATCCTTTCTGGAGATGTACACGTTTAGATATCTTCCTCCATCTGACATAGGAGTCAGGCTCTGTTTTTAGTCCCTATCGTGGCCTTGTCTCATGCTAACCTTTGACCCACACACAGCTGAATGCTGCCTCCAAGGTCCCACGGAGCTGTGAGCCCCGTATTGTCTACATTCCTTAACTTACACAGGAAGGAACAGGTTAAATTTAAACTTAGTTGAATTAAGGGCCAGAATGTGTTGCAGTCCAGATACCTCAAAAGACCTCCAGCATTTGGATCAAATAGCTTGTGAGGAATAAGGTGTGTCAAATTCAGTAGTCTACAGCTGTAATTTCAAGGTGCATTGTGAACATTTAGGTAAACAGATACCCAGTATTAATAAAGGACTCACAACAACAGAAGGCTGATCATCACTACTGACACATGTTTACAGAATTATCCTCAGTGTTCTTTACCACAAGAGATGAACTCATAGTGTTGAACAGAGATTGGTCCTGTTGGAGTTTAGATATATAAGATCACCCTGATTATTATTATGCTCGTTTCCCTCTTTTCATGTTTTGACACTATTCCTCATTTCCTTATAATGCAAATGTATTAATATGCAACAGCTGTCTTCACTCATGGTGACCTGCTACCTGAGGGACAGACAACTGAGGAATTTGTCTGCAAAAATAAACCTGTGAGTGATCTGGTGAAGAAGTGTGGAGGACGGTGCCACATCATCAAAACAAAAGATGAATACAGGAGCAACCAGTTCCAGGTGGAGGAGCTGTTCAAGACAATAGACAAGATAACCAAGGCGAACAAAGGAAACCTCTACACCAATGAGATGCTGCCAACAGTGGAGGAAATTATACAACAAGAGGAGAGGAACATTCGATGGTTACCTGGGGTCCGTTTCACAAAGCAGGTTCAACAAACTCTGAGTCTAACCCTGAACTCTGAGTTGATCTACTCTGAGATAGGAAACTCTGAGTTTTCGGTTCCAGAACAGCTGATTTGAGTTAGTTTGATCAACTCGGAGTAGTTTAACCTAGAGTTAAGCACGTGCACCACAAGCATAAAAAGACAGCATCAATGGAGCCCTGATTCGAAGAGTCACCATGGCAACGGGGAAGAGGAGGGCTACGTTTTTCACCCCACTGGAAATGTAAATATTAATGCGCTCATACGGTGAGTTTGAGCACGTTTTTAGAAGGAATTGTAACACCGCTGCAGCAGCAAAAGAGAGGGAGACGGCGTGGGAGAACATTGGTGCTCGGGTCAATGCGTCATTTTAAATGAAGTCCTTTGCAATCACAATAATATTACAGGGGGAAACTGCTTGAGTGGTAGCCTATTAATTTATTTAATTTAGGTGCAATCCCGCGGGGGAGAAGCGCACTTGGCTGCAGCTTAAGATGAAACATAAAAACATTAGACCTCGGCATAATCTCATGGGGGTACCTCATTTTGATCATGTTTTACATTGTAAAGTAAATATTAAGTGGCTGTTTGACTGTACAGTTGTTTTATCCCCAACATAATGCTGTTTTCACACACATAAATGTCTTCTCATCTATATCATGTTCTGTTAAATAATTAAGCCTATTTAAACTAACACAGACTTCTACTCAGCCAACAGAAAGAAAGCAGATGCCCGTAAAACGGGTGGTGGCCCAGCACCGCCACCTCTAACGGAGGCAGAGGAGCTGAAAATGATAAAGATGGGTAGTAGCCGTTTCAGGGCGAGGCACACTTTTCTGACCGCTCTGCATACAGTTGCCTTGCTGAAGTGCTTTGCATCTCCGAAGTTGTATAAAAAAACTCCCATTTGCAAAAAAACGCAGCGCAACACACAATATCTGCTGGGATGTGAGAGCATGACTTCGGTTGGTAATGTTGGAAATGTAAGGACGGATCAGGTTGTGTATGTAAATGATGGACTGTGACGTGAAACGGTACCGCTCAAAAAGATAATTGTCTGGAAATGCAAGAACATCTATGCGCGTCTGATAATCATCTCCCGACGAATATTTAATTATCTGCGCAGTAATGCTGCACCTTCATCCACGGGATTATTATCAAAAGGACATGCCATGGTAGTGAAAATAGTCGCCACCTAATATAACTTTGAATGTAGGCCTACTGACTGATTTTTGCAATGATCAATGAGAACTATACTACCCCAAAACTCGCCTGCTGACTGAATGAATGAGGAAATCAAATACCGTGTGTGGCTGAAAGAGGGCGGAGACAGAGAGAAACTCGAGGTTTGTTGAGAAAAACCTGGTCCCGACCAGGTTAGTTTCAGAGAGTATGTTACCATGGTAACTGACTGAGAGCTTAAGTTACCTCTCTCTGTGAAACAGGCTAGAGTTACCCCTCTTTCTCTGGTTTGAGTTACCTCCCTTTGTGAAACGGAAAACTCGTTTCCCTCATTTCAGGGTTAACAGACTCAGAGTTTTCACTAAACCTGCTTTGTGAAACGGACCCCAGGAAACATGAAAGAGAAACAAATCACAAAGAAGGCTAAGGACAGAGTAAATATTTTTTGAATCAGAGTAGCAGATGTTGGAACAGGTGCACTGTTAGGAGCTTTCTTTGGTCTTGTAGTGGTGGGTGGATTAGTTGCCATAGGTTTTAAAAATGTGGTACCATTAGTAAAAACAGTAGAATCTGCTGCAAAAACATTTGCATCAACAGGAGGAGCAGCAGATGGAGTATTAGCTGCAGGAATGATCAGAGATGCAAGGACATCTGCAGCTGCAGGAACAGTGATAGGAGGTGTTACAGGATATTTTGAGCTGAGGGAGCAGAAACACCCCAGGAGGCAGCAAAGAGGGCAGCGGAGGCCGTCAAGAATGAAGCTCTATATGTCTAAGAATTAGTGAATGATGTTGTGGAAAAATACAAAAATACAATACAAAATACAGTTAAACCTCTAATGAACTGTGACTCTTGAAGAAAGGGGTGAGAATCTGTCATGAAAAAGCTTTATTTCCCAGAAGAATAAATTACAATATTTATCAAAACAATCCTTAACCACTGAGCTAATGATCTTTATTCATATGTAATATGTCATAAGATGTACTTCTTGTCTGAGCTTTAAACTATATTGCTTATTCAATTTTCACAAGCTAACCAAAGAGAATTTAGTGCATGTATTGTTACTGATAACAAAACATTTCAACAGCATTTATAGGAAAGATCTTTTTTTAAATGTACACTAATGGCTATATTTTGGTTTGCCGTTTAAACACTGATAACTTTTTCCTGTTGCGAAAGCAGATCAGAAAATATCATTCTAATAATGTTTCTATATACATCTTTAATTATACAGCCTGTTGATGTACCTGCATCATCAAATATGAACAATCAATAAATCAATAAACTCAGACATAAAAAAAAAATGTTGGCCAAAAGTGCCAGTGGAAAAAACCCATCTCTGTCTCTCCTGTTAAATCCACGGGAGTTCAGGTGAAGCTCCTTGTGCAATACATGGGCACTGTAATCACAGTCCAATAAATATTTTTTCAATGTCCTTCACATTATCTTTTGTTAAGTTAGTTAGTTAGTTTCATTTATTGTCCACAATGTGGAAATTTGTCTTTGGTCTCATAAAAAAAACAACAAGCAGGACAGCAACAACAACAGCAACACTTACACACAAACATCTTCAGGGCAAAAAGCAGGACAGCAGTGGCAGTTACATTAAAAACGCATCAACGGGACATGGTGTTCAGTGCTCCAATGGCATTCGGGATGAAGGAATTTTAAAAAATATTACGATTTGCCCTTGGTACCTTGTATCGTCTACCAGAGGGAAGAAGTTCAAACTCCCTATTGAGTGGATGAGAGGGATAGTTTGCCACTTTGACAGCTTTTTTCCTAAGCACTTCCTCGTACATACAACTTAATTGTTTCTGTCTCATCCCTATGATTTTTGAGGCTAGGTTTACTATTCTCTGCAGCTTGCTTCTTCCTTTTATGTTTAGATTACCGCACCACATTGCCATATTAAAAGTTAAAATGCTCTCTATCAGGTTCTTATAAACTGTTTCCATAATATGCTTGCTCACTCTAGGAGTTGAGCTTGCGTAGTAGGTGGAGACGTTGGTTACAGGTTTTAAAAATATAGTCAGTGTTTTCACTGAAATTTAGGTTGCAATCAATATATGTACCTAAATATTTGAACTTGTGTACTACCTCTACAATTTGTCCCTTAATTATAAGGGGCTGCACAGGGTCCTTTTCATGAAAGACAGGTTCCTGTGTTTTTGTTATATTGATCTCTAAGGAGCTTTCATCGCACCACTTCTGGAGAGATGACATATGTGCTCTGTATACTTCCTCTCCAACTATGTTCCCCTTCTTTGGGGAGGTCATTTGGCATTATAATGAGGTAGAAAGAAAGAAAGAAAGAAAGAAAGAAAAGAAAGTTTCTCATTTGATGTTTCCTTAGTCTGATTTTCTGTTTGAGCATTCCCATTAAAGCTGTTATAAATTCAAATCTTACATTTTCAAATGATCATTTTACATTTTGAATTGTACTGTTAATTTCCCTTTTCTTTTCAAAGTTCAATAACAGCCTGATTGTTTAAGGAAGTGTAGTAAAATGCAAAGCTTTTTAATTTATCTCCCAGTTTTCTTTTCTATTTGGACTTCATTTGAATTATGACCAAAAATGTCCTCCATACACTGGATGCTTTGAGCACTCTCAAACTTGGAACTGTGAATTCCCCCATATCTGAATCATATCATATATATAACTAACAATCAGCAGACTACTTGTTACTTTCAGTCTTTCACCTACCTGTGATGCAGTCTTACTATATGTTTGCAAAGATTGCTTGTATTTCAATGTTTTACATGCAGAAATTATCTAATGTTTAATGCGATAAACCAAAGTTTTCTGCAGTATTATTATTATTATTATATACATAATAGTCATTAAGATGCAAACCAAGGCCTGCAAATGCACTTGATGAAAAGAAGTCCAACATGTTTTTCTCTCGTTGCAGAAACAGTTGATCATTGAACCAAAAACACCTGATGGGATAATTATGTCCAGTGGTATTGATACAATCAACTGAAGCATGCAAAATGGACCTGCATAAAAACACGTACAGTATGCTTTCTTTTGGACTTTGTTCATTGTGCAACAAGTCAGTGACTGGAACTGGCATCAAAACTCAGAGAGGATACAGGAAACAGTTTCACACATGCTCTTGCAGTCGTGTCACTTTTAATAATTGTTGCTCCAAAGTTACTTGACGTTCAACAACATGGACAGTAACTTAAATTCCTTCAGTTATTTCTATCAGGACTAAAGGCTGTTTATTGATTTGAAAGATGCAGAGCTTGAATTAACAGCTGAGCATAGTTTTTACCATGTGCAGGTGCTAAACTTAGATAGTTCCAATAGATCTCTTTGATACTGTGATACCTATAAAGTTTCATAGAAAGACTAAAAACAATTGTTTTATTGTACTGTAGTCCATCCAAAGATCATGAACTTAGCGGCTAAATTGCCTATGCCCTAGGATAATGTTTAACTGCTTATCTTCCTGATGAGCAAATTGATCTATGCCCAACAAATGTTTGAAAAGAACAAAGAGCAAAAGTGCCCTCTTGGATTACCCTTTGATAGACGACTAACACGTGGACATTTAAGAGCAAAGGAGAAAGCAATAACTTTTCTCTTAACCAGGGTTTGGGCTGATCATCTTGACATCATATCAATAACTAAAGTGTATTAGCTTAGTAGTTTTTAACAAAGACCTCCAGCATTTGGATCAAGTAGCTTGTGAAGAATAAGGTGTGTCAAATTTAGTAGTCTACAGTTGTTATTTCAAGGTGCATTCTAAACATTTAGGTAAACAGATACTCAGTATTAATAAAGGAAACACAACCACAGAAAGCTGATCATCATCAAGAGATAAGCTCATAGTGTTGAACAGAGATTGGTCCTGTTGGAGTTTAGATACATAAAATCATCCCGATCATTATTATGCTCGTTTTATGGCCTCCTTTTATTTATTTTATTTCCTTATAATGCAAATGTGTCGTCAACTTTGTAAACTTCGGCTTTCTTCCTCAGACTCAGTACGTGTTCACATAAAAGGGATATTTTGTGCATCATTTTACTCCTCTTCTGCACAAACGAAAGAAAATGACTACTCCGATGTAGAATATGAAAACAATATTAAAGCAAAAATAGTGACAAATAAAGTAGGAATAATGAGTGCACCTCAGTGCCTCCTTTTTATTTCTAATGTGACAACTGCACATATAGGAGTTAAACTTGATAGAGAACATATTTACATTATACAAGATTATTTAGATCTGGGACTGTCCCTAGTTAAGGGATACATGTAAATCATGTAAATCAAAGTGAAATACATTTTATTTGTTGAATTTTATCTGTGATTAATAATATTAGACCAATCAATTATCTTACAGGTCTTCTATTAGCTTTTAAATCTCAATAGTGTAAAAGAGACTTAAAGGGATAGTTCGGGTTTTTTGATATGAATCTGTATGGCATCCCCGTCAGCAGTGTCGTGCATCAACACTGACTTAGCCCCGACAGTGTCCTGTGCACCGAGTTCTTGCCCGGTGCTGACGAAAGTAGTCCGGCAAGTTGTCTGGGGTCATGAAAATAAAGCCTTTGCATCACAAAACCGTTGTCCACGAAAAAGTCAGACCTCATAATCGCTTGGCGCATTTTTCTCTCGATTCGTATCACTGTGCGCTGCCGCCAGCTGACAGCCGCCAGCTGACAGCCGCCAGCTGACAGCCGCTCACGAATCCAACACTTTTTTCAGTTGTTTGGCAGTGTTTTACGTGCTCGGACCAACCATTTGTCTGTCAACCGGTCTCTCACTGCTCCAGCTGTGGCTCCAGCTTAGACTTGTACCACTTCTCTGTCCCTCCTCTCTCTCTCTGCCCGTTCTAACTCCATCTGGCGAATTTCGGCATCAGTGTATTCGGGTTCATAAAGATACCCCCTTAGCTCTGTGCTAAAGTCAAAGTCTTCATGATCTTCGGTGTCGTAGTCAGACATGTTGTTAACTTTCTGAGCAGTAAACACAGTGAAACAGGCTGGCAGCAGCGCGCAGTGATCAAATCGAGAGAAAATAGCGCCAAGCGATTATGAGGTCTGACTTTTTCATGGACAACGGTTATGTTATGCAAATGTATCACTCTTTTGAACACATTTTGTTTTGAGAAGAAAAAGGCTTTATTTTCATGACCCCAGACAACTTGCCGGACTACTTTCGTCAGCACCAAAACTGTGCAAGAACTCGGCGCACAGGACACTGTCTGGGGTAAGTCAGTGTTGATGCATGACACTGCTGACGGGGATGCCATACAGATTCATATCAAAAAACCCGAACTATCCCTTTAAGCAAATTAAGACCAAGCATAAAAGCAATAACCAAAGTGGTAATGTATAAGTTTGGTTTGAAGAAAAAATACTCAATTTCATATGCATACATAGGCTAATGATTAGTGAACTTCTAATGTATGTATGTGTTGCAATTATATTGAAGTCTTCTTTTATAGTCACCATGTTCAGATTTGTTTGGATCACTTATAAAGGTTCCTTCACTTTTTACAAAATGTAAGGACATTTCTCTCAGTTATTTGTCAGGATTGAACACTGTATGTTAAGTTGTCAGATGCAGGATAAATATGATAATAGCTGTTTTCTTAAATGTATCTGCAGTTTTCAGGTGGTAATATAAGATGGCTACCATAGATCTTCTATAATAATTTATAATGAAAACTCAGAATTTGCAGTTCAATTTTCTTGAGTTACTCAGATAACAATACAATTTATCAGATAGTACTAGTACTTCCGTGTAGATACACTGAGGACAATAATAATAAGTGGAACACGTGAGTAACAAGTGGAAATTTAAGAGCAAAGGAGAAATAAATTATTTTTGTAAACACTGGGTACCTACGGGGTAGCTGAAGTGGGAAACAAAACTGGAGGTGTAAGTTATGTAAAGTATTTAGAATAACACAGCTCCCAACCGAGCCAGCCCATCCAACCCATTGCAATACAAAAGTATCTGCTGCCATCCTCTGTATGCCACCTATAAATGTTTTTTACTTTTATGTTGTATTCATTGAGTTATCATATTTTTCTTAACTTTTCAATAACAATAAGGGACTACAAGAAACATGTTGTTGTACAGTCCTGATTTTGTAAGTGATTACATTGATTCTTGAACCTTGAAAATGTTTTTATCAATACATATATTCTGCAGAACCAATGAAGTAATAACTGCAACCAGCAATGTGCAAAATGATTTGTTTTATTGTACTGTAGTCCATCCAAAGATCATGGAGTGGGTGGCTAAATTGCCTATGCACTAGGATAATGTTTAACTGCTTATCTTCCTGATGAGCAAGTTGGTCTACGCCCAACAAATGTTTGAAAAGAACAACGAGCAAAAGTGTCCAATTGGTGTATTGACTAGCATGTGGACATTTAAGAGCAAAGGAGAAAGAAATTACTTTTTCTTATTCAGGGTTTGGGTTGATCATCTTGACATCATAACAATAACCAAAGTTTATTAGCTTAGTAGTTTTTTGACAAAGACCGCCAGCATTTGGATCAAGTAGCTTGTGAGGAATAAAGTGCGTCAAATTCAGTAGTCTACAGCTGTTATTTAAAGGTGCATTCAAAACATTTAGGTAAACACATACTCAGTATTATAAAAGACTTAGAACGACACAGAAAGTTGATCATCACTACTGACACATGTTTACAGAATTATCCTCAGAGTTCTTTACCACAAGAGATGAGCTCATAGTGTTGAACAGAGGTTAGTCCTGTTGGAGTTTAGACACAGAAAATCATCCTGACTATTATTTGCTCGTTTCCCTCTTTTCGTGTTTTGACACTATTTTTCATTTAATTATAATGCAAATGTATTAAGAGTTATGTTATTTTTGACCAATGAAACAATTTTTTTTATAGAGCTTTGGTGTGTTTTTTTAAATATAAACAACAAAAAAAACATGTTCAGTGGCATTACAGTAATGTCACTGCCTACCAAGTTCACATGAATAATGTACCTCAGCTGAGAATGGGTGTGTCTCATGACTATTATGTAAAGTGATGCTAAACAGGTGATAAGTAAAAGGCTCTGTCTCAGAGAACTTCATCGCTTTCCTTTTTATTTTTGTTGAGCAAGAGAGAAAAATAAACAAATTAATAATAAAACATTTTTTTCAAAATGTCCATTGAGGATTTTGATTGTAGTGAATGGAATCTTTCAATATTTAAAAAACCAACTAAAACACAAATATACATTCTTCATGATGGAAATTTTTTTTTTTTAGTGTAATGTTAATCATATTAATGACCTTAGTTTGGCATGTAGCACAATGATATTCTGTGCATAATAAAAATGAGGTTGAGGACGATGTCATTGGTTGAATGTTATTTGTTTGTTCATGAACAAAAGTATTGCACAAACGTAAGAAGTTGACCTGATGCTATGAAATGTCAGGTGATGTAGCATTCATTGTCTGGGAACCATGAATGTCTGTGCAGCATTGAATGGAAATGCATTTAATAATTGTCTGGTTTTTTAGTCTAGATAGATTTTGTGCCAATTCATTGAGCAGATGTTGAGAAATTTGAGTGAAACTTTGAAACTTTATAATTCATGCTAACCCATCCAAAGTAACAAGGTAACACCAAGGTAATTTATGGTTGCATCATTAAATGAAAGACTGTAGCTCCTTCAAGCTGCATGAACAAGGAACAAACATAAAGTTATTTATACAATCATATACACACATATGGCTCTATCTTGCACTAAGCGCAATTGACTTTGTACACTGGCGCTTGTGTAATTCCTATTTTGCATTCGGCGCACATTGAAATTTTCCCTCCACAGACGCACGTCCTTATAGTCCGGTGGCATAGTGAAATTACCGTTACGGAGGTGATAAAAGCACCAAATTTTGCATGGTGTTTCCTTAGGGTCTATAGTGTAATTTTGGCCTAGGAGCCCTCAGAAAAAAAACTTCATATTAGCAGTATATCATTATCAATGAAATATGCTTAAAACACAGTGATTTTCAAGTTCCTGCACAAGATTAAGTGTTCAAATGAATCCCAAAGTTAACATTTTATAGTTTTATTTATGTGTATGAACTTTTACATGACTAAAGCTTCAATACATGACAAGTATTGAAAAAGTATAATCTTTATTGGCCCTGTAATTGATAATTATGAGTCGTTATAGGTACATTTGCAAAGAGGTGAGCAGTCTTGCCAGCCCATAGAGCCCCATTGTGAACCCGGAAATGTTGAGTACACCAAAGTTTTATAATAGAAATGTACAGTGTGGGTCCCCAGTATTATGAAACTGCTGGTTGCTATCTTGTATATGTTGGGCAATTTGCATAATTAGCATTATTAGCATTAATTAGCATTGATCGCCCATATGGGCAATATTTCAGCAACTGCTTGGCCGATTTGGACAATATTGGAGTGGTTTTGGGGGTTATTAAGGATGCTGTGTTGTGTTTTTTGGCTGCTCAATTTTGTGTGATTGTCACTGCATCGGGCAGAATACTGGCTGGATGGAAAGATGGACAAAACAGAGCTTTTTATATTTGGATCATATCTTCTCAATGCAAGTAAGTTGATCAAATAGAAGCAGATAACAGTGATTACAGTGTGTATGTAGTGCATTTTTATATATATATATATATATATATATATAGCCTCATATCTCTATAGCCTACTTCTAAACCGTCTCTAAAATATGGTAGGAGTTCTTTTGAGTAAAATACAAAGACTTAATCCAGAGTAATTAATACATCAACAGTTAAAGTCCGTGTAAAGCAAACCATTTAGAATTAAATTTTGGAGCTAGGCTCACAAACTGTGTTTCATAATGTCTGTGTTCAGGATTTAATAGGCGGGTCAGAAATCATCATCAATTTGCATAAACCCGGCCATGCTGCGGAAGCCATATAAATACATTCAGCGCATTAGCTTCGGAGGTTTTTCCGCTTGCTCTCAAGTCATAGCATCTCTTAGAATAGTTTGCAGCTAGCTAACCAGTCAACCAGTCAGCTAAACAGTCATGTCTCCTCCACATCGCTCGTGCATCTTTCCTGGATGCCACAGTGTGCTTGGTAACAGCGCCGTCAGCTTATTTAAGTTTCCTGCGGATGACAACGTAAGGAAACGGTGGATCGATTTTGTCAAGAGGAGCTGCTGTGGAGAGTTAAAAATCACCACCATCACCCGTCTCTGCAGTGTCCACTTTACCCCGATAGTTACAGCAACTGTCACCAGGTAAAGTCTGGATATCTGAAGAGTCTGTTGACGCTGGTCAGTGGGGCCGAACCGACCCTCTCCGTCCCCGGCTTGCATCCTCCCGTCCCACCGACAGCGCATGCGCTCATCTCCGCTGCTGGCATTATGTGCTCACAGGCCTGCGACCTTCCCGCCGACAACAGGTGCTCTCATCCCCGCCACCGGCCAGACTTTAGATTCTCTGCCTGGGCCGACCCTTGATCAAGCATTTGTGTGTGTGTGTGTGTGTGTGTGTGTGTGTGTGTTTTGTAATAACTCAAAATTATGACTGTATTTCCAGTTACAAAAGGCACATCTCTCTTCTCCCTCCATGTTGTTTGTGCCGCTGTGTGGTTTTACACGAGTGAGTGTCCTTGTGCAGAAAACGTGACTTCTCGCACACGTGATGTCACTCCCCGAGGTGCTCGGGTTCATAATTACAGTTAATGTTTTGGGCCGGTAGTGCACGGGGTCGGCTCGGGTCGGGCTTGATTTTTTTGGGCCAGATCTAAGCTCTAAGTGTAAGTGTGTGCTTATGTATGTTATAAATATTGTACATTTGGGCAACTAAAAGCATTTTGCTGAAGGTGCAAATCCTGAAAGTTGTGTTACATTGTGCATCCTGTCATGCCCATGTAATGTTAGCAAATGTTATCGCATGTAATCATGACATGATTTGGCCTCATTCCCTGAGCGGAGTCCATCTGACAGCACAATGATAATCTTCAGGTAATATTTTATGTGCACCAATATAGCTATGACAAGGAATTATATGTAGACTGGGGTTTTATGTTTGTGTGTAATGTAAAACATGGACTGTGAAGAACGAGGCTGAGCACTATCAGTGTCTGATTCAGAGTCAGTTTCTGGCTCTGATCGTTCAAACAGGTCGGGCTGGGTCCGTCTGATGATGCTGTTAGCTTCCATTGTTACTGTAGTTTACGTCCTTGGACAGTACACGGAGGCAGCTCCCCTCCTGCGCGTTGGCGTGGTTCCAGCGCCTCTAACTGACACGCCCCCAACGTTTCACAGCAGAGAGAAGTGCTTGTTTTTCTGTGATTTTGAGACCTAATTCTATATACTTGGCAATTTTTTTAATCTTTCAAATTTGGCTCAGTGGTCAATGATACGTGTTTCTGTGGAATGGCAAACTCACAAATTTATTTCTGCTTTACACAGACTTTAATGTTACCACAGCTACCAAATAAGTTAGACTACTTTGCTTCATCACCCCAAACCTAATAGCGCACAAGTTCTGGCGAGCAGAAAGAGAGGATGACTGGCTACTGCAACAACAACATGCCTTGAAGAGATGCTGCCCTATTTCTTTGCCGCTGGTCATCACAACTAATCAAGATGGATCACATGGCATCTGCGCGACATGCAGCACCTTCCTGCTACTGCCAAGGATGACCTCCTCGCCGGAAGCCATGTGTGCTGCCACTCAGATGGTGCAGCTGCAGTGAGTGGAGATATGTTTGGGGAGCAGACATGCATCAAGCAAGGGAAGGGAGTGAAAGGCATGTGGTGGTGGGGAGCAAGAGAAGAATGGAGCTCTCTACCCTCTTTATCTACGAGCTCGGCCTGGTCCCTGCATCCATCATCGGTAAGTATGGATGCCTCAGAAACAGTAACAAGTCTGTGATTGTTCAGCATCTTGAAATCCTTGTTCTCAATCCCCATCCACCAGACGTTGTACTCGTTGATGCATCGCAGCTAATCTATCGCGTGGTGTGGCCATTGTAAGGCACTGTGGCTGATTTTGCAGCGAGAATGGGGCGCCGGCTTGATCACTACATCACCCAAACATTTGTTATCTTAGACCGGTATGAGCAAGTCTCTGCCAAAGACCACGAGAGGCAAAGAGCTGGGGGGAGCTCAATAGAGTACAACTGTCACTGAAAACCCCCCTACCTAGCCGCGATAAAGTGATGAAGGACAAGACAAACAAGTGGAGGCTAGGCGAGCTCCTTTGCACACACAACATAGGAGATCACATCGAGATGGTCAGCAGAGCAGACAGTATTGTCACTCATGACGAAGCAGCCAGGTGTGGTGCTAAAACTGTCCACATTCTCAGCGACACACTGATGTGTTTGTGCTCATGGTCTGTTGGTGCTGGAGGGTGGGTATCACATGTCACCTGCAGACGTAGAGGTGGCTATGCATGCTCCCTCGGGTGTGACACCACCTCCTATCCCGTTGGCAAAGGGCAGGTGTCTGCGCTCAAGGCCATGAGAGTAGTACCTGGTGACCTGCTTCACTTCACTGGAGAGGAGGGAGCGACTGATTTGTAAATCACAGAGACAGTGAGGGTTTTTTTTCCTGGCTCTGTACAGCCGCAGGAAGTCTGCATCTCTGAATGTCGCCAGATATGACTTGTACCGAAAGTGCAAACCCCCCAGCACTGAAGACACTGCCTCCTACAGAGCGCAACGTGCACCTCTATGGACGGCATGCCTATCTACAGATGTGGACATCACCCAGTTTGGATGGAACAAGAAGGAAGGTGAGAGGGAAGGAGAGGAAATCATCATGCCTGTCCTGGATGCAAGCCCTGTTGGACATTATCAGCTGTAGCTGGGTTAAAGCCATGTACAACAACAAAGTGTAGCTGTGCAGCTGCAGGCCTTGCCTGTACCAGCTACTGCTTCTGCAATGGCTATGACAGTACATGTTGCACCCCGCTCACACACTCACAGCAAGAAGAGCAAGACGACAAAAATGTAGTCGACGAAGAAGATGAAGACAGAGCTGATGATGATGTTGATGATGAATATATGGTTATATAGTGCAGAGAAGCAGAAGTACAAGGTGCTATTGCTTGATGAAAGTTTTCTAGTTTTCTGCTGTGATAATTTCGGGCATACTTCTGTTTTAAAATCTGTTCCAGGACTCTTGTGTTCTACCTGTAACTTGTAATATACTCCTTTCTCTATATTATTTAGCCATAGTTAAAGTTTGATATGGTACTTGCCTTTGTTACCTCCAATGTCACCTCAGAGTGTAATGTTATGTAAATTAAAATGTACATATTCTGCATCATTTGGATAATTGTGTTCATAAATATCCTGCAATTTATTTTTATAGATTCAGTGTCCTCTAAAACATCTAAATTAACTCAAAATTGATCAAAACTGGGAGTTGAAATATGGTTTAAACTGCCATTTTGAATTTTGAAAATGTCAGATATTCCTATCAACATCAAATGTTGATACTTCATGGAGAGCACCTTGATCTATGCCACCCTCACAGAGGAAGCACTTGTGAATATCCAGTCGTTGCATTTCATCATTACATCGGCTTTCCCCCTCCAGATTCAACAGCAGTGCGTCTAGCTATGTACTGTCACACACAAATAGGATTTAATGTGATGTGATGCAGAACTAATGGCCAAACTATGAACTCAGTAGATGGCTATATGAATAACCTAAAGTTGAATTAAAAAATAAAAGGGAAAACCCAGATCTCTTAACATTTAAGCAATTTTGCTGCCTTTTTTTTATAATTCCGCCTATATTATACAGGGCTTTTGAGGTTTTTTGGGGTCTTAGATGTCTTGGTACTCTATTTTACACTTATAATTTGGAAGATCTACTGGCCAGAGCACAAATTAACAAAAGGATGCTTATTCAGTGGTCTTAAATGGCCATTACCATGAAAGTTTTACTCGAGAGGAAAAAAACAAAAAAACGTTTTTCTTGGATATTGTTTTGTGAGTGATTTGACACTAAATTTCAATATTTCAGCTGGGCTCCTAGGCTGAAATCATTCAAGAGGTCCTAAAGAAGCTTCATGTAAAATGTGGTGCTTTTATCACCTCGGTAACGGTATTGTGTAATTTGTGCGCTACCCAACTGGACTATTAAATGAGGGAATGAATTTGCTCTCTCGGGGGCGGTTCAGCGAAAAGAAGAGGCGTGTTCTGGTGCAAATGTTCACTGGTGCTATTTTGCCGTTTCAGAAAACACTTCCGCAACATACCAGGAAAAACCTAGTCTAAAGTCAGTGGCGCTTATTCAGATGCAATATTTTAAGGGCGCATGCTTGGCCACAATGTAGTGTGTGCTCAACAATGTGCATACACTTTGCTTCTCTCATCTACAAAAAAAAAGCAGTTCCCGTTTTTGCAAACCATACAAAAAAAGTTGAAAAGATTTAAGCAGAAGAACTAATTCTTTTTCCCTCTGATATGCGACGCGCCCGCCGTAGCTGTGAGGGTCCGGGAGTGGCAATGCGCGATGTGGTCCTAGTGGAGCGGGTGGACGGAGATGAGTGGGAGGAGGAGGAAGGAGGAAGGGGCACAATAGGAGCAGGTGGTGCGTTTGGAGACTTGGGGTGATGCGCCTGAGAGGCAGCAGCAACATCGCCATAATGCTCTGATTGGTTTATTGCACCTTACGGCCAAACCACGGAATAACGGCGTTAGAATAAACGGCGTTACTAAACGGCGTTACTTTTTTCAGTAACGGGTAATCTAACCAAGTACTATTTCCATCGTTACAACGCCGTTACCGTTACCGACTATTAAATGTGGTGCGTTACAAACTGAAGCTGTTGTCATCCGACTCGGCTCTCAGCCACCGGAGCTGTCTGCAGTCAGGGCTGTTTTTTTTTTTCCTCCGGTGAGGGAGGAGGGAGGCGCGAGGCAACCGCATAAGTGATGATGATTGGCTGTCTAACGTTGAGTGAATGTTCTTAAGCCAATCAGTGGCAATGTTCGGTTTACACACAAGCCAGACACGCACGCAGCAGTCTCATACACACAAACTAGCAGAGGTGAACTGCGGCAATGGCGAGTCCGGAGGGAATGTTAACGTTTTCAAAGTGTACAGACACTACTTTAATCTTCTTTGTCCACGTCCGTTGTAAGCAACAGCGCCTGAGATCTGCCCACAAAGCTACTTGCGTTTTGCGTTTGATACTTGCGTTTCAGATCGTTAAGATAGAGCCCATAAACACCCAGGAAAAAATTCTGAAGCCCCTTTTTTGAATTGTTAACAGCAGCAACAACATACTGATGATAATAAGGTTTGATCAAACAGAGTCCACCTCTCCTTATCCAGGTGGAGCCCTGCACTCATCTGTCGAGTGCATTAACATTGAGCTAGAAACCATGGACAATGTGATATTGCTACATTGGTGTTGTTCATGGAAGAACATAATTAATGTTGCTAAAGGACCACCACTGCAACCAATCATGTTTTTGTCATGTCATAGCTGTACGGCTGTGTACCAGAAAAATTATGATAGAAGTTATCCTTTCTTGCACGTGGATAATGTTGTGAAAGAGTCTATTTTAACCCACACCATACATTTCTAAACATAACCAGACTGTGACATACAATAAAAAAAACATAAAGAATTAGAAAATAATGAGTGAACTAAGTGAAAATAAAAGTGGACAGTATACACCTATGCTTCAAATGGGATATGAACCCTGATTTCTTGGGTAAGAGTCCTTACAGAAGTCCAACATGTTTGTTTTTTTTATTTCACAATCAGATATGTTTACATGAAGTCCAACACTAACAATGGACGTGCAAAAACACATAGTCTAAAGGGTGCCTCTTTCTTTTTCATTTGTTTTTGCACTTCAGTCAGGAAGTGAACGTGGCAGAAAAACTCAAGGAAGATACAGGACACACATTCACATGCACACTGGCAGCTTTATTACTCACTTTGGACAACATGGACGAAAGTAAGTTATTTTTTTCCTGCAGGACTGATCACTGCACATTAAATCTAAAGACACAGAAACAATTCAACAGCTGTTTTGTGTTCAATATTTTTGCAGAGGCACTACACTATGGCTGCCATGCCTTTGTCCTCCTTTTTCTTTTGCTACATAATATGAATATACTGACGTCTTATGCTGATTAATTTCAGCTCTGTTTAATACAAGATTCCACACTGTAAGCATTTTGCTGAGTGGGAAAAGTAGAGGGTGTGACCCATTGACTCTAGCAAAGGTCCTCTGAGCCAAACACATTAGTTGCTTTTTTCCATTAACAACTTTGATCATATGTAACTTATTATATATGAGGAAATCCCAACGACAAATATACAGTATTAGTGATGGACATTATTTTCTTTCAGTGTCAGACAGAAGGAGAATAGTCATCTTGGGAAAGACTGGAGCTGGGAAAAGCAGCCTGGCTAACACCATATTTGGAGAGGAACTCTTCAAGATCAGCCATGATCCCAACTCTGAAACAAGAAAATGTCAAGCAAACACCAAATCTGTCAATGGAAGAAGCATCACTCTGATCGACACTCCTGGTTTCTCCTGGTTTGACACAGACAGATCTGAGGAGGAGCTGAAGCCTGAGATAGTGAGGTGTATCACAGAGTGTGCTCCTGGGCCTCATGCTTTTCTCATTGTGCTCAAAGTGGAGAGATTCACAGAGCAGGAGCAGGCTGTCATCAACAAAATTCAAGAATATTTCTCTGAAGAATCTTTCAGAAATGCCACAGTTGTCTTCACTTATGGTGACGAGCTCCCTGGGGGAGAGACAATTGAGGATTTTGTCCTCAAGAATAAGCCTTTGGATGACCTGGTGAAGAAGTGTGGAGGACGGTGCCACGTCATCGACAATTAATACTGGAAAGACAAACCAAAGAATGAATACAGGAGCAACCAGTTCCAGGTGGAGGAGCTGCTCAAGACGATAGACAAGATGGTGACGGCAAGCAATGGAAGGTACTACACCAATGAGATGCTGCAAGCAGTGGAGGAAAAAATACAACAAGAGGAGGAGACCATTAGATCGTTATCTGGAAACTTGTCAGGGGAAGAGATCAGAAAGAAGGCTAAGGGCAACGTATTTAAGAGGTTTATTAACAGATTAGCAGGTTTTGGAACAGGTGCACTATTAGGAGCTTTGTTTGGTGCAGCTGGGGTGCTTGCAAAAGTTAGCACAGATTTACGACCTGTACCAATGTTAGCCAACACAATCCAAGCCAAAGATAGAGCAGCTGTATTGACATCTGCAGCAGCAGGAGCAGTGAGAGGAGGTGTTCAAGGATATCATGCAACTGAAGGAGCAGAAACACCATGGGAGGCAGCAAAGAGGGCAGCAGAGGCCATCAAGATTGAACCCCAATCTGTCTGTAGTAAAACAGAGGACGCGTCACAGCCAAAAAAGAGTTGAAACCTGTAATATTGTGACTGTAAATAAGAGATCATTTGGTATTAAAAAGTCATATCTCCCGCTCATTCTAAAAAAAAATCTTTATTCTCAGAGCTTATCATGTTTATTCACATTTGATATGTAATAAGTCTTTCTTCTTCAAACTTGAACGTACTGTCAGTATCATGTGTTCATTTTTGTTAATTTTTGATTATTTTGACCCGTGTAATATCATTGCACTATATTTCAGTAAGATCTATACAGAAGCAGAGAGAAACGTTAGCTGAAGAAGACACTGAAGAAGAAGGGAAACTCTATGATGAAGAGGTTCAGGAAAACCTCATCCATGAAAGTCTATGATTCATTTTTAACTATGTTCACTTTTCCCTCATGGAGGTGAGGATTTTACTCAGTGTAGCTGTGAATAATTAATAAATCAGGTGGGGGTGGGGGTGGGAGAAATTGTAAAATGAAGTTATGACAAAGTGATGTCATTGTATGTTTCCTATATCCTGCAATGTTGTCGTAATAAAAAATGAATTACAAAAAAAACAACATTTAGGAGGCAAGGAGTGTATACAATTAAAGACACTTGAGGTGCATAATGGCAATTGTGAAAGCTTGACTCACTGCTTAAAAGAGACTAAAAGTAAGACTGTTTTTAATTTGTTTTTGTTGCGGCTTTGTGGGAGTACAATACCGAATCAATGGTGCACTGTTTAATGATGATGATTGCATGTTTTTTGTTAATATGTGACCCTTTGCCATAAATGTATTGTGCAACAATAAAAGATAAAAAGCTGATTGGTCAAATGACTTACTTTCAGTTGTTTCTTTATTCACATTCACATGTACTGTTAAAGTGTAAGACCAACAACACTGTTTTCTTAGAGATAAAATCTATCTTTAGACAAAAACAACAATTTATTTTATGCACAACTCATTTGCTCAGAATTCACCTCGATCACGCATAGCATGACTCCCTCCCACCCCCCCAGGCTGGACAAATTGTGCAAATCAACCTTTCATCAGAGTCAAGAATTTGTTCACCCAAAGATGAAAATTCAGTCAACATCTCCTCACCCTCATGCTGATGGAAAGACAGATGATGTTTTGAAGTCCACAAAACATTTCTGGAGATTTCCGACTGAAGTAGATGGGGGCTTGTTTCAAAGTGTAAACAAAAATCAACTACAAAGAAAAACAAAGAAAAACATGAAATGATTCCTTACAGCTTGTTCGGCATGACTCTAGTCAGAACATTGATTTGAAAAGATGCCATGTACCACCTATTTTCCCAAATAGTAGCTCAACCGTGTGTTGATGTCTTTTCAAATTGGTTTGGGATCTCTGGGGTTCCTTAGACTAGGTCACACCAGTTGTCTTTTTGGATATGTTAAATCCCAATCTACATAAATTGTTAAGGAGAATGCTACAACACTTTTGTAGTGTGGCCTCAGAAATGTTTTGGAGACTACAAAACTTCACCTGACTTTCCATCAGCATGAGGGTGAGTAGATAATGACTGAATGTTTATCTTTAGGTTTAATGTACGTGTTTAAAATCAGCCTTGAATGTCAATTCCCAACTGTCATTTTTATTTTGTTATATTCTTATAGACAAGAAAAAAACTAAGAACCATTCCTACACTTATGAGTAAGAGGTCATCTGGCTACTGGCCAAACTTTATCCACGAAGGCCTTTTTGTTTTCAGTCTGTGTGCTTGTACGGTGGATTCCCAGCTGCTGGGTACGGATGCTGCCAACACAAACAGATGAAACAAATTCCTTTCAGCTTGTCCTGTTTCAGACAAAACACTCCACCTGAAAAAGGTATGAACAGGTGCAGCATCACGTCCATTGTTGCTGCATAATTACCTGTTGTGTACAGAAATGTATTATTACATACCTGTAAAAAGCCGAACCAGAAGGGTGGCGTAACCAACTATCATCGGCTTTTACAGCCTGATCTTTCTCATGATAGAAACACCTGTTGCCAATTAAAATAGCATTCTTTTGAACCAGTTCCTTGTAAGCCACAGTCACCACCCTACGCAGCTATGAAAAGGTGCATTCACCACCCATTCCGACAACTTCCTTCCAAAGGTTACGAGAAAACAAAGCTAGCAACTGCAGCTCTTGAAGGTGGGCGGTACTGCATATCTAACTAGAATTGTCTTATACAACCATTTCCATGCAAATCCATAAGCACTGTATTCAACTAGTTGGATAAAATTAGGCAATAAATGGTCACATGACTTCAGAAGTGAGACGTTCTAAAGGGAAACGTAAATTAACATGTGCATTAATAAGAATAAGATAAAATATGAAATGTAAAAGTGCCTGATACATGTACCTGAACCATTCCTCTTAATTCATAAAATGATAACAACAAAAATGGAAAAAAAATTTGAAACATACTTTAATTTTTAATTTTTTCAATTATAATCTGGCTTTTACTTATAATGCCCATGTTTTATTTTTTATTCTGGAGCTGCTGGAGCAGAGGTGTGTCTGTCATTTCCCTGTACTGCAAATTTCAGTAAAGCTGCAATGCAATGATGGATTCATTAATGTGTAAGGAGCATTTCACTACTTCAGCTGGTTAAGATGAATGTAAATATTTTTTAACAACCATCATTAAAATTGTGTTAATTGTTATTTGTTTTATAAACCATTAATTAAGAAATTGTAAAGGTTAATAGACAACAATTGCAACTTTATAATGAACATCAAGATGTTTATATATGAACTGCACACTATTTATTAACCATTTACAAAGTATTGTGAATATCCGTTAGAATTACATTAAACAATTGCTCAACAAAAAGTTTATAAAGCATTTAAATTATTTCACTTTTCCCTCATGGAGGTAGATTTACTAAGTGTAACAATGAATACTTTATAAATCAGGATTTAACTTACTAAAATCATGAAAGGTCCTTTATGATGGAGTCTGACATGCAAGTGAATGTGAATAGAATGGAAATCCATGGCTTTATGCATATAAAATGTTGTGAAGTAAACAGATTGGCTAAAAATATTTTGTTAATTTTGTTTTCAGTTTTTTCATGAGCATGTATTTACAGTTTCACTTAACTATTCTCAAATAGCTCCACTGCTAACTAAGCTAACTAGCAAGCGGCAGCTGCAGTTAGCGGCAGTTAGAGGTTACTCAGGTGATATGCTGTCCCAAACGATTATTTTTCAAACGATTAAGCGATTATTTTTTCGATTAGTCGACTAATCTAACAATTAATTTAACGTTACATGACCAAACAAAAGTAATGTAGTAACTGTAACTGTCGTTGGTAACTTATGAGGAAAAAAAAACAAAAACGCAATTGTAGGCGGAGCAGCGTCTGTCCTCCCGCCTGTCCTCCCAACTCTTCCTCACATTTCTGCACGAAAAAAAGTGTCTGTCACCGGCAAAAACCTTTAACTCACTCAAGTGGTTGTGTTGATAGAAATCCCCTCGATGGTCAGCTATCCCGACCGAGACTTCAGTGAACTTTTCCCCAGAAAACAGCCTCCGTCCCCCAAGTGACAGAGTCACGCAGCGACCTGTTTACTGATGGCGATTATGTAATAATGTCATTTAGCGGGTTCTTAATCACTACACATTATAAACGGTCCGTGGGTTCAGATTGACAGGGGGGAAACCTGGGAAACACCCTGACGTCATCATGATGTGTACCGTCACGTCTCTTTAAGAGCGGCAGCGCAGCTTTCTGTGTGAATTACATGGTGGTTCGTCTTTATTCCAGCGGTGCTTCACGCTGTGTGAATGACCAACGGCGGAGAATTGACGAACCGCCGCTGCAGCGTTAATGCAGCGTCTCTGTGTGAGAGGGGCTATTCTCAGCCTCCGCAGGTACTCTTTTTTTTTTTTTTTTTGATCGGCCATCCCGATTGGCCAGTGGGTGCTCAACGTTGTCAGTAGGTGCTCGAGCACCGGAGCACCCACGGGATCGGCGCCTATGAAAGGAGCAACATTCCTGCAGAGAAGATGAGCACGCCACAGGTTCAGGGTCGGTTCTAGGGGGGGGCCAACAGGGGCCAGTGCCCCCGTAACTCTGAGTCTGGACCCCCTGTGCCCCCCCTGACAGGGAGTCTGCATCAATAATACAATGAAAGATTTCTTGCAATGATTTTGTTTTGAAGGGAAAGTCAGAAATAAAGTGTCTCAGCAGTTTACTACCCAATCAAAATTGCTGAAATTGTAAACACTGTTTTTTCTGAATGAGGGATTTATCATTTTTTCCGGGTTGTATGTGGCCCCTAACAAAAAAGCCGGCCCCAACCTGGCCCCCCTATTAAAACTGGTCTAGAACCGCCACTGCACAGGTTGTAATGAATAATGGGATGTTTTTAAATTCAAAACTCATATCTTAACTATCAAGAGAATGTTTTGTTGGTGCCCGATAAAACAGTAAGAAAAACAAGTCATTGCAGCAGCTGGTCAGCATTAGTAACAGCTGTTATGTTCACAAGCTGATTGAGAAAATGTTTTCAGGTCCTTAAAATACACTTAAGT
The DNA here is from genome assembly GCF_900880675.1 of Sparus aurata. Lineage (NCBI taxonomy): Eukaryota > Metazoa > Chordata > Actinopteri > Spariformes > Sparidae > Sparus > Sparus aurata. The sequence continues at coordinate 16,166,396 of NC_044196.1, read as the reverse complement.
TAATGTGTTTGTCAGCATGTAAACAGATCTGTGCCCAACATAACTTTTTTATTATTTGCCCTAAAGTCACATCACATGTGCTTGTAAGATTCCCTGCTCACCAACAACTGCCCCTCAGGTCTGAGCAGCTGGACTGCAGTTGGAATAAGTTCATCTAGACTTACAGCTGAACTATTTCTTGTTTAACAGAGTGGACTGTCTGTCTGTCTGTACTATTTACTGTCGATAGTATCCTTTTTCATGATGGATATAAAACTTTATACTAAGACTTGTAAATGCATTCAATGAAAAGCATTCAGTATCTTCACAATAAGGTTTTCATTAAACCAAAAATATCTGATGGATTTCTTCTTTTCAATGGTGGCTGGTTCAGTGGTGCATGTAAACATGTAGACTACAGGACACTTTTCCCCTCACTTTTTGCAGTCAGCCAAACTCAGAGAACATACATGAAATACATTCATATGCACACTGACAGCCTCGTTACTTTGTCTGATTATCACTCCACAGGTACTTCACTAGAAGTGAAACTCTCATCAAAAAGCATCCTAGGCTTTATTTGTGTCAAACCTTAGTGTAAAAGCATAATTATGACGTAAGAGGCACTTTTAAGATTTACCGTAGTTTCGTTTTCGGGCGAGCTAATTTTCTATGAGAGTGCAGGGGCACTTGTACGCTAGCATCAAAATTGCTATTTTTAAAACACTAAGAAGGCTCGACACAACATGAAACTTTGCTCGAATTTCACCAGGGTCTCTACACATGAGCACGAGTATTGAGAACATGTTTGTGTACTCAGAGTTTACTAAAAAAGAAGGTTAACAGTAGCTTGTTCCGGTCATGGCGGTGGAGAAGTATCGATCTCTGAATGCAATGTAACATGGAGGTCAGGTGGAACGCTACTGTCTTCCAGCAAAATAAACCCTCATAAATATGCTTTTAGACAAAGGTTTGACTCATATACATTCAAAAATAAAGTTTAGGTTGCTTTTTGGTGAGAGTTTCACTTTAAGACAACCGTAAGATAAACCACATACCAGTGCTGGTACATGCACCTGATGAAAAGAATTCCAACGTGACTGTGTTTTTACAATCAGATTATCATTGAACCTAAAACAGGTTTGTGTCGGGTGTTTATATCCTGTAGCCCAACACGCACAATGGATTTGCATGAACGTGTACTCTAAAGGGTGTTTCCTTTTTTTTTTGCACTTCAGTCAGGAAGTGAACGTGGCAGGCAAACCCTGAGAAGATACAGGAAATACATTCACATGCACACTGGCAGCCTCGTTGCTCTGACTGATTGTCACTCTGCAGGTTCTTCACTTTGGACAACATGGCTGACGGTAAGTTAATTTAATCACTACACATTAAGTCTAAAGATACAGAAATCAGATCAACAGCTGTTTTGTGTTGAATCATTTTTCATCATCGCTACAATATGGCTGCCATGCCATTCTCCTCCTTCTTATTCTTTTCCAATATAAAATGCTCTTAAACTGATATATGGAGCCCCAGATATGACATGGTCAAAAAAAAATATTAAATTGTGGCCACAATATAGCTATAATGGATAACAAGATATTGACAGGAACAGAATAAGAAAAGTAACTCACCTTAAGGACATCACGTAAAGTATTGCAGTTTAAAGAGAAGGTGCACTCGATTTACTTACTTTTTACTTGTCCAGGAATGATATCAATATTATTATTTGGTATTGCGTGCGCACCTTATACCTACTTCATGGCCACAAATTAGTATTTCGTGCGCACATTATAGCTATATTGTGGCCACAATTACATTTTTTTTTCTTTGACCATGTCATGTCTGGGGCTCCGTACTGATCAGCAATACTGATGTCTTATACCTATTAAGTTCAGCTCTGTTTAATAAAAGCTGACTTCAACACTGTCAGCATTTTGCTGCGTGTGAAAAATAGAGGGTGTGACCGAGGATTGACTCTGAAACATCAGCAAAGGTTCTCTGACCTATTGATAAAAAAAAGTGTGAAAACACTGAGGCGACAGCTTCTCAGTTTCAGGCAGTGCTGATCGTCCCTTTCATCTGTTTATATGCAATTGTTGTTGCTACTTTAACATGGCTGCATTTTTAGAAATTATTAGTAGTATCTGATTTCCCTTTTTGGTGTGATTTTTGACTAATGTTGATTTTTATTGTAACTGAGCTCATGTGTAACTTCATATATATACACATATATATAACAAGCATCCACCCCGTACTTGTTTTCCCCTTTAATTGCTTATACAAATGTAATCTAGTTCAATATAAGTTGGCTTTTTTGACAAAAATGTACAAAAAAAAGCTCTTTTCAAAGTGAAAATAAATTTCTACAAAGTAATTTCCGTGAACGAAAAATCATGTAAAACAAGTGAGTGCACAATATTCACCCCCTTAAAGTCAGTATTTAGTAGATGCACCTTTGGCCTCAATCACAGCAATCAGTCTGTGTGGATGGAACTAAGTCAGGCTTGCACATGTGGACACTGCAATTTTACTCCATTATTCCAAAATTGCTTAAGCTTTGTCAGGTTGCATGATATTTGAGCCTGAACAGCCCTTTTCAAATTCACCTAGTCTTCAAACCATTTCTGTGTAGCTTTGCTGTTTACTTCATTGTCTTGCTGGAAAATAAATCTTCTCCCAAGCTGTAGTTCTCTTGCAGACTGAATCAGGTTGTCCTCCCGGACTGTGCTTCATGGTTGGGATGGTGTGTTTGTGGTGATGTATAGTGCTTGTTTTTCACCAAACATAGTGCCTAGTCTGATGGCCAAAAAGCTCCATTTTGGTCTCATCAGACCAAAAAGCCTTCATCCAGTTAACCTTGAAGTCTCCCACACACCTTTGGGTGAACTCTAGCTGAGATTTTTAATGAGCTTTTTTTCTACACTGGCTTTATCTTTGTTTCTCTCTCATAAAGCTTTGACAGGTCAGGAACCTGGGCAACAGTTGTTGTATGCAGAGTCTCTCCCATCTCCCATCTTTTAACTCCTTCAGAGTAGTCATAGGCGTTTTGGTGGCCTCCCTCATTGGTCTCCTTCTTGCACAGTCACTCAGTTTGTGAGGAGGGCCTGCTCGAGGCAGATTTACACATGTGCCATATTCCTTTAGATTTCTTAATGATGGATTCAACTGAACTCCAGGGGATGTTCAATAATTTGGAAATGTTTTTGTATCCATCCCCCGACTTGTACTTTTCAATAACCTTTTCACAAAGTATGCTTTTGTCTTCAATGGTGTAATTGTAGCCAGGGATACTGATTAACCAGTGACTGGACCTTCAGACACAGGTATATTTACATTGCAATCACTTGAGAAACATTCACTGCACTCAGTTGATCTCCATTTCACTAATTATGAGATTACTAGCACCAACTGGCTGGACGTCTGTTGAATTTGGTCAGTTAATTTAAAGGAGGTGAATACCTGTGCGATCACTTATTATACATTGTGTTTTTCTTAAATAACTGACATTACTTTGTAGAAATCTGTTTTCGCTTTGACATTAAAGATTTTTTTCTTCTGTTTTGTTTTGTATATTGACCATGATACCATTTTGAAAAGCAATATGAGGGCAAAACAATGAAGTGAATGAAAACTTTTGTAAGCACTGTAAAAGCATCAAAGGAGCAACAGTCTTAGTGATGGACATTATTTTCTTTCAGTGTCAAACACAATGAGAATTGTCATGTTGGGAAAAACTGGAGCTGGGAGAAGCAGCCTGGCTAACACCATATTTAGAGAGGAAAGCTTCAAGATCAGCCACACTCTCAACTCTGAGACGAGACAATGTCAGTCAGAAACCAGATCTGTCAATGGAAGAAGCATCACTCTGATCGACACTCCTGGTCTCTTTGACACAGACAGATCTGAGGAGGAGATGAAGCCTGAGATAGTGAGCTGTATCACAGAGTGTGCTCCTGGGCCTAATGCTTTTCTCATTGTGCTCAAAGTGGATGTATTCACAGATCAGGAGCAGGTTGGAATGAAAAAAATACAGAAATACTTTTCTGATGACATCTTCAAATATGCCACAGTTGTCTTCACTCATGGTGACCAGCTCGCTGAGGGAGAGACAATTAAGGATTTTGTCTGCAAGAATAAAATTCTGAGTGACCTGGTGAAGAAGTGTGGAGGACGGTGCCACGTCATCGACAATAAATACTGGAAAAATACCCCAAAGCATGAATACAGGAGCAACCAGTTCCAGGTGGAGGAGCTGCTCAAGACGATAGACACGATTGGGAAGGAAAACAATGGAAGCTACTACTCCACTGAGATGCTGCTCAGAGAGCAGGTTAAGGGAAGAGTGTTTAAGAAGTATTTGATCAGATTGGTAGTCATTGTAATAGGTGCATTGTTCGGATGTGCTGTCGGTGTTGCCTTAAATTTTGCATTTTCATTGCGATTCAGCACAGTTACCGCGGGTGTAGTAGGAGCAGTGATAGGAGGTGTTACAGGATGCATTAAAGGTAAAGGGCAGACACACTACAGCAAGCTGGGGTTGTCAAGAATGAAGCCCAATCTGTTTTAGATGAAGCAAATTCATCACAGCCGAAGTTTAAACATTGTTGAAACCTGTAATGAGCCGTGAGATGTGAGAGAGCTGGAGAGAATTCTTCATGAAAAATCTCTGATCAGATGGAAATCTTTAACCATTGATCTTATTATGTTTATTCAGATGTTGTATGTTCTAGGTTGTACTTTGTCTGAGCTTCAAACTTTTATTTGCTCATTCCTGTTTCACAAGCTAACCACAGCACCGGGCTGTCAGTTCTGTAAACTCTAATCACAAACATTATATTATATTGTATTATATTATATTATATTATATTATATTATATGATTGTAATCAAACCAGTGTACGGTGTCAATTGTATTTTTGTCTCCATTAAAACATTGGTCAGTGTTTCCTTTTGCAAACACTGACCAGAATGATTTATGTACATACTATTTGTGACATGTTTCTGATGCTCCTGCAAAGATTGTAGTTCCCTTTGTATTACAATGTATCATCACATATGAACAATCAATAAAAACCTTTGAAAAACGTATTTGTATTTGTTTCACTTGGTAAGGTAATTAATTTATGAATGGTGCAGTGGGATAATGAAATTTATTTCACAGAGAACCCTAACATGTTTATTTTAAATATTTATAAAGGATTCCTGACAGTTTAACGATTGAAACAAGACTAAGAGTCTACAGCCACACTAACATGCTGATGGTTAGTGTGTGTAATGTTTATCAGTTTTGCATGTTAGCACGATGATAATTCCTACAAAACACAAAGTGGAGTTGAGGCTGATGTCACTCATTGGTTGAATGTCATTCGTTTGGTTATAAACCAAACAACATTTTGAGCTGATGATGGTATTATATGAAACGTCAGTAGCATTTATTGTCTCAGAGCCATAAATGTTTGTGCAGCATTTGATGTATTTGCATATATTGTTGGGGTAGTTCAGATTCTGTGCCCATTCATTCAGTAGATGTTGAAATATTTCACTGGAGAACTTTAACCTGCTGGTGGAGCTAAATTGAAATTGGGGGGATCACAAAATCGTAAGTGTTTATGCTCTTGTCACCGTTTATGTGTAAGAAATTCCATGACAATACATCCAATAATGGATATTGTTGGCTTTACTCCACATCATACCCTCCTTCTCAGCTCTACTTTTTCTCTTTCCCACCCTGGCCACTCGCACTGACTGAAGGATGTTATGATTTGTAGGTTCACTTGACCACGTGATCTTATCTCTAAGAAATATCTCGGCATGACCTACGGCAGGCGATTTTCCTGCTGGTCATGTAGGATTAGTGTTGTTTTGGATCCATCTGTCCAAGCTCGTGGTGAACTTTATGAATTCATTCCATCTTTGGTAGGGCCATTCTGCTGAATCCTGCAAACTTAACATCATTAAGTTCATGAGATGCGACTGAAATCATTTATTGCAGGTGAAATTTAAACAAATGGACATTGCATTTTATTTCTTAATTCTCAAGCTTTATTTAAAAAAAGGCAAATGACATGTGTGAATGTTCATGTCAGTGTCAGGGGTTTTAGCCAACTAGCTGAGACCTGTTATAGCCTCACCCCTACAGTTTTGATCAGGAAGTATCCCTGTGTTGAAAAGGTCCCATCACTTTAAGGTGAATGTGTTCAAAAGTCTGGAAATCAGAATACAACATGGAGGAACATCACAACCAAACATCTGTTATTTTCAACACAACACATGTATTAATGTGCTCAGAGCTGTGCTAGCAGCGAGCTATGTGCTGAGATACAGATCATCTACAACTGTCCCACCCTCAACATGTGGTGAAGTTTCGGTCGTGACATGTTGTTTCGGTATCGGCAAAGTATTGATGGAAAGAACAGATTATCATTCAATCTAAAACGTGATAGAACATTGCACATGATTTTTTTTCTTTTCTTTTTTTTATGACTTCATCTGTCATCTTGTGTAACACGTGAAGGAGCGAGCTAATGCCCAAACTCAAAAAGATATAGAGAACATCACATTAACATCACATCAAGAACAGAACAAGTGTTCTGACTGGTGTTAGCAGAGACTGGATACAATAGAAGTACTTGATCATTAATTTATGTATTTATGCATTGACACCTTCTTCATACATTATTCTATCTTCTTATACAGGAAAATCACCAAAACACAAATTTAAAATATTATTGATGGGTATTATTTTCTTTCAGTGTCGAACACAAAGAGAATTACCATCGTGGGAAAAACTGGAGCTGGGAAAAGCAGCCTGGCTAACACCATATTTGGAGAGGATGAGTTCAAGATCTACCACACTGTCAGCTCTGGAACAAAGACATGTCAGTCAGAAACCAGATCTGTCAATGAAAGAAGCATCACTCTGATCGACACTCCTGGTCTCTTTGACACAGAAAGATCTGAGGAGGAGATGAAGCCTGAGATAGTGAGCTGTATCACAGAGTGTGTGTGACTGTTTTAAATGCAATCTGCCAAGGTTTGGTTTAATTGTTTATTTATGCATTTTCTGCTTAATGGTTGAATTTCTGTTGGTCATTTGGTTAATTTGAGTAAAACTTTTGTTTCTTTTGTCTGGTTGATTTATTAATCCAATTTAGCACTCTCAGTTTATTAATTGATCATTTACTTTTGTTGGCACGCCTTGTAAAATATTGTTCTTTAATTTTGAGCCCTTTTAATCGTGTTTCTCCTCTCCCCTTAGTGCTGAAGGCCAACGGTGGTGGTTCTCCTGGGTGGTGGTGGTGGTGGTCCCTTGTGTGCTGTGTGATCCCTTTGAGATTTTCTTTGTTTACACATCACTTTTTGCTGTGTGCGTGGAGTGTTCTCCTTTTTCTTTTGGATGTCACTTCCCCTACCAAACCCCTCCTCCAGCCGGTAAGCCTCAGACTATAGTCTCCCCCTTTTTTTATTTGGGCTCCCTTCTCTTCTGTTGTGCCACAACCTTGTGCTTACTTTTAATAATAAAGTGTTGTACATGATCATTGAACTCAGTCTCCTTCCCTCCCTGAGTAAACGAACCTGGGTGTCCTTTTCGTTTTGAAGGTAATAATTGACCTTTAGTACGGGTCCTTGGGCCCTAACCCAAGGTGGCGTTGTTCGTATTTGGTGTATAACATAGTAATAACCCTTGTGTCGCCACATGAGGAACTGTCATCATAACCTGATAAATACTTTTTTTATATCCTTATGTGTCACAGACAGGAACTCAAACGCAAGGCAAAGAGAGACAACGAGTAGAGTACAACACAATTTTATTTAATAAAGCTTCACCAAAACAAAGCTTAACTCAGAGGAGTGGCACTACACCCCAAGGCTGGCGGGGAAACAACCCCACACAAACAAACCAAAGTGAAAGTGAAACTTAACCCTTATGTTGTGTTCCGGTCAAATCTGACTGATTTAAAAGTTTTATCTCTGAAAAATGTACTTAATTTGATCAGACTGACCTAAGAGTCCATGACTTTGTCCACAAAGAGGATTTCAACACACAAAATAAATAGTATTTATTTGCATACAATTTTATGTATTTTATTCAACTTTTGTACGCTCTTGGTGTTCCTAGTCAAAAATGACCAGTCATTAGAAATGAATGGGGGAGACTACAATTATTGTAAAAAAATGATCTCAGGTACATCCTCATTTGTCATATAGACACACACACACGCACAAACACACACACAAACACACACATGCACACACACACCTTGGTTCCCAGGCAACCACCACGGGAACCTTAGCCCAGTAGAGTCTCTCTCCCGCAGGAACAACACCTGTTCTCAGAAAGCACCATGGCACGTCAATATGCCATAAGTGAGGCTATTGATTACATTTGTGATCACCACACTGGTGAGGAGGAGAGAGGCCAGGAAACTGACAGTGAGGATGGATTAGAGGAGGAAGTGTCAGAAGATGAAGACGACATAGAATATAATTCAGACCAAGAATTAACTGATGGGGAGGAATCCAATGATGAAGAGGATGGCCATGTTGAGGCTGCTGTCACATTCAGGTCAAAGAATGGGAACTTATCCTGGTCTTCATCCCCACCCGAGACCCACCTAACCCTTTGACCAGGAACACGACTATTGTTACTTTATGTGACTACATAAAAAAATTAAATGGTTTCAAAACAAATGTCCTTGGTAACTTTGACCCTAAGTAGTCTGTGATAAACAATATACTATGTTTCATCTGATTATTTTTTATAGTCAAATTAATCCAGAAATGATGCTTTTTAGAACTCGAATTCAAGATGTATACGCTCAGATCAGTGAGGTATACAGGCCATAAATAACAAATAGAAGTTCAAAACTTGTAATGTTCACAAGAACTGAAGTTGATAAAAAGATCTAACACAACAAGTAGTGATAATATATGTATTATACAGTTTTTATGATGAGTTTAAATGGAACGGTCATTTGGGGGGGTGGTGATGCGGTGCTGTGGGGTGAGATGGAGGCGGACAGGTGCAGCCTTGCGCAAGTACCAATGGCTGCAGCCTGCAGGAACCCTGCCCACATCCAGTCTTTTAATCGTGCTTCGTTCATGACAGTGGGGATTTCGGACTTCTAAGAAACTTGCTGCATTTACGACACCTGCTAACTGCAGGACTTGGTCATTTTCTTTTTAATATAGATACATGTTGTCATATATAAAACTAAATGGAAAATCTATAATTAAATCAGCCCAAAAAAGACAAATGCATTTATATTTTGTAATATACATAGGCCTGCCTCTCTACTTAGGTCATTTGGCATCTTCATGGTATGAAATGGCAACAGCATTTAAAGGCCTACTGCATTATCTATCATTTTAATACAGTATCTGATTGTATTAGGCAAATTAAAATTAATTAATCCAATAAACGCCACTTTGAGCCCCAAATAACAAAAATTGACAATGTCAGCAGCAGGTGTTTCCACCATTTGCCGCAATGACAGCTTGACAGCGACGTCTCATGCTCCTCACTAGCCTCATGATGTTGTTCTGAGGCAATGCGTTCCACTACTCCACAAGTGCTACACGCAGTTCTGCCAGGTCACGTGGGGGTGGGGTACGATCATCCAGTCTCTGCTTCAGCTGGTCCCAGACGTGCTCTATGGGGTTCAGGTCAGGGGACATTGCTGGCAATACCATATGAGGCACTCCGACTTCCTGAAGTCGAGCTGTGACAATTCTGGCACGATGTGGTGGAGCATTATCATACATAAACAGAAAGTTGGGGGTGTGCTGGCGGAATTGGGGGATGATGATGGGTTCTATGATGTCTCTGAGGTAAGAACGTGCAGTGAATGAGCCATCTACAATAACCAAATCTGTTTTGCGCTGACTGGTGATGCCTGCCCAGACTGTTGCACCTCCTCCACCAAAGGGAACCCTGGGGACCATGTTGACCTTGGCGTATCGCTCACCGATGTCTGAGTGCATAGGTCCTTAGGTACTGGTCATCGTTGCGGTCGGTCACTCTTGAGGCTCCACTCCTGGGTCTGTCACGAACTCTGCCAGTAGTTCTGTGTCTTGATGCAAGTCTGCTGATGACACTTTGAGACGCACCAAGTTCACGAGCAACATCTGACTGCCTGCCACCGACACGAATGCGCGCTATTGTTGCGACCAGGTAACCACAACAATAGTTCGGACTCAATAGCACGACAAGACTCGGGATTGGGCAAGGCAATGTTCTTTACTCGGGAAAGTTCGGTTAGTTACACAAAGAGATCAGTCAGCGAGGCAAACACACCAGACAGGGAGCAGACAGGCAAGGAAGTCGGTACACGAGTGATCATTCAGTGAGGGCAGACGAACCAGACGGGGATCAGACAGGCAGGGAGGTCGGTACACAGGAGGTCAGTCAGCGAAGGCAGATAAATCCGACAGGGGGAAGGCAAAGGCGAAGTCATACGGACACAGGCGAAGTCGAACACCAGGAAACACTTAGGGAACGATGTATAACAGAGCTGGAACGTTTCTGCACGGAGACAAGAAGACGAACTGGCAACTAACACAAGAAACACAGGAACTATAAATACACCACCCACTACCACCAGGTGAACCAGATCACGGAGGAGACTGGCAATCAGAAAGGTGGGTGAAACCAAACGAGCATGGAAGGGGGACAAGAGAGAAACAGGCAAAGAGAACACCTAGTGTCCACATCGAGGTATAACAGCTATGGCCAGGTGCCGCTGCTCGTCTGTTAAGTGATGTCGTGTGTTCATGGCTGTTTGAATGATGAACTTGGAATGACTTACTGACAATACCAGCTTTTTATACCCACAGAATGTTGAAATTGATGCCACATTGAAAAGGGTTGTCTTTTAGTTTTTTGGTATTGGCCCCAATATGTAAGGCACACTGTACACAGTGAGACCATCACGTGGAAAACACAAAATGAGGTGTGTCTATCACCCCAATACAATTGCCTCCCTATCCCAAAACTCTCTGAAGTGAAACACACACCGTATGTATGAAATCCTTATTGTGAGTAGTGTATATATATATATATATATATATATATGACATCAGCCTCATATATATATATATATGTATGTATGTATGTATGTAAATATATTATTTATATATATATATATATATGTGTGTGTGTGTGTGTGTGTTTATGATTTTTGCTATTCTGAAATATCCCAATGGTGCACTTCTACAAAAGAATATCTTTCAGGTGAAACTCCATCAAGAAGTTGTAGTTTATACTGTGAATATGGTTTACAAATCTTGTTCATAACCTAAAGCCAATGTAGGCTATATTAAAAGATGCAATATATGTTACTACTACATTCTGTATGATTGATGATTCTGGATGACACATGAATGCAATTATTACACTCACTGTCTCCCCTAAAAACTCAGTTCATGTGAATAATATATCACTATTCCTACAATGACTCCTTTGAGTCGAAGCGAGTAAACTCATCAAGCCAGTATGCGGGGAAAGTCAGCTGTGATTGTGCTACTGTGGTTCATAGTAAAGTACTACAGACCGCTGTAATCAAGTAACAGACACATATTTTCATAACTTAGCAGGTAGTCTAACTTCCTCTCTGACTTTTCTCCAAGCACTCTCCTTTATTGTCCAGTCTCTGTATGTGTGTACAGCGGTGCAGTGGTACAGAGCTCGGGGAGTAGACCGGAGCACTGCTGTCGGCGCTGCAGCCCGGCTCGGAACGACACTACCACACTCCATACACAACCAGCTGTTCTATTGCTGTGCTAACTGGGGCTAATGCTCCATGCTTGGGCCCCGGAGCTTGTTAGCCCCGTACTATACTACCACACTCCGTGTACAGCGGTATGGTGGTACAGAGCTCGGGGAGCAGACCCGGAGCGCTGCAGCCCTGGCTCGGAACGACACAACAAGCGAGAAAAGCTAGCTGTTCAATTGTTGTGCTAACTGTGGCTAATGCTCCGTGCTCGGGCCCCGGAGCTCATTAGCTCCGTACTATACTACCACACTCTATACGCATACAGAGACCGGAGCTCTGGGGCTCCGGGACAGAAACAGATGCACAGAGACTTGGACAAAACAGGAGAGAGCTTGGAGGAAAGTCAGCGACGAAGTTGGACTCTGTCTTCCTCAGAGTCAGCCGGCACACTGATCCTAAAATGGTATTGTGGCTGGACGGTCCAGCCCCGCCTTCCCGCAGGCTACAGCCATTACCTTCTCGCCTTGCGAGGTGTAGAGGATGCGTGGCTCAGGAGAGCTGAGCGAAGCCTCTGCGGAGGGGTCGGGTGAGCTGGCGATCCAGAAATGCCAGCGGAAGACGGGAAACTGGAAACCGGAAAAAGATTTAGAAACGTTTCTTTGCAGGAGACAAAGTTTGTGCAATAACACATCAAAGCACCTACTGTGGATATGTTACGGTCCGGCATCGGATTGCGCGGAGCATCTGATCTTTATAGTGGTGGTGAATGAATGAAGATGCTAGCCTCCACGCAGCGCGGATCAAACAGCTGATTGCAGAGTGGCTGCACCTGTCCGTCCTGCACCTGCATCATCCTCCAGCCTGCCAGAGAAAGAGAAGAGAGGCAGCCACTACCTGGCCCTAGATGCGGAGGGTGTGACATTATGTTTTGTTAATAAGGTTTTTTACTTCAGCTGTCAAAAACACTAAAACCTGGCCATCCAAGCTTGTACGCACCCTCACCATCTTTCTTGTTTTGTTTTTTTTTTGTGCTTTTGGCCATCTTTGGTGTGTTTTGTGCAGCAATGTATGAAAAATGTTCATCACTGGTTAGGTGATAAGAGGGAGGTTTGGACCCATTTCTTGTCTGGCCCCTCTCTCTCTTCGGAATTAGGAGTAGCGTGGCGAAAGTCATTCTCTCTACTCCTGTGGCAACAACTGGAGGGGGAACAAATGCCTCTTCTTCACCACTACCAGTGACCTCCTCCCCAACAGCAACCTCCGCCCCAATCTAATCACAAATATTTGGCAGTTGTTCAGGCAGCTCTGCTCTTCCTTCACCTTCAGACTCCACTGGCCTCTCAGCTGGTTCTAGCAGCTGTTCAGCTGGTTGCATTGGCCTTTCGGTGGCTCATACACACTGGGGTGTGATTTACTGGGAACATCCCAGTTCCCCTGAAGCCAGCTTGAGCAGTTTGGACTGTGGCTGCCATCTGCCATGCTCTCCCAAACAAGGAAAAAAACTCTCCCCTTAAAGCGAAACTCTCGCCAAAAAGCAACCAAGGCTTTATTTGGGATTGAATATGAGTCAAACCTTCGTGTGAAAGCATAATTAGGACGAAAGAGGCACTTTTAAGATTCACCGTAGTTTAGGTTTTGGGCACGTTAATCTTGACAGGCAGGCTTGAGGAGCAGTCCGTCCCTCCTCATTCCAATCAAGTTTCAGGGACTTGAAGAGGGACTTGCTGGTGCTGGTGCTTTTAGGAACATTCCAAGCCCGCGCAAGCATGCGCAGATGAGGAGTCTGTCCTGCATCTACCTGCTCCTGATACTCTAAAATGGCACCTTTCATTCTGTCCTCACTCCATTTATTTATTTGCTTTCCTGCCTTCAGACCTGACCTCTTCTTCTTTCCCTTCTTAACTTTGCTTCTCCCTGATCTGCTCTTTGCTGCCATTGGATTCTGAAATAACCTTAGGCGAATAACCATTAGCCTACTAGCTAGCTAGCATAGGCTAGCTAAGCATCACGATCATCATTTTCATTGTAGCTAGCTTTATTTATGCAATTTAAGTACATTTGTTTGTATATCCAGCTAGCCAGATAACTAAATTTATGAGGGATTAATAAAAGGGAACTTATTTTTACCTTTAGAATGACTTAAATGATTGTCCCAGTTTGCCAATAGCATATTGGTAATGTCATTTTACCTACCATCTTGATTCGCCGCAGAGGTAGTTGAATATGGTTAGCCATGCCACGCCCCCGGAAGTGATGTCATCAACACATAACCAATCTTTTTGAATCTCATACTTTCCTATGATGAGCTCAATGATGATTTTTAGTAATTTAAGTATACATACGTAAAGATAAATATCATTAAGCTTAACTGTCCCAGTTTACCCATTGTCCCACTTTACCCATATTAACCCCAACTATAGTATATAGTCAGTGCACCAAACTTTTATTTGCTTATTCTTGTTTCACAAGCTAACCACAGCACCAGGCTGTCAGTTCTGTAAACTCTAATCATAAACATTTTTAACAGCATTCATATAAAACAACTTTAAAGATATTTTAATTAAACCAATGTATGGTGTCAGTTGTATTTCTTTCTTTTTCAAACACTGACCAGCATGATGTATGTACATACAATTTTTGACATGCTTCTGATGATTCTGTACAAGTTGTGGTTCCTTTTTTAATAAAGTGTATCAGTGCATATGAGCAATCAATACAAATCTACAAAAAAAGTGTAAGGTAATTTTATTTATTTATTATTATTTTTTTAATGTTTATAAAAGATTCTAAAGATTCAAAGAGTGAAACAAGACTAAGAGTCTACAGCCACACTAACATGCTGATGGTTAGTGTGTGTAATGTTTATCAAGTTAGCATGTGAGCACGAAGATAATTAGCACAAAACACCAAGTGGAGTTGAGGCTGATGTCATTGGTTGAATGTCATTAATTTGGTAATAAACTATACAAAATTTTAAGACGATGATGGTGTTATATGAAATGTCATGTGATCAAAGTCACACATAAGTAGTTATTTATAAAATCTTTTTTGACACTAAAATAATCTTATCCCTAATAAATGTCTCTACTTGAACAAAGGGATTTCCTGCAGGTCATGTAGGGTTTGTGTTGTTTGGGATGTACAGTGGGGCAAAAAAGTATTTAGTCAGCCTCCAATTGTGCAAGTTCTCCCACTTAAAAAGATGAGAGAGGCCTGTAATTTTCATCATAGGTACACTTCAACTATGAGAGACAGAATGGGGGGAAATAATCCAGGAAATCACATTGTAGGATTTTTAATGAATTAATTGGTAAATTCCTCGGTAAAATAAGTATTGGGTCACCTACAAACAAGCAAGATTTCTGGCTCTCACAGACCTGTAACTTCTTTATGAGGCTCCTCTGTCCTCCACTCGTTACCTGTATTAATGGCACCTGTTTGAACTCGTTATCAGTATAAAAGACACCTGTCCACAACCTCAAACAGTCACACTCCAAACTCCACTATGGCCAAGACCAAAGAGCTGTCAAAGGGCACCAGAAACAAAATTGTAGACCTGCACTAGGCTGGGAAGACTGAATCTGCAATAGGTAAGCAGCTTGGTGTGAAGAAATCAACTGTGGGAGCAATTATTAGAAAATGGAAGACATACAAGACCACTGATAATCTCCCTCGATCTGGGGCTCCACACAAGATCTCACCCCGTGGGGTCAAAATGATCACAAGAACGGTGAGCAAAAATCCCAGAACCACACGGGGGGTCCTAGTGAATGACCTGCAGAGAGCTGGGACCAAAGTAACAAAGGCTACCATCAGTAACACACTACGCCGCCAGGGACTCGAATCCTGCAGTGCCAGACGTGTCCCCCTGCTTAAGCCAGTACATGTCCAGGCCCATCTGAAGTTTGCTAGAGAGCATTTGGATGATCCAGAAGAGGATTGGGAGAATGTCATATGGTCAGATGAAACCAAAATAAAACTTTTTGGTAAAAACTCAACTTGTCGTGTTTGGAGGAGAAAGAATGCTGAGTTGCATCCAAAGAACACCATACCTACTGTGAAGCATGGGGGTGGAAACATCATGCTTTGGGGCCGTTTTTCTGCAAAGGGACCGGGACAACTGATCCGTTTAAAGGAAAGAATGAATGGGGCCATGTATCGTGAGATTTTGAGTGAAAACCTCCTTCCATCAGCAAGGGCATTGAAGATGAAACGTGGCTGGGTCTTTCAGCATGATAATGATCCCAAACACACCGCCTGGGCAACGAAGGAGTGGCTTCGTAAGAAGCATTTCAAGGTCCTGGAGTGGCCTAGCCAGTCTCCAGATCTCAACCCCATAGAAAATCTTTGGAGGGAGTTGAAAGTCCGTGTTGCCTAGCGCAGCCTCTCTCATCTTTTAAAGTGGGAGAACTTGCACAATTGGTGGCTGACTAAATACTTTTTTGCCCCACTGTATGTGTCCAAACTTGTGTTGAACTTTGTGAACAATGTGCACACAAACTCCCAAGCTGTGTGTTTCACTTTGTTTGTCAACTCACTATTTTGTCTACCTAACAATACCTCTTGCCTGGCTTCAATCTCCTCTACCATCAGGCCTTTTGGTTCTTCTGACGCAGATGAATCTGATGAGACACACAGATAGAATTGGTTGTCAAGTGTGTGGGGAATGTGGTAGAGCTGCTGCAGAAGCCGACATGGTTCAACAGGGTTGCCAAGATTTAAAAAAATAAAGTTTAAAAAGCAGTCGAAATCTAATCGAACTAAAATGGAGTTAGGTTTTTTTTGCATAAATGTACATGCATGTACAGTATATACTGTATAGGTGGGTTGATTTGATTATCTCACCGTACATTCTCTCAATGTATCAACATTTCCCCAAAATATCCAATTATCAATTTAAAAAAATCAATTAAAAAGCTTACCCCTGTTGCTCTGATGCAGCAAGGTAATCTACAAAGTAACTAGTAACTTAAGTTATAAAATAATGGTAAGGGAGTAAAAAGTAAAATCTTTTGCCAAAATGTAGCAGACTGGAAGTAAAAAGTAACAGAAAAATCACTGAATACTAAAGTACAATACTCAAATGAATGTTCTTGGTTGCTTCCATCACAGTGTTTATTTATAAAACCTTTCTTTGATGTGGAAATGATCTTATCTCTAAGAAAATAATGATCTTTCTTTGTCTGTCAGACTGTTAGACACCTAACAATACCTGTTGCCTGGCTTCAGTCTCTTCTACCATCAGGTCTTTTGGTTCCTCTGATGCAGAGAGAAGTGATGAGACACACAGATATTATTATCAGTGAAGTGTTTGAGGAATGTGGTTTAGCTGCTGCCGAGGTTAAACAGGGAAACCGAGGTTAAAAAAGGCAGACGGAATATTTAAGTAACTTAAGTTGGGGATTCCTGTGTTAATGTGCACAGAAGGCAGTTGCCAGAGAGCCTCATAAAATATTACTGATGACATTCATGCAAAAACGACTTAATGTCTTTTGTCTGTGCTGAAGGATCCTTCCATCTATAGTGGGGACATTCTACTGATAGCAAATTAAGACACAGACAGATCTGAGGAGGAGCTGAAGCCTGAGATAGTGAGGTGTATCAGAGAGTGTGCTCCTGGGCATCATGCTTTTCTCATTGTGCTCAAAGTGGAGAAATTCACACATCAGAACCAGGAAGTCATCAACACAATACAAGAGTACTTCTCTGAATAAGCTTTCAAATAGGCAACAGTTGTCTTCACTCATGGCGACCAGATCCCTGAGGGAGAGACAATTGACGATTTTGTCTGCCAGAATAAAATTCTGTGTGACCTGGTGAAGAAGTGTGGAGGATGGTGCCACGTAATCGACAAACATGAAACATGAATACAGGAGCAACCAGTTCCAGGTGGAGGAGCTGCTCAAGACGATAGACAAGATGGTGACGGAAAACAATGGAGGCTGCTTCACCAATGAGATGCTGCAAGAAGTGGAGCAAATGATAAAAGAAGAGGTGGAAAACATTAGACAGTCACCTGGAAACATGACAGAGGAAGAGATCAGGAAGGAGGCTAACAGGAGAGTTTATAAGGTTTTGATCAGATTAACAGGTGTTGGAACAGGTGCAATGTTGGGAGCTTTGCTTGGTGTAAGGGTGATGGTTCGAGTAGTGATCACAGCTTTAAGACTTGATCATCATCTGCCAAAACTACAGCAGGTGCTGCAGTAGCCATGGGAGTAATAATAGCTGGGGCAGAAGCAGCTGCAGCAGCAGCAGAAGCAGAAAAAGTAGTAACCTTAGGAATATTTGTTGCAGCTGTAGGGACGTCTGCAGCTGAAGGAGCAGACACACCATGGGAGGCAGACGCTGTGGACAGAATGTTACAGCCAAAGTAAAAAAAATAATTGAAACCTTTAATATTGTGGCTCCTGAACAAAAAAGAGATCATTTGCCTGTGTATTTAACAAGACATCTTTATTCTCTGATTAATATGTTCAATCACCTGTGATAGGTTGTACTTTCTGTCTAAGGTTCAAACTTTTGTCAGTTATTTCTGATTTACGAGCTGACCTCAGTGTTGGTTTGATGCGTTCTTTAAGTTTTTCGACTGCTGATTTAAATCAAGCCAGTGTACGCTGTTGGCTGTATTTCTGTCTGTTCTTAAAACACTGATTGCTGTTTTATGTTGAAAAATCCAACCAGAAAAATACCATCTAATGTAGGATTCTGATGCTCGTGCTAAATAAGCTTTGTTTCTTTGTGGGTCACAATGTCTCATCAATATGACCAATCAATAAAATGAAACCTATGAAAAAATTTTATCTTTTTGTTTTACTTAATAAGGTAATCAATTTATGACTGGTGCATTTGGATGATTAACCCTCGTATTGTCCTCCCATTTACTACGCACCTTTTGTCCTCTTGGGTCAAATTGACCCAGTCTGTTTTGACTGATAATAATTCATGAGGTATAAAATGATGACCAAGATGAGTGAAGATTTTAACTTGCAGGTGGCGCTTCATGAAATGTCAGGGGATCACCATCATTAGTATTCATCCTCAAAACACAACTGATAGGGGATCAAGAAAGTCAGTCAGATTTATCCTCTGAACCAAAGTGGTCAACACCACAGGCAGAGGTCAAAACCAGGTAGTAGACTTTGTCCACATGGCGGCTATTTTGACGTCAGGGCAGGAAGCTCAGATGCTGGGATATCTTGCTGCTGTGTTTCTGGTTGTAAGTTGTACAAAGACAGGAGATCTGACAAACTGTTATCATTACAGCGCTCCTTGAATATGGATAGTGATAGGTAAAATAACCTATCGATAACACCATTAGCTATGATTAGCATTCAGTCAGCAGTGACATGGTAACATTTGGCCAGATTCCTGATATTTATAGGATCTGGAACACAGCAGTACAACATTTGAGCATTTCTTATGCACTTTTCACTGACACTGGACTGTAGATAAGATCACTGCTTGTCCTGTAAAAGGAGCAACATACCTGCAGTGAAGTTGAGCAAAACATAGGTTGTATCCAGAGAATGTAGCCTTTGTGACAGATGAAAGGTTCTATTTTATGTTACGTGGGAGCTGTGATCGCTTTGAGGAAGAGTAGGCAGTAAGTCAATTTCATTCTGCAGAACAAAACCAACATCACAATATCAGATAAACCACATATCAGCACTGATTCATGACCCTTATGAAAAAAAGTCCAACATGTTTGTGTTTTCACAATCAGATTATCAATGAACCATAATACAAGTTCAGCATCATGAGATTTTATTGAGTAGTGCAACACGCACAATGGAAGTGCATGAACACGTACTCTAAAGGGTGTTTCTTTCTTTTTCTTTTTTTTTGCGCTTCAGTCAGGAAGTGAAGGTGGCAGAAAAACTCTGAGAACATACAGAGAACACATTCACATGCACACTGGCAGCCTCATTACTCTGACTGATTGTCACTCTGCAGGTTCTTCACTTTGGACAACATGGCTTACAGTAAGTTAATTTCTTTCTTCAGGACTGATCACTGCTCATTGAGTCTTAAGAAATAGAAATTTAATTAACAGCTGTTTTGTGTTTAATCATTTTTTACAGTGCAGAGGCACTTCAACATTCTCCTCCTTGTAATTCTTTTCCTATATAATGTGAATTATACTGATGTCTTGCACTGATTAGGCTCAGCTCTGTTTTATAAAAGCTGACTTCAACACTGTGAGCATGTTGGTGAGTGAAAAGTACATCCCTTGTTTGTGCATAATTTCTACAAAGTGCCCTAGTTGCATCTGCACGGCAACTCCAATGTATTGATGATAGTGATTTCAATGTCATGTCTACCTTGATGTCTGCATTATTGAAGATTCTGTTCCAACTTTGAGTGGAACCTGCACAAAAAAATTACATGCATCTTGACAACTGCCTTCAAAACTGTTGACACCCACCAAATTTAGAGAATGTGCTGCGCAGGGTATATAATGGATTAAGGGGTTCTTGTTCTTCAAGTGAGCATGCAGCCCATTATAATGTCCAGACATGTTACTTACATTTTCATATGCCTGACCTCTACAGTTTGCAAGATCTAGGCCTAAACTGTCAAGCATAGCCATTACAGTATTGGCCAAGCTCTCCCCTGTGTAATTCTCAATTGGCTCAAAGCCAACAAATCGCCCTATTATTTTTCCTTCTTCATTCATAAATCTAAAAATGAAGGTCAGATGGTCAATATGTGACAGATCAGGAGTAGGGGTGGAAATCGAGAACCGGTTCCGACTCAGAACAGGTTCAAACTGACCAATTCCATCGGAATTGTAAGCCTCAGGCGTTATCAATTCTTCTTCGCGATTCTCTCATTTCCCTGCCTGCACAAGGAAATTTTGCGTCGCGGTACATTTGTGTCACACTCTCTGATGACTAAGACCTTCAACCGCGAGGCAGCATCATTGAGAAGAAGAAGTGATCTATTCTGCCGTGTGTAATCAGTGTAATCAACCTGGATGCGAGAGAAAGCTAGCATAAATATCGCCGCTTCTTAATTCGTAGCAAAACTGCTTTTTTTTTTAGAGATAGAAAGCGAAGTTGTCCCTACAAGCTCTGGGACTGTACTACTAACTCTAAAGGCTGCACACCTGAACAATTGGCTCCATGAACTCACCTTTCTCCCATGATCAGCTGTTAGCCCCGTCGATCAGCTGTTAGCCTAGCAACTCTAACTTTAAAACCAATGTACTCAATACTCTGTGGGCTGTCCATCATTGCTCCGTTGGTCCTCCCTCCACCACAACCTCGGGCTTATTCACCGCCTGGCTCCTTTGACGCTCTCCTCTGCTGCTGTGCTCTCCCCTGGCTGCGGCGATGTAGGACGGGACCTCCAGACTCCAAACGAATATAGAGACCAGAGCTCGGGAGCTCGGGGACAGAACCAGATACACAGACACTTGGACACATCAGGAGAGAGCTTGAAGAAAAGTCTGCGAGGTAGTTAGACTCTGTTGCCCAGAGACGGCCTAAAATGGTGTTTTGTGGCTGGACCGTCCAGCCCCGCCTTCCCATAGGCTGCTGCCATTACCTTCTCAAATGATATGCAAACTACGCTCTACTTGCCCCTCCCCTCAGGCCCCTCCCTCTCGACGCCGAAACAGTGACAAAAAGTTGAAACTGAAAATCAGTGACATTGAAAAAAAACTGACATTGTAAAAAAATCTGTCACTGAAAAAAAAGTGACATGAAGAAAAAATCTGAAGATTGTCATTGAAAAATACAAAAAAATCCCAATAAAATGATAAGATTTTCGGATTTTAATTAGTTTATTTTTTCAGTTCCAATACTTGTTTCAATGCCAATACAACTGTTTTCAATACAAATGTTTCAATGACAACGTTTCCTTTTTCAGTACTGGTTTTGTTTTCAATGCCAATTTTTTTTTTTGGATGCCAAATTTTAAAGTCACCGTTCTGGCTCCATACAGACGCAAGTCTGTTTACAAGAACGGTGCTATTCCCTCCGTGCAGACTGACAGGCGCTCCATTTGTTCTTTGTTTTATTTGTTTGACTTGGTTAAGTGTCCTTGGGTAGCCTGAAAGCCGCTATATAAATTAAATATATTATTAATAATGCTGTAATATCGTGTTAGGGCGCCTGCGTTGCTGCTGGTCAAACAAGCTCCAGTGAGACCTCCGTTGACGGCGGTAAAGTTGACATTAAATATCCTGCATAAGCGCACTGTCGCCTTGCAACTGCAAGCAGCATGCAGTTTTTTGTTGTATGTTTGAGTTGAATATGTTCATGTTCACAGTCTTGTGCAGACATAATTTGGGGAAAAAATAAAATGGTTGGTTTTGGTGCAGAAGACTGTGTAGAACTCCTTTTTTGCCACTCAATGAACTACTCAGGAATCGATATGAGAATTGATAAGGAATTGAATCGATAGGCAGAATTGACAATGGCATTGATATTGATTAAAAACTAATCAATTCCCACCCCTAATCAGGAGTCGAGTTCACAATCAAAGAAAAGTACTTGGCATGCTGTATCTCTGTAGCTATGGTAGCTTTCACTTTGACGCCCATTTGCTTTATCAAATCCTCATAGATGGTGGATGAAACATAGGATGTCAGGGTTCTCCCCAGAAATTTTTAGTGTAGTGGGTGGGGGGGGCTTCTTTAACGAGAAGACTGCGGCAGCCCACAAACAACCGCTATAAAGCAGCTAACATGTTCAGCCAGGAAATGATCAAACAGGGAAATGACCTCCAGAATGCCAAGAAAGTTCTCATTGTGTGGTGATCCAATAAGTTCATCATCACCCCGGAAAGGCAACCCCCTTTCACTCAAAAACTGAATGACAGCCACAACCGGTTCAGCACCAGGCGTCAGCACTTTTCTCCCTCCAGTTGTTGCACTAGTTGAGCATTCACAGTCCTGTTCTCGCTGACAGATGAGCGCCGAATTAATGCTAGCATACAACTACAGTGCTCTGTGCTTTTCTCATGATTCTGCAAGCGTTCAAGGTGTTTCCAGTCAGAGAAGCTACTAACAAATTGATGTGTCTTTGTTATAAAGAGCATGCAGGCAAAGCAATAAATGTTACCTGTAGATGGTGAATATGTCATCCAGTCACGGGAAACTCTCTTCCCATTTGGTAAACAGCAGTAGGCCCGCATTCACAAAGACTTTTATCTTAACGTTAGGAGTACTCCTAAATCGGACTAAAAGTTTTTATGTAGGAGTCATTTCTTAAAAGTAATTCAAAGCCACTGAGATTTAGTTTTAGTTATGAAAACAGTGAACTCCTAAACTAGAAGTAACTCTCTGTTGCTATGGATGATGTCATTTTATAAGGACGCACTTAGAAGCAATGACAATGGTGGTTGTTGAGTGACAGGGCAGCCCATTGAAAAGTCATTTAGGCTACACAATGCATGTATTGAAAATAAGGAAGTTGCCTACAAGCCCATGACAAAGCCTTTGTAAATATATTGGATAAAGAAATGTATTTATGAGGAGAATTAAGTGCACCCCCCCAAACAAAAACGCCTAGGACACAAATTACAAATTAGAATGCGATGAAAATGTTTTCTCCATTAAAATTCGGGAATCGTGTGTTGATCCGGGCCATTTCTCAACAATGTCCAGTATATTGTAACATGCGTCAAAGACAATTTGTGTATTAATGGAATGCAACTTTTTCTGATTGACAAAAGCCCTATTCGCACGGGAATAGTATAACCTGGGGACCTCCAGTAATTTGTAATAATTGTGGAGGTCGTCTGTGCTCTTAATCCCGTGCGAATCTGCCATGTCCGTGATTTGTAAAGTAAAAATTCCACCGCAAATTACCTACCATATTTCGACAAACACAGAGGTCATTTGATAATATTAGTCCCGTGGCAATTGGCAGGTTTTTTTGTGTTTTCCACACCTTTTTTCTGCCTTTTTCCCGGTCGAGAATTATGGAGGCTGCGTTGGGAGTTATAAAGGAATGTTTTGACAGCATTCTGGGTGCAAATTCAGGAGGCTCATCAGAAGAGCGAAATCTCGAAAGATGATTAGATGGATGCATGGCAGCATGCGGTAAGGAACATTTTTCCATCTTTTAACAGGCTCACCAGTTATTATATTAAAATATCCATATCTAACCGTTGTGCTGCTCCACTAAGACTTTGCTTATCCTGTGCGAATGCGCCACAGGAAACACAGACATGGTGGGATAATTTCTAAATCACTTGAGGTCCCCAGGTTATACTAGTCCCGAACTAGTGCGAAGAGCTGCATTTTCCCCGTAGCCAAATACCGGAGTGTTGCCAAACATTTTAACTCCGGCATTATTGGATTGTTTCGGTTGGTTGGGAACGTTATTGTGTCCCTCACCAACTCAACCACAACTTCAATCCCCAAATTTACGACTGACACGCCCATTATTTTTAGGAGTTGCTCCTAAATTCGCCTGTTAGGAGCTACTTTTAACCTTAAGATTCTTTGTGAATACGGGCCCAGATCGTTAGTAAAGGAGCACACTTTACCGGCCAAACTGCCATCACGAGTTGAGGCCGGGTATTTGCTTGTTTGGTTATGAAATGCAGCAGGTCCGCGATCGATTAGGACAGTGTGAGCATTTTCATTAACTTTGCCCCACAATGCCGGATCCGACACCTGGCACATCCAGTCATCGAGCTGCCAGTGTAAGTACTGGATGTGCTCGGGCTGCCTGATCAGCTCACACCGGTGCTGTGAATGCAGCTAGCAACAGGCTAACACTAGCTTCCGCCGACATTGTCCTCTAGCTCCAGGTTAGCTTGCAGGCAGTCCTCCTGTAGCCCAGGTAAATCAGATCACAAAGGGTTAACTATTCTTAGCCAATCAGAGAGCATGACCGCAGCAGCAGTGGGCAGGTTAGATGACACTAGTCAGACACCGGAGTGACTCTGTGGGGAGAGGAGCTGCTGCTGCTGCACGTTTCTAGATGTGTTGTGTGAATCGAGCCATGGTGAAATCTGCAAAGCATTACTGCATGACTTCTGAATTGGCCAGGTTTTTCACCTACCCCTTGAAAATGGATGGCGAGCTAACCCAGATGGATCACCCCAGAGCTCCATGAACTGAACTGCTATGAACTGAACTTCATCTTTGTCCAGCCACATTGGTAGGACAAAACTACACCAAGCCAGCACCCCCAACTACACTCAGTTCCAGTATCATTGACTTGACTTGACTTTATTGATTTTTTTTCACTTTTCGACTTGACTTAAGGACTGCTGTAACCTTCCGACTTCCATAAAGACACTCTGTTTTGCGGCTGGAAGTTAAGATAATGGATTAAGAAACATACTATTATTCCTGTTGTGTGCAGTGCTGATGTGGTAATGATGAGGTGGTTGTTCATAAGGTGATTTGGTTTAGAACTGCATTTTATTTTGATACACGAATTATGATTTGTTAAGTTTGAATTATTTTGGAATAGGGTGCACCCAGACCCAGATGTGTACAGTCTGATATGTATATTGTTTTTGGTGTTATATTTTTGGTTATAATATAAGGTATCAATTTAAAGCACTTTTTCTGGTTTCTTCATTTAATTTTGCAAACATTTCTGCCTCCTTGTCGAACCTTTTGTTAATTCTGATTCTAGCCACAGTAATTTCAGCCATTATTATTTATTTATCTTTATTTATCTTCATTGAATTTACTGTATTTGGAGCCATGTGTTACACCTCCTCCTCCACAGTGTCACCTTCGTCCTGATGATCCTGACCCCATTTGAAGAAAGTTTGAATGGATGGCACATTTCTCAAAAAAATTGCCTCCCTCTCCTCCTTTTCTCTTTTATGTTTTCACTTACTACAACCACTTACCTCACTCAATTTTTTTCTCTCAAACTACTTCCCCATGATCGACCACGAGTGGCTAGGGGGCGGTGCTGGCAGTTCCGATGGTTTCCACACTTGCACTTGACCAATCAAATCATCGTCTTTAGTTAAAAAAAACGAGGATGTTTTTTATTGGTTGCACATGGTGTCAATATCAGTGAGTAAAAGAGAAACAAGCGTTTTTATAGTTTCCCTACACGTCTGGTTGGGCCCAGGTGCACGTGGGCCCCTGGGCCTGTGCCCATAAAGCCCATTGATAATCCGGCCTTACCCAAAATTAGACACATACTTCTCTGCATGCTTCTGTAGGGATGAAGTGCCACACTTGCGGCTATCAACTAAAACTTTTAGGCAGATTTTACATGCTGTGAACCCTTTAAGAATGTTATTTTCGTTTTCTAAGACTAGTGCATTGCCCGTAGGAAGCATGTATTCCTATAGAAAAGTGGGAGGTTAAGTAGCTTTTTCATGGATGGCCAAATGAGGCTGTGATTGAAGGTGGGACGTCAGGGATATAATTGGCTGTTTTTGACTACTTTTGATTATACCATTATATTTCACCTTAAAAACTATTTACCTTGCCTTACTTGGTGTAATTATTTTTAACACAACCTCACATGTGTGACTGTACAGTTATTTTTTCATTTTAAGGTACTATATTAACACTATGGACCTAAAATCACAAAATAACATAAAATCAGAGTAGAAAAAGTTAGTTTCTTTACTGTGAAAACCACAAATATGTTTAATGAACCAATTGTATTAGTTATAATGCAAATATAAATTGTTGTTTACTAAATTGGTGCATAAGTTTTTGAAATTTACAAAGTTATGTGTAACTATTTACATTTAAATGCAGGCAATGCCTCAGGCTCCTCAGCTCATTCCTGCCTGTTCCACATTCAGCCGTCTCCTCCTTGGTTTGCCTCACAACACGACTCCACTACTCACTAAACACACCACACCAAATACTACATAACACACTAACTATACACTCCAAACACGCTATATGTCACAAATCTCTCAACTCTCAAAACTCGCTATCTCTGTCGCCGTCTCCAACACATCACTGCTGCTGTCAATCATCCGCCGATGTCCCTCCCACATCTTCCTGTTCCTCAACAACCAAACTTGCTGCTTGGACACTTTCGTGACAAAAGCACATTTTTACTGTTTCTTCTTGCACCAGACATAAAGCAAACGTAACGGCAATGTTCGCGAAAAAGCGTGTTGGACATTATTTACCCTAAATCCAGTTTTGGACGTGCCAGTGCATCCGCTCCATCAACTCGGGAGGTGGGCCGTGTGGGTCGGTTAGCGGCTAGCAGCTAGCTACACACGAACATCCACAGATTCCGATCCAACTTTGTTGACCGCGCGTCTCCGGATCTCCTCAGACCCGAATAGACTCGGTCTGGACTTGTTTAATTTCATTACAATCCACAACAGTCAGTTTAGATCAACAGAACAGAACAGAATGGGACCGAACTGTTGCTTTTTATAAATGTTTTATTGAATCTGTCATCACCTTCAATATAACAGTCTGGTTTGGTTCATTGTCCAACATACATCGCAACCCGCTTAACAAAATCATAAACATGAGCAGTAAAATAATTGGACTGGCACAGGAATCACTTCACAGCATCTACAATAGACGGACTAAACAAAAAGGTTTACAGATAGCTTCAGACACTGCGCACACACTACATTGCCACTATAGTCTCCTACCTTCAGGCCTGAGATACAGATCCCTCACTTTTAAAACAAAGAGAGCCATGACAAGCTTTGTCCCAGCATCAATCAGATTACTGAACAGCTGACCCGGTCTGGCTTGTGTGTGGGGGTGTGTGTTCGTGTGTGTGTGAGCGTGTGGATGAGTGTCCTTCTCTTTTTAACATTTGTTTTGTACTTCTTTTGTATTCACCTGTATGTATTTATTTGCTTATTTATCTTGTCTAAAATTTGCACTGCACTGACGCTTTTTACAAATGAAGTTTCTAACGAAAAAATAAAGTTCTTTGAATTTGAATTTGAATTGAACTGCCAGCAAAATCCTGGTCCAGCTCGCGCCGCTGCAGGTATAAATCCGCTTGTGACAAAAGCACATTTTTACTGTTTCTTCCTGCACCAGACATAAAGCAAACGTAACGGTAATGTTCGCGAAAAAGCGTGTTGGACATTATTTACCCTAAATCCGGTTTTGGACGTGCCAGTGCGTCCGCTCCGTCGACTCGGGCGGTGGGTCGTGTAGCTAGCGCTAGCTACACACGAACATCCACAGATTCCGATCCCACTTTGTTGTCCGCGCGTCTCCGGATCTCCTCAGACCCGAACAGACTTGGACTTGTTTAATCTCATTAATCCACAACAGTCAGTTTAGATGCACAGAACGGAACCGAACCGCCGCCAAAATCCCGGTCCAGCTCGCGCCGCTGCAGGTATAAATCCGCTTGTTTTAAAAGGTATGTCGTGGGCTTGAGAATTTGTAAAGCATTTATGAAATAATTTATTCACGCTATCATTGCAGTCCAAGCAAATGCTTAGTTGCACACCACTGAACCACGCAGCAGCCATGTTGAAAGTCTCAGGTCAGTCTGATCCTGATCCGCAGAGATATTTGAGGAACACACACACACACACACACACACACACACACACACACATACATACAAGTTCCTTGAGCCTGGAGCATATCACACCCACATGTGATATCAGTGACCACTATTGTTTCTTTGTTCTGCCCCACACACACACACACACACACACACACACACACATTTGTATAGTACATGTTAGTTAGATTGTGTGCCCTCATCTTTGTGTTGAATAAAATACGTACCTGTGTGACAATTGCAAGGAAAAAGTGCAATTTTATAAGTCAAGTTTAGCTTGTATTTGTGTTAAAATAAAATGAAGTCAACACACTGGAACACAGGTGAACAGCAGAGGAGACGTTATTTTTAAAGTAAAACTCTCGGCAAAATGCAATCTAGGCTTTTTTTTGTGAATGTATATGAGTCAAACATTCGTGTAAAAGCATAGTTACGACGAAAGAGGCACTTTTAACCCGTTTAATCCCAAATTTTTCCCTGCAAAATAAGTGCATGCATTTTACTCCTTAGACCTCCCTAACATATAATATGTATGAATTTTTTCATATCATGTTGGTTATGTTAGTGAAAATGTAGGTTTTATACTCGGCAACAATTGTTGCCGGTGGGAAACCGCATAGTCTAAATTTACACAATTCCTTCAATGTGACCTATTTACACATGTAAAGAATGAAAATAACATGAACATGAGTAACATATTATAACAAGGCATGTAGGGCCCTATAAAATCTGTTTTATTTTTTCCCAAATTCCGTTTTATTTTTTCCCTAATTCTGTTTTTTTCATTTTATTTTTTGGGAATTCCGTTTTTTCCGTTTTAATTTGTGTGAATCCCGATTTACTCTTATTATACTACCAAAAACAGTGTGTTTTTAATGTAAATGACTAAAATGTGCACAAATTAAATAGAAATTACCTTAAATTAATTGAGGTGACAAACATATTTCCTCAATACTGTACCATACAGTAAAGTGCATCAAAAACATTTTGACTTCATCATGTCTTCATACAGTAGTATATTTTGTGTTTTTATGGGTTTCATTGAATAAAAACATGGTCAGCTCTCAGGCAGATCCAGAAAAGCCTCCCAGCCCCGGCAGAGTCAGCTAAGAGGGCTGTGGCTAACGGGGCTAGCTAGCTAACAGCAGCTACTGTATGCAGCAGTTAACAGTCACTCTGGTATTATATGCCGATAATATGAATCGGACAGGTGGCTAACTCTAACGCATTAACGTTACACCTTTAATTATGATTTCTCAGGTCTGCTTCTTTGCAAAACAACACCTGACACATACAAGTCGTTCGGGAACTGCT
Organism: Sparus aurata; assembly: GCF_900880675.1. Taxonomy (NCBI): domain Eukaryota; kingdom Metazoa; phylum Chordata; class Actinopteri; order Spariformes; family Sparidae; genus Sparus; species Sparus aurata. The sequence goes on along the minus strand of NC_044196.1, from coordinate 16,136,924 downwards.
CGGCTCTGTACTGAGGGGTAAATGTCAAGTTTCTCAGCTTTTTCGCCAACGAAGACGTGAGCAGCCGCTTCGCCATGCCTACATTGTTTTGACGGGGGAGCTCAGTCTGTGGGGAGGGGGGCGGCGGCGACTTGTTGCACCCACCGTGCAGTTTTCCCCAGAAAAACGTTCCTCTTCCACACGAGAACAACATTTCAGTGAAATTATGTCAAATTCCGCGATATTCCGTGTTAAAAAGTAGATTCCGTTTTAATCGGCCAATTCCGCGATTCTGTCCGTAAGGAAACACAGAGGTTGCGGCACTTTGACAACTGCTTTTTTCTCTTTGTTCCACCTGGATGCTTGACCCTCTGAATATCTTTCTACAGCATTGGTTGCCATGGCTACAACACTGTTACCCTTCCATCGCACCAGTAACTTCTCCCCCTCTGTAAGGACCTTCGTACTTCCACGAGGCATTTTTTCAAAATCCTTCACACCTGTGAAAGGAATGTCAAGCAGATGGCAAGGGACCCATAACCTTGTTTGGTCATTTCATCAATGAGGCTAAGTGAGGTGAAAAGGTTATCATGCACAAATGTGCATCCTGGAGGGACTTCTGCTTGTTCAGCCAGACCAAGGACTACACTTGGGCCCTGTCCTAAGCTAGTTTCAGGCAGATGTGTGTAGACTCCACAATGGGGCTCCATGTGAAACATGTACCCTGTGGGTGAAGCAAGGCTCCACAAGATGTAGCCATACCTGCCATAATAGCGTCTCATGCTTTCATCAATTGACAGCTGTTTCGTGTATGGCATCATCTTGTAGGTGTCATTCAGTGCACTACCCTACCCTTTGTAGAAAATGGTTGTCTGTGGCCTTTGAGTTATCCACCAGATGAATTGAAGCCATTATCTCGTCAAAGCGGTTCCTTCTTACTGCATTTGAGATGGCTTCATTGTAGACATCAGGGTCATATGACCAATACATGTGCCTCCGTGGTACTGAACTGTAGCCAGATGCGAGCAGAACCCCATAAAAACTCAGCAACTCATCCATGCTCAGATCAAGTGCCTTCCCTTTGGTTTGCATTGAGTAGAGGTTTGACATCTCAACAGTGAGCTCCCTCAGAGTAGGAGGATACATGCAAAGGAACAAATCAACAGGGTCAGGTTTAGTTTGTTTTATGCAATCTGCTGCATTTGGACCATAGATCACAAAATCTGGTATACCGGATGTGGCTGGGCGTCGATCGCAATCTTTTAAAAATCGTTCTCATCCTCCAGATAGGTTAACTGTGCTTCACCATTCAGCAGTATAGCAGGGAAATGGCCTGTATCGTCTTGGTACTCTCTATCTGAGCAGTCACTGTCACTTTCAATTGCATCTTTTTCAACTGTAGGAATGACTGTTATGTAGCACACATCACTTTGGGGTTCTTTTAAGTCTAGAAGATCCAAAACCTCTGATAGTTTTAAGGTGTGTAGAGAAAAACATAAGAAAAATAGAATAAACAGCTAAAACTTTTGACACCACTATGACTATGTGTTATGCTAGCGGCAACAAATGTTGCCGTGGTTACATTTACTCTTTTTATGATCACAAGATTTATGCAGGCATATAATTCTCATTATATATCAGTAGTAGACCCTTTAAATATTATATGTGCAAAATATTTCACTTATATCTGTTGATTAAGGTATTTTAATTGCTTCCTCTTGTACAAGTTTGAGGCAGACATTTCCCGCCAGCGGTGCAAGCAGGAAGTAAAGAGGCCTGGTCATGTGACCATTCACACTAGTTACATGACATTGATACAAATTAGAGGAGACAACATGTTCTTTGATTTAAAAACTTAAATTAGCTGCCAAAACCCAAACAGCACTTTTAGAGGTCCCAGAAGTAAAAAAAAAAAAAAAGAGCGGCAACAATTGTTGCCGGTGGGATTAAACGGGTTAAGATTGACCGTGTTTTCATGTTTGGCTCAAACTCATTTTCAATGTGAGTGCATGGGCCCTGGTGATACTACGAGCAAAGTTTCATGTTGTGTCGAGCCTTCTTAGTGTTTTAAAAACAGCGATTTTGATGCTAGGGTAAAAGTGCCCCATGCACTCCCATTGAAAATAAGTTTGAGCCGAAAACGAAAATACCGTCAATCTTAAAAGGGCCTCTTTCGTAGTAATTATGCTTTTACACAAAGTTTTGACTCATGCATTTACAAAAAAAGCCATGAGTCAAGACATAGGTCCTTTATTTCACTACAGGAGCAGCTCAAGTAAAATGTTATAACAAATTGTATCCAAATTATTATTAGGGCCAGACCAGGTCACAGACCTGCGAGGTATTGTTCTTCCAGTTATTATTATTATTATTATCATTATTATTGTAGGAGACTATACGGGCCTCACATGGACGGCACCATAGATATAAATGTAGGGGACTATCACTGCTTGATGATAAAGGTCATTAATCACTGGTGATTAATTTTACACTCGTAGATGGGGCACCACCTCCATTGTTTGAATAGGCTGGAGGGAACTATTCCAAACATCTAACTGTACAAGTTTGACTTGGACAGCTAGAGTATCAATTTCAAATCAATTTACTCAATCTCAATATTCTGAAGCAGTGAATTCTTTGCACGTATCCATCGGTTCTCCACATTAAGATTAAGTTCCAGACGAAACAAATGAATATATATGTTTATTGACTAAATAATTCGGGATAACATAAATGAACTGACAATTTTAGACGAACAACAGATAACAGAAAAGGTAAAGACTGTAATAAGCAAAGTAATAAAGTTATGTAACCGTCGACAGATGGTAAAGTTAAAGGGTCGGGTTTTTATATATTAAGTATTACGGGAGTAATCTTTTAATACTAATGAGACCCTATCCTCAACTTTCTTAAGTTCATAAGATAGAAGTCAGAACTTTAGACAGAAGTCAGAACCTGAGACAGAAGTCAGAACTTTAGACACCACTCATTCTCACGTGTGTGGATCCAGCTGTATGAAGACGTTCAGCCGGTTTTGTCTGGGCGTCAGGAGGCACTGAAGCTTGGTCTCTTTGAGAGTTTTGGGTTGGACCACGGCACGGCGCGTCAGTCCAGTAGCCAGAGGGAAGGCCGGTACTCTGTTGAGGAACTCTTGGTCCGAAGGCCCAGCGGGGTTTCCACCTTGGGAGCGCTAGGGGCAGAGTCGATCTCGGCTGGGAACACACAAAATCTCTTTTGTTGGAGACTCCTTGCACGGCTTCTGAGGCAGACGATGGACTGCAATTTCTTCATCAGATGATCACAGTCTTGACAAAGACTTTTTCTTGATGTTTCAAGGTGGTTCTCAAGTTCTGATCCTTTCACTAATTCAACTTCTTCTGGATCAGGCGGTGATACTTTAACGTTATATTAAAATCAAATCAAAAATCAAAAAGAAAATAATTTGTTCTATTAAAACTTGGATAAAAGTAAAGCACTTAAAGTAGTTATTCAATTCGCTTTCTTAGAGCTTGTTGCAAAAATAAAAGTAAAGATTACTTTGAAAATAAAAATAAGAATAAAAAGCAAAGAGGTGACGAGAAGAGAAGAGAAGAGAGAAGGAGAAGGTTCGGTCAGACCGAAGTCAGACCGAAGGTGAAACAGAGAGGAGAGAAGTGTAGTAACAGAAAGAAGTGACCCAAAGTCATGACCAAAGTCAGGACCCAAAAGTGATGTGCAGAGCATCTTCTCTGTTTTTATGAGCTACAGCAGACAGACTGAGAACAGGGGTGGGGCTGGCTGACAATACTCCTTCTGTGTTCGGCGTTTCGACCCACAACACTTTAAATCAACTAAACTATTGCCTTAATGTTTCAAAATCGTGTTTTAACTTCTCAAAAACTTTACCATCTTAAAAGTCGAATTTTTGTCTTCGTTAAAAGATGTAACATGGGTATGATCCAAGAATGAAAGAATTAAAAACATGATTAAGGCATAAAACAATAAAGTATACAAAATAAACAACAAAGTATACAATACACAGTAGGACCAAGGACTTATACATATTCCTTGTAGTTCTATCTTAACAAAACATATCAGACATTTACTGGGACTGGGTCATCTCTACCCCAACCAACATCTACCCCCACTTCCTGTCATCTGATGTGAAGAGAGAGAGGATCCTATTGTGCTTAGTTGTTAATTAGTAAGAGAAGGTCTCCAGTGATCTGTTTATAGCAAGAAAGCAACACATCTTCCTACTCTATTGAGAGAAGAGGATACGTGCTGGACATGGTTTGGCCTGAGGAAGAAGGAGTTCATCTTCTTTGTGAGGGGGGAGAAGAAGCGAATATTCAGTCAAACAGATAGGCTTTGTTTGTTAAAGGTCCCATATTATGCTCATTTCTGCTTCTTAACATGGTTCCTTGAAGTCTAAATGGAATGTTAGTAACATGCTTTGGTCGAAATAAGCTGAAGGATTGAGCACAGCAGGGTTCTTGAAACACCAGTTTCACAGCCCTGCTCCAGGTGGCCTGTTTCAGTGCCTTTCCCTTTAAATGCTAATGAGCTACTGCGCGCCGCCTACGGTGCCGCCCACTTCTTCCTGCCTGCGGAAGACGTGAGGACGGCATCATGTGACCATGGCAACGGCGGAGTTTCTGGAAGTAATGGCTGCCGGACAACAAGAGGCTCCAGAAGAAAGTAAGAACGAACATTGATTCTTCTCATTGGTTAGTAGTTAAGTTTGTTACCTCGACATTACTTTTATGTTACTGCAGACTAACGAAAGTTTTACGAGCTTATTGGCCGTCTGCCCCGCGTTGTTTCAAATAACAGCCCCCTTCTCCTGCCTCAAGTGTTTACATCATAAAGCTTAGCCAAACCTCGGCTGGTGTTTACTGCTGTCCAGTTAAAGTAACGCGGATGCAATTTGGCAATAGCAGTTACAAGAGAAAAGCGTGACCGTATATTAGTATTTACCCCCCCATCACCTCTCTACCAGCAGAATTGGTTTTTTTTACCAGTTACAACGGTTTATAAACTTTAGATATATTATCAAATAAAAAATGCGACGTGATTAGCGATTATAGTTTCCGGTGAATAATACAAATTCTGCATAAAAGCAGGTGTTCCTGTGGCAATTGTGTACAAATGCCTACATAACCTGAGAATATCTGCTGTATGGAAATACCACAATTAAGTGTGAACACTGGGCAAACATGGTTATCATTTTTCTGTCTCTCTTTTCTCTAATCTATCGTCACTCACTTACCTTTCATAATTTCTAGGTTACACGAAGACTACAGCAGCTTCCTGAGCCACCATCATGCATGGTGGACCCTCCTGGCCTGTAACCTGTCTGCCTGAATGTATCTGCACTGCAGAATGCACTGAACATTTATCAGACAGACTATGGACCTTTACGTCTGAGGGGAATAGTGCAGTAAGCTTTTAGTCACATAAATACTATTAATTTATCGCAAAAGTGTTATGATGAAAAGTACATAACTGATTCCTCTATCTTAAATTGCTTATAGTTTATCTTTTACTTATTACCATGAAAATTACATATCAAACAATGAAAACACAGAACAGTCAGGAAAGATGTTTTATTGTAAGAAACATTTGTAAACATGTGTTGACATGAATGAAATAATAATAAGAAAATAAATATCTGAAGTGAAACAGTTTGACTTTATATATTAACTTCAATATCAATATGAAAATAATAAAAAAAAAAAAGTATCTAGTTGCCATGGGTGTAAACATTCAGTGCTGACTTTATATTGAATTGTGTTCAGCCAATATAGCCTACAGAAGCTTTGTAAGCTGGTGTAGGGGCTCTCTGGGGTGGAGAGTGAGAGTTGTGCTGCCTGTCTGTGTGGTCCGAGAGGTCTTCAGGGATTATGAGTTTCAGCACCTCTTTCACATATGGGGCAGGGTCCTGGAAAACCTTCTCGAGATCAGGTCCAACAGTGCATCACCTCAGTCTGCAGTGCAATAAACAAAAATGTATGTTTACAGGAAAATTGCAGTAGAACCAAAAAGCCTTGTGCTGCAGTGTTGTAAAGTTTCTCTTATTTCTCCTAATTACTTCTTATTTATACATTCTCCTTATTATTTATTTTGAAAACCATCTTAAAATAATTCAGGTTTTAAGTGTTTGTGTGATGCCTGTGTGTCCATGTTTATTTTAATTTGAGAGGTTCAAATAAAAGATTGTAAAACTTACGGAATGTCGCCTCTGTCTACACGGGTTTGGCTCTGCACTCTCCCTTCCTTCCTGGACTTTGGAAAGCTCAGTTTGAAAAGAGGATCTCCTGATGATGTGGTAGCTTGTCCTCTATCAGCCTTCTCACTGTAATGCAGTGCAGCCAGGTAGAGTCTTAAACAGTAAAAAGACAATCAAACATGAAAACAATTGCAAGAAATGGGCAAACAATTTAAAATGTTCTCAACAAGTAATCACAGTTTAATTATCCTGCACAGAATTCCCAGATATGGATAGGATAACACATGACAGCACTGTTACAGTATAATTCAAGCACTAAAGGCTGCATCTAATGCGTTAACATTTCCAAACAAGTGATCAGATTAAAGTTATTTATTCAAGTCACTGTGCATTAGAATTATTTTGGTCATTTTCCTTAGTAAAAATATATATTCTTGCTTTCTTCTTGCGTCTCGGGGAGTGATGTCACGTACGTCTCAAGTCACGTTTTTACCATGAGGATAACTCACGTGTAACACCACGCAGCAACACAAAAATGGAGGGAGGAGAGAGATGCGCGTTTTTCTAGCTGTTATTAAAAACAAAAAAGCACAAATACTTGGTCAAGGGTCCGGCCCGGCCCGTCCGAGGATAGCGGCGGGCTCGGGCAGAGAATCTAAACTCTGTGTAGCATTCAGCAGTACACTGGTTTTGCCCTGGCTTAGGCCAACATATTCCAGCTTAGAAAACGTTTTCAAATGCATTATTTCACAAAATCCTGAAAACTTAGACCCGGCGGAGGGTGTGTGTATGTACCGCTTGACCGACCGGGTCTCTGGGTTTGCATGTGGAGACCGTGTTGATCGCGAACTAGCTCGCGGTTAGCATTAGCTTGGAAGATCGCGGTTAGCGTTAGCTGGTACTATGTGACACTGCTTGGTTAGTTCGTGTAAAATTGCTAAATAAAAACAGCTAAATACTTGCACATGCAGACATTTCCCTAGGACACGCATTACATAATGTGCAACATCAGAAATGTAATACACAGAGTGATTCTGCTGTAGCACTAACTTGTGTGGTCAGAGAAGCTAACGTTAGCGGTTAGCCGCTAACCATACCTTGTTCTCAATGGCAAAACACACAGTACATCACGCAGGAGTTCAGCCTTATCTACAGGAACACACAGCACATTATTTGTATACTTACATGTCCTTGGTCTGCAAGTATTCCTTTGAGTACAAGTCTGCAAACTACTCCTGCCTTGTACTGGCCCAAGTTGGTGAAACAGTCAGCGTCAAAGTGGTTCACACACACCAACAGTTTTTTGCCAACTTCAGCTGGGACATTGCTCTCAAAAATAAATTCAGTCCATGCAGCTCTTTTGTCCTCTGCAGCTGGGAGACGATGAAGTGTTTTGTGCTGGTCCTTGCAACCAACAACAGCGCACTTCTCCTTGAGCTTGGACATGGTGATTTCAATAGCGTAATGGCGGATCTCCCAGACGGTAGCTGTACCCGGTGGGTGGAGACACCGTGCGGTGAAGGGAGGGGCAGTGGGGTAGCCATATGCAAATGAGTGGCCGTCGACGTCGACAGCCGCAGCAAATTTGACTGGTGTATCTGGAAACTGCAGGCAGGACCCCTTTAGATATCTGTATCTCACTCAAAAAAGCACGGATAGTCTTTTTTCAAAGTTTATAGGTGTGTGGCAGCACCATGGACCCACAATAACACCCCAAATACCAGAAAAAGTCAGTTTTTCATAATATGGGATCTTGAAAGATGGTTAATCTTGTCTTGTGGTTGAGAGGTGAGAGGTCAGAGGATGGGGAAAGGAAGCAGAGCCTCGTGGTGGAGACATAAGGGCTGGTGTTCCTACATTATTGTTATGAATAGTAATAGAATATTTACATTTTAAAAACTGTATATCATAAAGATATTGTACCAAGACTTTTTTTTTGTAGCTGTGATATTTATTTCTTTTTTAAATAAAAATGTTCATAATTTAGCTTTTTTAGCATGTGTAACTTTTATTCATGAAAATCGGCGAAACACAAACATAAAATCTTATCGATGGTTATTATTTTCTTTCAGTGTCCAGCGAAACGAGAATCGTCATCTTGGGAAAAACTGGATCTGGGAAAAGCAGCCTGGCTAACACCATATTTAGAGAGGAAAGCTTCAAGATCAACCACACTCCGAATTCTGAGACTAGACAATGTCAAGCAGTACCTAAAAAGTTGACCATAAACGATTTTGCTAACTCCGAAAAAAAAGCACATCAAGCAAAATTCAAGACTGTCAATGGAAGAAGCATCACTCTGGTCGACACTCCTGGTTTCTTTGACACAGACAGATCTGAGGAGGAGATGAAGCCTGAGATAGTGAGGTGTATCACAGAGTGTGCTCCTGGGCCTCATGCTTTTCTCATTGTGCTCAAAGTGGAGAAAATCACAAAGCAGGAGCAGGAAGTCATCAACAAAATACAAGAATACTTCTCTGAAGAAGCTTTAAAATATGCCACAGTTGTCTTCACTCATGGTGACGATCTCCCTGAGGGAGAGAAGATTGAGGATTTTTTCAAAGAGAATAAGCATCTGAGTGACCTGGTGAAGAAGTGTGGAGGACGGTGCCACGTCATTGACAATAAATATTGGAAAGAAAAACCAAGGCATGAATACAGGAGCAACCACTTCCAGGTGGAGGACCTGCTTAAGACGATAGACAAGATGGTGACAGAAAACAATGGAGGCTACTACACCAATGAGATGCTGCAAGCAGTGGAGCAAATGATAAAACACAAGGAGGAAAAAATTAGACAGTCATCAGGAACCATGACAGAAGAAAAGATCAGGAAGGAGGCTAACAGGAGAGTTTATAAGGTTTTGATCAGATTAACAGGTGTTGGAACAGGTGCACTGTTGGGAGCTTTGCTTGGTGTAGCAGCAATCACAGCTTTAGCAGTAGATGCTAAAGCAGCAGGAGCAGCAGCAGCAGGAGCAGCAATCAAAATAGTTGGAGTGGCAGTGGCTGCAGTAGGAGGAGTATTGATAGGAGGTGTTCGAGGATATCATGCAGCTGAAGGAGCAGACACACCATGGGAGGCAGCAAAGAGGACAGCAGGGGCCATCAAGAACCAACCCCAAACTAGTGAATCAAAGGATGAGGTGGACAAATTATTACAACCAAAGTTAAAGTATAATTGAAACCTTTATTATTGTGGCTCTTGATTGGAGAAGAGATCATTAGCCTGTATATTTACTGAACAATCTTTATCTCTGATTGCTGTGTTCATCACATGTGATGTTTTACTTTTTGTCTAATGTTCAAACTTTAGGCACTTATTTCTGATTTACGAGCTGACCTTAGTGTTGGTTTCATATGTTCATTTATTTATTTTTTTCTATTGCTGATTTAAAAACCCCAATTCCAATGAAGTTGGGATGTTGTGTAAAACGTAAATAAAAACATAATAAAATGATTTGCAAATCCTTTTTAACTTAAATTCATTTGAATACACGACGAAGACAAGATATTTAATGTTTAAATTGCTAAACTTTATTGTTTTTGTGCAGATATTCACTCATTTTGAATTTGATGCCTGCAACACGTTCCAAAATAGCTGGGACAGCGGCAACAAAAGACTGGGAAAGTTGAGGAATGCTTAAAAAACACCTGTTTGAAACATTCCGCAGGTGAACAGGTAAATTGGATACAGCTGCCATGATTGGGTATAAAAGGAGCATCCCCAAAAGTGTTAGTCGTACACAAGCAAGGATGGGACAATGTTCACCACTTTGTCAGCAAATAGTCTTACAGTTTAAGAACAACATTTCTCAATGTACAGTTGCAAGAAATTGAGGGAATTCTTCATCTACAGACCATAATACCATCAAAAGATTCAGAGAATCTTGAGAAATCTCTGCATGTAAGCGGCAAAGCCAAAAACCAACATTAAATGCCTGTGACCTTTGATCCCTCAGGCGGCACTGCATTAAAAACCAACATCATTCTGTCAAGGATATTAGCACATGGGCTCAGGAACACTTCAGAAAACCGATGTCAGTTAACACAGTTCGTTGCTACATCTACAAGTGCAAGTTAAAACTCCACAATACAAAGTGAAAGCCCTATATCAACAACATCTAGAAATGTCACTGGCTTCTCTGGGCTCAAGCTCATCTGAGATGGACTGAAGCAAAGTGGAAAAGTGTGCTGTGGTCTGACGAGTCCACATTTCAAATTGTTTTTGGAAATCATGGACGTCGTGTCCTCTGGGCCAAAGAGGACCGTCCAGACTGCTATCAGTGCAAAGTTCAGAAGCCAGCATCTGTGATGGTATGGAGCTGTGTTAGTGCCCATGTTATTGGTAACTTGCACATGGTACAAGTTACACTGAAAGGTACATACAGGTTTTGGAGCAACATATGCTGCCATCAAGGCATCGTTTTTTTCAGGGACATCCCTGCTTATTTCAGCAAGACAATGCCAAGCCACATTCTGCACGTGTTACAACAGTGTGGCTTCGTATTTAAAGAGTGCAGGTACTAGACTAGCCTGCCTGCAGTCCAGACCTGTCTCCCATTGAAAATGTGTGGCGCATTATGAAGCGCAAATACAACAGCGGAGGCCCTGGACTGTTGAGCAACTGAAGTCGTATATCAAGCAAGAATGGCAAAGAATTCCACCTACAACACTTCGACAATTAGTGTCCTCACTTCCCAAACGCTTATTGAGTGTTGTTAAAAGGAATGGTGATGTAACACAGTGGTTAACATGCCGCTGTCCCAGCTCTTTTGGAACGTGTTGCAGACATCAAATTCAAAATGAGTGAATATTTGCAAAAAACAATGAAGTTTAGCAGTTTGAACATTAAGTATCTTGCCTTTGTAGTATATTCAATCTAATATAAGTTGAAAAGGATTTGCAAATCATTGTATTCTGTTTTCATTTACATTTTACATAACGTCTCAACTTCATACGAATTGGTGTTTGTAAATCAAACCAGTGCACGCTGTTGAATGTATTTCTGTCTGCCCTTAAAACAGTGATCGCTGTTTCTTGTTGCAAAAGCTAACCAGAAAATATCACTTAATGTTCAACATCATTTATTTAGACAGGATTCTGATGCTCGTGCTAAGACAGCTTTGCTTCTTTGTGGATCACAATGTCTAATCAAAATGAACAATCAATAAAATGAAACCTGTAAAAAAAAAATTTTATTTCTTAGTTTTTACTTGGTAAGATGATAAATTTAAAAGTGGTGAATTGAGAAAATTAAAACAACTCCATACAGTGTAAACCAAATATGTTAATCAAAGATACAGTGACTGTAAAGAGTAAAACAAGACTATATGAGACTGTATGTAGGCACAGCTAATGTCAGCATGCTAACATCCTCACAATGATAAAGCTAATATGCTGATGTCTAGTAGGTCTGATGTTTACCGTGATCATCATCTTAGTTTAGCATATTAGCATTTGATTATTAGCACAAGATAAAATACAGTTAAGGCAGATGTCACTGGTCGGATGTTGTTGGTTTTGCAGGTATTTGGTTAGAATGAAAAGTATTGGATGAATCGTGCTGTATGACATGACAGGGAATCACAAAGTCAGCAGCATTTGCTGTCTGAAAACCATAAATGTAAGTACAAAATTTCACAAAATAAAAAGAGGTGAAAACAGCTGGCTCAGTGAAAGAGAGACAAGGAGGACCAGAGAGAGCGTGAGGTAGTGCCTGAACTGAACCTGTGTGATGTATCATTGCACTATATTTCATCAACCTCTTGATGGCAGTGCAAAGCAACATTAGCTGAAGAAGACACTGAAGAAGAAGGGAAACTTGATGATGAAGAGGTTCAGGAAAACCACATCCATGAGAGTCTATGATTCATTTTCAACTATGTTTACTTTTCCATCATTGAGGTAAAGATTTTTCAGTGTAGCCATGAGTCCTTTATAAAATCAGTTTTATACTCAATAAGATCATGGGAGATTGGATTTGTCACATAAAGGTTATAATGGAGTCTGACAAGAGATAGCAACAGGTCAGAAGTTGTAACTCCTTAATTAATCTGTACCTGGCAGACTGTTGTTTGTTTGATGGTTTGTGAAGAGAACATCATACCAGAGCAGTGGCTGACTCAGGATGTTTAAGGGTCAGAGGCAAAAAAAACTAAAAAGGGCACCAGCTCTACGTGATGGGACAAACTACACTGCACTTTATTAAGTTGTCTCCACAGTAAGGGAATCCTCTGGGTCACTTCTGCAGCATTTCTTTTAACACTGTTGCTATTTTATGCTACAAGACTGAAATAATGGCAAAAATTCACATGCTGCTGAGAAGCAGAAAGCCAGAACAATGTATAGTAGCCTATATGAAGTATTATTATTATTATCGTTACTATTATTATTACTTTATGATAGATATTGTCAGATCTACTTTTTTCAATCAAGTTTCAATCATTTTGAAATGATGAGAGAAAACCATTGTGTTTTTCCTGAATGACATCTTTTAAGCTCTGTAGCTTTCGACACTGACAAAAGAGCCGGAGCTTATTATTAATGCTTACACTTGTATAAAGATAGAAGTGCATTGTGTGATACGCTCCATTAGCCTGCCACCAACAAACAAGTCAAGCAGGTGAAAAAGGGGAAGTGAGAGGCAAATTGAGCAAGACAGAAGAACAGAGGCAATTTCAACATCCTCTGCACTGATTTCTAATTTTGGAAGCATGAATGGTAAGTTTTGGTAATTGTTAAGTTTTCTTTTTAAGTTTTTCTAAGAAACAGAAGTTGAATAATTGTGCCACAATCAAAATTCATAGGAGGTTTGTGTGTGTTTTTGTTTCTCATGCGATGTGTTGTTGCATTCATGAGTGTTTAGTACGGTGGCCCTGAAAGGTCACAGCACTGCAACTTCAGAAAACACATGCAAAAAGACAAAACACAAGCAAATTGAGAAAACATTTTCATCAATTTGACAACACATGCGCAGCATTTAGAAAATGCGCTGCAAAGACCACAACACAACACTTTAGAAAAACGCGCTGCAAAGACCACAACACAACACTTTAGACAAACGCGCTGCAAAGACCACAACACAACACATTAGAAAAACGCGCTGCAACGACCACAACACAACACTTGAGAAAAACGCGCTGCAAATAGACCGCAACACAACACTTTAGAAAAGCGTGCTGCAAGTAGACCGCAACACAACGGAAGTGTTTCCAGAGGACACTTCAAAGTGACGCACATGTCCGGACACGCTTGTTGATGCGGATTCTGAGTCACACAACAGCGGTCAACTGCGGTCAAGCCGTCACTCCGATCTTCGTGGTCAAATCAGCCGCACTTATATTTCGAGTGTACAAGTATTCTCAGCATTACAGAAAATGCGGAGAAACAGCGTTTTTGCTTCCGGTTTTCAAAATAAAGGCATTAAGAACAGTAAGCTATATATTGAACCTACATTTCAAATAAGATATGTTACATTAAAGTGTTTCATGCGCCCATGATGAATAAAAAAACTGCACCAGTGTGGAGAAATGCCAAAATAAAAATCTTATATTTATACCTGGTGATTGCATGTTTTCTTATGTTTGACATACTGTAAAAACACACTACTCTATATATAGTATATATGACTTCTGCACATAGAAGACTACAAATACACTTGATATCAAGCATTTTACTGCACTACTGTGGAGAAATCCAACAATAAAAGTCACATATTTATACCTGGAGATTGCATATTTGACCATATTTGAGGTACTGTTTAAACACTTTGTTCCATAATTCCTGGCTATAGGTGATATATTTGACTTCCACACATAGAAGACTACAAGTATACTTGCTATCAAACATCTTTACTGCACCAGTGTGGAGAAATTCCACACTAAAAGTCCCATATTTATACCTGGAGATTGTCTCTGATGTGTAGAAGTCAAATATACCACCCATGGCCAGGAATTATTGAGTAATGTGTTCTTAACGTATGTCAAACATAATAAAACATGTAATCTGCAGGTATAAATATGGGCCTTTTATTATGGCATGTCTCCACACTGGAGCAGTAAAAGATTATAATAACTGTTTTTTTTTTATTCATCATGGGCGCATGAAACACTTTAATGTAACATATTTTATCTGAAATGTAGGTTTCAATATATAGCTTACTGTTCTTAATACCTTTATTTTGAAAACCGGAAGCAAATACGCTGTTTCTCCGCATTTACCTTGATGCTGAGAATGCTTGGTGGTGTGACTCAAAACCCACGTCAACAACAAGCATGTTCGGACATGTGCGTCACTTTTCAATGTCCTCTGGAAACACTTCCGTCGTGTTGCGGTCTATTTGCAGCGCGTTTTTCTAAAGTGTTGTGTTGTGGTCTTTGCAGCGCATTTTCTAAATGCTGCGCATGTGTTGTCAAATTGATGAAAATATTTTCTCAATTTGCTTGTGTTTTGTCTTTTTGCATGTGTTTTCTTAAGTTTCAGTGCTGTGACCTTTCAGGGCCACCGTAGTTTAGTAATGTTTGATCTATTTTAAATGAGAATTTTATCAATCCATTAATGTCCACTGTGGAATTTGATAACTTTCCTTACAGCACTTACAGAGTAGTGGTAGTAGTGGTAGTAAGAGTAGTGTGTGCGTGTGTGTGTGTGTGTGTGTGGGTGTGTGTGTGTGTGTGTGTGTGTGTGAGCATATTGTTGAACTTCTTTTCCCCCTGCAACAGCAGGACAAATCAGATTAACATGTACATCGCTGACCCAGAGTCTTTATTGTCTTCTAGCAGCAACAAGGGGGATTGTTGTCTTGGGAAAAACTAGAGCTGGCAAGAGCAGCCTCGCCAACGCCATCTTTGAAGAGCCTGTGTTTCAAGACAGACGATTCACCAAAATCTGGAACGATGAGATGTCAAGCAGAAACCACATCTGTCAATGGAAGAAGCATCAGGTGAATTGACACACCTGGTTTTTTTAACACAAAGGAGGGTGAGGAGGATTTGAAGCTTGAGATCGTGAGGTGTATTGCTGTGTGGATCCTGGGCCTCATGCCTTTTTCATTGTGCTCAAAGTGGAGAAATTCACAGAGCGTGAGCAGGCAGTCATAAAGAAAATACAACAATACTTCTCTGAAGAAGCTTTCAAATATGCCATAGTTCTCTTTACTTTTGGTGACGAGCTCTGTGAAGGAGAGACAATTGAGCAATTGGTAGACCAGAGAAAACCTCTGCGTGATCTGTTGAAGAAGTGTGGAGGACGTTGCCACGTCATCGACAATAAATACTGGAGAGGAAAACCAAAGAATGAATACAGGAGCAACCAGTTTCAGGCAGAGGCGCTACTCAAGACAATACACAGGTTACCTGAGGCAAACAAAGGAGGCTGCTACACCAATGAGATGCTGCAGGCATCTGAGATGAAAACACAAGAGGAAGAGCGCAAACTGTCGTCTGATGACATGTCAAAGGAAGCAATCAGACAGCAGGCTAAAATTGTGTTTGCTGCGATCGTCTTGAATGCGAGCCCACGACTCACAACAGCAGCTTTGCTGGGACATTTCCTCAGTGAGAATGTGTTAGGCGAGACAATAGCATTAGCACTAGGAGTAGCAAAGGGAGCACCAAGACGAGCAGAAGCATCGCCGCAATAGATGCAGCACAGGGAAGCACCCTTCTTTAAAGTAGAAAGCTGTTCAAAGTTAAGTTAAATGCAATACTGAGGCAACATCATGTATCTTTTTAGCTTAAAATAACTGCTTCGAAATCGTTTTGATGGTACAGTGTCTTGTAATAGGGTGAATGGTGTCCACTCTGTCTGGCCCATCACTTAATTCTGCACTGTGTACCTTCAGTAAGAGGGTAGGATCACAGTGTTACATTCATGTTCACTTCAACATACAAGTTTTCAACTCTTAAATTTGTATTTTTGTATTTGATTTGTAATTACGGGCTGAATTGCACAAAATGCCAATTCCTGAACAAGCTGCAAGATGGTATTCTTAATTTTATTTTAGAGCTTTTTCCTGGAAAAAAAACTCATTCTGCACTTGATGCTGTATAACAGTTTTATGTCTTGTAAAGCCTGTTAATTTTCATGATGCTGCCATGGATGGACACTGTCAGGGGATTCTTTTTTGACGACTGGGCCTCAGATTACTGTTACAGTTTTTGCCGAATGCTTACACACATGTTGCAGACTTTGGCTCACTGTGTCATAACTTAACACACAGGTCGAGTAAGACAAAGCACATGTAGATAAACTCCTAACTTATACGGCAAAATGAAACTCTTGAAACAAAACTTAACAATCCCATTTCAAAACTGTTTTTAGCATCAACACATGCACCTTTGTTTGCACTCTTTCCTAGCAGCAACAACGCACAGGTGTGCTTTATGCAAAACACAGCTGGATTCAGTACTTTGGATGGTTTTTGACTTTAAAAGTCTCATACAGATTTTTTATTTTTTTTTTTTTGTGAAAGATTGATCCACTACAGTTGATCTAGACACATGAAAACAAAATAGAGACACTTCAGGTTGTAGGGACCCAGTCCCTACAACACAGCCCTCATTATTCACTTTCTGGACACACTTCATGACACAGTAGTCCAGGACGGGCCAGAGCAGCCCCAGTTTGTTGTCTTCAGGGAAAATGTCAGTTTCCATCGGGCTGCTCTGGTCCGGGACTGATTCACCAACCATAATAGATCTAGTGCACTCAACTTGCCACCATACACCCCATTTTTTCTAAAGATTTCTTTGAAGTATACACTCTCAGAAATAATGTGTTAAATTTGTACGTTTAAGGGTACAACAGCTCGTCACTGGGGCAATACCCTCAAAGGTACACCAATTGAACCTCTAAACAGGGGAACATTTAGTACCCTTCCAGTTAGTACCTCATGGGGACATTTATGAACCCTGGGGTACAAAAATTGACTTAAATGCTCTAGGTACTAAAATGTACCCTTTGAAATGGTACAAATTATGCAAAACACAGCTGGATTCAGTACTTTGGATGGTTTTTGACTTTAAAAGTCTCATACAGATTTTTTTTTTTTTTTTTTTGTGAAAGATTGATCCACTACAGTTGATCTAGACACATGAAAACAAAATAGAGACACTTCAGGTTGTAGGGACCCAGTCCCTACAACACAGCCCTCATTATTCACTTTCTGGACACACTTCATGACACAGTAGTCCAGGACGGGCCAGAGCAGCCCCAGTTTGTTGTCTTCAGGGAAAATGTCAGTTTCCATCGGGCTGCTCTGGTCCGGGACTGATTCACCAACCATAATAGATCTAGTGCACTCAACTTGCCACCATACACCCCATTTTTTCTAAAGATTTCTTTGAAGTATACACTCTCAGAAATAATGTGTTAAATTTGTACGTTTAAGGGTACAACAGCTCGTCACTGGGGCAATACCCTCAAAGGTACACCAATTGAACCTCTAAACAGGGGAACATTTAGTACCCTTCCAGTTAGTACCTCATGGGGACATTTATGAACCCTGGGGTACAAAAATTGACTTAAATGCTCTAGGTACTAAAATGTACCCTTTGAAATGGTACAAATGTGTTCTCTTGAGGGTACTGCCCCAGTGATGAACCATCTGTACCTTATGATGGCAAATGTGTACCCAGTACAACACAAAATAGTCAAAAAATGTTTCATCCCATTTATTATAAAATATAAAATATTCAAAAATATATCATTGCATCTTAAAAACATTTAATTACAAAATGGTACAATTGTTATCAAATACAGTAACACTACATTTAAAACTCAACAATTTGCAACCCAAAACAATAGCTAACGTTTATAATCCCCTCAGAAGCCACTGTGTGTTAATATTTAATAACCTTTTGATTTAAGGGCAGTTACTATGTCAACTATGTCACGACAGATCAGGAACACATCCCAATAACCACAACTGGGTGGATCAGTGACATTGCTGTTGTTTTCAGGTAGCACATGTTGCCTGTGTTTACAGACGCCTGCAGGACTCATATAATGTAAAAGATGATTTACAGTCATTTAGTCTACAAGTGATATTGAAGTTGGATTTGTGTGCATGGATAAGATCAACATGTTGAATCAGTTTCATTAAGGTGAAGGTGGCTCTTTTACACCTGGGACATCTATACAGTCGAGGCATATTTACAGGAAGACATTAATCATTCAGGTGACAGTGGCTGGAAGATCCGTGTCACCCACCACAGTAATGTTCAGTACAGCACGTTGGAGGAAAGTCAGCATCTTTTTTCATTTTTTTCATTTTATTTATTCCGAATATGCAAAATGGAACACGGCTTCCTGATTGCTATTTAACAAATTATTTACACAACATAATATGGAAATGAAGATTTTGAGGAAGCAAAATAATAATGATAAAAAGTAAAACAAATAACATATTCGAAAAGGAGTGAGAAGAAGCATAGCTTGTTAGCTCTCACCCCTTTCTCTAAATGAAATTAATATATATTAGGGCCGGGACTCGATTAAAAAAATTAATCGAATTAATCAGAGGCTTTGTAATTAATTAATCGAAATTAATCGCATTTTAATCGCATATAAATATTTGACCTGAGAACAGTGAGAAGCAATTTTTTTTTACATGGATTTTAGTATACCATTGAATAATGACTGAATACAGAAGCTTAAGCAACAAAACATTGTTTGTTTGTTTTTTTTCAAGACCAACAGACCAGTGCAATTTTTGCCATAAAGTGTAGTAATAGCTTATTTAGGAATACATTTCAGAGATTCAGGTAGCCTAAGGTAGGTAGACCTTCTGTAAACTATAACACTTTGTTTTTTAAGTAAAACACAATACTTTCAAGTACATTCAGAACATTGGAAACCCTGACTATTAGAAAACATCTATCTTCAGAGGCCATAACAGACTTTACCAACAGTTGATCTAAACAAATCAATTTCAGCCCAAAACAATAAACAGTTCAACATAAAGTGCCAGTTGCAACAACAACAATAAATAGTTGCTTAGCATTTAGGTGATATCTGAGGCTTGATATGCTGCGGTGATACGCAAACTCCTTCTTGCATAATTTGCACACATCCGTGCTCTTATCTACGCTGCCATCCGTCCGCTTTTTAAAACAAAATTTCCCATCCACGGGGCCAACCAGAGCGGTCTTATCTGCTTCTTCGTTCATTGTTGTTGTCTGAAGTCATGTTGGGCAAGCTACTCGAAAAAAGTAGTGAGCTAAGCTACAAGTTACTCTACATTAAATTAAGCTTCACTACACCAAAGCTACTCCCCAGAGAAATGAAGCAAGCTAAGCTACAGCAAAATGGCAAAAGTAGCTTAACTACATCAAAGCTATTTTTTTTTATATTGGAACAACTTCATTCCAAGTCAAAGCTATCTCAATCATGATCAATAAAACTATCAATCAGACAGATAAGCAGGCAAAAATGTTACGTTCAATTGTTTATTAAACAATAATTTGTGCTTTCACTATTTTGTATATTTTATTATTCAACTATCAACGCACACTTAATTCTAACATCCATGGACAGACATTCACCTTGCTACCACAGCAATATCCACCTGACTTACACTAATGGACAGTGTCCTACACTGTAGCATATTAACATAATTAAACAGCAAATAGTATATTATAGTTGTAGTTTTCGTTAAGGTTCTCTAGTCTTCTAGTTTCAACTTTATAATTATATTTGATATTTGAGTTAGTCTATTTAGTTATTGTATATAATTCAGCCTTTAATTGTATTTGTTTCTTTTACCTACCTCATTGTTTTTGGATTTTGATTTATGTCAAGTGGCTGTAACACTTTAATTTCCCTTTGAGATTAATAAAGTACTCTATCCATCAACCAGTGTCTCATATAACTGGCAGTTTCAAAAGTGGTATTTTTATTAGGCCCACTCTGTAGTAGTAGCTATATCTACATACATTTTAAGCTAATCATTTTGACTAATCACCATACTTTGGTTTTGTAGAAATTGCATTGTTGCTGTATCCTGTGCTGGTTAAAGATTACAAAAGTAATAATTCAGAGTAATGTTTCTCTGTTACTGTATTTGTTTATTATTCAAGTTTGTCTTTTGCATCCCTCGGGATCAACTCGTCTCCGTCCTCCTCACCCTCTGCCATCTTTCCACCAAGTAACGTAACTCACTGAAGCTAACCTGTCTGTATTCCCGTGCAGCAGAGACGTTGTATGCAAGGATTAGTCCGTGGTGTCACCGTCATACGGAAGTGCTTCTGTCGGCTCCACATACACGGCCATGTGTGGCGGTGGCATCACCGACTTATCCTTTCATTTCAGACCGCAACAGAAAGCTCCGCTGCGCTGAACTTCAGAGGTGTTCATAAAAATGTAGCTTGTGTAGACGCTACCGCGCTACTTGGTCAATAAAAGAGCTAAGCTACTGAAAAGCTTTTTCATTCAGAAAGTAGCGACCCTACCACCACGCTACTGAGAAATGTAGTTAAACTAGTAACGCCGCTACTTGTAGCGACGTTACTGCCCAACACTGCATGAACGCTATGCATGAACGTTTGTTGGTGCTCCAGTATAATCGGTACCCCTGAAACTCATCCAGTGAGAAACGTTCCGTGGTGCAAAAATTAGTGCGATTAAAATGCGTTAATTTTTTTAACGCGTTATTTTTTGTGTAATTAATTAATCGTAATTAACGCGTTAAAGTCCCGGCCCTAATATATATATATCTACATACACACATACCACCCACATATACATGCTTGTATATATACATATACATACACACAAAAACACACAAACCTACACACACACACACACACACACACACACACACACACTCTCTGCCTCTCATCACCATGCCACATCAATTAATAAGTGATAATCACCAATAATCATTAATACCATTATCCATTGTACCCGCTAAATAACATGTGTTTGTACATTTTCTTGAACTGGTTGATATTTGGACTTTGCTTGAGTTCCTCACTTAGGTTGTTCCATAGCTTGACACCAGAAATAGATATACAGAAACTTTTCAAGGTTGTTCTTCTGTTTAATCTTTTAAAGTTATGTTCCCCTCTTAATTGATAACCTCCCTCCCGATTTCTAAATAAATTTTGTATATTTTCTGGTAATTGTCTGTTTTTTGCCTTGTACATGATAATTGCTGTTTGGTAAGATACAATGTCAGTGAATTTCAGTAGTTTTGATTGTATAAAAAGTGGATTTGTATGTTCCAAGTAGCTGACCTTGTGAATAGTCCTTATTGCTTTTTTTTTTGCAGGATAGTAAGTGACCGTAATGAAGTTTTGTAAGTGTTTCCCCAAATCTCAGCGCAGTAATGTATATATGGCAAGACCAGTGAACAGTACAGTGTGCGAAGAGAATTATGATCCAGTAATTGTTTTGCTTTGTGTATGACTGCAATGCTTCTTGAAACTTTGGACTGAACATGTTTGATGTGTGGTTTCCAACTCAGTCTGTCATCTACTATAACCCCAAGAAATCTGTTTTCATGCACCCTTTCCATTTCAACATTTCAAGAATAATTCTATTCGCACCTTTGTGTTCCATGTGCATTTTCCAAACAACATGAACTTAGTCTTACTTACATTTAATGATAATTTATTCCAGTCAAACCATGTTTTTAGTTTTTCATTTCCTTGTTTATAACTGTTTCCACTTGTTTAATGTTTTCTCCTGAACCAAAAATATTTGTGTCATCCGCGAAATTGACCAATGTTAACCACCTAGATACTTTACACATATCATTGATATACAGGATAAACAATTTGGGGCCCAATACTGACCCCTGGGGGACCCTGCAAGCAATGTCCAAATATCTCGAGCAGTGATTACCCAACTTTACAAACTGTTGCCGTCCTTTCAAGTAACTCTTTATCCAGTCTAATACCAGTCCCCTTATCCCAAATTTTCCAGTTTATTGAATAGTATGTTATGATTAATTGTATCAAATGCTTTTTTAAGATCGATGAATACTCCTATTGCATGTTTTTTGTTGTCTATTGCATCTGTGATTTCCTCTATTGATTCCATTATTGCCTGTGATGTTGATCTATTAACCCTAAACTAGGGCTGCACGATTCTGGAAAAAATGTGAATCACGATTTTGTTGCTTGGAATTGAGATCACGATTCTCTGGCACGATTTTTTCACAAAAACTTTTTATTGCACTGATGAGTAAAAAAACATTGTAGTATGGCAGAGGCATAAAGCAATGTTTTTTTTTTGTTTTGTTCAAGTTCTATCATTGGATGAGAAATGATTTTTACGAAAGAAAAAATAATAATAATTTGTCTCCAAGATGAGAGGCAATCCTTTAATCCCTCATGTTGTACAGTGTTTATTGGGGCCGTATCTTTGGCTAGGTGATATGTGATAGCTGCTTTGATCGGCTTTCTAAAACGGAGGCGTAATATTCATCGAGTAAACATGTGACGTGACATGAAGCCCGAAGTTGGGCTGGGAACAGTTGACCACAAATTTGTCTTCAAAATAAGAGCTTTACATTGCACCCCATTGTAGTTTAGAACTGTGTTCTTAGCGGGGGGCTTTTACTTTGAAAGTAGCGACCGTTTCTAGCTTGCGCTACAACAACAAGCTAACACAACGAAATCGCTAGAGATCCAGGAGAAGCTAGCATCTCCCGGATCTCAGCAGCTGTCCAGTTGCTCAACTAGCAGGCGAGGTGGAAATAAGTGTACCCTCTGAGGCGGCAAATCGGCGGACCTAAACAGACTCTCAATTTGCTGCCCTCTGTCTAAAACCGTGGACCTAGCTGCCCAAAAGACGGGCAGATTGGCGGCTTGCTGCCCCGTCTAAAAACGGCTTCTCACTCACTCCTTCCAAACACTCAACTGCAGGCGGGCTTCCTCCGCTGAATCCCGTGTTGTAAAGATGCTTTACCACAGGTTGAGGGAGGAGGCAGCGGCAGTGCTGCGTTTGGGGGCGCTTCGAAAAATCCGGGAGGAAAATAGGAGCATTTGTTTGTGATTCAGCTCCAGATATAAAATGCTCCAGAATCGCTATGTGTAGAAATAAGATCACGTGTATGTGTGAATCGAGATCGCGATTTTTTAACGATTTTTTGTGCAGCCCTACCCTAAACCCATACTGACTCTCTGAAAATAATTTGTGTTTTTCCAGAAATGCATCCATTCTACTGTTAAAAAGCTTTTCCAATATTTTTGAGAGTTGTGGCAGTATTGAGACAGGTCTATAGTTTGTAAAGTTGTGCTTGCACCCAGTTTTATATAGCGGTATGACCTTAGCAATTTTCATCTGGTTTGGAAATGTGTAGAGTGGGTAAGCCAGCTCCACACCGTCCACCCTGACTGAACCGGGACTGTCCTGGTAAAGACCATTTTCCAGCCTCGTCAGGGTTCCTGCAGGTTTGAACAAGTCAAATTTAAGACTTTTTAAGACCTTATTAAGACCATTTTGAACTAAATTTCAGACCTACATGAAGTATAAAAAAGTAAGGAAAAATGCGGTCCCGGAATTGCTTTAAACCAATAACCACATTTATTGCCATTCACAGAGCAGCTCAAACAATAAAGAATGGAGTGAATGAGTGTGTGTCAAGGTTATTATAGTTTTAACATTTTCATTAGTTTTTATTTTAATTTAGTTTTTCAGTTTGTTTTTTCATTTTAGTTTAGTTTCAATTAGTTTAACAAGTGATCTAAGTAGTTTAAGTATAGTTTTTATCAAGGAACTTAATTTGAATTAACTATAATAACCCAGGTGCGCGCACACACACACACACTGACACACACACAGTGTTCAAAATCGAAAGTACCTCCACTTTCAACGTTGGAGTTGGGCCAAAGACGGTTTGAATGTCGCTTGACTGTTAGGTGGCAGAGGCAGTGCAGAGTTCGGGTCGAGCAGAACTGGATGAAATTGGACCGGGAACTGGTGACAAAGGCATACAGTAGTGTGTGATTACATGACTTCACTGGAGACTTTTAGAAACTAACTGGTGTTTTTTCAGCGCTTTCACGCCGAGTGTGCCCAATCTGAGGGTCCTCTGGCAGATTCTGCTGTCGAAGTCGTTCCGGAACTGGCGAAGTGTGCGGCGATAAATTCCGACTGCGCTGTCAGCAAAATACTACTTACGTTCCTGGATACTTCAGACAGAAGAACACACGGAGATGACAGTGAATCTCACATTTACTCCAAACAAACAAAAAAATAAAAAAAAACGTGATGACGGAAGCGGTTAATGAACGTACATATTTAAGACCCGACTAAATATAATTTAAGACCTATATGCAAAACATGAACATATTTAAGACTTTTTAAGGCCTAAAATTGAGATTGTCAAATTTAAGACTTTTTAAAGGTCCCATATTATGCAAAATACACCTTCGAGTGGTTTTCTATCAATAATATGCATCCCCGGCCTGTCTACAATCCCCCCTGGTATGAAAAAAGTTCATCCTCTCCCTTTTTTGCTTTCTCCGCCTTTAGAAAATGTGTGCTTATACAGGCCAGTTGAAGATAGTCTGTCGGTGACGTCACCGACAAATTAGACGCGTCCCCCTAGGTTGGTGGCACCGCCCCAGGTGAAGGTTTGCCACACCCGAAGGAATTATCTAAACGGCGCCATTTTTTTTTGCTCGGTTAGAAAATGGCGAATATACGACCAGGAAGAAGCGGTTGCTCTGTCGTTGGCTGCACTAACGAGCACCAGAGTCTTTTTAAACCTCCCTCATCGGGGGTCTTGAGGACTCAATGGATGGATTTTATTTTTAATGGGAATGTACCCACAGCAGTTCCCAAAGTGTAGTATGTGTGTGCTCACCACTTCACATCGGACTGCTTCAGTAACGAGTGTCAGTACAAAGCTGGCTTTGCCTCGACACTGACCCTCGTAAAAGGATCAGTCCCAACCATACTGGACCCAGCAACTGCACCGAAGCAAAGGATAAGTGTCTCCGCAGTTTGATAGTATTTACAGGACGAGTACGGGGAAGTCAGCTGGAAACTGGCTAAGTTAGCTCCACTTCGGTCCGCTATGCAATGGCATTTGAAGTGAGTTTGATGTTAATAATATTACGATGGAGCTTGGTTGTCACAGTAGAAAGTCTGAAAACGTGCAGACTGGAGACAGAGACGATGCGAACAGTGTGTCCAAGAGTTTAGAGACTGTGTTGAGGACAAAAACAGCTTTCGCTAGCTGTTAGCCATCAGCTACACGGTAATAACTGCCGTACACCATACAACACATACAAACAAACTAACATTATTAGACACACTAACCATTCTGAAACGTCCTGCTGCAGCCGCAGAGTCTGTACTTCTTCCGGAGCCTCTCCCTCTGAGTCTGATTCTTGGTCAAACTGGTTCGGTTGAACGAAAAAATCTCTGCGCGCCATAGTGTTACATCCACCGTAAACATTAGCGCATGCTACCGTTAGCATAAGGGGCTTCCCCTCCCTGAGAGTGACGTAGCAGGCAAGGCTTCCCAAGTAGGCGTTGACAGACGGAGCTCATTAGCATTTAAAGGTGCAGGCACAGAAACAGAGTGCTCTGAATACAGCTCAGCAGAGCGACTTTTAGACAGCTGGAGTTCAGGACCACGGATGTGTTTGGGGCAATACATATCGAATACAGAGTTGTTGGACCTCTGACAGCTGTGTGAAATTGATGAAAAACAGTATAATATGCAACCTTTAAGATTCCGCGGGAACCCTGCTCGTCTACCAGCTGTACAGTTGGACAGGGACTCTGACTGTCACACTGCAAAAAAATTTCAAAACAATGATGAAGCAAATAACTAAAACAGATAGAGCTTCATATCAAGGCTCCAAACCTTAACTTTAATTTCAGTAACATAGACCACGCCAAATGCTGATGTGAATTTAGAAAGGTTTATTGAACAGAATGAATTTGTAGGATGGACGATGTGTGAGAGGGATGGATAGAGGGTTCGAGGGGAGGGGAGGAGGATAGGAGGGATGAGGGATAAGGGTCGAGGGTAGAGGGATGAAGGGATGAAGGGATGGGGATCGAGGGATGGAGGGATGGAGGGATGAAGGGATGAAGGGATGGGGTCGAGGGATGGAGGGATTAAGGGATGAAAAGGTGGGTCGAGGTTGTAGGGTGTACGATGAGGGAGGAGGTCGGTGGACCGGCGTGGTTTGGTGGTGGGGGATGTAGATGAATGTGGGAAGCCGAGACTCTGGGTGGGGGAGCTGTCTCCGTGCTTCCTCTTTCGGGAATGATCCCCTGTGGTTCCTGTGATGAGATGAAGGAGGAGAGAAGAGAAGGGAAAAGAAAAGGGGATTGGGGGGGAGGGATGTGAAGACTGAGTCAAGGAGAAAGAAACGGATGCGGTGGGCTTAAGTACTTCTGGTGCGGAAATTGGGACGCATTCGAGGCGTGGTCTTAGTTCCCGAACCTACTTTAAACAAACTTCATTTCACTAACATAGACCACGCCAAATGCTGATGTGAATTTAGAAAGGTTTATTGAACAGAATGAATTTGTAGGATCGACGATGTGTGAGAGGGATGGATAGAGGGTTCGAGGGGAGGAGGATAGGAGGGATGAGGGATAAGGGTCGAGGGTAGAGGGATGAAGGGATGAAGGGATGGGGGTCGAGGGATGAAGGGACAGGGGTCGAGGGATGGAGGAATGAAGGGATGAAGGGATGAAAAGGGGGGTCGAGGTTGTAGGGTGTACGATGAGGGAGGAGGTCGGCGGACCGGCGTGGTTTGGTGGCGGTTGATAGATGTAGATGAATGTGGGAAGCCGAGACTCTGGGTGGGGGAGCCGTCTCCGTGCTTCCTCTTTCGGGAATGATCCCCAAGAGGACTTAAGGTGGAAAGGTGCACTCCGGCGATTTCTGATGTCGTTCAGGTTGTGGTGGATGTACGTGAGGTACGCGGGGGAAGACCAACGGCCGAGGATTTTTATGGTGTGGTCAGGGATCCCCTGTCTGGAAGCAGTGGAGGCGGCTCTTATGCGGAATGAGTGACCGGAATAAAGCTCGGGGGGTATTTTGACGGAAATGGTGGTGAAACCAGAATCGTGTGGCAACTTGGCCGGTTTCTGAGACGAATAGAGGGTCTTGGGGGGAAGCTTGGTTGGCTAGTCTTGAAGTGACGTAGTTGCAAATGGGTTCATATGGACTTAGGAAAGAGTCTAGACGGAAAAGGTAAATGGGTTGAGGTTGACCAGACTGGTTGGTCTTGCTGAGTTTGAGGTGGAAGATGAGGGTGTCGGTGGACTGGATGGAAATGTCAGATAGAGAGGCGTGTCGAGTTGGTTGGTAGACGAGGGATGGAGCGGTGAATTCTGAGCAGCGTAGGAAGCCATAGAAAGCTAACAAGAACATGGACTCTAGGACTTTGTCGATGTGTGGAGACAGATAGCCGGCGCGGAGAGTACTGATGCAGCGGGCGAGGAGGTCTGAAGTGAGGGGCAAACGTTTCGTCGTGGGGCGAGGTTCGGCCTTCGGAGTCAGTTGAATATGGTTGCTGAAAACGGTGGGACTGGGGTTGGAGGAGGTTCGGAGGCTGGTGCCAATTGTCTGAATCTCTGGAAAGAGAAACAAGAAAGTGACCTGGGATGTGGGAGGCACGGATGAGGAATTGGTGTTGGGCTGAGACCAGCGTGAGCCTTCGCATGAACTGCATGATGTCGAGGCAATGCAACCGCCCTTTATTGATTATGTCGACGACGGCGCTGTTGTCTGAATATATGGCGATGGTCTTCTTTGACCATTCGTGGCCCCAAAGGATGGCTGCTATCAGGACTGGGTACATTTCGTATATGGTGGAGGAAGGAGTGAGGGAAGAGAATTCGGGCGGCCATGTGGCTGAGAACCACCTGCCGCCATAATAGCCGCCAAAGCCGACGGAAGGGGCTGCGTCTGTGAACAGCTGGATGTCTTCTTGTTTGGTGACGTGGTCGTCATAAAAGAATGAGATGCCGTTCCAGGACGAGAGGAAGTGATGCCACAGTTTTAGCTCCATCTTACATGCTTCGTCCAGCGGGACGTGAGCATGGAGAGATGGGACGGAAGCGGCTATGGAGAGGAGGTGAGACAAGAAGGAACGACCTTGGGGGATGATACGGATGGCATAGTTGAGGTGGCCTAGCAGCGAGAGTAATTGCCGTTTGGTGCATGTGTGGGCCAGAAGGAAGTTGGAAATGAGTAGGGCGATCCGGTGGGTTTTCTCGGGAGGAAGGGATGCTTGGAGCGAAACGGAGTCCAGGGTGATGCCCAGGAACTCCAAGGAAGTGCTGGGGCCATCTGTTTTCTCTGGGGCTAGGGGAACTCCGAGTTCGAGGAATGTGGAGGTCAGAGTGTTGAGACCGTGTAGTGGGGGTAAAGATGGCGGCGTGACGACGAGAAAGTCGTCGAGGAGTTGGTGGACGTGGGGGAGTTTGTGGTTGTTAGTCAAGATCCAGTAGAGTGCTTCGGATAGAGAGTCGAATATTTTCGGGCTGCTTTTGCACCCGAAGGTCAGACGCACTGCGAAGTAGTATGCGCCCTTCCAGAGGACGCCGAAGAGACCCCAGAAGTCGGGTGGATGGGGAGGACTTTAAAAGCGCTGGTGATGTCAGCCTTGGATAGCCAGGCTCCTTGGCTGGCTAGGCGGATGAGGGAGATGGCGTGGACGATAGAAGTATATTGCATTGAGAAGTCTGGGCTGGGAATTAAGCTATTGATACTTGGGACGGTCGATTTTTTCCTGAGTATTTTCTGGTGGCTATGCCGATTGGACTGATTCTGTATGTAGGGAAGGGTGGGCTGGAAAATGGGCCGATCATAAAGGATTCTTTAACTTCCTTATCCAGGAGTTTGTCGACTATATCGGGCTCGGTGATTGCTGACTGCAAATTGTGGCATATGTAGGAGGAATATGGCGTGACCTGTAAACCTGGGTGGAAGCCGTGTGTAAGACCCTGAATGAGGAATTTAACGAACCGGCGCTCTGGATGGTTTTTTAAGGCAGTGGCGAGAGCGTTGAATTTGATTGGTGTATTGAGATACTTACACGAGCTGTGCTTGGTGGGGTTATGAGGGCAGGTGGGTCTGGAGTGGGCGCCGCCACAGAAGGAGCAGGTGTGGAGGAATCGGCAGCTAGAGGCGCTGCACCCCAGGTCATTGAAATTATTGCACACCATTCTCCCGCCCTGGTAGAGGATTGGTCTTCCTCTCTTGTCCATGCCTTTGGGAAGGGGGCCGAGGGGGGTAGGCTGGGTGCTGGCTGGTTTCAGGGTGATAGACAGAGGGGGGGCAGCTATGGGCAGGCTGCGGAAAGCGGCAGAGTTCCGTTTATTTTGGGCTGGGGTGGTGCGAGGCAAGGGGGCGGAGAGGGTGCATGCTGTGGCCGGGCCCACGTTGAACTGTTGCAGGCGTCCGGCGGCTTGGGAAGCGAATAGAATGTGGTAGGTGTAAAAACCATGTCCGCCGAACCGCAAGGCCAGGTCAAGGATCAGAGACATGTAGTCATCCAGTTCTGACCTGCGGTCTGGGAAGGTGGAACAGATGACGTCGCGGTAGAGAGAGAAAGTGAAGGCGAATTCGACGGCTGTGAGTTCCTTTGAGCGGGTGGTGAGTGGCTGTTTGAGTTCGACTGGGCCGTGTGGAGTTAGCACTTCCCTGGGGAACTGAGGATAACATGAGGAGGGGTGAATGAGTTGAGCGAGGTCAACGTAGTTACCAGCAAGGATCTGATGCCTGAGTGAGGGTGACACGGGGGATGGTCGAGCGGGTGCGGCTGGACGTGCTACGGGTGGTGCGGTGGCTAAGGTGAAGTTGTTGGGTGGAGGAAGAAGGGTGGGAAAAGCGCTGAAACCTGCTGTGGGTGGAGCTGTGGAAAAAAGGGGGGCATTAAATGGAGGATGAGAAATGTTAATTACATGTGGGTTATGGGGGAGGGGGGGAAAGGGTAGGGGAAGGGAGGGGGAAAAGTAGAAACAGGAGGAAATGGAGGATTTTGACCAGCGGCGCAGGCGTAAGTCGCTGTTGGAGGTGCGGTCTGGGTGACGGTGGTGGCCTGTATTGAGGTGGGAGGCGCTGAGGTGGTCAGGGAAGATTGGACAGGAAAGGTAGAAACGAGAGAAGAGGAAAGGATGCTGGGATGGAAGGATGCGTGTGCTCGGGTGGTTTGTGAGGGCTGAGGAAAAAGGGAAGGAGGTTGGGATGACTCTGGGACAGAAAGGGCCTGTCCAGAGTGGGATACGACCTGGCCCTCTGAGAGGGCTGATGCTGAAGGCTGGACGTCTCGGGCGGTGCGACGCGCTGTGACGTCATCGACATTGCTGCGGATGCGGCGCTGCAAACCTGGAAGTGCTCGGGACACCGGAGACGGGATCTTCCCCTTGGGCTGCTGGACAGCGAAGGTCCGACGATGTTGGAGATGTCGGAAGATGAGTGCCGAGAGCGCCGGGGAATGTGGATGACGGAGCCCATCCGAGGTAGCTGAAAAGGCTGGATATTTTCGGTGATTGATGGAGAAGTTTCTGGGACTTCTGGAGTGTGGTGGTCTCCTTCAAATGTGTCGCTGTCTGACGGGTAGAGAAGGAGCTGGTCCATTGTTAAGGTAAGCGTTCTTTTCTTTTTCTTTCTTTTGCTGTCGGTCTGTCACGATCATGTGAAGACTGAGTCAAGGAGAAAGAAACGGATGCGGTGGGCTTAAGTACTTCTGGTGCGGAAATTGGGACGCGTTCGAGGCGTGGTCTTAGTTCCCGAACCTACTTTAAACAAACTTCATAAATCAAAATGCGAAAAGTTAACAATTTGATATGAGTCATTAGTCTTAAAAATATAACAATAATAATAATAATAATAATAATAATAATAATAATAATAATAATAATAATAATAATGTATTGTTTCCAGTGAGAGATACAAACAAGTATTGTCTCTAAACTTTTTTTTCAGTTGGATATAAGAACTGAATCCATACCTGTCCAACTGTAATGAAGTGGTCCACTTTCTCTTTGAAGATGAGGGGCAGAAGGATTAGCACCGCATGAAAGTCAACTTCTGTAAGAGACGATATGCACTGCATACGTGGCATGCACTCTAACCATTTGACTCCCTGCGCAGCCCATACACCCCATTTTTTAATCCAATTGAGGAGTTATTCTCAGCATGGTGCTGGAAAGTTTATGACCGTCAGCCACATGCCCGCATGCCTCTTCTACAAGCCATGGAAGAGGCTTGCGGCAACATTGAGGTGAGGTCCATACAGGGTTGGATACGGCATGCAAGGTGATATTTCCCCCGTTGCTTGGCAAGGGAGGACATTGCCTGTGATGTGGATGAGGTGATCAAATGCCAACAGGAGACAGGATCCATAGCCTAAATGTCTTCCAATAGTTCCCTTACAACACTATGTTTTGTAGAACATTCTAGTTGTTCCATGTCTCTGTGTTTTTTGTTTTCTTTTACTTTTGCAAAAACCTGAAAAACAAAAACAAAAAAAACCTGAAGTATCTCTATTTTGTTTTCATGTGTCTAGATCAACTGTAGTGGATCAATCTTTCACAAAAAAAACAAAAAATCCAGCTGTGTTTTGCATAAAGCACATCTGTGTGTTGTTGCTGCTAGGAAAGAGTGCGAACAAAGGTGCATGTGTTTAATGTTTTGATGCTAAAAAGTTTTAAAATGGGATTGTTAAGTTTTGTTTCAAGAGTTTCATTTTGCCATATACGTTAGGAGTTTATCTCCATGTGCTTTGTCTTACTCGACCTGTGTGTTAAGTTATGACACAGTGAGCCAAAGTCTGCAACATGTGTGTAAGCATTCGGCAAAAACTGTAATTTCTTATACTCTAATGGATTTTATTTTGGATCACATGTATTTTGTGTAATATTTACAGTATTTGACTTTTCAGCCACAGTTTGAAAAAAAAAATCAATGGAATCAATAACATTTGCATCAAAGCCTCTTTGATTCTGGATCCAGTCCTTTTCAAGAAGGCAAATTTGACAACAAATGGCACTGGCATGAAAGCTACGTACAGTTATAGGCTACAATGACAAGCAATGGTGCACTGATTTGCACTGAGTGCTGTATTTTGTATTTTGTTGTCCATTATGTATTGGTGGATTGGAAGAGCTCATACACTTGTTTGCAAGTTGTGTTGTTTGAAGGCAAAATTTGCTTTTGTTGCGTATTCTAAATGTTTTAGCATGGTTAGAGCCTTTTGCAAACAAAATAATTGTTATTTTGACCATGACTGCCACTGTTTAGGCCTGTGTGTTAACTGTTTTGAAAATGTGGAGTCTGAGTTAACTGCTGCATCAAAGCAATCAAGATAAACTGTAATGAACTGACAGATGAACTCCTTCAAACTATGGATTATACATGTGGATCTGTGCTCACAGGATCAGGTGACATCCTGGGACCAAAGGGGGGATGTTGGGACCCATCATTGTGGATTTCAAAATGAACTCTGACCTGAAGTCATTGTTCCAGAATTCCCCATTATTCGCATCTAGGTGCAAAATTCAGCTTTGAGCTACTATTGGTCAGGGTTACAGACCCCCGTCTGACCCAATAGTCAGATGGGGAAAACTCCAGCGCCCCCTTGTTCTTACTTTCTTACTCTACTCTCTCTACTTCTTCTGCTTCTTATCCTCAAGAGCTCCTCTACATCACCCCCCGTGGGGCTGCCTGCCCTCAAGATCTCTTTCTCTGGGCCTAACAGCAGTGGAAAGCTGCAAGCAGCATTTGCAGAAAGCCCAAACTCCAGCGACATGGTTCCTGCTGGTATTCCAGATCAGTTTGTACCAGCAGCTGTGACGCAAAGCTTGCCTGCTAACTTCACAATCTGAGGAACACCAAACAAGTTAGCATCAAGCTGCTATCCTTGCAAAGGAAAAGAGCAAACTGTAAGAACAGCATTCAACATTGGAGTTCCAACCTTCTCCTGTGACAATCAGCACTTTTTCTTCAAAGACTGGTAATGTTGAACTCTGCTTTGATAGCATATCATAGCACAGCTAAGCACAAGACTTTAAACCCTGGTTGATGTGATGCATATGTGTTCAAATTATGTGTTGTTCACTGTTTTGGTGCTTTTGTGATCTCAGGTCGGGTTATCGGTAGTTTGCTTTCCTCTGCATGCAGTTAACCATCTTCTGTAACCTGGCATCACGTCACACACACACACGCACACACACACACACACACACACACACACACACATACATACAAGTTCCTTGAGCCTGGAGCATATCACACCCACATGTGATATCAGTGACCACTATTGTTTCTTTGTTCTGCCCCACACACACACACACACACACACACACATTTGTATAGTACATGTTAGTTAGATTGTGTGCCCTCATCTTTGTGTTGAATAAAATACGTACCTGTGTGACAATTGCAAGGAAAAAGTGCAATTTTATAAGTCAAGTTTAGCTTGTATTTGTGTTAAAATAAAATGAAGTCAACACACTGGAGCACAGGTGAACAGCAGAGGAGACGTTATTTTAAAAGTAAAACTCTCGCCAAAATGCAATCTAGGCTTTTTTTTGTGAATGTATATGAGTCAAACATTCGTGTAAAAGCATAGTTACGACGAAAGAGGCACTTTTAAGATTGACCGTGTTTTCATGTTTGGCTCAAACTCATTTTCAATGTGAGTGCATGGGCCCT
The DNA here is from genome assembly GCF_900880675.1 of Sparus aurata. Classification (NCBI taxonomy): domain Eukaryota; kingdom Metazoa; phylum Chordata; class Actinopteri; order Spariformes; family Sparidae; genus Sparus; species Sparus aurata. Next base: position 16,103,086 of record NC_044196.1, on the reverse strand, counting down.
GGTGATACTACGAGCAAAGTTTCATGTTGTGTCGAGCCTTCTTAGTGTTTTAAAAACAGCGATTTTGATGCTAGGGTAAAAGTGCCCCATGCACTCCCATTAAAAATGAGTTTGAGCCGAAAACGAAAATACGGTCAATCTTAAAAGGGCCTCTTTCGTAGTAATTATGCTTTTACACAAAGTTTTGACTCATATGCATTTACAAAAAAAGCGCAGGTTGCATTTTGGCGAGAGTTTCACTTTTAGTGGGAATAAATGTGTTTACTGTATCTGAGGGTCAGTCATCAGAACCTGACAAAGTCTTGTTATATATTATTCTTAATAGTTTTTGTTAATAGGGTTTTTTTTTTTTTTTTATTCTGCTGTCAACTATCAGTATTGAAAGTTTTTTAGAAGAAAGTCATTTGAGCGAATAAAGTTGTTGAACCAATAAATATTTGAAGTTGAAGCTGAAATGTGCTTTGTCCTCAGGTTGTGGTTGTACAATGTGTTGTCAAGAGCAACGGGCCTTTGTTGACCCTCTATCACTGTCAAGTGTCAAAGACGACAGGTAACATACTCACAGTCAGCAGTTGCTCTTTTTTTTTTTTTACTCAAACTAATATGCAAACAGTCCAGAGAATGTTCCCTTCAGGTCCTGATAAAACAACCAATGGTTAACAAGTGAATGTTAAACAGGAGCTGTGATTGGTTTGACAAAGAATGCATCTGATAGAAAGACACAAAACCTCTTTGTGGTTTGACCAGATTTGAATATCAGCAGGAACATGAACAGACAGTATCACAACTATCGTCATACGTCGAATGAGGACGTGCCCAGATTTAATTACATGTTGGACTGCTTAAAGCAACTGAGCAACCTAGAGCCTCCTCAGAAGACGTTCCCTAGTGTCAAAGAAAACACTAGCAACTTTGCACAGGCACGCAAGCAGTCTTTTCACTCTGACTTTTACAGCATAGCCACCTCACATTTGACAACATGAAAGGTAAGTACACAGTTCTCTGCATATAGAAGTGAACATTTATCTGGTATTTGTTATCTGCTAAGGATTGTTTTGATGTTTAGGAGTCGCATTCTTTCAGCTTAACAAATTTAAGCTTGTCAATTTAATCGTTTTTCAACGAATCCTTCAGTATTTTGATGAAGTAGCTGACATTGAATATTCTGGTGTGCCAAACAGGCTGGCAATGGCCGGCATAGCCCCACACGTTGGCTTTGATGGCCCGTGAAAAAAAAAAATCAGCGTACAGCCACAGTGGCCTTTGAGCCCCTGGCCCTGTCCAAGTTCCATGTAAAAAGCGCCAGTGCAGCGTAGTGGGCTTGCCTTGAATAGAACTTCAGTGAGTTTGTGGTTTGCGCAGGTCGATCTCACGTGAAAGCCCCTCAAACAGAAGCAGCATCTCAAAACGGAAGAACGTCACTTACGACAGGTAACACGCGAGCTCAACCGGTTTTGACATGATACGTAACTGACTTACGTGGTAGGATTCAGTTCGGTAAAGTTGGAAATATATTCACAGATTCAAACTTTCCCGATCAATAACTCATAAGCGAAACATTGTTAAACCACAAATGACAGTTCTTTCCTACCATAGTAAGGACAACGAGCTACAACCGTATTGTCATCAAAACGAGCGGTCCTCCGGGCTGGACAAATAACATTGGTCCCTGTCAGCCATCTCAGGGGCCGTCTACAAAGTGCAACACAGAAAAAGAGATATGACAAAAAATGTTCAATAACTTCACTATTATTCAGTGTTGTGTCACCAAAATCACTCCAAACATCAATGGTCTCTTGCTTGTTATTCTACAACTGTTTGTTTGGAAAAAATTTGCTTTGCCATAATTTTGGGGAATTGTCTGTTAGAAAAAAATTCAATAACTTCACAAATATTCAGTGTAGTGTCACCAAAATCACCTAACCCTAACCCTACTTTTAAAAAAAACCTGTTTTCTAATGTAACATTAACTTGATATTGGTATTAAAAATGTTTTAATACATAATCCGTGTCTTATTATAAATTTAACTGCTTATTATTATGTTATGGTATCAATCTGAAAGGTAAAACCATCAAATTTTACTCAATTGTGCCCTGTCATGTGGCCTTGGTGCCCCTAAAAAAAAGGCCAAATAGCCTTGCCCCTAAAATGACAAAAAGTCCAACCCTGGTGCCAAATCTGGTAGTTCACAGCTGTTATTACAATGCGTCAGATATACATTTAACTAACTTGAGTATTAATCAATTTAGGTAAGCTAAATGTTGGATATACTTTGCATCACATACACAACATTATAACATCAACAACTTTGATCATATGTAACTTCTTACATATGAAGAAATCCCAACAACAAAAATACAGTATTAGTGATGGATATTATTTTCTTTCAGTGTCAAACGAAAGGAGAATTGTCATCTTGGGAAAAACTGGAGCTGGAAAAAGCAGACTGGCTAACACCATATTCGGAGAAGATGTGTTCAAGATCGACCACACTATTAACTCTGGAACAAGTAAATGTGAAGCAGAAACCAGATCTGTCAATGGAAGAAGCATCACTCTGGTCGACACTCCTGGTCTCTTTGACACAGACGGATCTGAGGAGGAGATGAAGCCTGAGATAGTGAGGTGTATCACAGAGTGTGCTCCTGGGCCTCATGCTTTTCTCATTGTGCTCAAAGTGGAAAAATTCACAGAGCAGGAGCAGGAAGTCATCAACAAAATACAAAAATACTTCTCTGAAGAAGCTTTCAAATATGCCACAGTTCTCTTCACTCATGGTGACGATCTCCTTGAGGGAGAGACGATTGAGGATTTTGTCTACCAGAAAAGGAAGGTGCGAAATCTGGTTAATAAGTGTGGAGGACGGTGCCACGTCGTTGACAATAAATACTGGAAAGAAAAACCAAAGCATGAATACAGGAGCAACCAGTTCCAGGTGGAGGAGCTGCTCAAGACGATGGACAAGATGGTGATGGAAAACAATGGAGGCTACTACACCAATGAGATGCTGCAAGCAGTGGAGCAAATGATAAAACACGAGGAGGAAAACATGAGACAGTCACCAGGAAACATGACAGAGGAAGAGATCAGAAAGAAGGCTAAGGGCAGAGTTTATAAGGTTTTGATCAGATTAGCAGGTGTTGGAACAGGTGCAGTGTTGGGAGCTTTGCTTGGTGTAGCAGTGATGGTTGGAGTGGTCAAAGTTTTACAGGCTTTACAAGTAGCTGCCGAGGCAGCAGCAGCAGCAGCAGTAGGAGGAGGAGCAGCAGCAGCAGCAGCAGCAGCAGCAGGAGGAGGAGGAGCAGCAGCAGCAGGAAGAGGAGGAGGAGGAGCAGCAGCAGCAGGAAGAGGAGGAGGAGCAGCAGCAGCAGCAGGGAGGAGGAGCAGCAGCAGCAGCAGCAGGAGGAGGAGGAGCAGCAGCAGCAGCAGCAGGAGGAGGAGGAGCAGCAGCAGCAGCAGGAGGAGGAGGAAGAGCAGCAGCAGCAGCAGCAGCAGCAGCAGCAGGAATAAGAGCAGCAGCAGGAGGAGGAGGAGCAGCAGCAGCAAGGGGAGCAACAGCAGTGGCAGGAGAAGCAGCCTCAGGAGGAGCAACAGCAGTTGCAGGAGAAGCAGCAGGAGGAGAAGCAGCAGCAACAGGAGGAGGAGCAGCAGCAACAGCAGGAGCATCAGGAGGAGCAGCAATCAGAATAGTTGGAGTGGCAGTGGCTGCAGTAGGAGGAGTGATAGGAGGTATTCAAGGATATCATGCAGCAGAAGGAGCAGACTCACCCTGGGAGGCAGCAAAACGTGCAGCAGAGGCCGTCAAGAACCAAGCCCTATCTGTCTGTAATTGAAACCTTTAATATTGTGGCTAGTAAATATAAGAAGAGATCAGTTGCCTGTATATTTACTGAAAAATCTTTTTTCTCTGATTAATATGTTCATCATATGTGATATATATACAGTATATGTATTTTTTTGTCTGAGGTTTAAACTTTAGTCACTTATTTCTGATTTATGAGCTGACCTCAGTGTTTGTTTGATTCATTCTTTAAATGTTTCAATTGCAGATTTAAATCAAACCAGTGTACGCTGTTGGCTGTATTTTTGTCTGTCCATTATACATTGATCGCTGTTTCATGTTGAAAAAGCTAACCAGAAAATATCACTTACTGTACTTTTACAACATAATTTTGGTATACAGGATTCAGATGCTCATGCTAAAACAGCTTTACTTCTTTAAAGAAAAAAATTGGAGTCAAGCCAGCCGTTACAATGGTAGAGGTTGCTGAGAAGGTAATCACACAAGAGACATTTAAATCCATCATGACCAACCTTTTTGATTTGTATGAAAGAATATACAATCCCTGGAATCGATTCAACTGAACACTGAATCAAATAGAAGGCAGCACTTCAGAGGTTGACATCGATGTATTAATTGTCGCAATCCTACACAGGTCATGTCAAATTATATTTAAAACCGGTAAGCTATAAAATTGAAGGATTGGCTTTGAATCCAAAAGTAAATTGATTGGCAAAATAATCAAAAATGGAAATGTGTGTGTGCTTCTTACAGACCCAATTTGATTAATGATCCTAAAGGACAAGTTCACCCCAAAAATGAATATTCAGTCTCCTCCTAAAACAACTAAAGCAGGTGGGGACAACTGAAAACCACAAAATGTGTCCAGTTTTGTCCAGAATTATCCAAGTCTTCAGAAGCATGGAGATTACACAATTGTTTTGAAAATATGTTTTTTACACCCTTTTCTTATCAATTTGGAATCTCAGGGCTTCTAAAGTCTTGAAATATGCCAGATGCCCTTTTATGTTTGCTTTTGGCTGTTTGTTTGTTTTTGTTTTTACATTTTACATTTACTGCAGCTGTTCCATTACTCCAGAAATGTTTTATCAACTATGAAACTTCAGCCATGAAGGTGGGCAGGTAATGGCTGACTTCTGATTTTTGGGTGGGCTTACCCTTTAAATATAAAAGTGGTTGTTGGGTTAGAGATTATCTATGACTTTATGGTGTTTCAGAGGGATATGCTACCAATCATATATGTGCATTTCACTTTCGTTTTAGTTTCATCACATCAAAATTTAGGAGGCAAGGAGCGTGTACAATGAAAGACACTTGAGGTGCATAATGACAATTGTGAAAGCTTGACTCACTGCTTATAAGAGACTAAAAGAGAAGACTGTTTTTAGTTTGTTTTTGTTGTGGCTTTTTGGGAGTACAATTCCGAATCAATGGTGTACTGTTTAATGGTGATTGCATGTTTTTTATTAATATGTGACCCTTTGCCATATATGTATTGTGCAACAATAAAAAACAAGCTGATTGGTCACATGTATTTATTTCAGTTGTTTCTTTGTTCACATTTACATGTAATGTTAAAGTGTAAGACCAACAACACTGTTTTCCTTGTAGATAAATTGTATTTTAAGACAAAAACAACAATCAATCTTACGAGAAACTCACTTGTTTCAGAAAAGATGAAAAAGATGAAAGATGAAAATTCAGTTAACATCTACTCACCCTCATGCTGATGGAAACATTTCTGGAGATTTAAATGCAAAGCAGCATTGCAGCGTTCTCCTAAAAAACTGAAGTAGATGTAAAAGAAGTGTAAAAAATCAACTACAAAAACAAACCAAAGAAAGACATGAAATGGTTCCTTACAGAATGTTCGGCATAATCCAAGCTGGAACAATAGTAGTTTAACCGTGTGTTGAGGTGTCCAGAGACTAGGATTACACCTAGTTAATGCTACAACACTTTTGTAGTGAGGCTTCAGGAATGTTTTGGAGACGACAAAACTTCTCCTGACACTCCATCAGCATGAGGGTGAGTCAGATAATGACTGAAGTTTTACCTTTAAGTTTAATGTACGTGTTTTAAAGCAGCCTTGAATCTCAATTGCCAACTGTCATTTCTATTTTGTAATACTGGTAAAGATAAGAAAAAAAAATAAGAGCCATACCTACACTTATGAGAAAGAAGTAATCTGGCTGCTGGCCAAACTTTAAACACGAAGGCCTTTTTGTTTTCAGTCTGTGCGCTTGTACAGCGGATTCCCAGCAGTTGGGTATGGATGCTGCCAACACAAACAATAAAACAAATTCCTTTCAGCTTGTTCTGTTTCAGACAAAACACTCCACCTGAAAAAGGTATGAACAGGCGCAGTATTACCTTTATTGTCGCTGCATAATTACCTGTTGTGTACAGAAAAAGTTTTGGCACAACACGTATTATTACAAACCCTTCAAAAAGTCAGCTGAGCCAGAAGGGTGGAGTACCCAACTATCGTCGGCTTTTACTGCCTGATCATTCTCACGGTGGAAACACCTGGGGTCCGTTTCACAAAGCAGGTTCAACAAACTCTGAGTCTAACCCTGAACTCTGAGTTGATCTACTCTGAGATAGGAAACTCTGAGTTTTCGGTTCCAGAACAGCAGATTTGAGTTAGTTTGATCAACTCGGAGTAGTTTAACCTGGAGTTAAGCACGTGCACCACAAGTATAAAAAGACAGCATCAATGGAGCCCTGATTCGACGAGTCACCATGGCAACGGGGAAGAGGAGGGCTACGTTTTTCACCCCACTGCAGGGCCGTTTCAAGGAATTTGGGGGCCCCAAGCAAAATGGACATGAAGGTAGCTAACATAAACATTTTTTGCTAGCCTACTTGCTGCGAAATTACAGTGATTGTGCAAGACAAGTAGAGCTATTTTATCCAGTATAATGTATCACTTACCACTCTTGTTTATTCTTATCCTCCTCTTACTTTCTCTTTTTTCTTTTCTGGCTTCCTGATGCATAATTACGCTTCATGTGATGACTGCAGAGGTTTTGCATTTTGCCGGCAGCAGAGGTCTACCTGGCTGGCTGGCTGCTGTCAGCGACTACTGAGAGGGGCCCCCTTGAGGGGGATCCCAATAACAGTGTCATTGCACTCTACTGCATTGACTATCAAAGGGGCGCTCACACAGTTTGTCGTTGCATTTTATTCATAACCAGTCGTTGTCTTGGGGCCCCAGGCCAGCTCGGGGCCCCAAGCAATTGCTTGGTTTGCTTGCCTTCTCGCGGCGGGCCTGCCCCACTGGAATTGGAAATATTAATGCGCTCATACGGTGAGTTTGAGCACGTTTTTAGAAGGAAGTGTAAAACCGCTGCAGCAGCAAAAGAGAGGGAGACGGCGTGGGACAACATTGGCGCTCGGGTCAATGCGTAATTTTAAATGTAGTCCTTTGCAATCACAATAATATTACAGGGGGAAACTGCTTGAGTGGTAGCCTATTAATTTATTTAATTTAGGTGCAACCCTGGCTGAGAAGCGCACTTGGCTGTAGCTTAAGTTGAAACATAAAAACATTGTTCAAACAGGTAAGACCTCGGCATAATCTCATGGGGGTAACTCATTTTGATCATGTTTTACATTGTAAATATTAAGTGGCTGTTTGACTGTACAGTTGTTTTATCCCCAACATAATGCTGTTTTCACACACATAAATGTCTTCTCATCTATACCATGTTCTGTTAAATAATTAAGCCTATTTAAACTAACACAGACTTCTACTCAGCCAACAGAAAGAAAGCAGATGCCCGTACAACGGGTGGTGGCCCAGCACCGCCACCTCTAACGGAGGCAGAGGAGCTGAAAATGATAAAGATGGGTAGTAGCCGTTTCAGGGCGAGGCACACTTTTCTGACCGCTCTGCATACAGTTGCCTTGCTCAAGTGCTCTGCATCTCCGACGTTGTATAAAAAACTCCCATTTGCAAAAAAAACGCAGCGCAACACACAATATCTGCTGGGATGTGAGAGCATGACTTCGGTTGGTAATGTTGGAAATGTAAGGACGGATTAGGTTGTGTATGTAAATGATGGACTGTGACGTGAAACGGTACCGCTCAAAAAGATAGGCTAACTGTCTGGAAATGCAAGAACATCTGTGTACGGTCTGATAATCATCTCCCGACGAATATTTAATTCTCTGCGCAGTAATGCTGCACCTTCATCCACGGGATCATATCAAAAGGACATGCCATGGTAGTGAAAATAGTCGCCACCTAATATAACTTCTAATGTAGCCCTACTGACTGATTTTTGCAATGATTTTCTCAAAAAACAGACGGCAGAACTATAGGCCTACTACGCCAAAACTCGCCTGCTGACTGAATGAATGAGGAAATCAAATAGCGTGTGTGGCTGAAAGAGGGCGGAGACAGAGAGAAACTCGAGGTTTGTTGAGAAAAACCTGGTCCCGACCAGGTTAGTTTCACAGAGTATGTTACCATGGTAACTGACCGAGAGCTTAAGTTACCTCTCTCTGTGAAACAGGCTGGAGTTACCCCTCTTTCTCTGGTTTGAGTTACCTCCCTTTGTGAAACGGAAAACTCAGAGTTTCCCTCATTTCAGGGTTAACAGACTCAGAGTTTTCACTAAACCTGCTTTGTGAAACGGACCCCAGATGCCAATTAAAACAGCATTCTTTTGAACCAGTTCCTTGTAAGCCACAGCTATGAAAAGGTGCAGCCACCACCCTCCCCGCCACGTTCCATCCAAATCAAAGTTTCTATCACGAGAAAACAAAGCTATCAACTGCAGCTCTTGAAGGGGGGCGGTACAGTTATATATCAGAATAACTATTTCTATATTTATTTTCTTTACTTTTCTTGTACAACCATTTTCATGCAAATCCATAAGCACTGTGTTTAACTAGTTGGATAAAGTGAGATAGACAAATGTTGGGATTAACAAACGGTCACATGATTTCAAGAAAGAGACAATCTATTGGGAAACATAAATAAAAATCTATAAAAATAAGATAAAATCTGCAATATAAAAGTACCTGATTCATGCCCCTGAACCATTCCTCTTAATTCTTAAAATGACAACAACAAAAAATGGAAAAACATCTATTTTTCATTTTTCCAATCATAGTTTAGCTTTTGCTTATAATGTCCATGTTTTATTTTTAATTATGGAGCTGCTTTGTATGTGTAGAAGTGTGTCTGTCATCTCCATGTACTGCAAATTTCAATAAAGCTGCAATGCAAAGATGGAATTCACAATGAAATGGCATGTTGGTGTAAAAATCAACAGAAGTGCCTATATTCTGTCCCAGCTACAGAACAACAGAAGAGACAGTGGTTGTGTTTCATTTTTAATGACAAGGTGCCGGCTGCGGTTCGTGTTAGCTTCTATGTGTGTGCTAACCACTTACATCGGACTGCTTCAGTAACGAGGGTCAGTACAAAACTGGCTTTGCCTCGACACTGACCCTCGTAAAAGGATCAGTCTCAACCATACCGGACCCAGCAACTGCACCTGAGCCACCGATAAGTGTCGGCGCAGTTTGATAGTATTTACAGTTGCCGACGAGTATGGTGAAGTCAGCCTGAAACTGGCCAGTTAGCTCTCTGGCATCCTTTGTGTTGTCCTCGTGAAATCGATCATATAGAGCATAATGCTCAGCTGAACCTGTTATTGGATGACCATCACAGCCTGGGACCAGTTTCTTAAAGTTTAGCCAAGGCAGTGACACCTTCAGCTTCCCAGCTTTGGCCAGGGTGAGATTTTCTTGCGTTGGGTCCTTTAAACGTCCTTGGAAGGGTTTGAAGGGAATCACTCCCTCTCCCTCTCCCTCTCTGGATCTCTGAGGTTCATGTGTGTCGCTAGCCCACGTGCAAAGTCATAAATGAGGAGATCAGTGAGGTCCCGTGGGCTTTCTGCTCTAAGGAGGCAGTTTTGAAAAAAACACCAACACAACTGGGCTTCACGGATGAAGTCCAGTTCATCTTAGGTGTTCTGTTTCCAGAAGTAGGTCTAACCATGTAATGTATTCATGTGAGTTCCTGCACTGTATAATGGCTTGCTGTTCAACATTGGTATGATGGTGTATTTAAATTGTATATATATTTTTACAGTAACCATTCTTTTTTGGAAGGCCATCATATATGGCCTGTCTGTGCTGCAAAGTCTGTCCTTGCAGGAGGCTGAGCGGGTCTTCCTCACTGGTCAGCTTTATCATCAGAGGTAAGAATGTAATTTTTTAACACAAATCTTGATCAACTATTTGGTAATATTAATACCTTAATTAAGAAGTAGCTATGTTAATTAATGTGCCTTAAGTGTTTCCAATATTTTCTGTTAAGAAAAGCAGCTGTGATTATGTTGTCCATGTACTATTTTAGTGAAGTCGAGGATTTCAGTAGACGGATAGAGAGACAATTACAGAAAGAAGGGAAACAATTCAAATGGTATGTGGGGCAGTTGCCTACTTCACAATCTGTGGATTGAATATGTCAGTGACATGTAATTACATGTTATTTCTTCTCTGATTTCTTGCATCTCTCTATAGAGGCCTTTGAGGATTCTCAGGGTCATCCGTCACACTGTGGTCCCAGAACTGCGGGTCTGAATCTGCAGAATCCGTGTCTGCAGAGACATACTATTGCTCCTTGTTGTTGTTTGGCATTTGGATGGAATAAACCTTTAATAAAAAGGTTATTTTGGCATTTGGGTGGAATAAACTTTTAATAATAATACCAAATAACAATAATAATAATAATAATAATAATAATAATAATAATAATAATAATAATAATAATAATAATAAACCTTTAATAATAAAACAGTTATTTTGGCATTTGGGTGGAATAAAATTTTAATAATAAAATGATAATAATAATAAACCTTTAATAATGAAACAGTTGTTTTGGCATTTGGGTGGAATAAACCTTTGATAATAAATAACAATTAGTTTAACATTTGGGTGGAGTTAACCTGTAATAATAAAACAGTTATTTTGGCATTTGGGTTGAATTAACCTTTAATAATAAAACAGTTTTTTTTAACTTTTGGGTGGAATTAACCTTTAATAATAAAACAGTTATTTTGGCAGTTGGGTGGAATCTACCTTTAATAATGAATCACAATTATTTAATATTTGGGTGGAATAAACCTTTAATACCATAGTTAAACAGGAAGTAGTATTTTGCTGTCATCCATTTCGATAGGTGGCGCTGTCGCGGAACAGTCCTGAAACTGCAGCCTCCGGTACTGCAGGCACACATTCCTCCCAGTAGGTGGCACTGTCGCAAAAAATGAGGGGCCTAGAACTGCGGACCTGAATCTGCAGCCTCCGGGTCTGCAGAGATATACTACTGCCCCAAGTAGGTGTTGACAGACAGAGCTCATTAGCATTTAAAGGTGCAGGCACAGAAACAGACTGCTGTGAACAGAGCTCAGCAGAGCGACTTTTAGCCAGCTAGAGTTCAGGACCATGGATGTGTTTGGGGCAATACATGTCGAATACGGAGTTGTTGGACCTCTGACAGCTGTGTGAAATTGATGAAAAACAGTATAATATGGGACCTTTAATTTGTGGGTGAAAGTAATCAAAATTTACAAATGAAATCAGCATAACATACATTTTTTTTTATCTCTGTAAAGAAATCCTCTCACTCGTTCAGGGCCATCACATATGCGAGCTAAAAGCACTTCCCATCTCATCCATTACAGTAATCTGCATTCTCAAGATTTCCACTTTTACTTCATTTCGTCCGAGGTTTATAACCAAAGTATAGGCTGTTTCCATTATTTTGGCCACAGCATTTAGGGTGGATTAATGATGATGATCTGGTTTAAATCCCACTCTCACAAATCTTTTACTTAACCTGATGTACTTTTTATTTTTTATTCCCCATGCTGTAGTTATTTTGTATTCTACTTATTACTTATCTGTTCGACCTTATTCCGCTCCATCTTTTCATGTTGAAGTATTGGAAATTTCTGTTTATACAACTAGTGCAAATAGTCATACAAGATGTTTTTTGTTTCATGTGTTGAGTCTGATATAATGTGTAAAAAAATAAAACGACATTCCTCGCAATGAACATGAACAGGTGACACTCTTGCCATTGTTTGGGCAAGTTCAGTCAATCAAGTTAAACGGGTAGAAGATGAAAGTGCCATCCAACCATGTGAAGAGAATGTATTGGTTTAAAATGTTAATTGTTACGTGTGTTTCAACAAACAATGAAATGCTTTATGAACAATTCATTAAGAAATTGTAAAAGTTAATAGACAACAGCTGCAATTTTATAATGGACATCCAGATGTTTATATAACTACACACTATTTATTAACCATTTATGTCGTATTATGCATAATTACAATAAATAATTACTTAATAATGTTTATAAAGCATTTAATTGTTTGTAAACTATTAACTAAGATTTTGTTATTTTTATATTTAACATTTACTAATAATATTAACTTAAAAGTGTTACCATGTGTACAATATTTTCCTATGAAATGTAATAAAGTAGAAGTTTAAAGTAGCATGAAATATAAACACTAAAATGACGTATCAAGTGTATACATACATATGTAAAACAGTTGAGTAAAAACACTTAGTTCACTCCACCTCTGTCATCGGTGTCAACACTGAGTGACTTGCTGTACACTGAACAAGATGACTGAGGCAAACCAATGAGATGCTGCAAGCAGTGAAAAGAGCAATAGAGAGAGAGGAGGAGCACGTGAGACAGTCAGCAGGAAACTTGTCACAGGAGGAGGTTATAAATGAGGCTAAAAAGAGTTTGATTGACAGATTTTTGATCGGATCAGCAGGTGTTGCAACGGGTGCATTGTTAGGCACTTTGCTTGGTCTCGCAGAGATGGTTAAATCAGATCTTAGAAGTGTTCAGGACCTTGCAGAGTTCTTCCGAAGAGTGTCAGCAGCAAATACAGCTTTAGAAAGTGGAGTAAAGGGAGGTCAGACAGGATATGCTGCAGCTGAAGGAGCAGAGACGACATTGGAGGCCGAACAGAAGGCAGCGAGCGCTGTCTGGAGCCAATCTGGGTTTGCAGCAGATCAAAACACACAATGAAGCATCGACAGTAAACAGAGTGGAGCAGCTGGTTGACTAGGAAACAATGGGCTGCATGTTGAGTATCAGTGGGATTGTTGTTTTAGCAATACAGGGTAAATAATTAGTATATATCTGAGAAACTATTGTAGATGAAATGTAATAATGAGTCGAGACAGTCTGAAGACATTAATTATAAATAATGACATTATTAGACTCTCATGTGATTACTTTTATTATAAGATGAAAGTGATTTATAATCTCAAACTGTAACTAATTCTTTTACACTGTCAAGATGCTGAATAATGTTTTTGTTTCCATCAGCTGATTTTTTTTCTTGATGAGTTTTGGCCTTTTTTTTGCTTGTGATCCAACAGCAGCTGTGTGTTGAACTTTACTTTCAGCCTCTCTTTTCTGTTGTACCACCTACAATAAGCTCTGCAGACGACGAATGATAACTTTATGACCTATCTGGGATAAATGAAGGACATTTTTCATGATATTTAAATGGAATTAGAGTTTTTTCAAATATTTAAAGGGGCACTGTGTAGCTTTAGAGAGGACAGTATTACCATACATTATTAATGAGGTAATAATACAAACTCAGAAATGTTTATTTTTTTCACAACTAAATAAAGAAGCTGATCTCAGAGGAAAATTAGGTCCCCAGAACACTGTTTGAAGTTAGAAATGTGGCAGGGTCCGCCACATATAAACAAAACTATAAAATGATGTTGTCCTCATGTTTGTTTATTTAGTTTGTTTAGGCATAAAAAAAATTCTCTACTGATTAAAATGTCTTCCCCAAAACAACACAGTGCACCTTAAACTCTTCATTTTATATTTGATTGTTTCATTTTAAACTTTCGTGATGTTTCTATTGCTTAAAAAGGCTTTCAAATTTTTTTCTCCAATATTTTCCTTTTTTTTTTTTGTTATTGCTTGTGATATACATACACGTACATTATATAACAATTAAATATCTAGCTAGAGTTTTCTAGAGTTTTTAATCAGAATTTCTAAGGTTACTAAGGCAACTCAGGGCCTTATTGCAAGTGACAATGTTTTGTGCTCATATTGTCTTAAAGGTAGCTTTAAAGGAAAAAATCCTAACTTTGTGTTACAGAGATCCCTGAACTCATGGCTGTGCCCTTTCCTATCTCAACACCACATGTCTTATGAAAAGCAGTCCACTGGTTTCTCATTGCTCTCTCTCAACCCAACAAAGCCACCGTGTCCTGCCTGACGTGTCTGACATCTGTTGAATTTTTCTTACTGGGTTTCCATCATCCATTGTTTATAGATGAGCAGAAAGGCCACAGTACAGTGTCAGCTGCAGCAGAGAGGGCTGAGGAACAGGTAGAAGAAAACACACAGATGAACTAGTGATCATGAAACGGTAAACTGTAGACTTTTATTACCACCTGTGACTGAAATAATAGAATAAGTACTGATTGTATCAACAGAACTGTACTATCATTTCAGAAACAGCTGACTGCGAGTCAAAAGAAAGTCCAGCAGAGAGAACAGGAGCGAGAAAAGGAGCTGAATCAGCTGATCCAAGCTCTGAAGGAGTACAAGGTGTGGATGTTAGACTTCAGTATCTGATCCTGTGTCTTTATTGATCACTACAGAAGAAGTCTTGTCCAGGTTTTGATCTCTGGCAAGGTGTGTTCATAAAAAACAAATCAGAAGTTTACCACAGAGATAATCTTTATGTTTGTCTTTGTATGAACAGAGCTGTCTGCATCGAGGGCCATCGACAAGATCTTTGATGAGCTGATCGCCTCCATAAATAAGAAAAGCACTCTGGTGAAGCAGCTGATGCAAAGCCAGGAGAAGACTGCCGTCATTCAGGCCAAACAGCTGCAGCTGCAGCTGGAGGACGAGATCACCAAGCTGAGGAGGAGGGACTCTGAACTGGAACAGCTTTCTCATGTGGACGACAACATCCACATCATTCAGGTACCAGAGAGGAACTGTACAGGACCAGTGAGGAGCAATTTCAAATTTTTGTTTTTTTACTCTGTATAATTTTCATTTTGTGTCAATCCCGACTGATGAAACAAACCAAAGCGTTCACTTACCGTCTGTAGCTGTAGAAGCCTAAAATGTCAAAACTCTGTAAGAAAGCTCAGCTGAATACATGAAGCAAAGGTGACATCTGCTGTTCAAATCTGACAGTGCAACACATGAAGACATTATTATAAATAACAAGTTGTATATTATTACAGCTTTAGTCTGAGTGAACCACAAGTTATCTAGTGTACTTTGGAACAAAATGTGGAAAAAGTGCAAGTTCCCTCATCATATTGTATTTTAATGGAATTCACATTAACTACATTATGTAATTTTATTTTTTATTTCATTTCATACTCTGAAGTCCCTGTCCACCTCCTGTGAAAATCAGATGTGCGTGCTGGTCCTTTAGCCCGTCCTAAACATTCATTCAAAGCTGTGACTGTTTTATGGTGTCTCAGCTGAGGGATGGTATAAAAAGGCTCTTGAATGAAAAATGGCCCAGGATCTTCAGAACAGGTACCTTACAGAAATATCAGTAAAAACTACTGCACACTGTTAACTTCACCTGCAATGAATTTTAATAACAGTGTTTGGGGACGCAGCTCCCTTCATTAGGTTATTTCGAGGTCTGAGTACCAAAAACTTTAATTCCATTTCAAGTGAGGTGAACGGTGTGCAGGAGTTTTTCCCTGATTTTGTCGGCCCTTGGTCTTCTGTGACGCAGTTGGAGCCACAGGTTTGCAGAAGTTTCACTCTGTGAACCTTACAGTATATAAAACCCAGGGGTACACAGTGGTTTGATTCAGGTTCAGTGGTATTTCATTTTTTTTTAAAAAATTTTAATAGTGTGTTGTATAGATGTTGTGACGCCACCTGAACCAAAGACCAGAGACGACACTTTACACTGTGAGTAAAACACAGTTCCTATAAAGAATATTCACCCCCTCGTTGACCTTGGAGTGTCCCACATGACTCTAGCTGAGATTTAATGTGAGCTTTCTTCAACAGTGGCGTTCTGTTTGCCACACAAAGCTTTGACTGGTGAAAAATCCAGGCAACAGTTGTTGTGTGTAGATTCTCTCCCATCTCAGCTGCTGAGGCTTTTAACAGGTTGAACACACTGGATGTCTGTGAGTTGCTGCGGCGAGTAGCAGCAACTGACTACGACTATGAAACTTCACCCGACTTTCCATCATCGTGAGGGCGAGATAACAGTGACTGAATTTTCATCTTTAGCTGAGCATTTCCTTTCAGAAACAAAGCACCACAGGATGTTTGTATTTCACTGATACATGCACAGTACCTGTCTTGTATCGTCTTCTCACCAAACGTTCCCTCAGTTTATTCTGATCACCCTCCTCATTGATCATCTTCCTGCAGAGTATGTGACAAACACCAACAGAGTGTGTGACGACATCTCCGACACAAGATCACACGTTCAGTGTTGAAGACTCTTCTTAATCCCCGCTGAATTTTGCCACTTTGCCCTCCAGACCTGTCGTAATCCTGCTGGTGTCATAAGTCATAAGTCAAAAGTCATATCTCCCTCTTGTTCTAGAAAAAAAAAATCTAATCATGTTTAGTCACATGTAATATGTAAAAGGTTTTTCTTCTTTAAACTTCACCATAGTGTTAGTATAATGTGTTCATTTTTTAAATGTTTGATTATTTTGACCAGTGTACACTGTCGGTTCTATTTCTGTCTGTCCTTAAAACATTGATCGCTGTTTCTTGTTTCAAAAGCAGAAAATATCATTTCATCTATATGTACAACATCAGTTAGTTAGACAGGATTCTGATGCTCATACTGAAACAGCTTTGCTTCTTTGTGGATCACAATGTCTCATCATCAAATATGAACAATCAATAAAAAATGAAACCTATGAAAAAAATGTCATTTCTTAGCTTTTACTTGGTAAGGTGATACATTTAAAAGTGGTGCATTGAGAACATTTTAAAAAATTGAAAACCAAACTATTTAATTAAAGATACAGTAACTGTAAAGAGTAAAACAGGACTATATGAGACTGTATGTAGGAACAGCTAATGTCAGCATGCTAACATCCTCACAATGAGGACAGGGGACAAAGTGGCAGATTAAATTACAAAGATGTTCTTAAGAAAAGCTTTGACTATTGACTTGATTATGTTACTTCATGTGCAATAGGTCATGCTTCTGATCCGAGCTTCAAACTTAAGATACTCATTCTCGTTTCACACCCGACTGCATGTTGGTGTGATGTGTTGTTTGGTGCATACACTGTTAAGTGTTACTACAAAGCACAAATATGAACACATTTTAACAGCATGTACACGTACATGAACATACTTAATAATTGCTTAAATCAAACCAGTGTACGCTGTTGGCTATGTCTCCGTGTGCCATTAAAACATCAATATGGTCAGTTTCCTGTTGCAGAAAACTAATCTGAAAATATCAATGACTCCATGTGCAACATCATTTTATTAGACAGGCTTCTGATGCTCCTGTGAAAAATCATTGTGCTTCCCTGTGGATTACAGTACAACATTAAGGCCAATATGAACAATAATTAAAATGAAGCCCATGAAAAATGTAATTTGAGCATAATTTTTTACTTTGTGTCATTATTTTTTGCAGGTATTTGGTTTAACACAAAACTATTGGACAAATTGAATAGATGACGATGTAGGGTTGGGCGGTGTGGTCTTAAAATGATATCATAACATTTTAAGGCTGTTCACGATACACATTATATATCTCTATACTATGAAATATCCTCAAAATCATTTTGGAAATGCTTGAATTGAGCAACAACATCAAATATCACAATATACATATATATATATATATATATATATATATAGAGAGAGAGAGAGATATTTCTTTTTACCAAATACATCAATATTGATACTGCAACAATACTGTAGGGATGACCAAATATTAACACAATGACATTTATGATAAATAAGTAATAATCAGTAATGTGGATATAATGACTAAGCAAAGACAAATTATCAGAACAAGTACTTAACAGACTGAAACTGACCTCACTTTACTGCTGTGAAACCTTTAAGACCAGGAAATAACAACACCTCTGTTCATCATTGGTATTCAACCTCTTTATTTTGTGCCTACTGTCACCTTAAGAATTTATCTGGGAAAACAGGACTTACGTCTCGGCAGGATTGAGGGAAACTTGTCCATGCTTTTATCGTCAGCAGACTCGACTACTGTAACGGTGTCTTTACTCTTTACAGGACTCTCTAAAAATATCCATCAGACAGCTGCAGCTGATTCAGAACGCTGCTGCGCCACATCACATCACTCCAGTTCTTAGATCTCTACACTGCACTGTGACTTTTATTTTCTAGTCTTGTCTCTTATAAACCTATTCTATTTGAGCTTACTTTCCTATTTCTGAACTAGTTTGAAGGCTTTGTTTCTCTGTGTCTTCTAATGTGTTTAAATGCAGTATTTTTTATTTCTTTTGATGTAATTTTTATAGCCCCTGTAAAGCACTTTGAGTTGCTCTGTGTCTGAATTGTGCCATACAAATAAACTTGCCTTGTCCTCTGTCTTGAGGACTGGAAAATGATTGTACACTCACGTGTCATGTTTGTGCACGATGCTTCAACTTAAAACAACCTGTTGCAGTTCATCCTTGTGCTTTTTGTTTTATCACAGGATCATCTCACACATGTTGGGATCTGGATCTTAAAGGTGCAATATGGAATATGAGCTGAATGCCGCCATCTAGTGTCACAAGATCGTAGTCACGACAACAAATAAGTAATCCCAGCGGTCGGTTTGCCAGGTTTGTTGCTGAGTGTGTCAGGATTAGCCAGCATCATGTCAAGTGATGAATCGTACAGGGTAAGGACTAATTTCGACTAATCAATTCATTTTACAACAGTATTTAATGTTAACCTAGCTATTCATTATCTATTAGATGCATGAAATCTCTGACAGTCCTATTTAGGCTAGCTATCGTTAACCTACTATCATTTATTCTTTTAATCTCTGACGTTTTGAGTGTTTCCTCCGTTTACTGGGTGTGGAGGTCAATGGGTCACGATCAGTATTCTCATATCTAGGATCAATGTGATATAATGAAAATAAGTATAGCAGAGGAGTTTGACCGACAGGTAACGTTAGCTAAGTTAGCAAGCGAGTTAGCTTACCGATCCAGGAGAAAGTTTGCCATTTCCACGTGTGTTATGATGCCGTGGAAATCCTGTACCTGAGTCCATCGAGCGTATGCTTCACCGATATTTACTCTGGTTTTTGCTCTTCTCCGGTCACTCAGCTGCTGGGACAGATAACGCACCGTTCGCTGGGGCTCTGAAGAGCTTGCAGACTCCGCCATTTTACCCAGTGTCAGCCTAGCTGTGCCGAGCTTTGCCAAGGTTGCGAAATTGGCAACCTGCAATGCCGGCCGCTGTTTGGCTGGTACGATGTAAACAGGAAGTCATTGTCGAACCCGTCAAAATTTCTTAAATTATTTATTTCAGACTAAATATAATTTTTCAAGGAAACACATTACTTTTAATCTGCACCCCTCTAAACGCTCCGTGGATGTATTATTTTTGAAAAAATATAGCTTTTAATGAGCATATTACATATTCAACCTTTAATGAGAACCCCGAGTTCAATAAAGGTTATATACGCAGAGCTTTCTGTTTCAGGGGTCTACAGGGTCATGCATGTTGTACAGATTGTAAAATGTAAGTTAGTCATTAGTTATTTTGTGCCGCATGATTAAAAATAAACTGGAGCTGAACTAGAGCTTAGATTGGGCCCAAAATATCAAGCCCGACCTGACAGGAGCCCGTGCACGTTGTGTCCGCGCACGGCCCAGCCCGACACATTAACTGTAATTATGAGCCCAAGCCCGATTTAAACCCGACATTTTTTTAATATGTGGGCTGTCATAACTGACGTTCTCAAGCTCCATGTTGCACTAAAACTACACAATCAGTGACGCCGGTAACGTGTTATATATATCGGCCGGGCCGGGCCGGGTCAGGCTCGGGCTCGGGCAGAGAATCTAAACTCTAAGCTGAACTGAAAACTACCACAGTTGGCAGTTTGGACACCAGAGGGCATCACTGTGAAACTGTTCACAGCCTGGAGTTATGAATGTGCTTTCGTTTCTTAGACTGAGGGAATTTGCAACTGCTTTAAGTTTCATCTTCCTATAAACCTCCCTGCACAGGTCGCAGCTTGAACCACCAAACTGAGGTCCTCACACATTCCTCAGTCTTTACACAACTTTAGTTTGAGCCCAGGCCTGCCAGTCAAGGATGATCAACTGATTAATGATTGAAAATTTTGTGACACCATATTTCAAGCCTTCGGTTAGGACCGGGTGCTGGACAACTGGGAGATTCTTCATCACAGGCTGTTCAGACTTTAATGATGCTTCACTACAAAGTTGGACTTCGCAGAGGCAACCGTCCAACGACACACAGCGGAGGAAGGTTCCTTCTTCTGCATTGTCCATTAATTCCTGATTATGGACACCTCGTCGGGCATTATCCCTTACTTAAACGTTTTTACAGGAATATCATTTGAGTGAATAAAGTTGTTGAACCAATAAATATTTGAAGTTTAAAGCGTGCAATGAGCTTTGTCCCCGGGTTCTGGTTCTACAATGTGTTGTCACTTTCATAATGCAGTGATGAAGACAAGAGCAACAGGCCTTTGTTGACCCTCTATCACTGAAGGATAGAGTCAAGTGTCAAAGATGACAGGAAACAAACTCACAGTCAGCAGTTTGTTTGTTTTTTTACTCCAAACTAATATGTAAACTGTCCAGAGAATGTTCCCTTCATGTCCTGATAAAACAACCTACTGTCGGTTAACAAGTGAAAGTGAAGCAGGAGCTGTGCTTGGTTTGACAAAGACTGCCTCTGATAGAAAGACAAAAAACCTCTGTGTGGTTTGATCAGATTTGAATATCAGCAGCAACATGAACAGACAGTATCACAACTATCATCATACATCAAATGAGGACGTGCCCAGATCTGTTTTCATGTTGGACTGCTTTAAGCAACCCAGGGTGGACGTTAATGTGAGTCTCCACAGAAGACATTCCCTTTTTCCATTGTCCCCCCTCAGACATGTTTTATTATTGATGGCATTCATGTGAAAACTGTTTCATGGTTGTTGTTTTTTTTTGTTTTGATAAACAGCATCATTTTCTGCAGGAGTAAATCATTCAGACCAAAAAAGGTTTTAGCAAACAGTCTTAGACTTTCTTTGTTTTGTTCACGGTGATTCTGTTTGGATTCTGGTTATAACACGTGAGCAGTGCCAAATGGGCGTGTGTGTGAACACACCTTTGGCAGTTTATCAATTGTGCAACAAGTCAGGAAGTCAAACTGGCATCCGACCTCAAAGAAGACACTCGCAACTTTTCACAAGCACACCAGCGGTCTTTTCACTCTGTTGCTGCACAGCCACCTCACTTTTGTCAACATGGACAGTAAGTAAACCCAAGTTCTATACATATAGAAGTAAACATTTATCTGGTATCTGTACTCTGCTGAAGATTGTCTATGATTTTTAGGAGTTAAGTAATTTAAGCATGTCAATTTGATCATTTTTAACGGGATCTTTCAGTATTCTGATGGTCTGGCGTGCCAAATCTCGTAGTTCACAGCTGATATTACAATTAGAGATGCACCGATCGATCGGCAACCGATCGCAATCGGCCGATAACGCCCCTATCGGTTTTGATCGGAGTTCTCAAAATAGATCACATCAGGCCGATCAGATGACGTTTAAGTATAAAGACAGTACATTAACTGCATGCAGGGAGGGAATTTCATGGCTGCCATTGCCCCGCGCCACAGTGGCCTCTGTGCCCCTGGCCCGGTCAGCGTAGCGAGCTTGCCTTTAATTACAGCCACCTGAGTGCACAGTAGTCACTCACAGTAACTTCAGTGAGTCCGCGGTTCGCGCAGGTGGAGTCTCATCATCACGATGATCTCACGTGAAAGCCTCTCAAACAGCAGCATCAGCGTCTCAAAACAGAAGAACGAAACTTACAGCACAGCGAGCGAGCGCAGCCGGTTTTGACATGATACGTAACTGACTTATGTGGTAGGATTTAGTCCGGTAAATTTGGAAATATATTCACAGATTCGAACTTCCCGGATCAATAACTCATAAGTGCAACCTTGTTAAAACACAAACGACGGCTCTTTCCTACCGTACTACGATAGACATAATGCCATAATTTTGGGGAATTTCTATTGGGAGAAATATTCAATAACACTAATATTCAGTGTGGTGTCACAAAAATCACCTCACCCAAACCCTACTTAACAAAAACTACTTTCTAATGTAACTTGATTTTGGTATTAAAAAATGTTTTAATACACAATCCATGTCTTATTATAAATTAGGATGTTATGGTATCAGTCTGAAAGGTAAATCAACACATTTTACTCAGTGGCCTTTGTGCCCTGTCATGTGGCCTTGGCGCCCCTGAAAAAAAAAGTGAAGGCCAAATGGACTTGCCCCTAAAATGACAAAATTCCCACCCTGACTGCATTCCCACTAGTAAGCTACAGTTACTCTATGTAAGCTGAGTCCAAGTTGTCTCTAAGAGAGTCTCTAGAGTGTGAAATATTGCACATTGCCTCAGCCTGCAATAAAACGGTGGTCAATTCATGATACTTTGTCATCTCCTAATTTTTATACTTAATAATACAATGTCAATGTTGTGTAAGAAGAATCATTAATTAAATATATGAAAGTTACACAAGACAACAATATAGAAGAATTTATGGATTTGACGCTGTGATCGGTAATCGGCAATATCGGGATCGGCAGATACTGCTTTTGGTGATCGGTGATCGGCCCCAAAAATCCTGATCGGTGCATCTCTAATTACAATATGTCAAATATACATTTAAGTATATTGAGTATCAATCAGTTTAGGTAAGCTAAATGTTGTAACATACTCTGCATCACATAAACAGTATTACAGTTTTTGCCTAATGCTTAAACACTAAAAGTGGTTGCTATGCCCAAAGCATCACAGCCTCTAACTTTGGTGACCATGCCCTAAACAAAAGCACCAACTCTGCAAACACAATATATGCTTTGTAGTGCTATGGCTTAGACTGATTGGTCTACAATTAGATTTTACATTTTTTCATGTGTGAGTCTGTGTGCTTTTCCAATTCTAGTTGTGTTTTGTATTTCAAATAGATGTGTTTTCCAAATGATTGCATGATATTTCCTTTTTGAACAATGTATCTTATGTAAAAAACAGAGTGTAGTGTTTTGCAAGAAGTGTGTTGGAGAATTTCAAACACAGTGCAAAGCATATATTGTGTTTGCAGAGTTGGTGCTTTTGTTTAGGGCATGGTCACCAAAGTTAGAGGATGTGATGCTTGTGGCATAACAACCACTTTTAGTGTTTAAGCATTAGGCAAAAACTGTAAACTGACACATAGAAAGCAAAACCTCTTCTCAAGTCTCCAAAACTTTAAACACATTTTCTGCTTTACACACATTTTGCAATTGAAAATGGCACGTTTTAAATGCACTGAACACTGTTCTCTGCATAAGACACAACAGTCTGACATAAAGTCACATGTTTGCCGTTTCAAAACACTGCCATTTAAAGTAACGCTACATGTGCCAACTGGCCAAATAATTTTTACCGTAATTGTTACCACTTCAATCAGGAAGTTAGCACTAAAAGACCACAGGTGAGCTTTTTTTTGCGAGAGGCTGGACAGAGAGTGCAGCCTCTCGCAGTGTTGGATTTTCTTTACGCAATTTTCTTTTTCAGTTAACTTTTTTGTGAGCATATTTTTGTTCACTCCAATGTAAATATATCTGCTGTGCATATGTTGCACTGACTTGTTTGGTGAAAAATAGAAAAAATAATATTTCAATAGTATGTGTGTGTATCTGCTAATATTTCTGTGCATGTGAACAATCTGAAGAATTCTCTACAGTTTAAACTATGTTAGTGTTATGGCAAAGCATACTCAAGATGAGAGTGCTTTTCATTATGCCCAACAGGGTGTAGTTCATTAGACAAAAATCTGTAATATGAATGGAGTATGTGCCATTTGGTGCAAAAGTTTGATTTTGATAATGTTATATGTCGTTTTGGTTGCAGTGCTTCATTTTGCAGGATATATGAGGTATTTTGCAATTTGGGTGTGTGGTTTTGAGAATTATTATTAATTATAAAGTATTTTGATAAAACCAGCCTAGTTTGCAAAATTATGTTTAAGCAATTGGAAAAAACTGTAAAGTCAAAAACAATCCAAAGTACTGAATACAGTTGTGTTTTGCATAAAGCACATCTGTGTGTTGTTGCTGCTAGAAAAGTGTAATTCAAAGGTGCATGTGTTTAACGTTTTGATGCTAAAAACAGTTTTTAAATGGGATTGTTAGGTTTTGTTTCAAGACGGCTTTTGTGTTAAGTTATGACACAGTGAGCCAAAGTCTGCAACATGTGTGTAAGCATTAGGCAAAAACTGTATAACATTAACAACTCTGATCATATGTGACATCTTATATATGAAGAAATCTCAACGACAAATATACAGTATTAATGATGGATATTATTTTCTTTCAGTGTCAGACGAAAGGAGAATTGTCATCTTGGGAAAAACTGGAGCTGGGAAAAGCAGCCTGGCTAACACCATATTTGGAGAGGAACTCTTCAAGATCAGCCACGATCCCAACTCCGAAACAGGAAAATGTCAAGCAAAAGACAAATCTGTCAATGGAAGAAGCATCACTCTGATCGACACTCCTGGTTTCTTTGACACAGACAGATCTGAGGAGGAGCTAAAGCCTGAGATAGTGAGCTGTATCACAGAGTGTGCTCCTGGGCCTCATGCTTTTCTCATTGTGCTCAAAGTGGAGAGATACACAAAGCACGAGCAGGAAGTCATCAACACAATATGTGATAACTTTTCTGAGGAAGTCTTCAAATATGCCACAGTTGTCTTCACTCATGGTGAACAGCTGAGTGGCCAGAAAATTGAGGATTTTGTCTTCAAGAATAGGTTAATAAGTGATCTGGTGAAGAAGTGTGGAGGACGGTGCTACGTCATTGATAACAGATACTGGAACACAAACCCAACAGATGAATACAGGAGCAACCAGCATCAGGTGGAGGAGCTACTTAAGACGATAGACAAGATGGTGATGAAACAAAATAAAAGCTACTACACCAATGAGATGCTGCAAAAAGTGGAGGAAATGAAAATATTAACGGAGGAAAACATTAGACAGGAATCAGGAAACATGACAGAGGAAGAGATCAGAGAGGAGGCTAAGAGCAGAGTTTATAATGTTTTGATCAGATTAGCAGGTGTTGGAACAGGTGTTTTCATAGGAGCTTTGCTTGGTGTAGCAGCGATGGTTGGAGTCGTGATCACAGCTTTACAGATTGTACCACAGTTAAACCAAACACTGGCAGCCATAGGTGGAGCAGCAGAAGCACCTGTAATATTTGGTGCAATTGTAGGGGCATCTGCAGCAGTAGGAGCAGTGATAGGAGGTGTTGAAGGATATCATGCAGCTGAAGGAGCAGACACACCATGGGAGGCAGCAAAGAGGACAGCAGAGGCCGTCGAGAACCAAACCCTAACTGTCTGCAGTAAAGCAAAGGACAGAATGTCACAGGCAAAAAAGACTTATAACCTTTGATATTCTGACTTTTAATAAGAGTCATTTGGCATTAAAAAGTCATATCTCCCTCTTGTTCTATAAAAAAATCTTTATTCTCAGAGCTTGTCATGTTTAGTTACATGTGATATGTAAAAGTTTTTTCTTCTTCAAACTTGACCATATCATGTTGTCTTAATTTTTTAAATGTTTGATTATTTTGACCTGTGTCTGCTGTTGGCTGTATTTCTGTCTGCCCTTAAAACAGTTTCTTGTTTCAAAAGCTATGCGGAAAATATCATTTAATCTATATGTAAGATCATTTAGTTAGACAGGATTCTGATGCTCGTGCTAAAACACCTTTGCTTCTTTGTGGATCACAAAGTCTCATCAAATATGAACAATTAATAAAAAATGAAACCTATGAAAAAAATGTCATTTCTTAGTTTTTGGTAAGGCGATACATATAAAAGTGGTGCATTGAGAACATAAAAAAATAAATAATTGTCAACCAAAGTTGTTAATCAAAGATACAGTAACTGTAAAGAGTAAAACAAGATTATGAGAGACTGTATGTAGGAACAGCTAATGTCAGCATGCTAACATCCTCACAATTATGGAGTAAGATCGCTGTCAAAAAGATGTGTGCATGATTCTAACATTCGTATTCGTAATGTTATATATTTGTGTGCAAATAAAAATGTTGTACACAAAATTCTACTGTCATATACACAAGTCTGAGAAATTGTTTGGGTTAGGATTGTTTTGACGTGAGTATGAATCTAAAAGCTGTGAGTGCAAAGTCTTGTGAGCACAACTCTAATTTCTACGACTACGAAGTCCTCACTGTGAACACGAATTCAAGTTTTTGGGTACGAGTAGAAAAGTGTTGAAATGACGTCACGTAGGTCACAGGCAGGTCACAGGAAAAGTAATCGAACCTCGATCACTCCAAATGTTGCACTGTACCTGTGTCCTTTTTGAGGGGGGCGGGTTTAGAGGCGAGCTGCAGGAATCTGACGGGACCGAGACCCCAAGACCAAGAGAGAGATTTTCTGAAACTGTAGCATTACCACAAGGTCCAAAAGACAAACCATCCGGCACCCAGTGAAGGAAAAGAAGGAAAGAAGAGGAAGACATGAAGAAGATAGAGGTACAGTAACGTCAATGTGATGAAGAGAAAGGAAATTGATAGTTTAATGATCGTAGTTACCGTTGTTGTTAGCTTGCTAGCTTACTTCGGACGATAGCAGCATTGTTTAATAATCAATAAATAGCTGAGTCGACGTGTGTTAATGTTCATGTTACTCCACCTTAAATTCATCAGGGACGTTTGGAAAGATAGCGTTAGGCCTGTTCAGGTGTTATTTTACAGGTGTCTTCACTGCTTGTATGTCAGTTAAAATGCTATTAGTTTTCCATCCCCTTTGTAACAGGGTCGTTGTAAGCTTTTGGTTTATTGTGTCACAGTTTATGTTTGTTAAAGTTTACATCAGTGTTAAAGTGTATTACTGTTAATACTCCACATCTTAGCTTTCCCATATCATTCATAGGCGAATGAATATATATGTGGATATAGATATAGATATACACTGCACTTGTACTCTGATTAGACTTAATTGTATTGCAGTGACAATAAACTGAATGAATCTCATCACATGTTCATTATTAGTCTTATGTATAGCACACATCAAGCATCTGTTTTTGTTTTTGTTTTTTTATTAAAATGTAACATGCAGTGGTCACATATACTTCTCTTCTCTCTTCAGATGCACTTTAACATATTTCACCACCAGCAGCCCAGTGACACAGCATCAGGTGCTCCTGTCCCTCTATCTCAGCACAGCCCAGTGACAGCATCAGGACTAAAGGCTGACTGGACATCTCTTCTGACAAGTTCACAGAGGACCAGTTAAAATAAAAAGCAGTTACACATTGTCCAAAAACAAAGATGGGAGAGTGTCAGCATGACTTTTGTAACAGAGTCTTAGTCAATGCTGAAAATATCAAAAGAAGCTGGCTGATGTACTCAAACAGAAATATAGCTTGCATTGCTTCTGCTGCTAAATGTTTTCTCCAAAAGATTACCGACTTAATAAGGAAGGACTTAAGGACTGGAAAAATGCAAGCCGGGGCGCCGTTTAGCTCAGTTGGTAGAGCGCGCGTCCCATGTGCCGAGGCTCTGCAGCGGACCTCCCTTTGCTACATGTGTCACTCCCCCTCTCTCTCACCCTGTTTCCTGTCATATCTTCAGCTGCACTATCAATAAATCCATAAAAGGCCAAAAAAAGACTTTGAAAAAAAAAAAAGAAAAATGCAAGTCACTAGCTGATGGTTCATGAGGATAGCCGTGAGCACAATACCCACATGGCATCAAGGAAGGAGTTGGAGGTCGTTTTGCAAAGCAGCTGACAATAGATAAGAGAGAGATGACACTCTGAGGCTGAGAGATTATATGTTTACACAATGCCTTATTTATATTGTATTCTTATCACTTGTTTCTTTCGTCAGTTTTTATTTGGTGTGATATTTTTGACTTAAAATAAATAAAATCTTGAATACATACATGCAGTTTCTGTGTGAATGTATGAACATTGATTGTGAAATTGATGGCTATGATATTGCCTAGGGCACCAAATTACTCAGGGCCGGCACTGTGGGTGGAGCTGCCAGCTCAGGTGAAGCATCACAGGTATTGTCAATAACGTACATATCCAATATTTATTTCATAAAATGGTAGCATTTCAAATAATATACAGTTCATGGACTTACAGACTTACTGCTTTAGCTTGCAAGCTAAATTGACATAAATCTGTCCATCATATAAGTACGGTTTCTGTTCCTCTTTGCTAACCCTCCTCTCCGTCATTTCCATTTGTCTACAAGGAAGCCAGCGGGAAATCAATCAGTGGATCGATGGATTATCATACACACATTATAAGTGTATATTGTGTAGTCGTGTCTGTCATAAACAAGAGATTACGGGATACGGGGCGCGTTTGTGTTTGGTGCTGCAGAGACACGAGCTGGGACACCGGGTCGGAGGCTCCATTCTCCATGTAACAAGTTACAAGTAGTTAATTTAATCAGCACTATTACTCTGAAGCTGTTTAATTAACGCAAAAATGAACCATAAGGCAAATGTCCCGCCTAGTTAATCTTTAGCCTCTTTCCATCTGTACTCCTCTGATCAGAGCGGTGTCTATAGCAACTGTCTGTTTTACAGAAATTGACACAATTTATCGATAAAGTCGTATTTTGATCAACATTATGTCTCAAATTGATTATTTCATATTTTGCAGGTCGGTGCTAATTAACTAGCACAAGCCAACTTCTAATGCTAGTAATAGTAGCACTAATTATGCGTCACCTACATGTCGTTAGCTTGCAAGCTAAAGCAGTAAGTCTGTACGTCCATGAACTGCATATTATTTTAAATAGTACAATTTTATGAATAAATACTGGACATACACGTTATTGACTTTACCTGTGATGATTCACCTATGCTGGCATCTCCACTCCACCCGGTCCACTGCTGTTAGCTAAGGCTTTAGCGCATGCACGTTTGGAGTAATCGGAGTTGGATTACTTTTCCTGTGACCTGCCTGTGACCTACGTGACGTCATTTCAACACTTTTCTACTCATACCCAAAAACTTGAATTCGTGTTCACAGTGAAGACTTCGTAGTGGTAGAAATTAGAGTTGTGCTCACAAGACTTTGCACTCACGGCTTTAAGATTTATAGTCACATAAAAACAATCCTAACACAAACAATTTCTCAGACTTGTGTATATGACAGTAGAATTTTGTGTGCGACAATTTCATTTGCACACAAATGTTTAACATTACGAATATGAATGTTAGAATCATGGACACGTCTTTTTGACAGTGATCTTACTCCATACACAATGAGGACGGGACAAAGTGGCAGATTGAATTACAAAGATGTTCTTTAGAAAAGCTTTGACCATTGTTTTGATTATGTAACTTCATGTGCAATAGATCATGCTTCTGATCCTAGCTAAAAACTTAAGATACTCATTCTCGTTTCACGAGCCGACTGCACGTTGGTGCGATGTGTTGTTTGGTGCATCCACTGTTAAATGTTACTACAAAGCACAAATATGAAACATTTTTCAACAGCATGTACATATACATGATCTTAACAACTGCTTAAATCAAACCAGTGTACGCTGTTGGCTATGTCTCCATCTGCCATTAAAACACTGGTTTTCTGTTGCAAAAAACTAATCTGAAAATATCAATGACTCCATGTGAAACGTCATTTTATTAGACAGCTTCTGATGCTCCTGTAAAAATCACTGTGCTTCCTTGTGGATTACAGTGCAACATCAAGGCCAATATGAACAACAATTAAAATGAAGCCTATGAAAAATGTGAGCAAATACAGATTTTACTTTGTGTCATTATTTTTTGCAGGTATTTGGTTTAGCACAAAATTATTGGACAAATTGAACAGGTGATGATGTAGGGTTGGGCGGTGTGGCCTTAAAATAATATATCATTTTAAGGCTGTTCACGATACACATTATATATCTCCATATTATGAAATATCCTCAAAATCATTTCGGAAATGCTTGAATTGAGCAACATCAAATATCACAATATTTTTTTCCTTTCCTTTTCTTTTTTTTTTTTTTTACCAAATACATTGATATTGAAACAGCAACAATACTGCAGGGATGAAAAATATTAACACATTGACATTCATCGTAAATAAAAAAATCAGTAATGTGGATATAGTGACTAAGCAAAGACAAATTATTAGAACAAGTACTTAACAAACTGAAACTGACCTCACTTTACTGCTGTGAAGCCTTTAAAACCAGGAAATAACAACACCTCTGTTCATCATTGGTATTCATCCTCTATACTTTGTGCCTACTGTCAACTTAAGAATTTATCCAGGATAAAAGCACTTATGTCTCGGCAGGATTGAGGGAAACTTGTCCATGCTTTTATCGTCAGCAGACTCGACTACTGTAACAGTGTCTTTACTCTTTACAAGACTCTCTAAAAATATCCATCAGACAGCTGCAGCTGCAACTAGTTTGAAGGTTTTGTTTCTTGGTGTCTTCTAATGTATATATACATAATATATGTATATTTCTTTTAATGTCATTTTTATAGCCCCTGTAAAGCACTTTGAGTTACATTGTGTCTGAATTGTGCCATACAAATAAACTTGCCTTGTCCTCTGTCTTGAGGACTGGAAAATGATTGTACACTCACGGGTCATGTCTGTGCATGATGCTCCAACTTAAGAAAACCTGTTGCAGTTCATCATTGTGCTTTTTGTTTTATCACAGGATCATCTCACACATGTTGGGATCTGGATCTTAATGTGAACCCCGAGTTCAATAAAGGTTATATACACAGAGCTAGAGGGTCGCGAATGATCTACAGATTGTAAAATGTAAGTTGGTCATTAGTTATTTTGTGCTGCATAATTAAAAATGAACTGGAGCTGAACTGGAAACCAGCACAGTTTGGCAAAGAGGGAATCAATATGAAACTGCTCACAGCCTGGAGTTATGAATGTGCTTTCTCTTCTTAGACTGAGGGAATTTCCTACTGCTTTAAGTTTCATCTTCCTGTAAACCTCCCTGCACAGGTCACAGCTTGAACCACCAAACTGAGGTTCTCACATATTCTTCAGTCTTTACACAACTTTAGTTTGAGCCCAGGCCTGCCAGTCAGGGATGAACAACTGATTAATGACTGGGTGATGGACAACTGGGAAATTCTTCATCACAGGCTGTTCAGATTTTAATGATGCTTTATTACATACTGATGCCTCTATATGAGGAAAAGAGATCATCAGCGAGAACATTGACATTGTTCTTTGGGTGTGTTTAGCTGCCCTGCTCTTCACCATTCAGTGTCGCAGCACATGCAGGCCCACTGCATGGAATCATGGCTGACTGGTGCATGTTCTGCTGGGTGCTCAACTTCGCCTGCACCCTGCTGGTGGTGCTGGTGGAGCAGTGCGGCCTTCAGGCCTGAACCCCGATGTCCTGGACCAATTTCTCCAACACTATAGCCTGCTGCGCCGCCACCCTCTGCCTCTCTGCCTCTGTCATCTTCTCACTGTTTTGCATCAAGGACAAGCCTATGAACAGTAATCAATTCTGTAGACTACAAAAACTTTGATCAGTGAAGGGGGCGAGTAGATAAAGACTAAATATAATTTTTTTCCTTTAACTTCAAATGTGAACTGACCTGTGTGGAATGTGCACGGAGAAAGTGGGATTTTACTAACACAAGTTTACTAAACATCCTATGGTTAACAAGTGAACGTGAAGCAGGAGCTGTGCTTGTTTGACAAAGGCTGCTCTGATAGAAAGACAAAAAACCTCTGTGTGGTTCGATCAGATTTGAATATCAGCAGCAACATGAACAGACAGTATCAAAACTATCGTCATACGTCAAATGAGGACGTGCCCAGATCTGTTTTCATGTTGGACTGCTTCAAGCAACCTAGAGTGGACGTTAATGTGAGCTTCCACAGAAGACGTTCCCTTTTTCCATTGTCCCCCCTCAGACATGTTTTATTATTGATGGCATTCATGTGAAAACTGTTTCATGGTTGTTGTTTTTTTGTTTTGATAAACAGCATCATTTTCTGCAGGAGTAAATCATTCAGACCAAAAAAGGTTTTAGCAAACAGTCTTAGACTTTCTTTGTTTTGTTCACGGTGATTCTCTTTTGATTCTGATTATACAGTGTGAGCCGTGCCAAATGGGCGTGTGTGTGAACACACCTTTGGCAGTTTATCAATTGTGCAACAAGTCAGGAAGCATCCAACCTCAAAGAAGACACTAGCGGTCTTTTCACTCTGACTGTTGCTGCACAGCCTCCTCACTTTTGACAACATGGACGGTAAGTAAACCCAAGTTCTCTACATATAGAAGTGAACATTTAGCTGGTATCTGCTGAAGACTGTTCAGACTGTAATTTTTAGGAGTTAAGTAATTTCAGCTTGTCAATTCAACCATTTTTTAACCAGATCCATCAGTATTTTGATAGTCTGGTGTGCCAAATCTGGTAGTTCACACCTGATATCACAATGTGTCAGATATATATTTACTTAACTTGAGTATTAATCAGTTTAGGTAAGCTAAATGTTGAAACACACTCTGCATCAGATACACAATATTATAACATTAACAACTCTGATCATACGTGACATCTTATATATGAGGAAATCCCAATGACAAATATACAGTATTAATGATTGATATTATTTTCTTTCAGTGTCAAACGAAAGAAGAATTGTCATCTTGGGAAAAACTGGAGCTGGGAAAAGCAGCCTGGCTAACACCATATTTGGAGAGGAACTCTTTAAGATCAGCCACGATCCCAACTCCGAAACAAGAAAATGTCAAGCAAAATACAAATCTGTCAATGGAAGAAGCATCACTCTGGTCGACACTCCTGGTCTCTTTGACACAGACAGATCTGAGGAGGAGATAGTGAGCTGTATCACAGAGTGTGCTCCTGGGCCTCATGCTTTTCTCATTGTGCTCAAAGTGGAGAAATTCACAAAGCACGAGCAGGAAGTCATCAACACAATATGTGATAACTTTTCTGAGGAAGTCTTCAAATACGCCACAGTTGTCTTCACTCATGGTGAGCAGCTGAACGGCCAGAAAGTTGAGGATTTTGTCTTCAAAAATAGGTTAATAAGTGATCTGGTGAAGAAGTGTGGAGGACGGTGCTACGTCACTGATAACAGATACTGGAACACAATCCAAACAGATGAATACAGGAGCAACCAGTTCCAGGTGGAAGAGCTACTTAAGATGATAGACAAGATGGTGATGAAAAACAATGGAGGCTGCTACCCCAATGAGATGCTGCAAGCAGTGGAGAAGGAAATACAACAAGAGGAGGAAACCATTAGATTGTTACCAGGAAACTTGACAGAGGAAGAGATCAGAGAGAAGGCTAAGGCCAGTGTATGTGATAAGCTGTTGATCAGACTGGCAGGTGTTGGAACAGGTGCACTATTAGGAGCTTTGTTTGGTGCAGCTGAGATGGTTGAATTAGTTACCACAGCTTTAAAGTATGTACCAATGTTAAACAACATACCAACATTTGGAGCCATACGTGCAGCAGCTGTAGGGACGTCCGCAATAGTAGGAACAGTGATGGGAGGTGTTGAAGGATATCGTGCTGCTGAAGGAGCAGAAACACCACGGAAGGCAGCAAAACGTGCAGCAGAGGCCGTCAAGAAGAAAGCCCAATCTGTCCGTAGTAAAGCAAAGGACATGATGTCACAGGCAAAAAAGAGTTGTAACCCTCAATATTGACTCTAAATAAGAGATCAGATCTTTTGTTCAGTGGCGGTTCTAGACCAGTTTTAATCAAATCAACTTTATTCATGGAGCACTTTTCATACATGGAAAAAGTGCTTTACACAAATCAAATCAAATCAAATCAACCTTTATTTATATGGCGCTTTTCATACAGAAAAGTATCGCAAAGTGCCTTACAGAGATGTACA
Source organism: Sparus aurata (assembly GCF_900880675.1). Taxonomy (NCBI): domain Eukaryota; kingdom Metazoa; phylum Chordata; class Actinopteri; order Spariformes; family Sparidae; genus Sparus; species Sparus aurata. Next base: position 16,069,033 of record NC_044196.1, on the reverse strand, counting down.
GAAAAAGAGAAACATCAAATAAAATCAGGAGAAGAAAGTTAAAAGAACCCAACCCTCCCACCCCCACAGTCATGCACAGAGACATACACAAATATGTATACGTTCATACACACATTCACACATACACAAACAGCCACGCTGACACAGAGACACACAGACACACACACTCACACCTACACAAACACTAGCTGTCACTACAGAGACATGGCCGGGCAGCGAGACCTGAGGTACAGAGGAGGCTAGAGGAAGCTACCTTTGGGGGGCCAACCACACTGGGAGAGATCCCAGTCCAAAGTCGCAGGGAGCACCGCCACAGAGACCACCCCAACCCGGGCAGACAGGAGGCTCCGCACCAAGGTGCAGAGCCCTCTAGTCGCCCGGGCCGGAACTGTCCACGGGACAGCACCCCCCGCAGCCAGACCAGAGACAACTCCCAATCTGGCAGGCCCCCTGAGGAAACACTGGAGATTAAAAACTGTTACCTAAAACAGTAAAGGGTTAAAATATGGAGGCTAAAAACATGAGGGACTAAAACATAAAAGCATAAAAGCACAGAGGCTAAAAACATGGACTAGAACATAAAAGCATAAGAGCATAAGACATGAGAGGCCATATGTTCTTAAGATGGTAAAAACCTATTTTTGTTATATTTTTTGATGTGTGGAATAAAACTGAGCTCAGAGTCAAAAATCACACCCAGATTTTTTACAGATTGTGATAGTTTAAAATTCTTCAACTTTGGTAAAAGTTTCTCTTTCTGGCCCTCAGGACCAATGAGTAAAATCTCTGTTTTGTCCTGGTTGAGCTGTAGGAAGCTGTACACAAGAAAGATAAAAAAAAAAAGAAAAGGACAAATCCCTCATTCAGACAAAACAGTGTTGACAATTTCAGCAGTTTTGATTGGGTAGTAAACTGCTGAGACACTTTATTTCTGCCTTTCCCTTCAGAACAAAATTATTGCAAGAAATCTGTCATTGTGTTATTAATGCAGACTCCCTGTCAGGGGGGGCCACAGGGGGGTCCAGACTCAGAGTTACAGGGGCACTGGCCCCTGTTGGCCCCCCCCGAGAACCGCCTGCTTTTGTTAAAAAATGTTTTAATTATTCTCGGAGGTTATCATGTTTATTCAAATGTGATATGTAAAAGGTTCTTCTTCAAACTTGACCATACTGTCAGTATGATGTGTTCATTTTTTTTTTTTTTACATTTTTGATTATCTTGACCAGTGTACGCTGTTGGCTGTATTTCTGTCTGTTCTTAAAACACTGATCATTGTTTCTTGTTGAAAAAGCTAACCAGAAAATATCACTTAATGTACAACATCATTTAGTTAGACAGGATTCTGATGCTCTTGCTAAAACAGCTTTGCTTTTTTGTGGATCACAAAGTCTCATCAAATATGAACAATCAATAAAATGAAACCTATAAAAAAATTTAATTTCTTAGTGTTTACTTGGTATGGTGATGAATTTAAAAGTGGTGCATTGAGAATGTTTTTTAAAATTCCATACAGAGTAAACTGAACATGTCAAAGATACAGTAACTGTAAAGAGTAAAACAAGATGAAACTGTATGTAGGCACAGCTAATGTCAGCATGCTAACATCCTCACAATGATAAAGCTAATATGCTGATGTCTATTAGGTCTGATGCTTACCATGATTATCATCTTAGTTTAGCATATTAGCATTTGATTATTAGCACAAGATAAAATACAGTTGAGGCAGATGTCATTGGTCGGATGTTGTTAGTTTTGCAGCTATTTGGTCATAATGAAAAGTATTGGACGAATCGTGCTGTATGACATGACAGGGAATTATAAAGTCAGCAGCATTCACTGTCTGAAAACCATAAATGTCCTTACAAAATTTCACTAAACAAAAAGAACAGCTGACTCAGTGAAAGAGAGACAAGGAGGTAGAGATGGGATTTATGGCTCTTTGAGGGGAGCCGGATCTTGGTGAACCGTTCCTTTCAAAGAGCCGTTCAAAACACTGGCTCATTTGACTGATTTTTACATTTATTAAGTTTTAAGCCAGCCTGGTGGTAACTAATTTTATCTTGGAAATAATCACTAGGAGGTATGATAGAGTGAGATTTGTAACAAAATAATACAAAATTTGAGTTTGAATTATTCTGAAATATTGATTATAACCTCATTTGACATGTGGACTAGATTTTAAAGTCTGATCTGGATTCATTGTAAATATTCCACAAGGCTGCGCCATATCACTCTGCTTTGACAGTGACATCACTATTTTGGATTTACCCTTTGTACAAATTGTTTGTATGTGTGCAAAGCTACCATGACTTGTTATTCATGCAACACCGTGACCTTAACACTTACAAATAAACAGGCAGGGGAAGCACTCACATTTTCAGTGTCAATGGAGACTTCATTGTCACTATTGCCTTAGTCAGTTGGCTCTCTTCTCACCTCTGCCACTTTTACTGTTGGGTGTTGTGTTTTGAAGTGTCTATGCAAATTATTTGTTGAACCAGACTTAAAAGAAATATTTTTATGACAAATATTGCATTTTGCATTACTGTCTTCCACAAGAGAAAAGTGCATCCAAATGCTGCTCCGTTTCCTTTGGCTCATTTTGTCCAAACAACGACGTCACGACACACGACAGTGACTGTCCTCCTAATTAAGACCGCTGCAGCTGCTCTGCTCTCAGAGGCAGGGACAGTCACGTATTTCTTTTTTTTTTTTTTTTATGCAAAGGCAGCGTGCACAACTCAGGTGGCATCATGCTACATTTGCATATCTAATAAGCACTGTGCAGCTGGGCTGCGCTCCTCCACATGTAACTTCTCTGTCCCACTCAGGGGAGGAGCAAAGGAGGAGCACACAGTGATTTAAAAAAATTAATAAAGAAAAAAAAAAAAAGAACGGTTCCCAGCTGCGACTCGGTTCCCATCGTTCATGTTAACGAGCCGTTCAATAGAATCGGTTTGTTCGTGAACGTCACAACACTACAAGGAGGGCCTGAGAGAGGGTGAGGTAGAGACTGAACTGAACCTGTGTGATATATCATTGCACTATATTTCATCAACCTCTAGGTGGCAGCGCATAGCAACATTAGCTGAAGAGGACACGGAAGAAGAAGGGAAACCACATCCACGTAAGTCTATGATTCCTTTTTAAACAATGTTCACTTTTCTCTCATGGAGATAAAGATTTTACTCAGTGTAACAATGAATACTTTACAAATCAGTTTTAACTCACTTAAACCATGAAAGGTCCTTCATGATGAACTCTGACATGTGAGTGTGAATAGAATGGAAATCCATGGCTTAATGTTTGTGCATATAACATGTGGTGAAGTAACCAGACTGCTTAAAATATTTTGTTTATTTTATTTTCAGTCTTTTCATGATCATGCACTTACAGTTTCACTTAACTTTTCTCAAATAGCTCCACTGTTAACTAAGCTAACTAGCGAGTGGCAGCTACTGTTAGCAGCAGTTAGAGGTCACTCAGGTGATATGCTGTTGTGGTGGCCAATTCTTACATATTGTGTTGTGTTTTAAAACAAGTCCTCATCTACTTCAGTTGTTTAGGAGGGTGAGTAGATAGTGACTGAATTAATTAATTTTGGGGTGAACTTTATCTTTACCTTCTAATGTGAATTGACCTGATAGGGAGATGAACTGTGTAGTAGAAGTAAGATGAGTTGCCAAAGACAACAGGAAACATACAGTCAGGTTATGTAACAAATTCATTCTACTGTCATTCTGCACTTTTCACTGGCACTGGACTGTAGATAAGGTCACTGCTTGTCCTGTAAAAGGAGCAACATACCTGCAGAGAAGATGAGCAAGCCACAGGTTGTAATGAATAGTGAGATGTTTTTAAATTCAAAAAGGATAAAACCATGAACTTTTTTCTTTTTAAAACAACAAGCACCCTGTCCAGATTTGTGTTCATGTTGGACCTCATCAGTCATTGTAACAAGCTGATTGAGAAAATGTTTTCAGGACCTTAAAATACACTTTAATTAATGTGTATGTCAGCATGTAAGCAGATCTGTTCCCAACATAACTTTTTTATTATTGACTCTGAAGTCACATCACATGTGCTTGTAAGATTCCCTGCTCACCAACCCAACTGTCCCTCAGGTCTGAGCAGCTGGACTATAGTTGGGATAAGTTCATCTAGATTTACAGCTGAACTATTTCTTGTTTAATAGAGTGGACTGTCTGTCTGTCTGTACTGTTTAAATTGACAGTTTTAGACGATTAATCCAAGAAATCTTACATCATTCAGCGGTCGATAGTATCCTTTTTCATGATAGATTTCAAACTGCATTCCAAGACTCGTAAATGCATTCAATGAAAAGCATTCAGTATCATCCCAATAAGGTTTTCATTAAACCAAAAATATGTGATGATTTCTTCTTTTCAATGGTGGCTGGTTCAGTGGTGCATGTAAACATGTAGTCTACTTTTCCCTCACTTTGTGCAGTCAGGAAGTGAATTTGGCAGCCAAACTCAGAGAACATACATGAAATACATTCATATGCACACTGACAGCCTCGTTACTTTGTCTGATTATCACTCCACAGGTACTTCACTTGAAGTGAAACTCTCGCCAAAAAGCAACCTAGGCTTTATTTGTGTCAAACCTTCATGTAAAAGCATAATTATGACGAAAGAGGCACTTTTAAGATTTACCATAGTTTCGTTTTCGGGCAAGCTAATTTTCTGAGAGTGCAGGGGCACTTGTACGCTAGCATAAAAATTACTATTTTTAAAACACTAAGAAGGCTCGACACAACATGAAACTTTGCTCGTAGTATCACCAGGGTCTCTGCATGAACACGAGCATTGAGAACATGTTTGTGTACTCAGAGTTTACTAAAAAGAAGGTTTTTGGACAACTCACGTTAGCAGTAGCTTGTTCCGGTCATGGCAGTGGAGAAGTATCGATCTCCGAATGCAATGTAACATGGAGGTCAGTTAAGGCGGAACGCTACTGTCTTCCAGCAAAATAAACCCTCATAAATATGCTTTTACACAAAGGTTTGACTCATATACATTCAAAAATAAAGCTTAGGTTGCTTTTTGGTGAGAGTTTCACTTTAAGACAACCGTAAGATAAACCGGGTAACCAGTGCTGGTACATGCACCTGATGAAAAGAATTCCAACATGACTGTGTTTTTACAATCAGCTTATCACTGAACCTAAAACAGGTTTGTGTCGGGTGTTTATATCCTGTTCTCCAACACGCACAATGGATTTGCATCAACGCATACTCTAAAGGGTGTTTCTTTTTCTTTTTTTTTTTTGCACTTCAGTCAGGCAGTGAACGTGGCAGACAAACTCTGGGAAGATACAGGAAACACATTCACATACACACTGGCAGCCTCGTTACTCTGACTGATTGTCACTTTGCAGGTTCTTCACTTTGGACAACATGGCTGACGGTAAGTTAATTTCTTTCTGCAGGACTGATCACTGCTCATTAAGTCTAAAGATACAGAAATCAGATCAACAGGTGTTTTGTGTTGAATCATTTTTCATCATCGCTACAATATGGCTGTCATGCCATTCTCCTCCTTCTTATTCTTTTCCAATATAATGTGAATTATAATGCTCTTATACTGATATATGGAGCCCCCAGATATGACGTGCCGCAATATAGCTATAACGTCCGCACGAAATACTGATTCATGGATAACAAGATATTGACAAGAACAGAATAAGAAAAGTAACTCACCTTAAGGACATCACGTAGACTATTGCAGTTTAAAGAGAAGGTGCACTCGATTTACTTACCCAGCTGTCCAGGAATGATATTAATATTATTAATTGGTATTGCGTGCGCACATTATACCTACTTCATGGCCACAAATTAGTATGTCGTGCGCACGTTATAGCTATATTGTGGCCACAATTACATTTTTTTTTTTGACCATGTCGTGTCTGGGGCTTCATACTGATAAGCAATACTGATGTCTTATACCTATTAAGTTCAGCTCTGTTTAATAAAAGCTGACTTCAACACTGTCAGCATTTTGCTGCATGTGAAAAATAGAGGGTGTGACCGAGGATTGACTCTGAAACATCAGCAAAGGTTCTCTGACCTATTAATAAAGAAAAGTGTGAAAACACTGAGGCGACAGCTTCTAAGTTTTATGCGGTGCTGATTGTCCCTTTCATCTGTTTATATGCCATTGTTGTTGCTACTTTAACGTGGCTGCATTTTCAGAAATTATTAGTAGTGTCTGATTTCCCTTTTTGGTGTGATTTTTGACTAATGTTGATTTTTATTGTAACTGAGCTCATGTGTAACTTCATATATAAACACAGTGCCTATAACAAGCATCCACCCCGTACTTGTTTTCCCCTTTAATTGCTTTTATAAATGTAATCTAGTTCAATATAATTTGGCTTTTTTGACGAAAATGTACCAAAAAAAAATCTCTTTACAAAGTGAAAATAGATTTCTACAAGGTAATTTCAGTGAATGAAAAATAATTTAAAACAAGTGAGTGCACAACATCACCCCCTTAAAGACAACATTTAGTAGATGCACCTTTGGCCTCAATCACAGCAATCAGTCTGTGTGGATGGAACTCAATCAGGCTTGCACATCTGGACACTGCAATTTTACTCCATTCTTCCAAAACTGCTCAAGCTTTGTCAGGTTGCATGATATTTGAGCCTGAACAGTCCTTTTCTAGTCCAGCCACATATTGCGTATTGGATTGAGGCCTGGGCTTTAACACGCTTCGGACACACTTTAACAAATTCACCTAGTTGTCTTCAAACCATTTCTGTGTAGCTGTGCTGTTCACTTCATTGTCTTGCTGGAAAACTGAATCAGGTGGTCCTCCCGGACTGTGCTTCATGGTTGGGATGGTGTGTTTGTGGTGATGTACAGTGCTTGTTTTCCACCAAACATAGTGCCTAGTCTGATGGCCAAAAAGCTCCATTTTGTTCTCATCAGACCAAAAAGCCTTCATCCAGTTAACCTTGAAGTCTCCCACACACCTTTGGGTGAACTCTAGCTGAGATTTAATGAGCTTTCTTTCTACACTGGCTTTATCTTTGCTTCTCTCTCGTAAAGCTTTGACAGGTGAGGAACCTGGGCAACAGTTGTTGTATGCAGAGTCTCTCCCATCTCCCATCTTTTAACTCCTTCAGAGTTGTCATAGGTGTCTTGGTGGCATCCCTCATTGGTCTCCTTCTTGCACAGTCACTCAGTTTGTGAGAACGACTTGCTTGAGGCAGATTTACACATGTGCAATATTCCTTTAGATTTCTTAATGATGGATTAAACCGAACTCCAGGGGATGTTCAATAACTTGGAAATGTTTTTGTATCCATTCCTCGACTTGTACTTTTCAATAACCTTTTCACAAAGTATGTTTTTGTCTTCATGGTGTAATTGTAGCCAGGGATACTGATTAACCAGTGACTGGACCTTCAGACACAGGTATCTTTACACTACAATCAATTGAGAAACATTCACTGCACTCAGCTGATCTCCATTTCACTAATTATGAGATTACTAGCACCAACTGGCTGGACCTCTGTTGAATTAGATTAGTTGATTTAAAGGAGGTGTGATCACTTATTATACATTGTATTTTTCTTAAAGAACTGACATTACTTTGTAGAAATCTGTTTTCGCTTTGACATTTAAGATTTTTTTCTTCTGTTTTGTTTTGTATATTGACCATGATACCATTTGAAAAGCAATATGAGGGCAAAACAATGAAGTGAATGAAAACTTTTGTAGGCACTGTAAAAGTATCAAAAGGAGAAACATACAGTCTTAGTGATGGACATTATTTTCTTTCAGTGTCAAACACAATGAGAATTGTCATGTTGGGAAAAACTGGAGCTGGGAGAAGCAGCCTGGCTAACACCATATTTGGAGAGGAACGCTTTAAGATCAGCCACACTCTCAACTCTGAGACGAGACAATGTAAGTCAGAAACCAGATCTGTCAATGGAAGAAGCATCACTCTGGTCGACACTCCTGGTCTCTTTGACACACACAGATCTGAGGAGGAGCTGAAGCCTGAGATAGTGAGGTGTATCACAGAGTGTGCTCCTGGGCCTCATGCTTTTCTCATTGTGCTCAAAGTGGACATATTCACAGATCAGGAGCAGGTTGGAATGAAAAAAATACAAAAATACTTTTCCGATGACGTCTTTAAATCTGCCACAGTTGTCTTTACTCATGGTGACCAGCTCCCCGAGGGAGAGACAATTGAGGATTTTGTCTGCAAGGATAAAATTCTGAGTGACCTGGTGAAGAAGTGTGGAGGACGGTGCCACGTCATCGACAATACATACTGGAAAAATACCCCAAAGAATGAATACCGGAGCAACCAGTTCCAGGTGGAGGAGCTGCTCAAGACGATAGACACGATTGTGAAGGAAAACAATAGAAGCTACTACTCCACTGAGATGCTGCTCAAAGAGCGAGCTAAGGGAAGAGTGTTTAAGAAGTATTTCATCAGATCGGTACTCATTGTAATAGGTGAAATGTTCAGATATGCTGTCGGTGTCGCCTTCAGTTTTGCATTTTCATTGCGATTCCGCACAGTTGCAGCGGGTGTAGTAGGAGCAGTGGTGGGAGGTGTTACAGGATGCATTAAAGGTAAAGGAGCAGACACAGCAGAGGAAGCTGGGGTTGTCAAGAATGAAATCCCATCTGTTTTAGATGAAGCAAATTCATCAACGCCGATGTTTAAACATCGTTGAAACCTGTAATGAGCCTTGAGATGTGAGAGAGCTGGAGAGAATTCTTCATGAACAATCTCTGATCAGATTTAAATCTTTAACCATTGAGCTAATTATGTTTATTCAGATGTTGTATGTTATAGGTTGTACTTTGTCTGAGCTTCAAACTTTTAGTTGCTCATTCCTGTTTCAAAAGCCAACCACAGCACCGGGCTGTCAGTTCTGTAAACTCTAATCACAAACATGATATTATATTATATTATATTATATTATTGTAATCAAACCAGTGTACGGTGTCAATTGTATTTCTGTCTCCATTAAAACATTGGTCAGTGTTTCCTCTTTCAAACACTGACCAGAGTGATTCATGTAAATAATATTTGTGACATGTTTCTGATGATCCTGCAAAGGTTGTGGTTCCTTTTGTATCACAATGTATCATCACATATGAACAATCAATAAAAACCTTTGAAAAACGTATTTGTATTTGTTTCACTTGGTAAGGTAATTCATTTATGAATGGTGCAGTGGGATAATGAAACTTATTTCACAGAGAACCCTAACATGTTTATTTTAAATATTTATAAAGCATTCCGACAGTTTAAAGAGTGAAACAAGACTAAGTGTCTACAGCCACACTAACATGCTGATGGTTAGTGTGTGTAATGTTCATCAGTTTAGCATGTTAGCACAATGATAATTCGTACAAAACACAAAGTGGAGTTGAGGCTGATGTCGTTGGTTGAATGTCATTAGCTTGGTTATAAACCAAACAGCATTTTGACCTGATGGTGGTGTTATATGAAACGTCAGTAGCATTTATTGTCTCAGAGCCATAAATGTTTGTGCAGCATTTGATGAATTTGCATATATTGTTGAGGTAGTTCAGATTTTGTGCCCATTCATTCAGTAGATGTTGAAATATTTCACTGGAGAACTTGGTGGAGCTGTTTATGCTCTTGTCACCATTTATGTGTAAGAAATTCCATGACAATAGATCCAATGATGGATATTGTTGGCTTTACTCCACATCATACCCTCCTTCTCAGTTCTACTTTTTCTCTTTCCCACCCTGGCCACTCGCACTCCACCCACTGACTGATGGATGTTATGATTTGTAGGTTCACTTCTCATACCATCAGGTTAAAAACAGGTGGGGAGGTCTACAGTTCTGAGGGACTGTAACTGCCCTGTGCTCATTTTTCTGTTTTTATCTTTCTAGGCCACCAGAAAATCAGAGTGCTCCCGACAGCCAATCTGCGACTTGTTGGGCCTCTTTAATTAATCAGACATAAAATCAAATCTTAAGAATGGCTTCAGCACAAAAGCACATAAGTACTTATTTATAAAAACTTATTTTGATGTGGAAAGTATCTTATCTCTAAGAAATATCTCGGCAAGACCTACAGCAGGCGATTTTCCAGCTGGTCATGTAGGATTAGTGTTGTTTTGGATGCATCTGTCCAAGCTCGTGGTGAACTTTATGAACAATGTGCACACACACTCCTCAACTGTGTGTTTGACTTTGTTTGTCAACTCACTGTTTTGTCCATCTAACAATACCCTTTGCCTGGCTTAAGTCTCCTCTATTATCAGGCCTTTTGTTTCCTTTGACATAGATAGATGATGAGACAGACAGATATTATTTTCAGTGTTTGAGGGATTTGGTTGAGTTGCTGCCAAGTTTAAACAGGGTCGCCAAGGTTTAAAAGGCAGATTGAATATTTAAGTAACTTAAGTCGGGGTTGCCTGTGTTATTGTACACAGAAGACAGTTCCCAGAGAGTCTCTTAAAGGCTTTTTTATTACTGGTGATATTCATGCAAAAATGATTGAATGTCTTTTGTCTTTGCAAAAGGATCCTTCCATCTTTGGCAGAGCCATTCTGCTGAATCCTGCATCCTAACAACATCATTAAGTTCATGAGATGCTACAGAAATCATTTATTGGCAATGTTTCTATGGTTATATGTGTTATATATGTTATATGTTATAACATGTGTGAATGTTTATGTCAGTGTCGGACGTTTTAGTCGACTAGCTGAGGCTGGTTATAACCTCACCCCTACAGTTAAGTATCCCTGTGTTTAAAAGGTCCCATCACTTTGAAGTGAATGTGTTCAAAAGTCTGAAAATCTGAAAGTCTGAGTATAACATGTTGAAAATAACAAACAGCTGTTATTTTCAACACAACACATGTATTAATGTTTTCAGAGCTGTGCTAGCAGCAAGCTATTTGATGAGATACAGATCATCTACAACTGTCACACCCACAACATGTGGTGAAGTTTCGGTCGTGACATGTTGTTTCGGTATCGACAAAAGAATGATGGAAAGAACAGATTATCATTCAATCTAAAACGTGATAGAACATTGCACATGTGTGAGAAACACATGATTTTATTTCTTTTCTTTTTTTATGACTTCATCTGTTGTGAAACAAGTGAAGGAGTGAACTAATGCCCAAACTCAAAAAGATATAGAGAACATCACATTAACATCACATCAAGAACAGAACATCAAGTGTTCTGACTGGTGTTAGCAGAGACTGGATACAATAGAAGTACTTGATCATTAAATTGTGCACCTTTATTTATGCATTGACACCTTCTTCATACATTATTCTATCTTCTTATACAGGAAAAAAAACAAAACACAAATTTTAAATATTATTGATGGGTATTATTTTTTTTCAGTGTCGAACACAAAGAGAATTGCCATCGTGGGAAAAACTGGAGCTGGGAAAAGCAGCCTGGCTAACACCATATTTGCAGAAGCTAAGTTCAAGATCTACCACACTTTCAGCTCTGGAACAAAGAAATGTCAGTCAGAAACCAGATCTGTCAATGGAAGAAGCATCACTCTGATCGACACTCCTGGTCTCTTTGACACAGACAGATCTGAGGAGGAGATTAGGTCTGAGATATTGAGGTGTATCACAGAGTGTGCTCCTGGGCTTCATGCTTTTCTCGTTTTGCTCAAAGTGGAGAAATACACAGAGCAGGAGCAGGCTGTCATCAAGAAAATACAAGAATACTTCTCTGAAGAAGCTTTCAAATATGCCACAGTTCTCTTCACTCATGCTGACCAGCTCCCTGAGAAACAGACAATTGAGGAATTTGCTCACCAGAATAAGCGTGTGAGTGACCTGGTGAAGAAGTGTGGAGGACGGTGCCACATCATCGACAATAAATACTGGAAAGAAAAACCAAAGAATGAATACAGGAGCAACCAGTTCCAGGTGGAGGAGCTGCTCAAGACGATAGACAAGATGGTGATGGAAAACAAAGGAGGCTGCTTCACCAATGGGACCCTGCAAAAAGTGGAGGAAATGAAAAAACAAGATGTGGAGAAAATTAGACAGTCACAAGCAAACTTGACAGAGGAAGAGATCAGAGAGGAGGCTAATGACAGAGTTTATAATATTTTAAACAGATTAAGAGGAATTAGAACAGTTGATTTCATGGGAGCTTTGTTTGGTGTAGCAGTGATGGTTGCAGCAGTGATCACAGCTTTACAGGCTTGACTAGGAGCAGCAGGATCAGGAGGAGGAGTATTAGGAATAATACTGCAGTTGTAGGGACAGCTGCAGCAGTAGGAGCAGATATATGAAGTGTTCAAGGATATTGTGCAGCTGAAGGAGCAGACACACCATGGGAGGCAGGAAAGAGGGCAGCAGAGGCCATCAAGAATGATGCCCAATCTGTTTTTGGTCAAACACAGGATGTTATGGGCAGATTGTCACAGCCAGAGTAAAAAAAGACTTGAAACCTGTAATATTCTGGCTCTTGAACAAAGAAAAGATCGCTTGCCTGTATATTTAATGAGACATCTTCATTCTCTGATTAAAATGTTTAGTCACTTGTGATAGGCTGTGCTTTCTGTCTAAGGTTCAAACTTTAGCCACTAACTTCTGATTTATGAGCTGACCTCAGTATTGGTTTGATGTGTTCTTTTAATTTTTCAATTGCTGATTTAATTCAAACCAGTGTACGCTGTTGACTGTATTTCTGTCTGCCCTTAAAACACTGATCGCTGTTTCTTGTTGAAAAAGCTAACCAGAAAATATCACTTAATGTACAACATCACTTAGTTAGACAGGATTCTGATGCTCGTTCTAAAACAGCTTTATTTCTTTGTGGATCACACTGTCTCATCAATGTGAACAATCAATAAAATGAAACCTGCGAAAAAATGTAATTTCTTAGTGTTTACTTGGTATGGTGATACATTTAAAAATGGTGAAAAAAATAACAGTTGTGCATTGAGAACATTATGAAAAATTTCATACAGAGTAAACCAAACATTATAATCAAAGACACAATAACTGTAAAGAGTAAAACAAGACTATATGAGACTATGTGTAGGCACAGCTAATGTCAGCATGCTAACATCCTCACAATGATAAAGCTAATATGGTGATGTCTAGTAGGTCTGATGTTTACCATGATCATCACCTAGTTTAGCATATTAGCATTTGATTATTAACAGAAGATAAAATACAGTTAAGGCAAGTTTATATTCAAGGCAAGTTTATACAGTTAATACAGTTTTGCGGATTTGGTCAAAATGAAAGTATTGGACGAATCCTGCTATATGACATGACAGGGGATCATAAAGTCAGCAGCATTCACTGTCTGAAAACCATAAATGTCAGTACAAAATTTTACTAAATAAAAAGAACAGCTGACTCAGTGAAAGAGAGAAAATGAGGACCAGAGAGAGGTTGAGGTAGAGACTGAACTGAACCGGTGTGATGTATCATTGCACTATATTTCATCAACCTCTAGAGGGCAGCGCAAAGCACCATTAGCTGAAGAAGCCACTGAAGAAGAAAGGAAACTCTATGATGAAGAGGTTCAGGAAAAACACATCCATGAAAGTCTATGATTCATTTCAACTATGTTCACTTTTCCTATATGGAGGGTGAAGATTTTACTATAAATCAGGTTTGTACTCAATAAGGTCATAGAAGGTTGGATTTGTCACATAAACGTTCATGATGGAGTCTGAGCTGTGAGGCTGAGTAGGATAACAATCCATGGCTCCATAGAATCTTTAGTTAATTGTATTTTCAGTAATTTGTATTTGTGCAACTTTGAACACGCATTTACAATTCATGATTGCGATTTTATTTGCTTTAATGACGCCCTGTTTTACTTTTTTGTGTTTAGTTTAATTGATTCTAACTTGTTTTATTTGCTTTGTGTTCTATTAAGTTTTGTATAGCATTTCCTAACTTCTTTACTGTGTTTCAAGAGGTGCTGTATGAGGTAAGGTCATTGTAACTATTATTAAAAAAAATGTTTAAATAAAGTTCAACTGCAACAGTTGCTGCATAAATGTGATGCAACTGATTTGTGGTTATGAAAACACATAAGATTTGACAAGTGATTACAACAGCTGTTGGGCCTTGCATTACGCAAAGCCCAGTTAAGGAGTGTTTATGCAACAATAAAAGAGGGATTTAGGTTAAATTTGGCTATCAATAATAATTAATGATTATTTGGGATAATTATAAATTATGATAAATAATATGATCCAATTTGCATAAGATCACCTCGGGGCACCACCCTTGAAGAAGGGAAAAGATAGAAATTTTACCAAATCAGTTTCATAAAAATGTGCTGAACTGTTTGTAACTCTGGTTAATAATTAACTCAATAACTACAATCAAATTTGCCATAACAGCTAGTAATGGTTGAAGGATTTTGGAGTCCTTGACAGTGTAGAGGTTGGCAACATTAACTCTTGTACGATATTAAATAGACAGCAAGAAGGTTCAAACGTCTTTTATTTAACACAAAGATGGAAACACACAATCTAATATGTCCTATATACAAGTGTGTGTGTGTGTGTGTGTGTGTGTGTGTGTGTGTGTGCCTGGCAGAGCAAAGAACTAATGGCGGTCAGTGATATCACATGTAGGTGTGATATGCTCTAGCCCCAAGGAATGTGTGTGTGCCTGTGAGCGTGTGTGTGTGTGTGACATGATGCCAGGTTATAGAAGATTTTTAGTTGCATGCAGAGACCCTGAGTCTGTGGGAAGCACTAACGTCGAATTAGCCGTCTAGGAAAGCAAACTACCAATAACTGGACTTGAGGTCACAAAAACACCAAACAGTGAGCAAACACATAAATTGAACACATTACATCAACCAGAGTTTAAAGTCCTGTGCTTAGCTGTGCTATGCTATGCTTTCTAAGACCAGTTCAACATTACCAGTCTTTGAAGAGAAGGTGCTGGTGGTTGCAGGAGAAAGTTGGGGCTCCAATGTTGAATGCTGTTCTTGCTGTGCAAGGTTTGATGAAAGTCGGCAGAGGAGGAAACTGGTCCCTCCTTTCCTAAGGATAGCAGCTCGGTGCTAACCTGCTTGGAGTTCCTCAGCTCCTCAGATTGGCAGGACCTTGTGTCGCTGCAGTGAGGAGAAGTTCTTTGGGCATGCTGCCAATGCAGCTTGCAGCTCTCCACAGCTTGTTGGGCCCAGAAGAAGAGATCTTGAAGGCAGGCAGCCCCGTGGGGGGGAGATGGAGAGGAGCTCTTGAAGATCCGAAGCTGAAGAAGTAGAGGGCGTCGAGTGTGAGAGAGAGAGAATAATGAAGGCACTGGGGTTTTGACTACCTGATCTGTCACCCTGACCAATAGTAGCTCAGACCTGAATTTTGCACTTAGGTGTGAAGAATTGGGAATTCTGGGACACAGAGTCCATTTTGAAATCCACAATGAATGACTTCATCTGTGGGTCCCAGCACATGTCAGAAGCCGTAAATCACCTTAATAATCAGTACTTGGCAGACTGTTGTTTGTTTGATGGTTTGTGAAAAAAATATCATACCAGAGCAGTGGCTGACCCAGGATGTTTAAGGTTCAGGGGTGAAAAACCTAAAAAGAGCACCAGCTCTACGAGATGGGACAAACAACAGGGCACTTTATTAAGTTGTCCCCACAGTAAGGGAGCCCTCTGGGTGACAATTGCAGCATTTCTTTGAGTACTGTTGCTATTTTAAGCAACAAGACTGAGATAATGACAATATTCACATGCTGCTAAGAGGCAGAAAGCCACAACAATGTATAGTATATGAAGTATTATTATTATTATTACTTTTATAAGTATTTGTTACGGCCGTCACCGAGCTCTGCCTCCGTTTTTGTGTGTGTGTGTTTGCCTGTCTCTCAGTGATGTTTCAGGATGTGGGTGCTCCTCCTTCTTGGCCTGAGGGAATCTGATTGGACCGGCACCTGTAACGACGCACTAATCTGGGCGGAGCAAGTCACGGAAGTGGCTATAAATTTCTGGCCAGCATGGCAGTCGAGGAAGCTGTGATTACCACTGAGCAGCACGCCACTGTGTCTCTCGAGATTGTACATTTGAATTCTGTGATTGAGACACTTGTCAATTGTCTGTGGACTGGGCCAGGTTTAGACACTCTTTAGAGTACTGATTGCACACACATGTAGTTTTTCTTTGTTAGACTGTGAGAAAATTACATAGTCTTCCTTTTGTTATCACACGTACTGTAAGGACAGGAGGGGGGAGAGAGAGCCACAGGAGGGGGCACATCCCCACATGGAAAGATACACAAGTTTAGATAAGATGACATTTGCTGTCCCATCTGTTACATCAAAGGGTCACTGTCCTGGGAAGACAGGATACACCCAAATATCAAAGAGGCATTATTCTGTAAATAAAATGTTTTATGACTGTTGTAAATGAAGGTAACCTCCTCTCTGTTTCTGTACTTAAGGGATAACAATTTAGAGTTCAGGAGAAAATGCTTTGGCCTTCTTTCCACGCTGTGTGTTTTTATTAAATGACATCTGATTCATACGCTGAAGTCTGAAGTTCTTTGGAGACTTAGCAACTCTCTACCTCAGAAAGGAGAATTTCCACTACAAGACCCACTAGGAAGAGGGGTACTGTTTCGACTGTTTTTGTTGGGAGTAATCTGGAAGTAGATAGAGAGGGGTTTTTTTTTTCAGTTTGTTTAAAAACAGTAGCTCAATTTTCGAGTCCTCTTTTGGTTATATTTGTTTCTTTGATTTAACAGCACCCGCAGGCCCTCTGTCCTTCGTTTATTGGTTGTGTTTTTTTGACAATCCCGCTTCCATAAAATAAATAACTCTAAATTACCAATATCACCTGGTTTTATGTTACTTTCTTTTCCCCTATCGAGCCTGGTCGTAACACTATTAGATTTACTTTTTTTAATCAAGTATTTTAAAATGAGAGAAAACAATTGTGTTTTTCTTGTATGACTTTTCTGCTTTTTTCTGCTTTTCAGCTTGACATCAGAGCCAGAGCTTATTATTAATGCTTACACTTGTATAAAAATAGAAGTGCATTGTGTGATATGCTCCATTAGCCTGCTGCCAAGAAACAAGTCAAGCAGGTGGAAAAGGGGAAGTGAGAGGCAAAGCGAAACAAGATCGATGAAAAGACGCAGTGGCAACATCCTCTGCACTGATTTTAACTTTGGAGACATGAACGGTAAGTTTTGGTTATTTTTAAAAAAAGTATTTCTAATAAACAGAAAGTTAAATTATTGTGCTGAAATCAAAATCAATAGGAGGTTTGCGTGTGGTTTTTGTTTCTCATGTGATGTGTTGTTGCATTCATGAGTGTTTAGTAATGTTTGATCTAGCAACCACAATAATGTCCACTGTGAAATTCGATAACTTCACTTACAGCACTTAAAGAGTATTAGTAGTAGTAGTAGTTGTAAGAGTAGTGTGTTTGTGTGTGTGTGTCTGTGTGAGAGCAGAGCCTCACCACTGTTGGGCTTCTTTTTCTCTCCTGCAACATCAGGTCACAGCAGATTAACATATACATCGCTGACCCAGAGTTTTTATTGTCTTCTTGCAGCAGCAAGGAGGATTGTGGTCTTGGGAAAAACTGGAGCTGGCAAGAGCAGCCTTGCCAACACCATCTTTGGAGAGGCTGTGTTTGAGACAGATGATTCACCCGAAATTGGAACGATCAGATGCCAAGCAGAAACCAGATCAGTCAATGGAAGAATCATCACGTGGATCGACACTCCTGGGTTTTTTGACACAAGGGAGGATGAGGAGAAGATGAAGCTTGAGATCATGAGGTGTATTGCTGAGTGTGCTCCTGGACCACATGCCTTTCTCATTGTGCTTAAAGTAGAGAAATTCACAGTGCATGAGCAGGCAGTCATAGAGAAAATGCAAAAATATTTCTCTGAAGAAGCTTTCAAATACACCACCGTTCTCTTTACTCATGGTGATGAGCTCCGTGAAGGACAGACAATTGATGATTTTGTAAATCAGTGTGAACCTCTGCATGATCTGGTGAAGAAGTGTGGAGGTCGGTGCCACGTCGTCGACAATAAACGCTGGAAAGAAGAAAAAAAACATGAATACAGGAGCAACCAGTTTCAGACAGAGGCGCTACTCAAGACAATAGACAGGATGACTGAGGCAAACAAAGGAGGCTGCTACACCAATGAGATGCTGCACCCTTAGCAAAAAGTAGTTTATTCAAGTGTACAACAAGTATACTTATTTTATACTAAAACTGAGGCAGTATACTTGAAGTGTACTTTTTATATACTACATTTTAGTATAGTGAAGTATACTTGGCTTATACTGAAAAGTATAAAGAATAGTCTAAGACTACGTACATTAATACTCTGACTTATACTTTAATATTAAAGCTTATACTTGTACTTTAGTATACTGTGGACTGTGGCGCAAAGACTCTTGGGTTTTCTGTTGTTGTTAGTGTAATTATGGTTTGTGAATGTGTTTGTGAATAAGATGATGTGTAAGATGGTTGCGGGTTAATTCACATCCTTGTTCTGTGGTTAAATTGTGTCGAATTAACAAAGATGATAAAAATGTTGGCACCGTGAGTGAAGGGGTGTTTTCCAGGAGAAACTTCCCATCTGTTAAGCAGTGGGTATGGTGGATCTCTTGCTAAAGCTTGTCACATTGCAAGTGGTAATACTTTCAATATCTCAATGTAAGTACAGAAAAAGGTTGACTTATTGAGTTGTGCTTACATTTAATTTAGCAGAATAAAAATGTTTTTCACTACATACATTTGCCTTGAGGTATTACCCCTGTTATAAACTTACATGTTAATTGACTAAAATGTGGACTAGAAGTATATACTTAGTACACTAGTAGTATATAGATTAGTGTACTTGTTGTATACTTGAAAGTGTACTTCTGTAAACTTAAAATGACCTTATAAAATATACTTAAAGTATACTTTTATAAACTTAAAATGTTCCAATTTAGTCCAAAGAAGTATTAAATAAGTATACTTTCTAGTATGCTACAAGTACATGGTCCATAGTATACTTGCTATACTTATACTTATACTCAAGCATACTTAATAAAATGAACTTCAAGTATACTACTTTTTGCTAAGGGCAGGCATCTGAGAGGAAAATACAAGAGGAAGAGCGCAAACTGTTGTCTGCAGAGATGTCAAACGAAGCAATCAGACAGCAGGCTAAAATTGTGTTTGCTGCGATCGTCTTGACTGCGAGCCCAGGAGTCACAACAGCAGCTTTGCTGGGACTTTTCCTTAGTGAGAAAGTATTGAGCAGGACAATAGCATTAGCACTAGGAGTAGCAAAGGGAGCAGCAAGAGGAGCAGAAGCATCGCCGCAATAGATGCAGCACAGGGAAGCACCCTTCTTTAAAGTAGAAAGCTGTTCAAAGTTAAGTTAAAAGCAATACTGAAGCAACATTATGTATCTTTTTAGCTTAAAATAACTGCTTCAAAATCACTTTGATGCAATACAGTGTCTTGTAATAGGGTGAATGGTGTCCACTCTGTCCGGCCTATCACTTAATTCTGCACTGTGTACCTTCAGTGAGAGGGTAGGATCACAGCGTTACATACATGTTGACTTGGGGGGGTGAATTGCAAAAAATGCCAATTCCTGAATAATGTTGCTTGAAGTGTTTTTATCACATTGTGCACCTAAATGCTAGTATCTAACCCAACAACACCAAAAATGTTGCAAGATGGTATTCTTAATTGTATTTTAGAGGTATTTCCTGGAAAACAATAAAAACTCATCCTGCACTTGGCAGTGTATAATAGTTTTATGTCCAGTAAAGGCTCTGTTAATTTTCATGATGCTGCCATGGATTACTGTTAAAAAACACAACTTTATATCTATTTTTCAGTGCTTTAGATAAAACTGGATCATGTTTTATCGAGTACACGTTGTCTCTTATACTGTCCTTCAGCTGCCTTTTCTCATCTCTTGACAGCTGTATTGTTGGTAAAGCAACCACTAACGAGCAGCATGTGAGGGAAATTCTCTAACATCCCTTTATTATGTTGTGCTTGCATATGAAACTTTATAAATATGGATGCAACATTATGTGTGTAGGGTGAAAACTTAAGTCTGTGGGCCTCTTGCATGATTTCTGTCCAGTGACAGTTTTATAGTTGCAGAGCATATGTTAATATTGAGGGCTGTAACATAGATAAGAACTCAGTTAAGGAGTTCATGCTAAAAGGTGTTTTTGTAACCTCCTCTGTGTAACCTCTCCTGTGCATATGTGTTCTGAAAATGGTTGATGTATGACACATAAAGTATGGAATGTATTTGAATGTTAAATTAAATTTTAACGTGAGGTGGATGTGCATGAAGTGGGAATGTTATTTAAGTGAGGTCACATGTAACCTTGGGACTACTATGATTGTGTGTCGGTGTCTGCTACAATAAAGGATGAGGAGAGAATGCCTCTCTTCAGTCATCATATATGCGCTGCTGATGAGTGACTCTTGCTTGCAAACAATGAAGAACTTACAGAGAAGAAATATTGTGTCAAACTTGTGTTTTGTCCAACTCTCATCTGGGCTACGCAAGTGACTGATTTTCAGAACCCCACCTTTGCTGGAGATGAGGTTCCCCCAGGGCGTCATGCAAGCTAGAACACCCACTGATTATTACTATTAATAGGTATACTGATGCCTGTATGGGGTTATTGTGTGAAAACAATTGCAACATGTGTTGATCAATCCTGCAGCGTGCAGCCAGGAAACAAGTCAGACAGGTTGAAAGAAAACAAAGCAAGAGCCAAGTCCGAGCAGGAGAGCAACAGTAAAGACTCACCTCGAGACGTTGCGTGGATCTGAGTGACTTTTGTGGTGGTCTGATTTCGTGAGCATGGACGGTAAGTTATAACTTATTTCCTTTAATCAGCTGTTGTGTCAACAAGGACCACCAAATACTGTAGCTCATGCCAATGTGGCATTCTTATAACTCAAAGTAAGTATTTCAAACGACAGTTTTGTTGCTGTCTTTTAATATATTTTATTCAGAAGAGTTTATTTTACTTTTTTTCTTTTTTACATAATTTAAGGTCTGACAAAACCTTGTGAATGACCTAGTAGTAAAATCATATTTAGATAATAATACTCTATTTTCCAATTATGCATTTCTAACTTTCAACCATCCAATTCATCCAATAATTTATTTATTTTGTATTTATTTGTTTTAGTTTAATTTAATTTTTAAAAGGTATCAGCATCCTTGAGCTTATCAGAGTGTTTAGAATTAGGAGTTAACTTCCTTATGTGCACCTGTCAGGTAGCTCTGGTGTCTCACTGTGACTAATTAGTAAACTGTGACCCCACACATACTATATATTCTATCAAAATCCTAAAAGATGAAAGTTCTGTCTTTCCTACTTGTGATTTTTCACAGTTTTTTTAATGTAATTAGCTTTATTTCACGCTGAGTATTCACCCTTAACCACGGCCGGTGCCAGGAGTTTGTTCTTCTGGTGCTAAGGGAGGGCTGGACCATTACATGTGAGCGCTAAGAGAATAGTCGATTTACATGACTTAAGAGTTACTTTATCAGGAAGTATTCATCTTTTTAACTGACTATAGCAAAATATCGTATAAGTCTAGACTTGGACTTAGACTTAGATTTAGACTCAGGGGAAATTGTTTTCCACAGCACCATATCTATCAGTACCAAACTGTTCATACAGCAACACAAAATAAAAACAACCCACATAGTACTGAACAGCCTAATACAAGTGACCACCAGGCAATGACAAAAACATTCGGTGAACGACTCCAGCACAGGACAGTATACCTGCTGCCAAAATTAAAGGTCTTTCCATATGTCTTCATAAAAATACTTTAAAATGCTTGACAACAGATTAGTGATGTGATTATAGCATCATCTAACCCCACTGTGGCGCCATGCGTGTAGCATTTTTGTTTTTTGGGTGTTCAACTTTTATTCTGACAGGAATATTCCTATTGTGATTCTTTGTTACAATGGAGTCCTGGTTGATACATCAGCATAAAATGTTTAAATAACAAACGTAAAACAAACTATACAAGATTTTGAATAAAGGAAACAACCAATTAGCTATTAATGAAAAGTGAATTTGTCGGTGCTCGGTTTTTTCCCACGGCATCACACGGTTTGTACACTGTTGCAACAGTTACGCTGTCTTCAGGTGGCATTGCTCTCCTGTCCTCTTGTATCGTCTCTCGACATTTGTATTATTTTTTCGTCCAGGTGATTCTTAATAAAGTCGTCGGACCAAATGTAAATGTTATATTTGGTCTCCTCTTCTACCCATGTGCTCTTGTGATGCAAGGTTTTAGCTAATCATACCTTCCTGTAATTGGTCAGAAAGTCTATCCAAAACAACGCGAAGAGATAAATGTACCGATTTAATGATACCAAGTTATTCTCTTCCAGTGCCAAACACCAGGAGGATCGTCCTACTGGGAAAAACCGGAGCTGGAAAAAGCAGCCTGGCTGACACCATCTTTGGAGAAGCCAAATTCCAAATAAACGATTTCAATGACTTGAAAACACACTGTACACAAGCCGAAACCAAGTCTCTCAATGGGAAGAGCATCACTCTGATCGATATGCCTGGTTTCTTTGATGGGGAGAGGTCTGAGGAGGAGATGAAGCCTGAGATAGTGAGGTGTATCACAGAGTGTGCTCCTGGGCCTCACGCTTTTCTCATTGTGCTCAAAATGGAGAGATTCACAGATAAGGAGCAGGAAGTCATCAACAAAATATGCCAGCTTTTCTCTGAAGATGCCCTCAAATATGCTGTAGTCGTCTTCACTCACGGTGACCAGCTCCCTGAAGAGATTAAAATTGAGAAGTATGTGGCTCAAAGTGAGGGTCTGAGCGATCTGGTGAAGAAGTGCGGAGACCGTTGCTGTATTGTTGATAATAGATACTGGAAAAGCAGCCAAGGGGATGAATACAGGAGCAACCAGTTCCAGGTGGCAGAGCTGCTCAACACCATAGACAAGATGGTGATGGCGAACAATGGAGGATACTTCACCAATGAGATGCTACAAGAAATGGAGAACGCAATACGGACCGAGGTGGAGTGCATCGGAAAGCCATCCGGACACATGACAGATGAAGAGATCAGGAAACAGGCTAAAATCAGCGTCTTTAAGAAGCGGTTTGACAGCTCACTACGAACATGGTTCAGACGTTTAGTGGGTTTCACATTCATAGCTGGAGGAGCGGCTGTTTCAGCTGTGTGGATCTATTTAAGAGGTGGGGAGGCATTAACAAAAGCACCACTTGAAGAAGTTTGTACAGGACTGGGAGATGTGGTAGAAAAAATAGTAGTCGAGACAGCCAGTACAATGGTAGAGGTCGCTGAGGAGGTAATCCCACAAGAGACATTTGAATCCTTCACGGCCAAACTTTTTGATTTGTATGAAAGAATATTCAATCCTTGGAATCCATTCGACTGAACACCGAATCAAATAAAAAGCAGCCCCTCAGAGGTTGACATCAGTGTATTAATTGTCGCAATCCTACACAGGTCATGTCAAATTATATTTAAAACTAGTAAGCTATAAAATTGAAGGGTCGACTTTGAATCCAAAAGTAAATTGAGTGGCAAAATAATCAAAAATGGAAATGTGTGTGTGTTTCTGACAGACCCAATTTGATTAATGATCCTATAGGACAAGTTCGCCTCAAAAATGAATATTCAGTCTCCTCCTAAAACAACTGAAGCAGGTGGGGACAACTGAAAACCACAAAAGGTGTCCAGTTTTGTCCAGCATGATCCAAGTCTTCAGAAGCACAGCGATTACAAAATTGATTTAAAAATGTGTTTTTTTACACCCTTTTCTTATCAATTTGGAATCTCAGTGTAACGGGAGGCACAGAGACAGGACCCAAAGCGCAGGACGCAGAGCTCAGAGAAGGTGTCTTTAATCAAAAAGGGGTTCGGTACACGGGTTATCAGTCCAGACAGGCAAACAATACAAGAGGGTCAGGCAGAGGCAGCGTCGGAGAAACCAGGCAGAAGTCCAAAAAACCAGAAAGATACAATCACTAGGAGCTCGGAGAAAAAGGCTGGAACGCTAGACAAAACTAAGACGAACTGGCACAGGAGGTGGGGGAGACAGGCAACTTAAGCACACAGGTGAGACAAAGAGACACAGGTGAAGCACATCAGGGCGGGGCAGGTAATCACACAGGAGGGAAGGACACAAGGACGGGAGGTGATGACCTGGAACAGAGACAACAGTGAGAACCAAAATACAATACAAGAAGCACAGGAGAGAAACTGGCAAGGTAAAAGGGGAACACTTAGCTGGGCGACGTGACAGTACCCCCCCCCCCCCAACGGCCGACTCCTGGCGGCCGAGGCTCCCCGGGACGCTCGCGGTGGAAGTCCCGTATAAGGTGAGGGTCCACGATGTGCCTGGTGGGAACCCAAGATCGTTCTTCCGGGCCGTAGCCCTCCCAGTCAACCAAGTACTGGAACCCACGTCCTCGTCGGCGAACAGCCAAAAGCTTGCGGACAGTGAAGACAGGGCCTCCATCCACGATTCGGGGGGGAGGCGGGGTTCTGGATGCAGGGACCAGAGCGCTCTCTCTTGCGGGTTTCACCTGGCTGATGTGGAACGTAGGGTGCACCCTCATAGTTCTGGGGAGTTTAAGCTTCACAGCAAAAGGGTTAATAACTTTAGAGATGATAAACGGTCCCACAAACCTTGGGGCAAGCTTCCTGGCTTCCACATGACGGAGGGGCAAGTTTTTGGTCGAAAGCCACACTCTTTGTCCTTCCAGATAAGTGGGCCCCTTGGAGCGACGCCTGTCTGCTCCCACCTTATACTGGTCCGAGCGGTGCAGTAGGGAGCGTCTGGCAGTGTCCCATATGCGGCGGCAGCGGCGGACCAGGGCAAGGGCTGACGGGACGTTGACCTCTTCTTCCAGGGCGGGGAAGAGGGGGGGTTGGTAACCATAAACACAATGAACAGGTAAGAAACCAGAGGAGGAGCTAGGAAGGGAGTTGTGGGCATATTCTGCCCAGATGAGATGTTTACTCCAGGAGCCAGGGTTCTGGGTGGCAAGACAACGAAGGCTGGTTTCCAGGACTTGGTTTAAGCGCTCTGTCTGACCGTTGGACTGCGGGTGATAACCTGAGGACAAGCTGGCCGTGGCTCCCAGGAGCCGACAAAAGGTCTGCCAAAACTGAGACACAAATTGGGGACCCCGGTCGGAGACGATGTCCCTTGGCAGGCCATGGAGCCGAAACACGTGTTGGAGCATTACCTCAGCTGTCTCCTTGGCTGAGGGCAACTTCTGCAGGGGAATAAAGTGAGCCATCTTGGAAAAGCGATCAACAACGGTGAGAATGGCTGTGTTACCTTCTGAAGGAGGAAGTCCAGTAACAAAGTCCACTGAAATGTCCGACCAGGGCCGCTGTGGCACAGGGAGGGGGCGGAGCAGGCCAGCTACGGGGTGGCGAGAGGTCTTGCATTGTGCACACACCGGGCAGGCAGTTACATAGTCTGTGATGTCCCTCTCCATGGCAGGCCACCAAAATCTCTGCCTGGTCACAAAGAGGGTCCGTTTAACTCCTGGATGGCACGAGAGTCGTGAAGCGTGGGCCCAGTGAATGACCTGTGAGCGGAGAGGGTTAGGGACAAATAGCCGATTCGGCGGGCAGCCGGCCGGCGGTGGGTTATTAACATTAGCTCGTAGAACCTGGGCTTCAACTTCCCAGGAGACAGCCCCCACTACGCAGGACAGGGGGAGAATGGTGCTGTCAGACTGACCGTTACTCCTGGCCGAAAACAGACGAGAGAGTGCATCTGGCTTTGTGTTCTTGGAACCTGGACGATAGGACAGAGTGAAATTGAATCGGGTAAAAAAGAGGGCCCACCTTGCTTGACGGGCGTTGAGTCTCTTTGCCTTCTTCAGGTACTCCAGATTCTTGTGATCAGTCCACACAAGGAAAGGGGTCTGTGCTCCCTCCAGCCAGTGCCGCCACTCCTCCAGTGCCACCTTCACCGCCAGTAGTTCTCTGTTGCCCACATCATAGTTCTTCTCAGCAGGGGAAAGCCTTTTAGAGAGAAAAGCACAGGGGTGCAAACGACTGTCTGCTGCAGACCTTTGGGACAGGACTGCTCCTATGCCCACGTCCGAGGCATCCACCTCTACAATAAACTGGCGTTCGTGATCAGGCAGGGTGAGTATGGGAGCAGACGAGAAACTCCTCTTAAGGGTACTGTAAGCAGCGTCGGCACGGGTGTTCCACTGGAAGAGAGTCTTGGGAGAGGTTAAAGCATGTAGAGGTGCAGCAATAGAGCTAAAATTTCTGATAAATTTCCTATAAAAATTAGCAAAGCCCAAAAATCGCTGCACCTCCTTTCTAGAGGTGGGAACCGGCCAGTCAGCCACTGCCCTCACCTTTTCCTGATCCATAGCCACCTTGCTTTGGGAGACCCTAAAGCCGAGGAAGGAGACCGAGTGAACGTGAAATTCACACTTCTCGGCCTTGACATAGAGCTGGTGCTGGAGGAGACGCTGCAGAACCTGGGTGACATGCTGGATATGAGCCTGCTCATCGGGAGAGAAAATCAGGATATCATCCAGATATACAAAAACAAAGTCATTCAAAAAGTCTCTGAGGACGTCATTCACAAGGGCCTGGAACACTCCAGGAGCGTTCATTAAGCCAAAAAGGCATCACAAGATATTCGTAATGCCCGCTGGGGGTGTTAAAGGCAGTCTTCCACTCATCCCCCTCCCTGATTCTGACCAAATGATAGGCGTTGCGGAGATCTAGTTTGGTGAACCACTTGGCTCCCTGCAGGGACTCGAACGCAGATGCGATCAGAGGGAGGGGGTACCTGTTCTTGATGGTGATGTCGTTCAAACCTCTGTAATCAATGCAAGGCCGTAAAGACTTATCCTTTTTGTCCACGAAGAAGAATCCTGCACCGGCAGGGGAGGAGGAAGGACGGATAATTCCAGCAGCGAGGGAGTCATCAATGTACTTCTTCATGGCTAGGGTCTCAGGTCTGGACAGGGAGTATAACCTCCCCTTAGGTGGAGAGGTTCCTGGAAGGAGCTCAATGGCGCAGTCATAAGGGCGATGTGGAGGGAGAGAGAGAGCTCGGGCCTTATTAAACACCTCCTTAAGCTGGTGGTAACAGGAGGGGACCCTAGAGAGGTCAGGGTACTTGGCGTCCTCCGCGGGAGACAGAGCCTTGGGGGCGGGGAAACACTTTCCCCTGCACTCTTTTCCCCAAGATATCACCTGGTTAGTGTTCCAGTCAATGTGTGGGTTGTGTGAGGATAGCCAGGGGTGACCCAAAATTAGGGGGTGCTGAGGAGCCTTGAAAACATGGAAACTAATCCTCTCCGTGTGAGAGTCCGGGAAGGAGAGGAGGAGTGACTGTGTGTGATTGGTGACCTTGCAGATAAGTCTGCCGTCCAGAGCGAAGGCCTCAATGGGTGTCTGGAGCCGATACGTCTTTAGGCTGAGAGAACTAACAAGAGCAAAGTCCATAAAGTTAGCATCAGAGCCAGAGTCAATGAACACAGGGGTTACAATAGTTTGTGAAGGAGAGGTCAGAGTGACTGTGACTGGTAGCTTAGCAGGATTGGAAATAGACAGAGTACTGCTGGTGAGGACCTTTACCTTGCTGGGCGGCGCGGAGCCTCTCCGAGGGCAGGTGGCGATATAATGTCCGCTCAGTCCACAGTAAAGGCACCTCCCCTCCACCATGCGGCGCTGTCGTTCCTCAAGGGAGAGACGGGTGCGCCCCAGCTGCATGGGCTCCTCCGTCGGAGTTGCGTCAGACCTGGGAGGAGATGAGTGGCGCCACGAAGAAAACGGGGACCGTCCACCGGAGTAATGGCGTCCCTGCTGGCGGGGCGGAGAACATGCTGACCTGCTGCGACCCAGCTCTCTTTCAAACAAACGCTTGTCTATCTTGATGGCCAAGGCGATGAGGGCATCAAGGCCGTCAGGCAAATCGAGAGGAGTGAGTTGATCCTTGAGGGGCTCAGATAGGCCTTCGATGAAAGTGTCGAACAGAGCCTCCGGATTCCAGCCGCTCTCTGCTGCGAGGGTCCGAAACTCGATGGCGTAATCGGAGACCCGGCTTCCTCCCTGCCGCAGCCGCACCAGAGCCCGTGCTGCCTCCCGGCCGGGAGTAGTCAGCTGAAAAATCTGGGTAAAAGACTTGGTGAACCGGGCAACAGAGTTGCAGATGGCCGTCTTCCGGCTCCACTCAGCCGTGGCCCAGGCCTCGGCCCGACCCGTCAGGTGAGAAATAATATACGCCACTTTGGCTCGCTCAGAAGGAAAGGCAGCCGCCTGGAGCTCGAAGTGGAGTTCACATTGTGTGAGGAAAGCTGTGCAATCACCTGAGTCCCCGGAGAAAACGGCAGGCTTGGAGAGGTGAAGAGGGATGGGATGAGGTAGAGGAGCGGTGGGTCCCGGAGAAGACGCCTCGGCGCTGCTGGGAGGAGGTGGCGGTGGCGACGGCGTCTTCTGTGCCTGCTCCACAAACATAGCGAACTGTGCTCCCATTGAGCTCATCCATTTCTCCTGCCTGTCAGCGAGCCCCTGCATCTCTCGAGTCAGAGCGGCGATGTGGTCGTCTTGGCTCTGGATCCTCTGTGCATGCGCCTGCAGCACAGAGCCAGCGTCCGCTGGGTCCATCTTGGCCAGTTCGTTCTGTAACGGGAGGCACAGAGACAGGACCCAAAGCGCAGGACGCAGAGCTCAGAGAAGGTGTCTTTAATCAAAAAGGGGTTCGGTACACGGGTTATCAGTCCAGACAGGCAAACAATACAAGAGGGTCAGGCAGAGGCAGCGTCGGAGAAACCAGGCAGAAGTCCAAAAAACCAGAAAGATACAATCACTAGGAGCTCGGAGAAAAAGGCTGGAACGCTAGACAAAACTAAGACGAACTGGCACAGGAGGTGGGGGAGACAGGCTACTTAAGCACACAGGTGAGACAAAGAGACACAGGTGAAGCACATCAGGGCGGGGCAGGTAATCACACAGGAGGGAAGGACACAAGGACGGGAGGTGATGACCTGGAACAGAGACAACAGTGAGAACCAAAATACAATACAAGAAGCACAGGAGAGAAACTGGCAAGGTAAAAGGGGAACACTTAGCTGGGCGACGTGACACTCAGTGCTTCCAAAGACTTGAAATATGCCAGATGCCATTTTGTGCCTTGCTTTTGGCTGTTGGTGTTGTTTTTTTTTACATTTAAAACAAGTCCCCATCTACTTCAGCTGTTACTCCAGAAATGTTTTATCAACTACGAAACTTCAGCCATGAAGGTGAGTAGATAATTGCTGACTTCTGATTTCTGGGTGGGCTTACCCTTTAAAGCTAAAAGTGGTTGTTGGGTTAGATATTCTCTATGACTTTATGCTGTTTCAGTGGGATATGCTACCATTTTTATGTGTGCATTTCACTTTCATTTTTAGTTTCATCACACCATGAACATTTAAGAGGCAAGGAGTGTATAAAATTAAAGACAAGTGAGCTGCGTAATGACAATTGTGAAAGCTTGACTCACTGCTTAAAAGAGACTAAAAGAGAACACTCTTTAATTTGTTTTGTTGCGGCTTTGTGGGAGTACAATACCGAATCAATGGTGTTTAATGACGATGATTGCATCGTTTTTTGCAATAAATCTATTGAGCAGCAACAAAAAAAAAAGCTGATTCAAGCTGGTCACGTCTTTATTTCAGTTGCTTCCTTTTTTCACATTCACATGTAATTTTAAAGTGTAAGACCAACAACACTGTTTTCTTATAGATAAAATCTATTTTAAGACAAAAAATACAATTATTTTATGACTGAAGTAGATGGGGACCAGTTTTTATGTGTAAAAAAATCTACAACTACAAAAAAAAAAGAAAAAAAAAAGAAAAACATGAAATGGTTGCTTAGGTAATCCAAGTCGGAACAAAAGTAGCTCAACCGTGTGTTGATGACTTTAATGACTTTAATAAATTTTGACCGGACGAGCTGTCATTTCTTGGTTGTGTCAAATCCCAATCTACATCAACTGTTTAGGAGAATGCTACAACACTTTTGTAGTGAGGCTTCAGGAATATTTTGGAGACTACAAAACTTCACCAGAGGGTGAGTCAGATAATGACCAAAGTTTTACCTTTAGGTTTAATGTGTGTGTTTAAAAGCAGCCTTGAATCTCAATTCCTAACTGTCATTTTTATTTTGTAAGATTCTTAAAGACAAGAAGAAACTTAGAACCATTCTCACACTTATGAGAAAGAAGTAATCTGGCTACTGGCCAAAGTTTAAACACGAAGGCCTTGATTTCAGTCTGTGCACTTGTACAGTTGGTTCCCAGCAGTGGGGTATTGATGCTGCCAACACAAACAGATAAAACAAATTCCTTTCAGCTTGTTCTGTTTCAGATAAAACACTCCACCTTTAAAAGGTATGAACAGGTGCAGCACCACTTCTATTGTCAATGAATAATTATATGTTGTGTACAGAAAAACTTTTGGCATGACACATATTATTACGAACCCTTCAAAAAAGCAGTGGAGCCAGAAGAGTGGAGTACCCAACTATTGTCGGCTTTTACAGCCTGATCATTCTCACGGTGGAAACACCTGATGCCAATTAAAATAGCATTCTTTTGAAGCTGTACCTTGTAAGCCACAGTCACCACCCTAAACAGCTATTAAGGGTGCTGCCACCACCCTCCCCGCCACGTTCCATCCAAATCAAAGATTCGATTATGAGAAAACAAAGCAAGCAACTGCAGCTCTTGAAGGTGGCCGGTACTGCATATCTAACTAGACTTTTCTTTTACAACCATTTCCATGCAAGTGGGATTAACAAACGGTCACATGATTTCAAGAGAGAGACATTCTTAAGGGATGCATAAATTAACGTGTGCCTTAATTAGAATAAGATAAAATGTGAAATTGCCTGATTCATGCCCACACATGCCGCTTCAATGACAACACCAAAAAAAGGGAAAACATTTATTTTTATTTAATTTTTTCAATCATAATTTAGCTTTTGCTTATAATTCTTTGAATGTGCAGAAGTGTGTCTGTCATTTCCTTTTACTGCACATTTCAATAAAGCTGCAATGCAATGAAGGAATTTACAATGAAATGGTATTTCAAGGGATTAGGAGATGTTTTCTCTTATTAATTTGTGGGTGAAAGTAACCAAAAGGTACAAATGAGATCAGCATAACATACCTTTTTTTATCTCTAAAAAGAAATCCTCTCACTCATTCAGGGTGGTCACATATGCAAGCTAAAAGCACTTCACATCTCATCCATTACAGTGATCTGCATTCTCAAGATTTCCAGTTTTACTTCATTTCATCAGAGTTTTCTAACTAAACTATAGACTGTTCCCTTATTTTGTCCACAGCATTTAGGGTGGATCAACATCCCCCTTAATGATCTGTTTTAAATCTCACTCTTACAAATCTTTTACTTTAATTATTACTTATTTATTTGACCTCATTCCACTCCATTTTTACATGTTGTCAAAAATTCTGTTTATAGAAATAGTGCCTGTGTAAAAAATAAAACGACATTCCTCGCAATGCACGTGAACAGGTGACACTCACGCTGTTGTTTGGGCAAGTTCGGTCAATCAAGTCAAACGGGTAGAAAATGAAAGTGCCGTCCAACCATAGCAACAGAAAAGGTGGAAAGTTATGCGGCGAGGACATCCAGCAGTATTGACGACTACAGTGATTTCTTTTCAGACAGCATGGACGGTAAGTTGAGTCATTTTAGACTTTTAATGCAGCAAAAGTAGCAACTTCACAACTCTAATAGCACTGATAGCTAAATGTGTAGTTGACTTAAAAGATGTTTAACTGTGATGTGTCTTTCAACAAACAATGAAATGCTTTATAAAAAATTAATTAAGAAATTGTAAAGGTTAATAGACAAGACTTGCAATTTCATAATGAACATCCAGATGTTTATAGAACTGCACACTATTTATTAACCATTTACAAAGTATTATGAACATCCATTAAATTTACAATAAACAGTTGCTTGATAAAAAGTTTATAAAGCATTTAATTGTTTGCAAATTATCAACTAAGATTGAGTTATCTATGAATTTAACATTTATCAATGATAGTAACTTAAAAGTGTTACCAAAGTACAATATTTTCCTATGAAATGTAATGAAGTAAAGGTGTAAAG
Source organism: Sparus aurata (assembly GCF_900880675.1). Classification (NCBI taxonomy): domain Eukaryota; kingdom Metazoa; phylum Chordata; class Actinopteri; order Spariformes; family Sparidae; genus Sparus; species Sparus aurata. Next base: position 16,036,827 of record NC_044196.1, on the reverse strand, counting down.
TAGCATGAAATAGATACACTAAAATTACATATCAAGTGTCCCAGATGTGTATATGCGAACATAAAACAGTTCAGCAAAAACACTTAGCCACTGTCATTGGTGTCAACACTGAGTGACTTGCTGTACACTGACTAGATTTACAGGAAATCTGGTTCAGTTCCTCAGAAGGAGTTGACGATCCCTTAACTTTTTTCATCTGGCGCCATCATCAGGCCAAAAACATTACTGGTTTAGTACTTTGGTTTATGAGCAAAGTACTGTAGAACCAAATGGCAATCTCATCAGCATCAATAGTACAATGGAAGTTTTACAATGCCTCAACAAAACCAGCCAAGCAAAAACACAGAAAAAAAGCAATGTAACACGCATTGTTATATGCGTTTCCTTAGGCAAAAGGCTAAACAATTGTCCTTTGGCATGTTTTTCATTCATAATTAACACGTAAAGGCATACAACACAAAAAGATACGACCATGTTTGTTTGATTTCTTTTGTTTACTCCCATGTTCTACTTTGTGTTAGAGTTAATTAGCAACTGTTTGCATGCTACCACACTGTAAGACGGTCACCAAGATAAACATTACACCTGCTAAACATCAGCATGTTAGCATTGCCACTGTGAATAAGTTAGCAAGCTTTGTTGGTTGGTTTGTCAGCAGGATTAAACGAAAACTACTGAACGGATTTCCATGATATTTGGATGGAGAATTGGTCTCGGCCCAGAATAGAGCCTGTTAACTTCTCACATTTTTGCTCACTTTCTATAACATTGCGAGATAGGGTGTTTGTTGACATTCTCGTTAATTTGTTCAGGAAAGAGTTAATGGAGTACAATTTGATGCAGATGCTGGATTTTTTGATTTTATGGTTAAGAGGGGGGCTATAATTTAGTGTGATACAGGGCTTTTGTTTTTATATTATATGCTCGACTGAGTGCCATTCTAGTTTACAGACCAAATAATCTGTTAAATGGAAAAAATAATCACTAGGTTAATCATCAATAAAAAGAAGTTAACAGTGTCGCTGTTCTCTCCTGTAGAGCTGACTTCAAGGAGGATCGTCCTACTGGGAAAAACTGGAGCTGGAAAAAGCAGCCTGGCTAACACCATATTTGGAGAGCAGCTGTTCACTATAAACGATTCTCCCAACTCGGGCACAACCAAATGTCAAGCAAACACCAGGTCTGTCAAAGGAAGAAGCATCACTCTGATCGACACTCCTGGTCTCTTTGACACAGACAGATCTGAGGAGGAGATGAAGCCTGAGATGATGAGGTGTATCACAGAGTGTGCTCCTGGGCCTCATGCTTTTCTCATTGTGCTCAAAGTGGAGAGATTCACAGAGCACGAGCAGGCTGTAATCACCAAAATACGCCAGCATTTCTCCAAAGATGCCCTCAAATACGCAGTGATCGTCTTCACTCATGGTGACCAGCTCCCTGACAGAAAGAAAATTGAGGACTTCGTCAGCCAGAATAAAAATCTGCGTGATCTGGTAGAGAAGTGTGGAGGCCGGTGCCACGTCGTTGACAATAGATACTGGAAGCACAATGAAGAAGACGACTACAGAAGTAACAAGTTCCAGGTCGAGGAGCTGCTAAACACACTGGACAAGATGACTGAGGCAAACCAAGGACTCTGCTACACCAATGAGATGCTGCAAGCAGTGAAAAGAGCAGTGGAGAGAGAGGAGGAGCACGTGAGACAGTCAGCAGGAAACTTGTCACAGGAGGAGGTTGTAAATGAGGCTAAAAAGAGTTTTATTGACAGATTTTTGATCAGATCAGCAGGTGTTGCAACGGGTGCATTGTTAGGCGCTTTGCTTGGTCTGGCAGAGATGGCTAAATCAGATCTGAGAAGTGTTCAGGACCTTGTAGAGTTCTTCTGAAGAGTGACAGTATCAAATGCAGCTTTAGAAAGTGGAGTAAAGGGAGGTCAGACAGGATATACTGCAGCTGAAGGAGCAGAGACGACATTGGAGGCCGTGCAGAAGGCAGCGAGCGCTGTCTGGAGCCAATCTGGGTTTGCAGCAGGTCCAAACACACAATAAAGCATCGACAGTAAACAGAGTGGAGCAGCTGGTTGACTAGGAAACAATGAGCTGCATGTTGAGTATCAGTGGGATTGTTGTTTTTGCAATACAGGGTAAATAATTAGTATATATCTGAGAAACTATTGTAGATGAAATGTAATAACGAGTCAAGACAGTTTGAAGACATTTATCTATTATGAATTCCTACATTATTAGACTCTCATGTGATTACTTTTATTATAAAACGAAAGTGATTAATAATCTCAAACTGTAACTATTTATCTTAAACTTTCAAGATCCTGAATAATGTTTTTGTTTCCATCAGTTGATTCTTTTTCTTGATGAGTTTTGGCTTTTTTTTTCTGCTTGTGTGATCCAACAGCAGCTGTGTGAACTTTCCTTTTAGCCTCTCTTTTCTGTTGCACCACCTGCAAAAAGTTCTGCAGACGACAAATGATTACTTTATGAACTTTGTAATAATTACTGGGAAAGATTAAGGACATTTATTACGATATTTAAATGGATTGAGTATTTTTTTTTTAAACATTTAATGGGGCACTGTGTAGTTTTGGAGGAGAAATCAAATTGTATAATATCAATGACGTAACAATACAAAGTAAAAAAAGAAAGATAATAAGGTCCCTGTGTAAAGGTTGAAAGGTGGCAGGGTCCGACAAATATAAACGTATTTCAGTATTTATTGTGTTGTCAATTCAGTTTATTCAGTCATGAAAACGAAGATAGTTTGTATATTTAGTCTGTTTTGCCGTAAACAAAATCAGTCTGTGATTTCTTCCCTAAAACTACACAGTGCACCTTTAAGAAGAAATGCAGTCCAATACAACAGTCCTGCAATAAACCCTACCTACATAAAGACAATGATGTTCAATTTATTGTGTCGAAACTGTTTTAGAGAGTGTTTGTGTTATTTAACCCAGCAAAGGTTTGTGATTGAATCACTGCCCTCTTTGCCATGCAACTTCATGGAACCAATAAACATTTGTTTGGCTCTTGGCTGACCTGCCACAGGGGGAAGCAGCTTTAGAGAAAACGTAACTAAAAAGTGCTCACTGCACATCCATCAACATGGCAAAGCAGCAGCAAGAGCATGTCATAGACCTGGACCAGAGTCATTTCTGCTGTTCAGTCTGTCTGGACCTGCTGAAGGAGCCGGTCACCATTCCCTGTGGACACACTTACTGCAAAGTGTGTATTGAGGGATGCTGGGACCAGGAGGAGCAGAGAGGAAAGTACAGCTGTCCTCAGTGCAGAGAGGAGTTCAGTCAGAGACCTGTGCTGAGGAAGAACAACATGCTGGCTGAGGTAGGAAGGGTTGTGAGTACGAACCTATGGCTGGAAGGTTGTAGTCCTTTAAAAGCCAAATAGTTGTATAGAGTTTTACTCGAACATCTGTAAATGGATTATTATCTTTCAAATTTAAATATTTGTTTTAGTAAATCTCTTACGAGCACTACAGGAGTTGTTTCGAGCAGTTGGCTGCTGTGTGTGTGTGAAAGTGATGGAATTTGATCGCGTAATGATGTGAAGTCACTGGTGACGGCGATATCCCAGACTCCCTTGCAAATCGTGTCATTTTAAAAGTTGCTGCGTTATGAGGAGAAACTCAACACATTCTGTGAAACGGCTACAACGGATTTTTACTCATTCGTGCCCTCTTGTCAATTCGGCATTAAATACAGTACATTAGGATTTTCTCTTTTCTTGTAAAAAGCGTCACTTTGTCACCTCATCGCTGTGAAAGCCGTTTTTTTCGGGTGCGTCCTGTCTGCTTCCGTATCTGAAAGCGTCATACCTCCTAGCAGCCGTTTGAACGCATTGTTCCAACTTGCAATGAATAAATCACACATTAAATGATACAAGAAATATGTAAATGTTCATTTTTCTATTTATTTACAATTTTGCATACGCTATTTATTTATTCATTTGTATATTTACTACTTACCTTCTCATTTATTCACACATTTCTGTGTATAAATGTTTCTATTTATTTGTACTTTCGGGTTCAAGGCTCTGATTGGTGAACAGTCTAACTAATTTGAAATGTGCAAACATATCCTTATGTAAGGTCTTGATATCCCTATGAATTAGCTACCATCAGCCAATTACAATCCTTGCTTATAAATATGTCCACAGTTCAGCTGTATGGTGGGTTTAATGCCCAAAGGTAAAGAAATTGTTGATGTGATCTAATGTTTCTGTCATCTGTGTGTTAAAGATCAATAAATATATCCATTATGACGATTTGTTGTCACTAATCTAGCTGTAGATCTAACTAAATGTATACATACATAAATAATGACATAATTATATGTTTAAATGAACGAATACATACTGTATATAAAAACAGCGTCTGCTGAGTCTGTAATACTGTTCATTCTCCAATCAGAGCCTTTGACCCGCCCCCTGACTTTTGGATGAAATTGACAGATTTATTCTTTTCTTCGATCTTCGGGATCGAAGTACAAATCGATAAATAAATTTAGAAATAGATCGATAAATGTGTGAATAAATAAGCAACTGTCTGAAAAATGTACAAATAAACAAAAATGTAAATAAATAGATAGAGAAATACATTTAGCGTCTATATGTTTAATGTGCCATTTTAATTTGTGTTTTGTTATTTATAGAAGCAATTAAATAAATAATTACGTATGTATTAAGAATTCAATTCTATGATTATTTCAAAGTTAAATAAACATTTTATTATTTGGTTATATATTTATTTATGTGTTTGTATATTTCAGTTTGGCCTTTTTAACTCTCCATTACGATCCATTGTAAAAAAGATAAATCTAACGCTTCCTATAAAACGAAAGACTGATGAAGAGAGTTGCGAAGCCGTGCTACACCTATACTTTCTATGACTGAATTCTGCTCTCACTCTTTTTTTGTCCTGTATGTCATGAAATCTGCAGTACAATATATCTCACCACCTTCCACTTTGTTACATCTAGGTTGTTGGGAATCTGCAGGCTTCTTGCCCTGCTGCTGTGGATTTAGTGGATTTATGGGAGTTATTCCATGGTGCTGGGCTCTGGGATTTCTACTTTGAGGAAAAGGTAGAAGCAAACACACAGCAGAACCAGTGATCATGAAACTGCAGACATTTATTACCACCTGTGACTGAAATAATAGAATAAGTACTGATTGTATCAACAAAACTGTGTACTGTTATTTCAGAAACAGCTGAGTCTTGCCCAGGTTTTGATCTCTGGCAAGGTGTGCTCATAAAAAAACAAATGAGAAGTTTGCCACAGAGATAATTTTGATGTTTTTAGATGGTATGAACAGAGCTGTAGCCAGACTGCAGTGAAGACTAGCGATTTCATTCAAGTACCAGAAAGTAACATTACAGTACCAGTGTGGAGCAATTTTGTCTGTTTTTTAGTATTTTATTACTCCGTATGATCTTATTTTATGTCAATCCCAATTGTTGAAACAAGCCAAAGCACTCACTCACTGTCTGTAACTGTAGAAGCGTAGAACATACAAAACTAAACTAAGATGTTCCTTTATGATCCCCCTTGGGAGAAATCTACAGGTAACACAACAGTACAGAGGAAAATAGTAGCAGCACAAGAGTAATCTCAAAAAATAGATACAACAATAACAGAATATATGAAGAATAAAATAACTATTTGAATAGAAAATAAAAAAAAACTATTTGAATACAGATAAACATACCACATACAGTTAATGTATGATAAATGTGCAATGTGCAGGGTTCCTGAGATAATAAAAAATTAAAAACACCAGAACAAAAAACAATCAGTCTTTGTGACATGAAGTGTATAGATGAAACAGTGAATAGATGAACCAAAGGTGACACCTGCTGTTCAAATTTGACAGTGCAACACATGACAAAGTTATTGTATATACCAAGCTTTTTTTTATTCCAACCTTAGTTTTAGTTAACCAAAAGTTAACTATTGATCTTTTATACTTAGGACAAATGTGGGAAAAATGCATGTTGCCACATTGTATTTTACTGGAATTCACATTAACTACATTGTGTTTTTACATATCGTGATTAATTTACTGATAACATTCTTTTTTCTTCTCCTCTCAGCTGTGGGGTTATGAAGAGAGGCTCTTGAATGAAAAATCGCCCGGGATCTCCAAAACAGGTAGCTTACAGAAATATCAGGAAAAAAAACTCCTGCACATTGTTCAATTCACTTGCAGTGAATTTTAATTACAATGTTTTTGGTACTCAAACATTCGCAATAACCCGATGAAGGGAGCTGAGTACCAAAAACCTTGTTATTAAAATTCATTGCAAGTGAAGCGAACAGTGTGCAGCAGTTTTTGCCTGATTTTGCTGTGCTGTGAGGAGATGTATTTCCAAATTTCAAGCATCTTGGCCACACTGCCATAAAGCCCAGATCGGTGGAGAGTTGCAGTGATGGCTGACCTTCTGTAAGTTTCTCCCATCTCCACACACGATCTCTGGAGCTCAGCCAAAGTGACCATCGAGTTCTTGGTCACCTTTTTTTTTACCAAGGCCCTTCGCCCCAATTTCTAGGCTTGGTGGCCAGCTCCAGGAAGAGTCCTGCTCCAAACTTCTTCTATTTAAGACTTATGAATGCCACTGTGCTCTTGAGGACCTTCAATGGGAGGCACTTGAGCTACATTTCAAGTGTCAAAGCAAAAGGGTCTGGATACTTACGTCAATGAGATATTTTAGCTTTTCCTTTTTCATACATTTGCATTTCCTAAATTCTGTTTCTGCTTTCTCATCATGGTGTATTGAGTGTAGATTTAAGTGGGAAAAAAAGTTGCAGCATAACAAAAGCAGTGTTGCCAACTTAGCGACTTTGTTGCTATATTTAGCAAGTTTTCAGACAACTCTAGCAACTCTTTTTGAAAAAGTATCGTAACTAGCGACAAATCTAAGAGATTTCAGCCCTCCACGTTCAGACTGTGAATCGCGCATGTGCGAAGCCAGCACTGGCTGATGTAAATGTTAAATATTCTTTGTCTAAATTAAATCACTACACTGACATATGCTCATCTTTTCTACTGCACCCATTACAATTTAATGCACATGGCCAGTTAGGAAAATTAGATGATGGCGTCATTTAGCGACTTCTAGGACCGACAATAGTAACTTTCCTTACTGCAGAGTTGGCAACAGTGAACAAAAGTGGGATGAGAGAGAGGGTGATGACATGCCGCAAAGGTCAAGTCAGACTCGAACTCTGGGCAGCAGCAAGGACACAGCCTCTGTACATGGGGCGCACTCTACTAACATAGCTTGTGGCACCCCGAAAACAGCTTGTTGATCAGTTAAATAATATATAATATAATATATTATATATGACAGCTGCACATCACCTTAAACTCAGCCCTAGTAAAACTGAACTCCTCTTCATTCTCGGCCTTGCCCGGACCTGTCAGTCACTGTAGAGGATGTCACGGTATCGCCTTCGTCGACGGTGAGGAACCTTGGGACCTCCTCCATGATCTCTGGCTTCCTGTTGCGGCCCGCGTCCGATTCAAGACAATGGTGCTGGCCTTCAAGGCCTTCAATGGAACTTCACCCCTCTACCTCCAAACACTTCGCGAGAGCACTTCCCGAATCTACATCAGATGGCCGGCTGGTACCCCCATCGCTGACAGCAAACAAAGCCCGCTCAGCAAAGTCGCAACTCTTCTCTGTTTTGGCACCTCAGTAGTAGAACGAACTCCCGACCAATGTCAGGACAGCGGAATCACTCCATCTTCTGCAAAAGTCCTCAAGACTCATCTGTTCGGACTTCAACTCGACCCCACATAGTATCACTGTTTTCTGTAGTCTACTGTTATTGCAACATTTAACAAATATTTTTGGAAAATGTAAATATTGGTATCCATCAGATTCTAAATTCTTTTAATTTATTTCCCCTTGCATTAACCTGCTGGTCAGCTCTTCAGTCTTGGTGCCACTGATCAGAGCATTCCAATAAAACATCTGAAATCACAAAATCACATGAAAAGAAACTTAAAACAACTGTGCTCTACAAGCAGAGAAGACAACAGCAGGAGCGGATCCACATTATTGTCATGTGGGGGGCACAAGGGGGAACAACAGTTAAGTAGACTGGGTGTAAAGGTTGGCCACACTGCAAAAGGTGTCCCAAAAGAGACAACAAGAAATTAATTCTGCCACCGACTTCATAATTTACTTAGCTAAATGGAAACATGTTGATGCCGATTCTCTGTCATCCAGGTCATGGTAATTCTGACTGACGTATCGTAGGCATCTGGACGTGTTTCTGTTTTTTGAACATGTTTCACCTCGCATTCAAGAACTGAAGAAGCCTTTTCAAGCATGAAAAAAGGATCCAAGTTGTAGTAGTAGAAATCCCAAATTAATCATTTTTCTATTAAAAAATAAATACATTTTTTTTAAGTTTTGGTTTTAGATTATCTCTGAACTTGTATCAATGTCGTTCTTATCATATCACACATAGGCTCTATAAATCTGTGTGTAGGCCTGGTCTAAAGAAGCCCATGCATAAGATGTTGACATTCTTACCTCACATTTTTCTTCATAAATATCAGTTTATATATGGGAAGCTGTGTATGGATTGTTTTTGTGTTCATGCACATCTACTTCTGGCCCAACGGTTTTTTTTTAAACTATTCATCTCCAGATGCTTCATTTTTCACCCTCTGTGGTGAAATGGAAGCTTCAAATAATGACCAAAAGCACCTTTCTTTCACAGTGAACACTTTACTGCTCAATATGCTGCAGTATTACAAAGAGGAAAGTAAACAGATGCAAGCATAATGGACATTTTGCATCTGACTTCTTGTGTTCTTGCCATCATTACTAAAGCTGGAATTATCATTATCTGCAAGTAGCTTGATGTTGTGTATTATAACACTATGCTTTTCTTGCAATCACTCGAAATAGTCTAAATGGCTGTTTTTTTAACTATACTGTATTTTCACATTTTTTTAAAGTGCTTTAAAAATGTTATTCATATCCATCAGACCATGCACAATTATCACCTTTCCCTAAAAGCGAAGTAAAGCGTTCTCCACTCAGACCTTTACTATTGATATTAACAAGTTCATGTTATCAGCATCCCCTCTTCTCTGTGATTACTGATTATTATTTTTAATAATATTGTATGATATTATTATTATTTTTATAATAAAAATAGCAATATAAGAGAACCAACTGAATACAAATGCACAGTATTAATGTTGTACCATTATTCTCTCCTAGAGCTAACATACGGGATTGTGCTGCTGGGAAAAACTACAGCTGGAAAAAGCAGCTTAGCAAACACTATATTTGGAGAGGATGTGTTCAAGATACATCACACCCCCTTCTGTGGAACTCGTGAATGCCAAGCAGAGTCCAAATCTGTTCATGGAAGAAGAATTACTGTGATCGACACCCCTGGTTTCTTTGAAACAGATAGACCTGAGGAAGAGGTGAAGGGTGAGATAATGAGGATGTTGAGTATCTTAGAGTGTGCTCCTGGACCTCATGTTTTTTTCATTGTGCTGAAAGTAGAGGAATTCAGGGAGCAGGACAGGAATGTCATTGCCAACATTTTTCATCATTTTTCTGAGGAAGTTTTAAAGTATGCTGTCGTTGTGTTCACTCATGGTGACCACCCACAAGATGGAATGAAAATTGAGGAGTTTGTTGATCAGAATAAATGTCTGAGTGATTTGGTGAAGAAGTGTGGTGGGCGTTGCCACGTCATTGATAATACATACCAGAAGAACAACCAACTTTGTGACTACAGGAGCAATGACTTCCAGGTGTCAGACTTACTCAGCATGACAGACAAGATAGTGATGGAAAACAAAGGAGGCTGCTTCACCAAGAAGATGCTACACAGAGTGAATAATGAAATAGAGGAAGTACCGACAGCAACAGAAGAGACAGATGAAGAAGTACTAACAGAAACAAAGGAGACAGATGAAGAAATAGTGACTGACAGAGAAGAGAAAGATGACGTAGTGACAGACACAGAAGAGACAGATGAAGTGGTGACAGACACAGAAGAGACAGATGAAGTGGTGACAGACACAGAAGAGACAGATGAAGTGGTGACAGACAGAGGAGAGACAGATAAAGTGGTGACAGACACAGAAGAGACAGATGAAGTGGTGACAGACACAGAAGAGACAGATGAAGTGGTGACAGACAGAGAAGAGAAAGATGAAGTGGTGACAGACACAGAAGAGAAAGATGAAGAGAAAGATGAAGTGGTGACAGACACAGAAGAGAAAGATGAAGAGAAAGATGAAGTAGTGACAGAAACAGAGAAGAAAGCAGAAGAAGGAAGATCTGGAAAGGTTAGGAGTAGACTAGCAGTAGGTGCAGTGGCAGTAGGTTCAGTGGCAGTAGGTGTGGTAGCAGCAGGATGGACATTATTTTCGGCAATAGCAGGATGGGCATTATTTTCGGCAACAGCAGGATGGGCATTATTATCAACAGGAGTTGGTGCGGCAATGGGTGCAGCAGGAACAGCACTTGGTGTGGGGGCAGCAAGTACAACAGGAACAGGATGTTCAGTGGGAATAGCAAGTACAGTGGGAACAGGAAGTACAGCAGGAACAGCAAGCACAACGGGAACAGCAAGCACAGCGGGAACAGCAAGCACAACGGGAACAGCAAGCACAGCGGGAACAGCAAGCACAGCGGGAACAGCAAGCACAACGGGAACAGCAAGCACAGTGGGAACAGCAAGCGTAGCGGGTACAGCAAGTGCAGTTAAAATAGCAGCAATAGCCTTAGCAGTATTCCTGGGACCAAGACTAGCAAGACTTATATTATGGGTAATAACAAAAATTGTTGCATTCATACGTTTTATAATGGACCTGCCACGAAATATTGCCATCACATTGCTGGTTGTTGTCTTTTACTCATTGCTAATATTATCATTAGGTGTCAAAGTACCAATAGTGGGGACTCTCCTCTTATGGTTCGGAGTGTTATTTTTGTTTTTGTTGTTAATTTTATTGGTCTTGGTATTAAGAGTACCAAGTACTGCAGGAACAGCAAGTACAGCAAAGACAGCAAGTGCAGCAGGAACAGCAAGTACAGCAAAGACAGCAAGTGCAGCAGGAACAGCAAGTGCAGTTGTCGCAGCAATAACCCGAGCAGTACCCCTAGCAATACCCCTGGGACCAATAATAGCAGCAACACTATCATGGGTAATAAAAACAAAAATTGTTGCGTTCATACGTTTTATAATGGACCTGCCACTAAATATTGCTATCACATTGCTGGTTGTTGTCTTTTACTTATTGCTATTATTATCATTAGGTGTCAAAGTACCAATAGTGGGGACTCTCCTCTTATGGTTCGGAGTGTTATTTTTGTTTTTGTTGTTAGTATTATTGTTCGTGGTATTATAAAAGTGCCTATAAGCCTGACAATAAGCCTTACCTATATGCCCTGTTATGCGAACATCCCAATGTAGACAATCTATAGGGCTGATTTTCTTTGGACAAAGTTTTCTTTTCACGTTTGTGTTAGTTTTGTTTGAATCTTTTTGCAGCATGGGAATTATTATAAGAATAACTCATGCTGCTGAGAGAAAAAAAAACTGAAAACAATATAGTACTTTTGTGTTATGTAAGTTTTATTATTATTATCGTCATCATTGCCTCAATTGCAGGTGCTTTTAGTTTTGGTAATTGTATTGCTTGATGTATTTTCACTAGCTTTATTCAAGCGTTAATAAATCAACGAAAATAATTACATTTGTCTTCCATGACTTTTATCTGCTTATTTTTTTAAACCAAAAGAGCTTGCACTTACCATTATGCTTTGTGATTTTGTAGTATTGTACGTGTAGGCTAATTGTTGCTACAACATACCTATATTTCATTGTGGAATTTCGACTTAAATAGATGACGTAAGTAAAGATGAAGAAAAAGAGGGGAAGAGATTATAGAGGGGAACGAAGAACAGTACTATATAGCAAAGATGCATTGAAATGTATTGTTTAATGAAATGTAAATCTAAAATAGGTGGATGAAGATTATAATGTGTAATGTTTTCTATTCATCTCTTGCAATCTGAAAATGTTTTAGCAAATGTAATGAAACGATAACAAAAGTTGATCAGATTCATGTCTTCTGGTATTATTCCCCGTTATCCATTGACCCTTGCTGTAAGAGTGATGCTCTTGCTTGTCAACTATAGTTCTGTCATTTCTGTCATTCATTCCAGTATGAATGTTCTCATTAAACATTACGACTTTAGGCACTTTCAAGAGTAGATATGAACTATCATGTAAATTAGATGTATCACTCTGTCTATGAAGATATCAGGCATGAGCAAAACATAGAAGCTTGTCCGTAAGAGAACAGTAATTATGTGGGGAAATGACATTGGGTAGGGTTTGTGTCGGTGAAAATCATTTGTACAAGTCGCAAATAAATGTTAGTTTTCACATTAGCAAATTAAAAGAAAAATGACTTATATTGTTGTTAACACATATATGAACATGTATTTTAAATATACATTATGTAATGCAAGTAGTTACACCCTTAATGAGATTGTTTGATAACCACAAAATAAAAAATATAGCATCCCAAACGTCTCCAAAGCTTGTTTGAAGGGGGTGCTGAAGTGGCATGAATCAACAGTGTTTTATTAAGGGCAAAAAAACAAACGAGTTTCAGCACATGCTGTCGGATTTGTTTGCTGACAGTGCCAAAGTTTTGTTTCACCTTTTGATCACCACAATACACATGTCTATTAACTCTTGATTCCTGAGGTTCCCAACAATATCACATTTTACTATATAGCTGAGTAAACCCAATGCCAACAAACTACATTTGTGGATAAACACAGCTGAAGGGCCAACTTGAGCTGAGGCCTTCATTCATTTTTAATTGTGTATGAACTGTAAAATATTGTGATACTATGGCCACATATTAAACAATTATAAAAAAGAAACAAAAAAACATTCCTGTCCACCACTGTCTCACCCACAGTGAATACATTCCACCTTAAATGGACACGAAAAGACAAATCTGCCATATTTTGACCTAGAAGACAAATCCAGGACAGCGCTGGTCTGATTTTAAACAACTTAAACAAAAGTCAGAAGACTGTATTATTCATTTAGAATGAAAACCGTTTTAATGTTGCTGTGCAGAAAATCCAGGTATCTTACTCAACTGGGTCATGCGTGAATAATTGTTACTTCGGTCAAGAAAAAGAGCATTATGAAAAGATATGACAAGATTTGGAAACTGATACCAATGAGTCTGAAGCCGTAAATCACCTAAATTTGCTACGTCTGTGAGGGGCTATGTTAATGAAATAATGACAATAATTCACATGCTGTTGCAGAAAGCAAGAAAAATTATCAATTTTTGTGCATTATTTAAATATGCTGTAGTATGTATGACAGATGTTTACAGTTCTACTAAATTAGTTTTTATCCAAGTATTTTAAAAGAATAAAAGAAAACAATTAAAAACAATAAGTATAACAGCAGAAGTGCATTGTGTGATATGGAGGTGGAAAAAGGGAAGTGAGAGGCAAACCGAAGCAAGACAGAGGAAAAGATGCAGTTGCAACATCCTCTGCACCGTTTTAAATGTTGGAACTTGGGAAAAACTGGAGCTGGGAAGAGCAGCCGCGCCAACACCGTCTTTGTACAGGCTATGTTTGAGATAGACGATCACCCGAATCTGGAATGAGAAAATGTCAAGCAGAAACCAGATCTGTCAATGGAAGAAGCATCACGCTCAAAGTGGAGAAATTCACAGAGCAGGAGCAGGAAGTCATCAGCAAAACAAAAGAATTCTTCTCTGAAGAAGCTTTCAAATATGCCACAGTTGTCTTCACTCAACAGAAGAACTGGTCGGACAAGTTAAGCCTGTGGATGATCTGGTGAAGAAGTGTGGAGGATGGTGCCACGTCGTCGACAACAAATACTGGAGAGAAAAAACAAAACATGAATGGAGCAACCAGTTCCAGGTGGAAGAGCTGCTGAAGACGATAGACGAGACGGTGATGGAAAACAATGGAGGCTGCTACACCAATGAGATGCTGCAAAAAGTGGAGGAAATAAAAAAAACGAGGAGGAAAACATTGGACAGTCACCAGGAAACATGAGATTGGAAGAGATCAGATTGATCTAAGATGACTAAGAGCGGAGTTTATAAGGTGGAGGAAAAGATAAAACAGGGAGAGCACATGAGACAGTCACCAGGAAAGCTCACGGGAGGACATTGCAGATTAAGCTAAAAATTGTTTTATTGACAGATTTTTAATTGGTTGCTCGGTATGGCAGAGATGTTAAATCAGATGTTAGAAGCGTTCAGGACCTTACAGAGTTCTTCCGAAGAGCGACAGTAGCAAATGCAGCTTTAGAAAGTGTAGTAAAGGGAGGTCAGACAGGATATACTGCAGCTGAAGGAGCAGAGACGACATTGGAGGCCGTGCAGAAGGCAGCGAGCGCTGTCTGGAGCCAATCTGGGTTTGCAGCAGATAGAAACACACAATGAAGCATCGACAGTAAACAGAGTGGAGCAGCTGGTTGACTAGGAAACAATGGGCTGCATGTTGAGTATCAGTGGGATTATTGTTTTAGCAATACAGGGTAAATAATTAGTATATATCTGAAAAACTATTGTTGATGAAATGTAATCTCAAACTGTAACTAATTCTTTTACACTGAGTTTTTTTCTTGATGAGTTTTGGCTTCTTTTTCTGTTTGTGTGATCCAACAGCAGCTGTGTGTTGTACTTTCCTTCAGCTACTCTTTTGTGTTGTGCCATCTACAATAAGTTATGCAGGTGACGAATGATAACTTAATGAATTTGTAATCATTTCTGGGAGAGATGAAGGACATTTATTACAATATTTGAATGGATTGAGTTTGTTTTTTTTTTAAAAAAACAAGCTTTAAAGGAGCACTATGTATTTTTGGAGAAGAAATCGAACTGTATAATATCAATGATATAATAATACAAACTAAAAAAAAAAGAAAGAAAATAAGACGAAGGTGGCAGAGTCCGCCAGATATAAACAAAGTAAAACAGTATTTATTGTGTTGTTAATTCAGTTTATTAAGTCATGAAAACAAAGATAGTGTGTTTCTTTGGTCTGTTTTGCCGTAAACAAAATCAGTCTGTGATTTCTTCCCTAAAACTACATAGTGCACCTTTAAGGAGAAATGCAGTCTAATACAACAGTCCTGCAATAAACCCTACCTACATAAACACCATGATGTTCAGTTTATTGTGTCAAAACTGTTTCAGAGAGCTGTTTTCCTGCAGTGTTGTCATTATCTGAGGATTCATTTCATAGAAAGACGTTTGTGTTATTTAACCCACCTGTGTTGATACACAGTGGGATCAGCACAGGTGTGTGATTGAAGCACTGCCCTCTTTGTCATGTGACTTAATGGAACCAATAAACATGTTCATTGGCTGCTCTTGGATGACCCGCCACAGTAGGAAGCAGCTTTAGATAAGACCAAACTTAGGAGCTCTCTTCACTGCACACTCGTCAACATGGCTGAGCAGCAGCTGCAGCAGGGCATAGACCTGGACCAGAGTCATTTCTGCTGTTCAGTCTGTCTGGAGCTGTTGAAGGAGCCGGTCACCATTCCCTGTGGACACACTTACTGCAAAGTCTGTATTGAGGGATGCTGGGACCAGGAGGAGCAGAGAGGAAAGTACAGCTGTCCTCAGTGCAGAGAGGAGTTCAGTCAGAGACCTGTGCTGAGGAAGAACAACATGCTGGCTGAGGTAGGAAGGGTTGTGAGTACGAACCTATGGCTGGAAGGTTGTTGTCTTTTAAAGGCCGAATAGTTGTAAAGAGTTTAACTGTAACATCTTTAAAATGATTGGTATCTTTCAAATCTAAAAGTATTTTCAGTAAATCTCTTATGAGCATGTATGGAGTTGTTTCAAGCAGTTGGCGATATCCCAGACTCCCTTGCAAATTGTGTAATTTTAAGAGCTGCTGCGTCATGAGGAGAAACTTAACACACTCTGTGAAACGGCTACAATGGATTCTGACTCATTGGCGCCTTCCTGTAACTTCGGCATTAAATACAGTACATTAGATTTTTTTTCTTTCCTTGTAAAAAGCCTCACATTGTCATCTCATTGCTGTGAAAGCCTGTTTTTTTTTTCGGGTGTGTCCTGCTACTTCCGTGTCTGAAACGTGACATACCTCCCAGCAGCTCATTGAACACCTTGTTTCAACTGGCAATGGATAAATCACACATTAAATGACACAAAAACCTTTATATTCACCTTCCATTTTGTTGCCTCCTAGGTTGTTCTAAATCTGAAGAAGACAAGCACCCAGCAGGCTCCTCCCCCTGCTGCTGTGGCCTGTGCCGGCCCGTCAGATGTTGCCTGTGATTTCTGCTCTGAGGCCAAACCCAACAAAGCCACCATGTCCTGCCTGACGTGTCTGTCATCTTACTGTCCGACTCACCTCCGGCCTCACTACAGTGTTCCTGTGTTGAAGAAGCACCAGCTGGTCTCTGCTACAATCCCACTGCAGGAGAAGATGTGTACGAAGCACAACAAGCTGATGGAGATCTACTGCCAGACGGACAAGATGTGCATCTGTTACCTGTGCATTATATATGAGCATAAAGGCCACAGAACAGTGTCAGCTGCAGCAGAGAGGGCTGAGGAACAGGTAGAAGCAAACACACAGATGAACTAGTGATCATGAAACTGTAAACTTTTATTACCACCTGTGACTGAAATAATAGAATAAGTACTGATTGTATCAACAAAACCGTGTACTATTATTTCAGAAACGGCTAAATGTGAGTCAAAAGAAAGTCCAGCAGAGAGAAATGGAGCTTAATCAGCTGGTCCAAGCGCTGAAGGAGTTCAAGGTGTGGATGTTAGACTTCAGTATGAAGTGATCCTGTGTTTGTTTTGATCTCTGGCAAGATGTGCTTGTAAGACTTACTGTCTTCATATGAACAGAGCTGTAGCGGGACTGCAGTGAAGACCAGCGACAAGATCTTTGATGAGCTGATCGTCTCCATAAATAAGAAACGCTCTCTGGTGAAGCAGCTGATGCAAAGCCAGGAGAAGACTGCCGTCATTCAGGGCAAACAGCTGCAGCTGCAGCTGGAGGACGAGATCACCAAGCTGAGGAGGAGGGACTCTGAACTGGAACAGCTTTCTCATGTGGACGACAACATCCACTTCATTCAGGTACTAGAGAGGAACTGTACAGGACCAGAGAGGAGCAATTGTGTCTGTTAATTGGTATTTTATTACTCCGTAGATTTTTATTTCTTTTTATGTTGTGTCAATCCCAATTGATGAAACAAGCTAAAGCACTTACTCACCGTCTGTAACTGTAGAAGCTTAAACCATGTAAAACTCTAGCAAAGCTCAGCTGAATACATGAACCAAAGGTGACATCTGCTGACTGAGTTTTTTTGTTGTTGTTTTTTTTTTTTCTATAACAACTCAGTCTTGGTTAACCAAAAGTTAACTATTGATCTGTTATAATTTGGGCTGAAAACTTTGACACTTGTAAAAAGTGCTAATAAAAATTCTTTTACTTTATTTCAGACTTTCAAGTCCCTCTCCATCTCCTGTGACAATCCAGATGTGCGTGCTGGTCCTTTTGCTTGTCCTAAACTTTCGTTCAAAGCTGTGACTGACGGTGTGTCTCAGCTGAGGGATGATCTAGAGAGCATCTTGAATGAAAAATGGCCCAAGATCTCCAAAATGGGTACACTTTTTTTCTTTTTAAAGAAATATCATGAAAAAATTCCTGCACACTGTTAAATTCACTTGCAGTGCATTTAGATAACAATGTTTTGGTAATTCATCAGGTTATCTCACATTTCTGAGTACCAAAAATGTTATTAAAATTGATTGCAAGTGAAGCCAACAGTGTGCAGGAGTTCTTTTCCTGATTTCGTCAGCCTTCGTTCTCCTATGTACCTGTCAGTCCACAGGTGTGCAAAAGCTGCATTTTGTGAGCCTTGCAGTATATAAAAACCCCGGGGTATACAGTGGTTTGATTCAGGTTCAGTGGTATTAATATTATTTTTTTTCTTATAGTGTCTCTTACAAATGTTGTGAAGCCACCTGAACCAAAGACAAGAGACGAGTTTTTACACTGTGAGTAAAACATTTGATTCTTCACATTTAAAAACACAGTTCCTATAGAACGTATTCACCCCCCTCAGATGGTTTCCCCTTTTAGTGCTATTATAAATGGAATGATGGTTAATATGGTCAGTCTAACAGTTGAGCTTGGAGTCTCCCACATGCATTTGAGTAAACTCTATCTGAGATTTAATGTGATCAACAGTGACTTTGCCACTCTCCCACAAAGCTTTGACTGGTGAAGAACCTGAGCAACAGTTGTCGTATAAAGAGTCTCTCCCATCTCAGCTGCTGAGGCTTTAAACTCCTTGGTCTCTTTTACTGGTCCCCTTGTATGTTCATTGAGTTTGGATAGATGTATCTGAACTCCAGGGGATGTTCAGTGACTTGGACATGTTTTTGTATCCATCCCCTAACTTATACATTTCAATAACCATTACACAGTGTTGCTTGTAGTGTTCTTTTGCCTTTATGGTGTAATTATAACCAGAAATACTGATTAACCAGTGACTGGACCTTCAGACACAGGTGTCTTTATACTACAATCAGTTTTTAATGAATTGACATTACTTTATTTGCACTTACAATGAAGACATTTTTGTCAGAAGAGCCAAATTATGTTGACCAAAAAGGGAAAAATATCCAAGAGAGTGAATACTCTGTATACCAGTGCATTAATCATAATCTAAATATCAAAAGGTTGATTGAATTTGTTTTCCTCTTTTGTTCTGTCAGATTGCTGTCCTCTAACACTGGATCAGAACACAGTCTCCAAATATGTGTCCGTTTCACAAGAAAATCGGCGGGCGACGAATAAAAAAAATGTTCAGTGTTATTATGATAGCTACTCAGGTAGACGGATTAATGTCGGGACGGATATTAGGCAGGTGTTGTGCAGCGAGGGTTTGTCTGGGCAATGTTACTGGGAGGTCACTTGGCGAGGTAGTACCTGGTCTGTGGCGGTGTCGTACAAAGACATCAGTCAACAATCCACATATAACTCAGCGTTTGGTAATGACAACAAGTCTTGGAGTCTAGACTGCTCCCAGCAAGGCTACTATTTCCGACACAATGGTTGGCGCGGACGAGTGTCAGGCTATCGAACCTCCAGGGTTGGAGTTTACCTGGATTATAAGGAAGGTACTTTGTCCTTTTATAGCATCTGTGGTACAAACATGGCTCTGCTCCACAAAGTAAAAACCATATTCACTCAGCCTCTCTATCCTGGGTTAGGGATGAGTGATGATGGAGCTCAGTCAAGCAGTGGATCTTATGCAGAGCTGATCAAACTGTGGTAAAGAAACATATTATTGGGGTGGTTGATGTGCGCCACTGTTGATCAGGCTGTACTTGGCCCCTTCAATATATGGACATCATATGACAGATGAGAGGATGTGATTTTTAATGGTGAAAAATTCTACAAATGAATGTTGAATCCCACCTCGCCCAAATTTTTAGGTCCGGTCAC
Source organism: Sparus aurata (assembly GCF_900880675.1). Taxonomy (NCBI): domain Eukaryota; kingdom Metazoa; phylum Chordata; class Actinopteri; order Spariformes; family Sparidae; genus Sparus; species Sparus aurata. Next base: position 16,017,219 of record NC_044196.1, on the reverse strand, counting down.
GTCACCATCAGCACTCTGTGGGGCTCAGAATTATGTCAGCCATTCAGAAATGAGAAATTCCATTGGTAGGAATGTTGGGGATGATGTCAACCAAGGTCAAATGATCACTATACAATCATAACATATGATCGAGTGTTATGAGTCCCCCACATTTCAAGGTCGGTGCTCAGTGTTTTGAGACTTGTGGCAATGTTCTCTTGTCTTCTAAAAATATTGGCTACTGTTGAGATGAGGATTTATTTTTAAGAAAAAAACATGTAAAAGACATTGAACTTGTTTGAACACACTTTTTTTAAAAAGATGGGTCTCAGATTTCTGTGGCCTGTAATGCTGAAGTTTAAGTGTTTTGCTTTTACTTGTGCTTGGATTACTTGTCATCACATACTTCAAGCCATGTTGGCCCTTGTAAGTTTATTTTATCCACGCATGTGTTTTTCTTCATCTACAACTGTTTGGTGATGAAGAGCGGACATGCGATACATGTTTATTTCCAGTATGTATATTATCCAAATCCTGTAAATTGGTAACAGTCTGTTTTGGATTTTTCTTTTCTTTTGTTTATTTGAAAGTTGTGATTAAGTAAATGAATAAATAAAATACACACTTGACTTACAGCCCATTGTTTGTGACTTTTCATTTTTCTCCATGTATGTGTATAGAAGAGAGAACTTGTGAAAACCTTTTTTATACATTTCACACATGAAAAAATAAAAACTGAACTTAAAAATATGAATCACCGGGAAAATGGAACAGATTAAATTTAGAGTTTACACAGACGTGGAGGTCTTTTTATTTCACTTTAGAAGGAGCTCAAGTAAAATAACATTGTATTCACAATAATTCTTGTTAATAACAAAGGATGATAATAATCATATTCATAATTGTGAAAAATATTGTGTATATCATACTGTACCATGACTTTTTGGTAGCTTTTGATTTTGACCAATGAAAACTTTAATTTAGCATGTGTATCTTCTTGCACACGAAAATCACAAACACTGATGTAAAATATTATTTTCGCTGAGTGTCAGAAAAGAGTATTGTCATCTTGGGAAAAGCTGGAGAAGCAGCCTGGCTAACACCATATCTGGAGAAGATGTGTTCATTATCTGCCACACTTTTAGGTCTGGAACAAGTCAATGTCAAGCAGAAACCAGATCTGTTAATGGAAGAAGCATCACTCTGGTCTCTTTGACACAGACAGATCTGAGGAGCAGCTGAAGCCTGAGATAGTGAGGTGTATCACAGAGTGTGCTCCTGGGCCTCGTGCTTTTCTCATTGTGCTCAAAAGTGGAGAAATTCACAGAGCAGGAGCAGGAAGTCATCAACACAATACAGGAATACTTCTCTGAAGAAGCTTTCAAATATGCCACAGTTCTCTTCATTCATGGTGACCAGCTCCCTGAAGAAGAGACGATTGAGGATTTTGTCTGCCAGAATAAAATCCTGAGTGATCTTGTGAAGAAGTGTGGAGGACGGTGCCACGTCGTCGACAATAAATACTAGGAAAGAAAAGCCGAATCATGAATACAGGAGCAACCAGTTCCAGCTAGTGCGGGAGGTTGAGCGGTACCAGCTAGAAGATAGTTGGGCTCACCTCCACACACAGTCTTGGCTCTGGAACCCAACTCCTTGAGAGAGGCTGGACTCTCTTCTACTCTGGAGTTGCCCACGGTGAGAGTGGGCAAGCTGGTGTGGGCTTGCTTATAGCTCCCCAGCTCAGCCTCCATGTGTTGGAGTTTTCCCCAGTGAACGAGAGGGTCGCTTCCCTGTGCCTTCGGGTTTGGGATAGGTCTCTTACTGTTGTTTTGGCTTATGGGCCGAACAGCAGTATAGAGTACCTGGCCTTCTTGAAGGCCCTGGGAGGAGTACTGGAAAGTGCTCCAACCGGGGACTCTGCGGTACTACTGGGGGACTTCAACCCTCACGTGGGCAGCAACAGTGTTACCTGGAGGGGTGTGATTGGAAGTGATCAGCCTCCCTGATCTGAACCCAAGTGGTGTTCTATTGCTGGACTTCTGTGCTAGTCACAGTTTGTCCATAACAAACACCGTGTTAAAGCATAAGGGTGTCCATCAGTGCACGTTGCACCAGGACTTTGTGGTCGTGTCATCTGACCTCCGACCTGGTGAGTCAGATCCACTGGCAAGGGAGGAAGCTAGACAGACTTGGCAGACCCAAATACATTGTGAGGGTCTGCTGGGAACTTCTGGCGGAACCCTCTGTCGGGGAGATCTTCAACCAGATTTTTGGCCAGATCACAAGGGAGGCTGGGGACATTGAGTCCGAATGAACCATGTTCTCCACTTCCATTGTTGACACGGCTATTCGAAGCTGTGGCCGTAAGGTCTCCGGTGCCTGTCGTGGCGGCAATCCCCGGACCTGGTGGTGGACACAGGAAGTAAGGGATGCTGAAGAAGGAGTCCTATCAAGCCTGGTTAGATTGGGGGACTCCTGAGGCAGCTGGCGGGTACCGGCAGCACGGGCGGTCACTGAAGCAAAAACTCGGGTCAGGGAAAAGTTCAAGGAGGAGGACTAGTGGTGGTCCCTCTATTCAAAAAGGGGGGCCGGGGGATGTGTTCCAACTATCAGCGATCACACTCCTCAGCCTCCCTGGGAAAGTCTATTCCAGGGTACTGGAGAGGAGAATTCGGCCGTTAGTCGAACCTCGGATTCAGGAGGAACAATGCGGTTTTCGTCCTGGCTGTGGAACACTTGACCAGCTCTATACCCTCCGCAGGGTGCTCGAGGGTTCATGGGAGTTTGCCCAACCAGTCCACATGTGCTTTGTAGGCTTGGAGAAGGCGTTCGACCGTGTCCCTCGTGGCATTCTGTTGGAGGTGCTTCGGGAGTATGGGGTCGGAGGCCCTCTGTAAAGGGCTGTGTGGTCCCTGTACGACCGGAGCAGGAGCTTGGTTCACGTTGCCGGCAGTAAGTCACACCTGTTCCCAGTGCATGTTGGACTCTGGTAGGGTTGCCCTTTGTCACCAGTTCTGTTCATTATTTTTATGGACAGAATTTCTCGGCGCAGGGTGGCAGGGCGCTCCCTTAGAGATAGGGTGAGGAGCTCTGGCACCCAGGAGGAGCTCGGACTTGAGCCGCTGCTCCTCCACATCGAGAGGAGCCAGCTGAGTTGGCTCGGGTATCTGTACCGGATGCCCCCTGGGCGCCTTCCTCGGGAGGTGTTCCTGGCATGCCCTGCCAGGAGGAGACCCAGGACATGCTGGAGTGACAATGTCACTCGGCTGGCCTGGAAACACCTTGGGATCCTCCTGAAAATAGCTAGAGGCAGTGTCCGGGGAGAGGAAAGTCTGGGTGTTCCTGCTCAGACAGCTGCCCCCGCGACCGGGCCCCGGATAAAAGGAAGAAAATTGATGGATGGATGGAAATGATGATGATGGAGTAAATAATAACTTTATTTGTATAGCACTTTTAAAAACGTGGTTTACAAAGTGCTTTGTATACCATGTTTATACAAAGCACTTTGGCAAAGGGAGGTCGGACAAGATATACTGCAGCTGAAGGAGCAGAGACGACATTGGAGGCCGTGCAGAAGGCAGCGAGCGCTGTCTGGAGCCAATCTGGGTTTGCAGCAGATCAAAACAAACAATAAACAAACATCGACAGTAAACAGAGTGGAGCAGCTGGTTGACTAGGAAACAATGGGCTGCATGTTGAGTATCAGTGGGGTAGTTGTTTTAGCAATACAGGGTAAATAATTAGTATATATCTGAAAACTGTTGTTGATGAAATGTAATAACGAGTCAAAACAGTTTGAAGACATTTATTATGAATTCCTACATTATTAGACTCTCATGTGATTTACTTTTATCATAAATTGAAAGTGATTAATAATCTCAAACTGTCTGTAACGAATTCTTTTACACTGTCAAGATGCTGAATAATGTTTTACTTTCCATCAGTTGATTTTCTTTCTTGATGAGTTTTGGCTTTTCTGTTGTGCCACCTACAATATGTTTGGCAGATGATATGAATGATAGAATGATAATTTTATGAACTTTGTAATAAATTCTTCTGTTAATCAAAACCTATCTGGGAAAGATGAAGGACCTGTTATGATATTTAAACTGGTTAAGTTTTTTTTTCTTTTTTTTTTTACATTTAAAGGCGCACTGTGTAGTTTTGGAGAAGAAATCGAACTGTATAATATCAATGATGTAATAATACAAACAAAAAACAATAAGGTCCCTATGTAGAGGTAGAAAAGTGTCAGGGTCCGCCAAATATAAGTAAAACAATATAATTGTGTTGTTAATTGAATTCATTCAGTCATTAAAACAAAGACAGTTTGTTCATTTAGCCTGTTTTGCCATAAACAAAATGAGTCATATTGCACCTTTAAGGAGAAATGCAGTCTAATACAACAGTCCTGCAATAAACCCTACCTACATAAAGACCATGATGTTCAGTTTATTGTGTCAAAACTGTTTCAGAGAGCTGTTTTCCTGCAGTGTTGTCATTAGAAATGTGCTTGTGTTATTTAACCCACCTGTGTTGATACACAGTGGGATCAGCACAGGTGTGTGATTGAAGCACTGCCCTCTTTGTCATGTGACTTAATGGAACCAATAAACATGTTCATTGGCTGCTCTTGGATGACCTGCCACAGTAGGAAGCAGCTTTAGACAAGACCAAACTTAGGAGTTCTCTTCACTGCACACTCGTCAACATGGCTGAGCAGCAGATGCAGCAGGGCATAGACCTGGACCAGAGTCATTTCTGCTGTTCAGTCTGTCTGGAGCTGTTTAAGGAGCCGGTCACCATTCCCTGTGGACACACTTACTGCAAAGTGTGTATTGAGGGATGCTGGGACCAGGAGAAGCAGAGAGGAAAGTACAGCTGTCCTCAGTGCAGAGAGGAGTTCAGTCAGAGGCCTGTGCTGAGGAAGAACAACATCCTGGCTGAGGTAGGAAGGGTTTAGTTCTGAATACGAACGTATGGCTGGAAGTGCAGTCACTTAGTCATGCAGTGACGGCGAATATCCCAGACTCTGATTGCAACTTGTGTAATTTTAAGAGTTGCTGCGTCAAACGGCTACAACGGATTCTAACTAATTGGCGCCTTCTTGTAAATTAAGCATTACATTAGATTTGTATTTATTTTTTGATTGTAAAAAGCCTCACTTTGTCACCTCATTGCTGTGAAAGCCTGTTTTTTTTTTTCGGGTGCATCCTGGCTACTTCCGTGTCTGAAACGCGCCACACCTCCCAGCAGCTCATTGAACACATTGTTTCAACTGGCAATGGATGAATCACACATTAAATGACACAAGAAATACGTAATTGTACCTATTATTTACCTTCTCATTTATTCACACATTTCTATTTATAAATGTTTCTATGTAGTTGTACTTTCGGGTTAAAAGCTCTGATTGATGAACAGTAAAACTAACTTGAAACTTGCATACTGTCCTTAAGTAAAGTCTATATGCCCATGAATTGGGTTCTATTCAGAATCAAAAGAAGCTACCATCAGCCAATTACAGTCTTGGCTACAGGTAAAAAAAAATTAAATGTAGGTAGGTAGGTAGGTAGGTAGGTAGATACATATTGAGTGACTGATTGAGAGAGTTGAGAAGCCGTGCTACACCTGTACATTCACGTTCCATGTTGTTGCCTCTAGGTTGTTCTAAATCTGAAGAAGACGAGCACCCAGCAGGCTCCTCCCCCTGCTGCTGTGGCCTGTGCCGACCCGTCAGATGTTGCCTGTGATTTCTGCTCTGAGACCAAATCCAACAAAGCCACCATGTCCTGTCTGACGTGTCTGGCGTCTTACTGTCCGACTCACATTGAGCCTCACTACAGTGTTCCTGTGTTGAAGAAGCACCAGCTGGTCTCTGCTACAATCCCACTGCAGGAGAAGATGTGTACGAAGCACAACAAGCTGATGGAGATCTACTGCCAGACGGACAAGAAGTGCATCTGTTATCTGTGCATTATAGATGAGCATAAATACCACCGTACAGTGTCAGCTGCAGCAGAGAGGGCTGAGGAACAGGTAGAAGCAAACACACAGATGAAGAGTAATTATAAAACTGACTGTGGACGATAAGAAAATCAGAAAGGTCTGCAGTCGGACATATTGACAAGTTTCTTATTGTTTTACTCCAAATTGCATTACCAATTACCACCTGTGAATGAAATAATAGAATAAGTACTGACTGATCAACAAAACCGTGTACTATTATTTCAGAAACGGCTGACTGCGAGTCAAAGGAAAGTTCAGCAGAGAGAAAAGGAGCGAGAAAAGGAGCTGAATCAGCTGATCCAAGCTCTGAAGGAGTACAAGGTGTGGATGTTAGACTTCAGGATTTGATCCTGTGTCTTTATTGATCCCTATAGAAGAAGAAGTCTCAGGTTTTGATCTCTGGCAAGGTGTGCTTGTAAAACCTACTGTCTTTGCATGAACAGAGCTGTAGTGGGACTGCAGTGAAGACCAGCGACAAGATCTTTGATGAGCTGATCACCTCCATAAAGATAAAACACACTCTGGTAAAGCAGCTGATGCAAAGTCAGGAGAAGACTGCCGTCATTCAGGCCAAACAGCTGCAGCTGCAGCTGGAGGACGAGATCACCAAGCTGAGGAGGAGGGACTCTGAACTGGAACAGCTTTCTCATGTGGACGACCACATCCACTTCATTCAGGTACCAGAGAAACTGTACAGGACCAGAGAGGAGCAATTGTGTCTGTTTTTTGGTATTTTGTTACTCTGTATAATTTTTTATGTTGTGTCAATCCTGACTGATGAAACAAGCCAAAGCGCTCACTCAACTTCAGTCTTAGTTAACCAAAAGTTAACTATTGATCTATTATACTTTGGACCAAAAACTTTGACAAATGTGTAAAAAGTGCAAATTTGAAATTATTTTATTTCATTGCAGACTTTTAAGTCCCTCTCCATCTCCTGTGAAAATCCAGATGTGCGTGCTGGTCCTTTTGCTTGTCCTAAACGTTCGTTCAAAGCTGTGACTGACGGTGTGTCTCAGCTGAGGGGTGATATAAAAAGGCTGTTGAATGAAAAATGGCCCGGGATCTCTAAAACAGGTACCTTTTTTTTATTTTTATTTATTTATTTTTAAATCAGAAAAAAATTCCTGCACACTCTTCAATACACTTGCAATGAATTTAAATAACAATGTTTTGGTTCTCAGCTCCCTTAATCAGGTTACTCGATCGTCTGACTACCGAAAATATTGTTATTAAAATTAATTGCAAGTGAAGCCAACAGTGTGCAGGAGTTTTTTCCTGATTTTGTTGGCCTTTGCTCTCCTACGTACCTGTCAATCCACAGGTGTGCAAAAGCTGCATTCTGTGAGCCTTACAGTATATAAAAACCCCGGGGTATACAGTGGTTTCATTCAGGTTCAGTGGTATTTATTATTATTATTATTCAAATATTTTTTTACAGTGTCTTATACAGATTTTGTGATGCCACCTGAACCAAAGGCCAGAGAAGACGTGTTACGCTGTGAGTAAAACATTTTATTCTTCACATTTAAAAACACAGTTTCTATAAAACGTATTCACCCACCTCAGATGGTTTCCCCTTTTGTCGCTTTTGAAAATGGAATCATGGTTAATACGGTCAGTCTCCCACATGCCTTTGGGTGACCTTTAGCAGAGATTTAATGTGAGCTTTCTTCAACAGTGGCTTTCTCTTTGCCACTCTCCCACAAAGCTTTGACTGATGAAGAACCTGAGCAACACATGTATAAAGAGCCTCTCCCATCTCAGCTGCTGAGGCTTTTAACTCTTTCAGAGAAGTCGTAGGTGTCTTGTTGGTCTCTTTCACTGGTCTCCTTCTTGTTAGGTTGTATGGTCATTGAGTTTAGATAGATGTATCTGAACTCCAGGGGATGTTCAGTGACTTGGACATGTTTTTGTATCCATCCCCTAACTTATACTTTTTCAATAACCTTTTCACAGAGTTGTCTGTAGTGTTCTTTTGCCTTCATAGTGTAATTATAACCAGAAATACTGATTAACCAGTGATTGGACCTTCAGACACAGGTGTCTTTATACTACAATCAGTTTTTAATGAATTGACATTTGCACTTGCACTGAAGACATTTTTGTCAAAAGAGCCAAATTATGTTGACCAAAAGGGGAAAACATCCAAGAGGGTGAATACTCTGTATGCCAGTGTATTAATCATAATCTAAATATCAAAAGGTTGATTGAATTTGTTTTCCTCTTTTGTTCTTCTGTCAGACTGCTGTCCTCTAACACTGGATCAGAACACAGTCTCCGAATATTTGACCATTTCACAAGAAAATCGGCGGGCGACGAGTGAAAAAAATGCCAATTGTTATCTCGATACATACTCACGTAGGTGGATGAATGTCGGGAAGAATATCAGGCAGGTGTTGTGCAGCGAGAGTTTGTCAGGGCGATGTTACTGGGAGGTCACTTGGAGTGGTAGTACCTGGTCTGTGGCGGTGTCATACAAAGACATCAGTCAACCATCCTCACATGACTCAGAGTTTGGAAAAAACAACAAGTCATGGAGTCTAGACTGCTCCCAGCAAGGTTACTCTTTCCGACACAATAGTGCAAGCACATCAGTGTCAGGCTATCGAACCTCCAGGGTCGGAGTGTACCTGGATTACGAGGCAGGTACTTTGTCCTTTTATAGCATCAGTGTTACAAAACTGGCTCTGCTCCACAAAGTAAAAACCACATTTCACTCAGCCTCTCTATCCTGGCCTTGGGGTGAAGGATGATGGATCTCAGTCAAGCAGTGGATCTTATGCAGAACTGATCAAACTGTGGTAATGAAACATATATTGGGGTGGTTGATGTGTGCCACTGTTGATCAGGCTGTACTTGGCCCCTTCAATACACTGTAGATTGACATCATATGACAGATGAGAGCATGTGATTTTTAATGGTGACAAATTCTACAAATGAATGTTGAATCCCACCTCGCCCAAATTTTAAAGTCCTGTCACGTCACCGTCAGCACTCTGTGGGGCTCAGAATTATGTCAGCCATTCAGAAATTAGAAATTCCATTGGCAGGGATGATGTCAACCAAGGTCAAATGATCACTATACAATCATAACATATGACTGTTGTCTTTTGTTCCAGAGACTTGTGCCAATTTTTTCTGTTGAGGATTTATTTTTAAGAAAAACACATAAAAGACATTTAACTTGTCCGATTGCTGTGGCCTTTTAATGCTTAAGTTTGTTAAGTATTTTTACTTTTACTTGTGCCTGGATTATTTGTCATCACATACTTCAAACCATGTTTGCCTTTATAAGTTTATTCATCCACTCATGCGTTTTTCTCCATCTACGACTGTTTGGTGATGAAGAGCGGACATGCAGTACATGTTTGTTTTTCAGTTATGTACATTATCCGAATTCTGTAAATGTGTAACAATCTGTTTTGGATTTTTCTTTCCTTTTTTTTGCTCATTATTTTCTGAGTGAGTAAATAAATAAATACACACTTGACTCTCAGCTCATTGTTTGTGATTTTCATTTGTCTCTATGCACATCTATAGAAAAACAAAATTGTGGGAAACTTTTTTCTATTTCACACATAATAGAAAAAAGATTTTCACCCTTTTTTTTTTCTTATATATATTTGTGTTTATTCACAGTGGGATATCAGCAAAGGTTTGTCATTGAAGCACTGCCCTCTTTGCCATGTGACTTAATAGAACCAATGAACATGTTTATAGAATGCCCCGTCACAGTTGGAAGGAGCTTTAAAGAAAACGAAACTTAGGAGTTCTCTTCACTGCACACTCGGCAACATGGCAGAGCAGCAGCAGGAACACGACATAGACCTGGACCAGAGTCATTTCTGCTGTCCAGTCTGTCTGGAGCTGCTGAAGGAGCCGGTCACCATTCCCTGTGGACACACTTACTGCAAAGTGTGTATTGAGGGATGCTGGGACCAGGAGGAGCAGACAGGAAAGTACAGCTGTCCTCAGTGCAGAGAGGAGTTCAGTCAGAGGCCTGTGCTGAGGAAGAACAACATGCTGGCTGAGGTAGGAAGGGTTTAGTTCTCAATCCGAACCTATGGCTGGAAGGATGTAGCCCTTTAAAAGCCAAATAGTTTCATAGAGTTTAACAGTAACATCTTGAAAATGATTATTATCTTTAGAATTTAAATATGTTTGCAGCAAATCTCTCATCAGCACGTATGAAGTTGTTTCAAGCAGTTGGCTGCTGTGTGTCTGAAAGTGCAGTCACGTAGTCATGTAGTGAGTGACGGCGATATCCCAGACTCCCTTGCAAATCGTGTAATTTCAAGAGTTACTACGTCATGAGGAGAAACTACACACACTCTCTGAAATGACTACAACAGATTCTAACTCATTGGCGCCCTCTTGTTGATTCGGCATTAAATACACACATTAGTTTTGTTTCCTTGGGAAAAGCGTCACTTTGTAACCTCATCGCTGTGAAAGCTTTATTGTGCGGCTGCGTCCTGTTTGCTTCCGTGTCTGAAACAGCAGCTTCAGATACGGAAGCAGCCGTTTGAACGCATTGTTTTAACTGGCAGTGAATGAATCACACATTAAGTGACACGAGGAATATGTAAATGTTAATTTCTCTTTGTTTACAATTTTGCATAGGTTATTCATGTAATCATTTGTATGTGTATTTATTTACCTTTGCATTTATTCACACATTTTTATTCAGAAATGTTTCTATGTAGTTGTACTTTCGAGTTAAAGGCTCTGATTGATGAACAGTCTAACTAACTTGAAACTTGCATACTGTCCTTATGTAAAGTCTCTATATGCCCATGAATTGGGTTCTATTCAAAAATCAAAAGAGCTACCATCAGCCAATTACAGTCTTGGCTACAGGGAGAAAACTGTTGATGGGGGTCATCTGTCAGACAGACAATAAATGTCTCAGTCACAAATTTAGCTGTAAATCTTATTCAGTATATACATACATAAATAATGACATTATTATGTTTAAATGAATGAATACATACTATATATAAACCCAGAGGCTGCTGAGTCTGTAATACTGTTCTTTCTCCAATCAGAGCCTTTAACCCGCCTGTGACTTTTGATGGATGAAATTGACAGATTTATTATTTTTGCTGCTACAGGTTATGTTTGGGATTGTACAAATATGTGCAAATATGTACATGCGTACGTACGTATATATACACATAAATGAATATGTGATAAAGTAATAAAATGTGTAAATAACTGTGAAATAATCTTATAATTGAATACTTAATAAATCCATCATTATATTAAAAAATGCATATTGATAATACACAAAACACACATTAAAATGACACATTAAACATATACATGTTAAATGTATTTCTGTATTTACACTTTTGGTTATTTGAATATTTATTTATTTAGTTACTCATTTATTCACACACAAAATGACGACATTTTCTATAAAACGAGTGATTGAAAGAGTTAAGAAGCCGTGCTACACCTGTACATTCACGTTCCATTTTGTTGCCTCTAGGTTGTTGAGAATCTGAAGAAGACGAGCACCCAGCAGGCTCCTCCCCCTGCTGCTGTGGCCTGTGCCGGCCCGTCAGATGTTTCCTGTGATTTCTGCCCTGAGGCCAAACCCAACAAAGCCACCATGTCCTGCCTGAATTGTCTGGCGTCTTACTGTCCGACTCACATTGAGCCTCACTACAGTGTTCCTGTGTTGAAGAAGCACCAGCTGGTCTCTGCTACAATCCCACTGCAGGAGAAGATGTGTACGAAGCACAACAAGCTGATGGAGATCTACTGCCAGACGGACAGGAAGTGCATCTGTTATCTGTGCATTATAGATGAGCATAAAAGCCACAGAACAGTGTCAGCTGCAGCAGAGAGGGCTGAGGAACAGGTAGAAGCAAACACACAGATGAACTAGTGATCATGAAACTGTAAACTGCAGACTTTTATTACCACCTGTGACTGAAATAATAGAATAAGTACTGATTGTATCAACAAAACTGTGTACTATTATTTCAGAAACAGCTGACTGCGAGTCAAAATAAAGTCCAGCAGAGAGAAAAGGAGCGAGAAAAGGAGCTGAATGAGCTGATCCATGCTCTGAAGGAGTACAAGGTGTGGATGTTAGACTTCAGTATTTGATCCTGTGTCTGTTTTGATCACTATAGAAGAAGTCTCAGATTTTGATCTCTGGCAAGATGTGCTTGTAAAACCTACTGTCTTTGTATGAACAGAGCTGTAGTGGGACTGCTGTGAAGACCATCGACAAGATCTTTGATGAGCTGATCACCTCCATAAAGAAGAAACACATTCTGGTGAAGCAGCTGATGCAAAGCCAGGAGAAGACTGCCGTCATTCAGGCTGAAGAGCTGCAGCTGCAGCTGGAGGACGAGATCACCAAGCTGAGGAGGAGGGACTCTGAACTGGAACAGCTTTCTCACGTGGACGACAACATCCACTTCATTCAGGTACCAGAGAGGAACTGTACAGGACCAGTGAGGAGCAATTTTTTTTTTAAAATGTTTATGTCAATCCTGATTGAAACAAGCCAAAGCACTCACTCACCGTCTGTAACTGTAGAAGCTTAAAACGTGCAAAAATCTCAGCTGAATACATGAACCAAAGGTGACATCTGCTGATCGAGTTTGTTTTTATAACAACTTTTGTCTTAGTTAACTAAAAGTTAACTATTGATCTGTTATACTTAGGACCAAAAACTTTGATTAATGTGTAAAAAGTGCTAATAAAATTGTTTTATTTTATTTCAGGCTTTCAAGTCCCTCTCCATCTCCTGTGAAAATCCAGATGTGCGTGCTGGTCCTTTTTACCGTCCTAAACGTTCGTTCAAAGCTGTGACTGACGGCGTGTCTCAGCTGAGGGATAGTATAGAGAGCCTCTTGAATGAAAAATGGCCCGGGATCTCCAAAACAGGTACCTTACAGAAGTATCATCAGGAAAAAGACTCCTGCACACTGTTCACTTCACCTGCAATTAAATTTGATAACAATGTTTGGTTCCTCAGCTACGTTCATCAGGTTATATCGAGGTCTGAGTAACGAAATCGTTGTTATAATTCATTGCAAGTGAAGACAACAGTGTGCAGGAGTTTTTTCCTAATTTCGTCGGCCTTTGATCTCCTACGGTCAATCCACAGGTGTGCAAAAGCTGCATTCTGTGAGCCTTACAGTCTATTAGATCCCAGGGGTATACAGTGGCTTGATTCAGGTTTAGTGGTATTTGATTTAATTTTTTTTATTTTTTATAGTGTCTTCTATCGATGTTGTGAAGCCACCCGAACCAAAGACCAGAGAAGACTTTCTACGCTGTGAGTAAAACATTTGATTATTCGCATTTCAAAACACAGTTCCTATAAAACGTATTCTGCCCCCTCAGATCTTTTCAGTATGGTCAGTCTTCCAGTTGCCTTTAAGTGAACTCTATCTGAGATTTATAGATGTGATCAACAGTGACTTCCTCTTTGCCACCCTCCCACAAAGCTTTGACTGGTGAAGAACCTGAGCAACACATGTATAAAGAGTCTCTCCCATCTCAGCTGCTGAGGCTTTTAACTCTTTCAGAGAAGTCATAGGTGTCTTGTTGGTCTCTTTCACTGGTCTCCTTCTTGTTAGGTTGTATGGTCACTTGAGTTTGGATAGATTTATCTGAACTCCAGGGGATGTTCAGTGACTTGGAAATGTTTTTGTATCCATCCCCTAACTTATACTTTTCAAAAACCTTTTCACAGAGTTGCCTGGAGTGTTCTTTTGCCTTCATGGTGTGATTATAACAACTAGTGCAGTGCCTGTGTAGAAAAATATATTCCTATAGAAAAGTGGGAGGTTAAGTAGCTTTTTTATGGATGGCCAAATGAGGCTGTGTTTGAAGGTGGGACGTCAGGGATATTTAGGTGTGTTGTGAAATCCGATATTCCAGGGTATAATTGGCCATTTTTGACTATTTTTGATTTTGCCATTATATTTCACCTTAAAAACTATTTACTTGGTGTCATTATTTCCACACAACCTCACATGTGTGACTGTACAGTTATTTTTTTATTTTGACATACTGTATTAACACAATGGACCTAAAATCACAAAAAAACCTATAAAATCCGAGTAGAAAAGTTAAATTTTTTTACTGTGAAAACCACAAATATGTTTACCAAAAAATGTGTTATTACTTATAATTCAAATATAAATTGTTGTTTGCTAAATATGTGCATGAATTTAAAAAATTACAATGTTATGTAACTATTTACATTTAAATGCAGGCAATGCTCAGGTCTGCCTGTGCTCCTTCCAGCTGAATGAAGAGCTGCACTGCCTGCTCACATTCAGCTTCTCCTCAGTGTTTTGACTCATTAAACAAAAAACCGACTCCACTACACACTAAACACACTACACCAAACACTACATAACACACGAACTATACATTTCAAATACGCTAAATGTCACAAATCTGTCAACTCTCAGTATCGCTGTCTATACACCGACCGTCGTTGCCTGTCATTCATCCGCCTACGTCCCTCCCACAAGTTCCTGTTCCTCTACAACCAAACTTGCTGCTTGGACACTTTCGTGACAAAAGCCCGTTTTTACCGTTTCTTCCTGCACCAGACACAAAGCAAACGTGACGGCAATGTTCGCGGCTAGCGGCTAGCCGCTAGCTACACACGAACATCCACAGATTCCGATTCCACTTTGTTGTCCGCGCATCTCCGGATCTCCTCAGACCCGAACAGACTCAGTCTGGACTCTTTTAGTCTCATAATCCACAACAGTCCGTTTAGACGCACAGAACAGAACGGGACTGAACCGCCGGCAAAATCCCGGTCCAGCTCGCGCCGCTGCAGGTATAAATCCGCTTGTTTCTTAAGGTTGGGGGTGGCGATGGGCTCTGCAGTGATTGGCTCTGGTGCGCACGTGACTGTGGTGGCTCTGGTGGACAATGCTTGGCGGAATTTGTAAAGCATTTATGAAAAAATGTATTCACGGTATCATAGTAGTCCAAACAAATGCGACATTGCACACCCTTGAACCAAGCAGCAGCCATGTTGAAAGTCTCAGGTCAGTCTGATCCTGATCCGCAGAAATATTTGAGGCGTAGAAACACACACACACAGAAACACACACACACACACAGACAGAGATTCATTGCTTTTTTAGAGAGATGAATACTGATTAACCAGTGATTGGACCTTCAGACACAGGTGTCTTTATACTACAATCAGTTGAGACAAATTTGCTGCACTCAGCTGATCTCCATTTCACTAGTTGTGAGACTACAAGCACCAACTGGCTGGACCTCTGTTGAATTAGGTCATTCACTGTAAAGTAGGTGAATACTTGTGCAGTCACTTAATTTACATGATATATTTTTAATAAATTAACATTACTAAGCAATTTACTTGGCAAAAGAGACAAATTATATTGACCATGATTCCATTTATAAAAGCAATAAACGGGGAAAACATCCAAGAGGGTGAATACTTTTTATAGGCTCTGTATACCAGTGCATTAATCTAAATATCAAAAGGTTGATGATTAAATTGTTTTTTTTATCTGTTTTGCTCTTCTGTCAGATTGCTGTCCTCTAACACTGGATCAGAACACAGTCTCCGGATATTTGTCCATTTCACAAGAAAATCGGCGGGCGACAAGTGAAAACAATGTTAATTGTGGTTATAGCAACTACTCATCTAGGCAGTCACATGCCAAGATGAATGTCAGGACAAAGCTCAGGATGAATTACGCGATTAATGTCGGGACAGATATCAGGCAGGTGTTGTGCAGAGAGAGTTTGTCAGGGCGATGTTACTGGGAGGTCACTTGGAGTGGTAGTACCTGGTCTGTGGCGGTGTCATACAAAGACATCAGTCAACAATCCACATATGACTCAGAGTTTGGGAATGACAACAAGTCTTGGAGTCTAGACTGCTCCCAGCAAGGCTACTATTTCCGACACAATGGTATGAGCACACCAGTGTCAGACTATGAAAGTCCCACAGTCGGAGTTTACCTGGATTATGAGGCAGGTACTTTGTCCTTTTATAGCATCGAGGATGAATATATGACTCTGCTCCACAAAGAAAACATCACATTCACTCAGCCTCTCTATCCTGGCCTTGGGGTGAAGGATGATGGATCTCAGTCAAGCAGTAGGTATATTGGAGAGTCTTATGCAGAACTGATCAAACTGTGGTAATGAAACATATATTGGGGTGGTTGATGTGTGCCACTGTTGATCAGGCTGTACTTGGCCCCTTCAATATACTGTAGATGGACATCATGTGACAGATGAGAGGAGGTCATTTTTAATGGTGAAAAATTATACAAATGAATGTTGAATCCCACCTCGCCCAAATTTTTAGGTCCTGTCACGTCACCGTCAGCACTCTGTGGGGCTCAGAATTATGTCAGGCATTTAAAAAAAGGGAGTTTCCATTGGCAGGAATGTCAGGGATGATGTCTACCAAATTAGAAAGGTCAAATGAGAAAGTATGATATTATTGAGTGATATGAGTCCCCCAAATTTCAAGGTCGGTGCTCAGTGTTTTCTTTTGTTGCAGAGATTTGTGCCAATTTTCTCTTTATCTTCTAAAGATATTGGCTACTGATGAGGATTTATTTTTAAGAAAAAACACATAAAGGGCATTTAACTTAAAAAAAAGAAAGAAAAAAAAAAAGTTGCCTTTCTGCATCTTCAAACCAGCGCTTTGGGTTAAGTGGTTCATACTTTGGTTAAACTTGTTCCTCACTGGGGTTTCCAGAAACAGACTTTCCAAAAATGTTTGAACACACTTTTTAAAAAGATGTGTCTCAGGGTGCTGTGGCCTTTAATGCTGAAGTTTGTTGAGTGCTTATATTTGTTTAGTTGAAGAAAATAAAACACCTGAGACACTCGAATGACTTGTCTGTGTTCTTTTTTGAGGTTTTAAAGTTGGGTTTTTTTCTTAATTTACTGTTTTGAAAGTGATGGGGAGGTGATGCATTGAAATCATTGTCGTACTTTTTGAACAGGTAAGATAACTCGGCCTACAAAATCCTTATTGGACAGGTGCTTTTCTCTTTATAAAGACTGCAGTACATTGGGGTCTGGGGCCTTGACATGCCAGTTCATGGCTTTTTAAACCGAGCTCAAACAGGAAATAAATACCAGATGCACCCAGCCAAAGACCAACCACACACGAGCCACAAACTGGTAACTTTACTTTGACAAGGTTGGATGGGTGCTGCAAAAGCCCCGCCTCAGCATCCCCTGGAAGTAACCCACAACTTGAGAGAAAATAAAACTTAAGAGTGCTCCTCACTGCAGGAGTGAAACATCCACATGGCTGAGCAGTGGCAGGACTTGGACCAGAGTCATTTCTGCTGTTCAGTCTGTCTGGACCTGCTGAAGGAGCCGGTCACCATTCCCTGTGGACACACTTACTGCAAAGTCTGTATTGAGGGATGCTGGGACCAGGAGGAGCAGAGAGGAAAGTACAGCTGTCCTCAGTGCAGAGAGGAGTTCAGTCAGAGGCCTGTGCTGAGGAAGAACAACATCCTGGCTGAGGTAATGGTGGGAAATAGAGGGTGGGTTGTTGTTGACAGCAAATTACAGGTTGTTAGGTCACTGCAGCACCAAATACAATAATTATTAGCGATCAAACTGTTGAGCCCATATATCCTGATACTATTGTGTCACAACTGTCAACATCCAGCATGTTATATTAGTTCTTGACAGTGATGGGGAAAACGGCGTTATTTTTCTCAGTAACGGGTAATTACTGTTTCCATCGTTACAACGCCTTTACCGACAATTAAATGTGGCGCGTGATAAACTGAAGCTGCCACCGAAGCACACAGCTGTTTTTTTTTTTCTTTGATGAGGAAGAAGGGAGGGGCGAGACAACCGCATAAGTGATGATGATTGGCTCGCTAAGGTAGAGTAAAGGTAGGTAGAGTTCGTAAGCCAATCAGAGGCAGTGTTCAGTTTACACACAAACCACACGCGCGCGCACGCACGCTGCAGCCTCACAGACACACATACAAACAAGCAGAGGTAAGATGCAGCAATGGCGAGTCCGGAGGAGGAAAAGTGGGCGTTTTCAGAGTGGAAGTACGGACAGTACTTTAATCTCCTTGAGGTAAAAGGCAAGAACGTACATGTGAAGTGTTCATCATGTCCCAGTGCGAAGTGTTTGTCCACGTCCGTTGTCAGCAACTCTAATCTAATGAAGCGTCTCTCAGCGGCACGCGCCTCTACAACACTACACACCGTTATTGACTGTTGATGATGATGATGATGATGATGATAACAGGCCAGAGGCCTGTACTGCGAAGCCAGTTTAGTGGGTTAGCGAGGTATGTTGAGTCTAAAGCCAGGCTTCCCTGTACTACAAAGGTGGCTCTCTTTTAACCCGGCTAGATCACCATGGTAACTTATGCTTAGCTCATAACCTGGTCCCGACCAGGTTATGTTCAGAGTTTCAGCTTAAAATCGGCTATAAAAGCGCCGCTGTTTCACTGTGTAAATCATTCGGAGATGGCGTCACCATTCATTGAGAACCCGGTGGACCTGGGAGCAAGAATAATTCGGGCAGCACTACGACGTGAGCGGCTTCTTCGAGATCGCGCTGATCCGCTGGCATTTCCTGATGAAATTCTCTATGAGCGATATAGATTTTCAGCCGAGGGAATACGGTACATTTGCTCACATATTGAGCCGAGTGTCAGGAATGCCACTGGAAGAAGCTGTGCGCTCACTGTCGGGCAAACTGTTTGTGTAGCCCTTCGTTTATTTTTGCCACGGGAACCTACTTACATTCAGTTGGTGATGCAGCAAATCTGAGCAAGAACACTGCGTGTTGCGTGTTTGTAGTGTTCCCAAGTCATTTGAGCACAATGCTTGTTAAGGAAGGATTCTATAAAATATCTGGCAATGTAGGCTACTTTCATACCCCTCTACATCATCAGTATTACTTGCTTGCATAATGAAATCTTCCCCTTTTCATTCTTCTTCCTGTTGGCTTAAGATAGTGATATATTAAAATAAAATGGGAAACAGTATATTATCCACACTGACAAAATGATGGGGCAGCTTGGCTACATACCACTTTGAATGATGTTTTTGTATTTGGCTCTAACTTGCTGCCATGTCCGACTGCTGCTTCCACATCTTAATAAAATGCAATATGAAATATTAATTAGGCCAACCTAGTATTTATTTGTCACAGATAATGAGTAAAGTTAATTATTTCTTTGATGTGGCCATGAATAAACTGATGAACTGATCAATGTTTCACCCGTTGTAGGGCAGTGTACACCCAAACACAAATCTTACAGGCTTGAGCGATTTTCACTGTCAGGAAGCTCTTTATTGTCATTGTACAGGGACAGTAGCTACATTTGCTTGTTCATCCCGACACAGTAATAAAAATAAAAAAACACTGAGCCTACGCACACTCAGCCTCGCTTTCAATAAAACACACACGCGCATTCTATAACTGAGATCAGTAAAATGTGAAAACAATATAGACATCATTCAAAAATGAAAAAAGATAGTTGTTGCTTCAGTTTATTTATTTTTTAAATGGATGAGGGTTAATATGTAAAAGTTGCACAATGTTGAGCTTTCAGAAATTAAAACACTAAGGGCTTAATATAATATTGATCATAATATTAATCATTGTTAACTTGCGCATTTACATGGTCAGCAGTTTTCTGCCAGCAGCCCTCCCTCGCTCTATTGGCGGCGACAGTGTTACTTTTTGCCGTGATTGTGTCCTTGAATTCTTCATAGTCCTGCATAATAAGAATCTGCTCATCTTGAGTAAAATATGTGGCCCGGGATCGATCCATTTTCGCACGGAAGTAGAATAATATGACGTCAAACGCCCCCTTTTACATGTACGCGCGCAGAGCACAAAGCAGAGAACCGGACTTGACAAAGTAAGTTGATAACCACCGTCGCAGTACCGTTTAACTCTGTTTGGGGACTCGGGGCTTTGTTGAGCTGCATCATGAGCACAAAGCCTGGCTATGTTGAGCCCCCTTCGCAGTACAGGCCTCAGGTGTGGCTAACGTGAGCTCGACTAACAAAGAAGAACACGAAGCCGTCAAAAAAAAAAAAACTAACGCAAGTTACTTTCCCTGGTAACTAGTTACTTTTATAGTGGAGTAATTCAGTTACTAACACAGTTACTTTTTGGGAGAAGTAACTAGTAACTATAACCAGTTATAGGGAGACGAAAACTACATGTAGTTGAACTACATAGCTTAACTACAATTTGCTGTAACTTGCTGGTAGTTAAACTACATTCGTATTTTGTGCTGTGTCAAGTAATTCAACTCCTTTTTGGGTCATTTTTTTACTCGCATTACAAACAAATTTTGGCCAATAACATGAAACATTTTTTATTTAAAAAAGAACTATATAACATAAATTTTATTTTATTTTTCTTTGAAACAAGGCATGAAACATGTCATGAGATGCCAAGTCAACACTGCCTCTGATTGGCTCGCCCTGGCAGCACTCAGATGCTTCACAGAGTGGGTGGGTCTTTGTGCCAAGGAAGGCAGTGTTCATATGGCACAAGCACGTCATGGACAACCATCCTACTACCCCCGATGCACCGTGAATGCACCAGCCCAGCCATGACCATATTTGAGCATGTACATGTTGGATATAGATGCATCTACAGACACGACCTACGTGTTCACATGTGAGCTCTGCAAGCCGAAAACAACAATAATGTTACGTTTTTTCGACTTTTTCCTCTCGGGTTGAGAGGCATATTTCTTCTGGCATTCACATTTTTTGTAGCCATTATGTTTTTTTTCACAAACACCATATGTTGATTTATTTAACACTGAGTTAAATGAGTATAATGAGTATAAGTAGTTGCTAAAGCTGCTTTTTTTTAGCAGTAGGTTTACAAACTACATTTTTCCAGGGGCAGAAATATAGTTTGTTCAAACTACTGCCACGCTGAACTACATGTAGTTTTACAAACTGCGCTTGCAAAGTAGTTTCCCCAACACTGACTATAACTAGTTACTTTTTAAAAGTAATGTGACCAACATGTGGTCATAAGCACTGAGAGGACAACCATTTTGGCTGTCAAGTAACCGTAAGCCACGCCCATTTTGTTACGGACAGATTGTTTTAAAACCTCTCCACCTACATATTTTGCTCACTCTTTACTAACTCGTGTATTTTTGACGTGCCACAATATTGTTGAATTCTTGAAGATTCTTGATGATTGTTGTTGTCAATCTTAAACGCCTAAAACTGTGACCAAATTCTGAGTAGTCCTGCAAACTGTCTCACCTGTAGGCCTCTCGGCAGTAACATGATATATTTGAATGCCTGTTAAATTCTGAGAGTCCCTATCTAAAATATTCTATATTTTATTCTAATTCTGTGTTTGTCTTTGGTGTCATAATCTACAGTATTTCTCACCACCTTCCATTTTGTTGCCTCTAGGTTGTTGAGAATCTGAAGAAGACGAGCACCCAGCAGGCTCCTCCCCCTGCTGCTGTGGCCTGTGCCGGCCCGTCAGATGTTGCCTGTGATTTCTGCCCTGAGGCCAAACCCAACAAAGCCACCATGTCCTGTCTGACGTGTCTGGCGTCTTACTGTCCAACTCACATTGAGCCTCACTACAGTGTTCCTGTATTGAAGAAGCACCAGCTGGTCTCTGCTACAATCCCACTGCAGGAGAAGATGTGCATGAAGCACAACAAGCTGATGGAGATCTACTGCCAGACGGACAGGAAGTGCATCTGTTATCTGTGCAGTATAGATGAGCATAAAGGCCACAGTACAGTGTCAGCTGCAGCAGAGAGGGCTGAGGAACAGGTAGAAGCAAACACACAGATGAATAGGGGTGGGAAAAATAATCGATTCTTAGATTAATTGCGATTCGGACGCGGATGATTCTGAATCGATTCACAAATGTCAAAAATCGATTTTCTACACGTTAATTGATAACGGTAATGTTGACGGAACACAAGAGGCGGAACGCGGAAGTGCGGAAGTGCAGCGCCTGGACAGTTGCCGGCGTGAACACAACAAAAAACATGGGACTGTCGTGAATGTCTGTACCCCCAAACAACTTATGGGTGGAACAGTCTGAGGCATTTGTTCACGCCGAGCGGCTTGAGAGCCGCGTGGAGACAGCTGTTGGCTGTTAGCTGTTAGCTGTGGCCTTGACTGCGCAGCGTCCAGGTTAACTTGTGACACCTGTAACTAACTATCGGGTATTTCTGTCATTACCAGGGTTCGTACGGTTGCTTGAAATCCTTGAAAGTGCTTGAATTTCAAAGTTGTGTTTTCAAGGTCTGAAAAGTGCTTGGATTTTAGTTCAAGTGCTTGAAAGTGCTTGACATTATAACTCTGTGTCTTTTACAAAATTGGGATCAGACTGGATAATTAATTTCTGAAGTTTTTGCTATTATAGAATATCATTTTAGATGTTTACAGCATAATACAATGTACATAATTGTGATAAAAAGTGAAGAAAAAAATCACAAGTGTATATATATTTCTTTAGATACGTATTTTACCCCAGCAGTAAGGTGCTGGAAAATCTTAAAAATGACCCTTAAAAGTGCTTGAAAAGTGCTTCAATTTGACCTTGAAAAATGTGTACGAACCCTGCATTACGCACTGCGTTCAAATGGTTACTCAAAGCCATCGTTCCCAGCCGCATACATCGTAATTAAGCTGAATCCAAGTCGATGTGAAAACTGTACACTGTCAAACAGCCCGCACAGTATGTTGAAATCCAGCCTGAACTCAGCGTGAGTTCAGTCAGCTGCGGCAAAGTGTGAGACGTCCAGATCAACCTGTGATACAAACACCTGTACCGACCGTCGACCAGCTGTATTAATGTACTACATGTATGCTGCTACAGGAACACTTTTCTTTTCCTTTTGGTTCTTTGCTAAGCTGGATGTTTGCTAGCAAATGTAACCTTCCAGTTGACTTGCCACATTTCTTTCATTTGTTTTATGAAATAAAATTTTTTGGAAGTAAATTAAGTATGGATCATTACAAATACATAACCTTGAAAGTACCAAGTAGTCACACAGTGAGAAAAAAGTAGGAAGCTATTAGCAAACTCAGATTTAATTATCATTATTTTTTTAAATCATGCATGAAAATTGCTGCATCGAGATGCTTCGAGAATCGTTTTAGAATCATTGACCTCTGAATCGGAATCGAATTGTGAGGTGCCAAGAGATTCCCACCTCTACAGATGAACTAGTGATCATGAAACTGTAAACTGTAGACTTGTATCACCTGTGCCTGAAATAGTAGATTGATAGAAAGACTGATTGTATCAACAAAACTGTGTACTATTATTTCAGAGACAGCTGACTGTGAGTCAGAAGAAAGTCCAGCAGAGAGAAAAGGAGCGAGAAAAGGAGCTGAATCAGCTGATCCAAGCTCTGGAGGAGTACAAGGTGTGGATGTTAGACTTCAGTATTTGATCCTGTGTCTTTATTCATCACTATAGAAGAATAATTCTTGTCTGGGTTTTGATCTCTGGCAAGATGTGCTTGTAAAACTTACTGTCTTTGTATGAACAGAGCTGTAGCGGGACTGCAGTGAAGACCAGCGACAAGATCTTTGACGGGCTAATGGCCTCCATAAAGATGAAACACATTCTGGTGAAGCAGCTGATGCAAAGCCAGGAGAAGACTGCCGTCATTCAGGCCAAACAGCTGCAGCTGCAGCTGGAGGACGAGATCACCAAGCTGAGGAGGAGGGACTCTGAACTGGAACAGCTTTCTCATGTGGACGACCACATCCACTTCATTCAGGTACCAGAGAAACTGTACAGGAGGGGTTTGAATTTCTTTTCTCTCTCTCTCATACACATTTTCACCAAATACAGAGGTCCTGTCATAAAATGAGTCCCAAGTGGGTACTAATCGGCATGTCTGTTATTTGGGGTTGTATTACTTTATAAACTTTACAAATTATGGAATTTAATAGTGGCTCCTTATACGCTGAACAGCAGTTAACAACTGTGCAGCGATGTCGACTGTATTGACTCAAAAGTTGTTGTGCGCAGGATATCGGGACAAAGTGCGACACCAAACAGCAGGAATATTCAAGAACGTCATTCTTACACAGCAGATTGACCCCACATGGAAAACTCACCAAAGTTCGAACCATATATACATATATTCTTTCATATAACCAACGGGGAGACCACGGATGTGTGAACTCATCCATCCGTTCAAACATCCATATTGTTTGTTGGTTTTTTCACTTTAGTAGATGGTCCCTGTGCACTCGCCTGACATACAAAAAATCCCCCAAAAATGGCAGCTTTATAAAACTGGCAATTGGCACTGGTGACAAAAGGTCCACAGAGCTGACATATACCTAAACTAAATAAGGACAATGAGAGGAAAAGAAGGTCCCAAGTCATCCGTGCAAGGTGGAAATAGAACAGGGTGGAAAAAGCAAGGTGAGTGGATGAAGGTAGATTGTGAACACCAAAATAAGGCCGCGAATTAAGTTCAAGTTGAATCGAGCAATCACCATAACTAGAGGTATGGTGATGTAGCTGGAACAGCCCTGTACTTTTTAAAAGTTATATCAATTCTACGTGCCAAAATAATCAACGGCGTACAGCCAGAGCACTCAAGGTCTGTAACCAGCGCAGGAATTTCACGAGGGCCACGAGGGCCATGAACACCGGCTTCTTTTGCAGAAAAAAAAATGCGTCTTTTTATGACATTCTGGCAACATCAAATGAGTGGTAGGTTCAATTCGAGCCTGGCATGAACTGCTCGGGCGGGCTACAACGACAGTTTGACAGCAATCTATCACTGGCTAACCAGGAGACTTCATCAAACGCACCCCCAACGTCCACGTGACCGAGTGTTGCCAACTTGGCGACTTTCTCGCTAGGTTTAGCGACTTATTCAGATCATCAGGGGAAAGAAGAGAAATATATTGTATTGTAATTCACATGCTGTTCAGAGTCCGCGGCTCCTCTGCAGCAGCGCCGGGGTCTCTCCCGTCCCCTCTCACGCGGCTGCGCAGGCAGCAGGCCGGTGTGTGTGGGCCGGCTGGAGCAGCTGCTCGCTCACTCTATGGATTTGAGACCGGATAGCTGCCGTTTACTCTGTTTTGATATGTTAATTCTCTGACTTCTTTCGCGGTTCCACTGGTACAGATATTTATACATTCTTAGTCCTTGAATAAAATTCATTATGGACGTGGACTTAAAATCATTGTTTTATTTTATGGCATTGCTGCCCTGGCTTTTGGCCTTTGTGCCCTCAAATAATTGACACCACTAAAAGGCCAAGTGGCCTTGCCCCTAAAATGATGAAATTCCAGGCCTGTCTGTAACTGTAGAAGCTGAAGAACGCTTAACCCCCGAAAGCGACATCTGCTGGACAAATCTGACAGAGCAACTGTCATGATGACCAAATTGGAATATCAGGTTTGATTTTTTTTTTTTTTTATATATATCTTGCTTAAAATTTAACTGGCTATGTGTTATTCTTTGGACCGAAGAGTAGAACAAATGGAGAGCGTTTTATTTGTATTTGTCCCTTTTTGTTTAATGTCTTGTGTCTGCAGACGTTCCAGTCCCTCTCCACCTCCTGTGAATCTCCAGACCTGCCTTCTGACCCTGTGGTTCGTCCTCAGCACTCATTCGAAGCCGTGATCGGTTGTGTGTCTGAGCTGAGGGGTCACATGGAGAAGCTCCTGAACGACACGTGGCCCAGGATCTCTGTCACAGGTACATCTGTGCCACTCAGAATCTAGAGTCATACGGTGGTTTCATTCAAATCCAATTGTATTTATGTTTTTTTTTTTTTTTTCCGTCAGTGTCTACTGTAGACGTTGTGATGCCGCCTGTGCCGAAGACGAGAGAAGAGTTTTTACGCTGTGAGTAAAACTTTGATTCTATGCAGTTTCACGATATAACCATGCTTTAATAATATCAGAATATCAAAGGGGTGATGATAACATTACATGCTCTGCTTTGCCAGATTGCTGTCCTCTGGCACTGGATGTGAACTCGGCCAGCAGATATTTGTCCCTTTCACAAGAGAACCGGCGGGCCACGAATTCAAGCTGCGACAACTATTATGGTATTCACTCAGACAGGTTTACAAGTATCAGGCAGGTGTTGTGCAGAGAGGGTTTGTCAGGGCGATGTTACTGGGAGGTTATTTGGTGTGGGTGCACTTGTTCTGTGGCGGTGTCATGCAAAGACATCAACAGATCGTCTAGTGACTCAGAGTTTGGAAATAACAACAAGTCGTGGAGTCTAGACTGCTCCCAACAAGGCTACTCTTTCCGACACAATAAAGGAAGCAAAACAGTGTCAGGACCTCAATCCTCCAAATTGGAGTGTACCTGGACTATAGAGCAGGTACTTTGTCCTTTTATAGCATCTCTGACACGATGACTCTGCTCCACAAAGAAAACACCACGTTCACTCAGCCTCTCTATCCTGGTCTTGGGCTGAAGGATGTTTCGTGGCCAAGCAGTGGATCTTATGCAGAACTGATCAAACTGTGGTTATGAAACACATATTGGGGAGGTTGATTAGGCTGAAATTGGCCCTTCAATATACTGTAGATGGACACCATATTATGGATGAGAGGATACGTTGAATCCTGCCCCGCCAAAATGTTAAGGTCCTGTCATGTCACCGTCAGCACTCTCTGGGGCTCAGAATTATGTCAGTCATTCAGAAATTAGAACATCTGTTGGCATGAATGTCGAGGAATGATTTCAACCAAATTAACAAAGTCAAATGATCAACCATACAATCATAACATATGATAGATGAGAGGATGTGATTTTTCAATACCGAGAAATTAAACATGGTGGTGCTCAGTGTTTTCTTTTGTTGCAGAGTTTTTGTGCCAATTTTCTCTGTATTTTCTAAAGATAGTGGCTACTGCTGAGATGAGAATTTAGTTTAAAAAAAACCAAAAACAAACTTAAAACCATGTTAGCCTTTAGCTTTGTGGTGATGAAGAGCGGACATGTGATTTTTTTAGTTTATTTTCAGTTATGTACATTATCCAAATTCTGTACATGTGTAACAGTCTGTTTTGGATTTTGGTTTAATTTTTTAAACTTTTTTCTGTTCATTATTTTAAGAGTAAACAAGTAAATAAACACTTTTCTCACAGCCCATTGTTTCTGAACTCTTGTGAAAAACATTCTTTTATTCTATGTCACACACAAAAAATTAGAACTTAGAAAAATGGATCACCAGAAAAAGAGGGAAGGGAGCATTTCTTATCAGTTACACATAGAAAAATAAAAGTAAACAAAAAAAATGGAATGGGGAAAAAAAATAAATGTTTATTTGCTGGGTTCCACAAAAAAAAAATAAAAATAAAAATCCCAAAAAGTTCAAAATCACTCTGTTTCACACATGTAAAAAAAAAAAAACAACAACTCAACAGCTGTTTCCTGACAGTGTGGTAGCCAAGGTTCTGCTGGAGGAAGTTCATAAGTTCAAGCAGAACAGAAACAGCAGAACACCGATGCTGATCAAAGTTGTTATCCACCCCAATGATGAAGAGACTTGTGAGGTAATGACAGATACATTGTGCACAGACCAACTTGTATAAATGTCCACATTTTATGGGCATCAGATGAGTATATACTGGGTTTGGTATGTTATAGGTATTCAAGTCTGCCCAGGAAGCTTTCCAACTGAGAGGATTCACAACAGATGTTCACCAACCAGATGAAGGTGGGTAGCTGCTATATGATGATAGGGCTGCAACAAATGATTATTTCTATTTTCATTTAATTGATTTGTCATTTGGTAAGATCTGACCTACATTTAAGTTTGAATTAATGTTATGAAGAAAGTGATGGAACAACAGTGATCACGTAATTACTATATTAGCTTTCTAACCAGCTAGCCACAGCCTGACCTGTCTCAGACAACTGTCTAACCCCGTAGTTTCAGTTGGCAGATAGCATCATATGCCGGCAGTAAGTTTACTACGTTTCACAAGGTATTTAGTGTAATAAATGAACCAAAACGAACTCACAAAGTGTCAAAAGCTTCATTGCCCGGTCAACTATTCTCAAAACATTCATTTAAACTTGGTCCTCTTGTCCTGGTTTGAGTCGCTGTAAATCGCCTCCATACTGTATCCCCCATTGTCAAAATGACCCCTATCGGTCTTGGAGGCTGTTTTAAGTGCCAGTTCAGTGTCCATCCGTGTTAGGCTGCTAAACCCGTTGAATCTCTCTGTGATCCGGTACAGGCAAACTCTAGGGCCACTGGCTCCATGGCCAACAGAGCCATGAGCTAATTAGTTAATTGTATCTAGTTAAGAGCAGGATTTGCCGGTTATGTTGGTAATATGCTGTTCCCTATATTTTGGGGTTGCCTTCGTTGCCATATTTCACAAATTACGAAATTTACAAGTTACTGTTTTCCTAAAACGTATTAAGAAACTACTGTTGAAAGCTAACAAGAGAAATTGTACCTAACAATCAATTTGTTTCTTCTAGTGTCAACTTCAAAAAGGATCGTCCTGCTGGGAAAAACTGGTTCTGGTAAAAGCAGCCTAGCTAACACCATATTTGGGGAGGAATTATTCCCCATCGACCATACTCCCAACTCTGGAACAAGCAAATGTCATGCAAAAACCAAATCTGTCAATGGAAGAAGCATCACTCTGATCGACACTCCTGGGTTTTTTGACACAAGGGAGGGTGAGGAGGATTTGAAGACTGAGATCATGAGTTGTATCACAGAATGCTCTCCTGGGCCTCACGCTTTCCTCATTGTGCTCGAAGTGCGTAAATTCACAGAGCACGAGCAGGCTGTCATCACCAAAATATGCCAGTATTTCTCTAAAGATGCACTAAAATATGCTGTGATCGTCTTCATTCACGGTGAACAGCTCCCTAAAGCACTGGGAGGGGCAGCCACCGCAGTAGCAGCAGGAGGAGGACAGTTGCGGTAGTCGCTGCTGAAGCCGCTGCTGAAGCCGCTGCTGAAGCCGCTGCTGAAGCCGCTGCTGAAGCTGCTGTAGGTGTGACTCTCGCAGCAGCAGGGGGAGTTTGGGGAGGCGTTATTGGACGTGATGCAGCCGAAGGAGCAGAAACACTATCGGAGGCAGTAGATATGGCAGGAAATGCTGTCTACAACAAAGGAAAACAATTTGTGAAATTTAAACTGATTTTTCTTTGGGGGCCTTTATGGGGGGGCAGCGGTGCAACATGGCAACATTATCTACACATCTTGGTGAAAGATCTGAAATAATCCTCAATCACAATTTGTGTTTGTCACAAACTTGTGAATGGCAGGAAAACCACCTGGTTAGTTTTAGGCACTTGGTTAGGTTTAGGCAATAAAACTGCTCGGTTGGGTTTTGGCATTAAAACCAGCAGAGAGCCCCTTTTTAAAAGGGGAAAAACCCACTGAAAACAGATGATGAATTCTTCTCCCATTGCCAGTAGAGTAATTTTGCCTGCAATTGTTTTAGTCTGCTTGATGAAGGTTGATAAGAGTTTAAGAGCCAGAAAACCAAAACAATTGGCCTCATTCACCAATATCTTCTTAAGAATCTTCTTAGATTCTTTCTTAAGTTGTTCTTAAGAGGTTCCTTAAGAAAACCCTACGTCAGATTCACCAACTCGTTCGTAAGCCTCAGAATTGTTCGCAGCTGTGTTTTTACATTGATGAAAGCCGCAGGAGCAATATATATGCCATTGTTTTGCGGGCCTTGGATGGAGAAATGCCACATATAAATAGGCTGGGGGGGTTACTAATTGATGGCATGTTTCCAATTTACTTGAATTTTTCAGTAATCATTTTATCATTGGCACATTTAATTTATTTTAGAGTTTAAATTCTTTGTAAATTACCAAAAATATGAAATAAATAAATAAATGAATAAACAGACAGAATTATCACTGTAATATTGCATTTTATTGAACTACACAAGAGAAGAAAACACAACCATGCCAACATTTCGGCACTGAAATGTGCGTAAGAGTACTCCTGAGTGTTCGTAGGATTTGTTCTTGCCTAAGAAAAAGTCCTAGATTAGAAAAAATTCATGAATGCCACAATTTTCGTAAAATCCTCGTAAGTGGGACTTAAGAACAAATTTGTTCGTAAGAACGGTTCATGAATGAGGCCCAATGATCTTAAAGAGGTTAAAAGGGATCCATAAAGCTAAGGGGAACTGCAGGGTCAGGTCATAAGTCTTTCTGGGTTTGACACCACAAGTGACAACTTTCGCGTCACAGAATTCAGTTAAAAGAAAAAAGATGATTTCAGCTTTGAATGAAGGGAAGAAGAACCATAAAAGAACAAAAACTAGATAAGCAGTGGCTCTGACACAGGTGGAGGGAAAAGTCAAGTTTGTTATCACTGATCATGTTTAAATAAGACTTATAATATAAATCATAAGAACACTGGGCTCATGCAATCTTTTATATGTTGGTAATGTGTACAATAAATGTATATAAAGTGATTGAAGGTGTTTCATGTTTAATTCTGTCTCGATTAATTTAACATGTTTGATGATGATTTGCCTTTTCCACTGATCTTTATTCTCTCTATTTATATGTGACAAATCTATTTTTCAACAATAAAAGCATTGATTGCTCAAGTTTGTCTTATTTGTTCATGTTGTTTTATGATGTTTGATGCATGTCCTGCTGACTAGTGCACCTGCTCCTCACCAGGGACGTCTATCCGTACACTGCACCTGCAAGATCTGGTCAGCAGGGGGAGCCCCAAA
Source organism: Sparus aurata (assembly GCF_900880675.1). Classification (NCBI taxonomy): domain Eukaryota; kingdom Metazoa; phylum Chordata; class Actinopteri; order Spariformes; family Sparidae; genus Sparus; species Sparus aurata. The sequence continues at coordinate 15,986,485 of NC_044196.1, read as the reverse complement.
GCAAATAGCAGATTGCTGTCCTCTTACACTGGATGTGAACTCGGCCATCTGATATTTGTCCCTTTCACAAGAGAACCGGCGGGCGACGAGTTAAAGCTGTGATACCTATTATGGTTCTCACTCAGACAGGTTTACAGGTATCAGGCAGGTGTTGTGCAGCAGGCACGTGCACACATAAAGCTCAAGGGGTGCTTGAGCCCCTGCCCTTTTTGCCTCGTATTATAAAGTGCCCTTTTTGTGTGTTTTTTAAATGAATAAATACGTTCCTGTTGTGCACAGGGATATGAAATAAACGACGGTATAACAACGTCACCTTACGGTTATCTACCCTATGTATTTCGTACGTAAGATGGTGTTGTGTGAGTGTGTTGAGCCTATGAAGCCGCTTCTCTGTCCGCTGCAGCTCCGTCTCTGGGAGAGAGAGAGAGAAAGAGAGAGAGAAGCCGCTGCCTCATCAGAACTCCACCACACACATAGATGAGACGTGACAGTGGGGCGACCTGAACCTTTGTGAGTTATAAACCATTAACATAACTTCCTTGTGGGGGCTAACAAGTCGCCTTCCACTTATTCAACGTGCTTTGAGTCATATTTCAGAAAAGCGCCCATTTGTGCTTGTTAAGCTAACTGCTTGTTAATGAGAGATAAGAGTAATCAAATATGACAGCTGTCTGTGTCAGCTGTTTATCTTGCCTCCAATCTTAAACTTCTTCCAGATATTGAGTTTACTGCTACTTTGCTGTTGTAAACATTGCTGTTCCTATTTACAGTCACAGAAGTCATTTCTTGGTTTTGTCACATTTTTAGATGTGTAGCCTGTATTTCTAGTTTGCACTTGCCCATTGATAAATAGCCTAATAATAAACCAGTGTTTTATTGCTTTATAAGAATTGCAGCTGAATTGCATGTCTTTCAAACCTCAGTATTATGATGATGTGAATATACTCATGTTGACAATACTTTATTGACACAAAAGAAATGGCAATTGCGTATTCACTCGCAGCTTCACAGGATACACAGCTGAGTAGTTAGCTTTCTAGAAGTACTTTTTTAAAATTAATTTTACATTAATTAATCTACATATTATGTCATTAAGGCCTGAAAAAATGGGCACATACTGCCCGTTTCTGACTTTGAGCCCCTGCCCCTCTATAATCATGTGCACGTCCCTGAAGGAGGGGATATATTACGCAGAGCTTTAAATGTTAGTAGTAATATTTTAAAGGTAATCCGTTGTGAAACGTTGTGAAACAGGGAGCCAGTGTAGTTGAATCAGCAGGGGAGTGACATGTTCAGTGGGCTTAGAACGTGAAATAATTCGTGCTGCAGCCTTCTGGACCAGTTGTAGTTGTTTGTTGGGGATGCCTGCCAGGGTTGCATTGCAGTAGTCAATGCGTGATGTGACCAGAGCGTTGACTAGGACTTCTGTGGAGTGTTGCGTTAATGCAGGGCATAGTCGAGAGATATTTCGAAGATGGAAAAAAGCAATCCGGGAGACATTGTTAATATGACTGGAGAAAGAGAGGGTACTGTCGAGAATAACACCAAGGCTCTTAACCTGTGTGGAGACAGGTATGGTGGCGTTAGCAATGGCGATTGAACAGATACTAGTTTTTGAGAGTGTGGTTTTAGTGCCAATGAGGAGTAATTCAGTTTGACTGATGTTGAGGTAGTTGTTTGTCATCCATAACTGAAGACCATGGAGACACGCAGTGAGGGTACTGGAGGGGAGAGTAGAAGTGGGCTTCGTGGACACAAAGAGCTGAGTGTCATCAGCATAACAGTGAAAGTTGATGCCATAATGCCGAAACATATTGCCAAGAGGTAGAATGTAAATGATAAACAGGAGTGGCCCCAACACTGAACCCTGTGGAACTCCGTGGTGAACTGTGGAGCTTTCTGACCGGCAATTTTGAATCCGTACATAATGTCTCCTGTCGGCAAGGTAGGAGGCAAACCACTGATACACAGTGCCCCTCAATCCCATGCTAGCCAGACGATCCATGAGGAGCTGATGGGACACAGTATCAAAGGCTGCAGTGAGGTCCAAGAGGATGAGGATGGAGAGCAGACCGGAGTCAGCTGCACAGAGGAGGTCGTTGGTGATCTTAACCAGAGCTGTTTCAGTGCTATGTTTCAAGGAGGTTATTGTTATCAAGGTAGGTTTGGAGTTGAGATGAGACCACTCTCTCAAGAATTTTGGAAATGAAGGGCAGATTGGAGATAGGTCGCTAGTTATTTAGGTCAGCAGAGTCTAAGCCAGGTTTTTTCAGAGTTGGTCTGATTATGGCAACTTTCAGTGAAGGGGGAACAGTACCAGTGGAGAGAGAGGAGGTGATAATGGAGGTTACCAGTGAAATAATTTTGGAGTTGGAAGAACTTCAAAAAGGCATGTTATTGTTCATGCTGGTTTCAGGTGGTGCGAGTTGCCACTTCACTGTAGAGAAGAGAGTTCTGGTATCCCCTTTGCCCGTGTTAATGATATCTGCATAATAGGAGGTTTTAGCTGTTGAGAGAGCATTTTTGTAATGAAGTATATGATCAGAATAATTTGTTTATGGACAACAAGTCCAGTCTTGGTGCTGAGCCTCTCGAGGCGTCGACCTAAAGCCTTGAGCTGACGCAGTTCAGGTGTGTACCAGTGAGCAGTATGGGTGAATGAGCTTTATGGTCGGAAATGGGTTCTTCAGCAGGGGTGATGTTAGATGGTGCGATGCCAGAACAACAGACTAAGTCCAGGATATGGCCTTTGATGTGGGTTGTAAAGTTGACATGTTGTGTTAGATTCAGTCAGTCTAACATTGCTTTAAAATCCTTAGTGAACGTATTGTCAGTGTTATCAAAATGAATATTAAAATCTCCCATAAGGATGATATTTAAAAAGGGGGACCGGAGGGTGTGTTCCAACTATCGGGGGATCACACTCCTCAGCCTCCCTGGGAAAGTCTATTCCAGGGTACTGGAGAGGAGAATTCGGCCGATAGTTGAACCTCGGATTCAGGAGGAACAATGCGGTTTTCGTCCTGGCTGTGGAACACTGGACCAGCTCTATACCCTCCGCAGGGTGCTCGAGGGTTCATGGGAGATTGCCAAACAGTCCACATGTGTTTTG